>NC_053023.1:304101246-304701246 GCF_003073215.2 Triticum urartu
GAATTCAGTTACAAGACCCCAGTCAACTGTGCAAAATCATCTACACTTGTATGGGATGTCGGTAACATATACTAGGTGGGTTCATCATGGTGAAGCTATGAATGTCAATGTTATTGACTACGTGGAAGCAGCAGATCACCATCTTGATCTGCCTGATGCTCAGGTGGAAGAGGAGGAGGTGGTGGTGGAGGAGCCAGTGAGTTTGACCAACATTGAAACAATGCTACGAAATGATCGTGCATTCCGTGAACTTTCACCTGCAGAAGAAAATGGTGGCCCGCATGTCGGAACAATGCAACGTTGCTGTCACCCCAGGAAATAAGCTGTCAGTATTCTCAGCTATGGTCACCTTTCTTCAGGTGAAGACATCTGAGCGGATGACCAACAAATCATTCGATGCGATGTTGGCTGCTTTCCGCAAATCTTTCCCACATGCGTCTGAGATTTCACACACCTACAGTAAAATGAAGAATTTCCTTCGTGCAGTTGGAATTGGATATGATATGATCCATGTTTGTAAGAATAATTGTGTTCTGTTCCGGAAGGATTATGCCAACTTAAGTGAATGCCTGAAATGCAAATCATCAAGATGGAAAGATGGCGATGCTGTGAAGAGGATTCCTCATAATGTTCTGAGACATTTTCCAATTACACCAAGATTGCAGAGGTTGTTTCATGATGCTGAAACAAGAGAGGATGTACTGTGGCATTCTAGGAACCAGGAGAAGATCAGAATGTAATGACCCATCCACCTCATGGTAGTGAGTGGAAAAGCTTCAATGATAAACACAAAGAGTTTGCTGCTGACCCGAGAAACATTAGACTTGGCTTAGCTTCAGATGGATTTAACCCATTTGGCCACCAGAGCGCCACATATAACATGTGGCCAGTGCTTGTTATCCCTTACAACATGCCTCCAAATGTCTGCACCAAAGAAATCAAACTACATGATGGCCTTGCTCATCCCAGGTCCAAAAAGTCCTGGAAAGGATTTTGATTTGTTCATGGAGTGTCTTGTGGAGGAACTTCTACAACTATGGAAGCGTGTTCTCACTCGAGATCTATATAGCAGCCCACCAGCTGATTTCTTTCTGCGTGCTGTTATAATTTGGTGCATCCATGATTATACGGCTTTGG
Source organism: Triticum urartu (assembly GCF_003073215.2). Taxonomy (NCBI): domain Eukaryota; kingdom Viridiplantae; phylum Streptophyta; class Magnoliopsida; order Poales; family Poaceae; genus Triticum; species Triticum urartu. The sequence continues at coordinate 304,102,384 of NC_053023.1, forward strand.
GCACTATGTCAGGGCAAACGACACATGGTTAAAATGCATGTGTTCGCTGTGACAGGAATCCGCTGTCATACGCAATACTTAGCAAGATCTGTTACATTGGGTACCGTCGTTTCCTTGCCAAGGACAAGCCGCATCCTAGAAAATACCGAAGACATGTGTTGAATGCAAAGCATGAAAACCGTGATGCGCCAAAGAGGCTCACCGCCGATGAGTTGCAAGTGGAATTAGAGAAGGTCACGCATATTACACTAGGAAGCCATCATGGAAATGGTAGCGGGAAAAGGAAGCGTGGCAGGGTAGAAGAGAGAATATTGTTTACCCGTAGGTCCACTTTGTGGGACTTCGAGTATTGGAAAGATTTGGATATGCGGCATAATCTTGATGTGATGCACATCGAGAAAAATATATGTGACAGCATTATCGGCACACTTCTTAATATTGAAGGCAAGAAGAAATATACCTTAAAATCTAGGATTGATTTGACACACCTGGGTATCAGGAAGGATTTGCAGGTGTAAGATGAAGGTAAACCACGAGATATGGCACCAACTGTGTACGTCTTGGACAAGGTAAAAAGAAAAGAATTCTGCGAGGTCCTGTCACGAGTGAGATTCCCACATGGATTTGCTTCCAACCCTGAAAGGAGAGTCAGTGCAGATGGAAACAAGGTACAAGGGTTGAAAACTCATAACTGCCATGTCCTACTTCAAAGGGTTTTACCTGTTATCCTTAGAGGATTGGGCCGCCCTGACTTATACAGAGCAGTTGCAGAGTTGGGACAATTCTTCAGGGAACTCTGCAGTAGGAATATCAGGATAGATGCTTTGGAGCGTCTTAGAGACAAGATACCAACTATCCTATGCGACCTTGAGAAGATATATCCTCCAGCCTTCTTTGATGTGATGGTGCATTTGGCTGTTCATCTACCTGATGAGGCACTACTTAGAGGTCCAGTACAGTATGGCTGGATGTACCCTATTGAAAGGCGGCTAGGCACTTTCAAGGGCTATGTTAGGAACAGAGCTACACCCGAGGGTTCCATTGCAGAGGCCTACATTGCTAAAGAAGCGTTGACATTCTGCTCAAAATACATTGAAATAGCTTATCAGCTTAGCAAAGAGGTGGGTGAAGACAATCCCGGGCTCAATGTTTTCAATTATTCTGTTTGAGTTATAGGGAAGAGTCGACAAGAGGACAAACCTAAAGATTTGGACAAAATGGTTTGGTATGTGTTGAATAACTGTCCTGAGATACTACCTTATATCAAGTAAGTGCAGTACTGCAGCTTATACATCGTAATCTACTGAACTTGCAGCACATTCTGATATATTTAGATGTTTGATGCGATCACTATGTTGTGCAACATCTACAAAGAGGAGTTACTGCCGCAAAATCCTAGAAACATTGACAAACTGGTTATGGCAGGATTTGCGAAATGGTTCAAGAACCATGTAAGCTTTTGAAGTGCACTATCAGTTTTTTTACATATTGAGTACATAAGATGATCAGCTTGTCTATTTTCTAACCATAGGTTAAGAAGATGCGGGAGGATGGGCAGGCAGTTGCTGATGCCCTTTACTCACTAGCAATGGGTCCTGATACTCGGGTAAGACATTATGAATCTTGCGTTGTTCGAGATGTGCGCTACAACACCCTTGCACGAGACGAAGGCAGGAAGACACAAAACAGTGCCATCATGAGGTACGAATACATATGACAAATAGACAACTGAAATGTATGCTAACATAACAGACATTGTTTAGTTGTAGTATATCTCCAGTTTCGAGGATCATCAGTGTGTGGTTCTGTTGTGTTGTCGTTGGTATAACCTGTTTTCCAGGATCGCAAAACCCGGAGCTGGTGATTATTTCAAATCCATCAATGTCAAGGCGGCGTACCAGACCAATGAGCCTTTTATTTTGACAAATCAAGCAACACAGATATTTTTCTTGGAAGACACATTTGTACGTAGCGATGACTGGAGAGTATTGCAAAGGTTTGAGCAGAGGAATTCGTTTAATGAAGTTGCACAACAAGATGATGGTTACACTGCTCCTGATGTACAGGATAACATAGATGTTCCTAATATCTTTGAGAACCATCACGTCAATGACGCCGGCGAAAAGATTGCCTGTCGTGCTGTGGACATACAAGAGTTGATCAAGAAGAAGCCAACGTTCGAGGACGTTGAGGATGAAGAAGAAGATGACACCATGGGGAATTACGATTCAGACTGATACACATGGCGAAGATGTTGACGCTGCTGCTTCGGATGATGATTACATTGTTTTTTATCTACTATGTGAAATTGTGTTTGCTATGACAACTGAAACCCGATGAACATGTTGTTTAGTATTTTGCTGTGAGAACATCACTTGTTATATATGCTGATTTGTGTTTGGTGATTGTATGACAACTAAAACATGATGACATTGTTGTTTAGTTGTACTCATATTTGGCTGTGAAACTTGAATTTGATGACATAGTTTGCTGTTGGACCGCAATTTGCTCGACGTCTTCGAATAAGAACAAAGCTGACCCGACAGGGCCTCTGCTATTTATTTATATGAGCAAAAGGGGATACCCCCTGATTTCCATTAATAGAAATCATTAGATGTTCACAACACTACGCCCAGCCTGCTACACAGGTTTCATTCATTACTAGTTTCAGCAAAGTGCTCATGTCGTAGCCACTAAATACATCAGGAGTGCTACATACACTGCAAATAAAGAGACAATCATCATACAGAGCACATCGATTTTGCCCATTATCTTCACAAGCTCTTTCATCTCCTCATTTTTGTGAAGGCCGTTCAGCAGCTGTTGCTTGGCCATGATCAGAGGAACTACATCTTTAACCTTCTGCTCTGCATCTTCCTCTTCTGCCGTTCCTTTAGTTACTTGTCCAACACCCCAACCTGTTGGTATAGGGATTCCTCGGCTAACCAAATAATCAGCATAGTTGCATTCCCCCACATCAGCAACTTCCCAGAAATACAAATCACACGAATCTTCCCTTTTCTGCACGAATCAAATTGGAAGATCATCAACCAAACTATTAAAAACAATCAGCAACTGAAAGCAGCAGAACAACACTTAAACATATTATTACCCCATGATTTGGGCATTTGTAGAAGACTCGGCCAGGGTTGCGGATTGTGGTTGAGAGGCGATGGATGACTCTGCGCAATTTGCAGCAGTGGCACCACACCAATGGCAACGGGTTGCGATGAGCAATCGGCTGCGGTGCGCATGCCGACGGGGGTGTGATGAGACCCACACGCGATGTTACAGGTTGAGTCTTGGCGCATATCTGGTTGTTGCCTGCTGAAGAGCAGGTGCCAAGCAGCCATCGGATATGGTTGCTGCGGCCAGAGCTTCTGATGCTAGGTAGAGTAAGTAGAGAAGAGGAGAAGCGAACATTGGATATGTCAGTTTCATTACTTGCAGAGTAGCATAGCACCATATATAGTCACAGTCTAGGTTTGGATTCGAACCAACTACAGGAGCACATCTTTATTTTTTCTAAAACTCGGCAACGTCTCTTTACTGGTACACTAGCTTGTTCTATACGCCTTCCCAAGTCTTTGATTTTCTTTCCCTTTCTTTTGCGAGGAAGGAAGTAGGACAAAATTGAGAGTTCCTGGGACTCGAACCCAAGACCTCTCAATTGAAAACCAAGGGTGCTAGTCACTTATGTGGCGAACGTTCCCTGTGAGGAGGATGGCAGACGAACGCATTTTCCTCGCAGTTTTCTTCCCATATAAAAAAAGTATGCTACTTGGTGTCCGCTTAGTCAACAAACGATTGTGCCAACCTTGACCGTTGGATTGACATTCAACGCCTGACCCGTTTCTTCAGTCTCTTCTTCCTTGAGCTGCCAAAGCCAAACCAGCGCCGGCGGGACCGCCTGCTCCCACCTCCCATGGCTGGCTATGATCTTCCCCCGCTCCTGTTCGTTCCCGTCTGAGGCCTCACCATCGTCCTCCGCCTTGGTTCACTCACCGCCGCGCCGCCCTCCGGTGTTGTCAACATGGTCAACAACCGAGAGGAATAAGGATATGACTATACATGGTGAGGATGACAGTAGGGACCCAGCAGCGCGCGCAGTAATTTTGTTTTTTCGGGATGGAGAAGGATATCAACTGGTTTGTGTGGGACCCCTGGCCCGTCTAGCCGAGGCTTTTATTTCATATGTTTAGCACATGACCATCCCAGTTTGTTTTTTCCTTTCTGAAAATGGCTAGCCAGCTATTTTGTTTTTTGCAGAATAACCAACGTAGGCGTACTTGCTTTTCTATGCCCTGCTGGGCCGGAAATCTTTCAAGACGAGGAGGGATGCATTTTGCCCAGAAAATGGGCTATAAGTAATAAGAAATGGGCTATAGGTAATAATAAATGGGCTGTAAAATGAACAAATACAGCAAACAAGCAATTAGTTCCAAAATATTGTTTTCTTTCGGATTTTGATATTTTAAATTTCATTGTTTTTGTGCGGGTAAAATTTCATTGAATTTAAATTAAGGTATATTTAGATTTAAAATTAATTTAAATCTGGCTAGAAATTTCAGGCTGTATACTGTTTGGGACAGATTTCGACGCTGACTTGTTGGTCTACTAGGTTGACGTGTACTTTGGCTTTGTCAACTTAGTCCACAAACGATTCTAGCAGCAGTGACCGTTGGATGTTAATCCAACGGCCGTGCTACTTCTTCAATATCTGATCTTCTTGCTCCAGCCGCCCAAGCCAGCTCCGGTGGGACTGCCTGCTCCCGCCTCCCGTGGCCGGCTGTGCTGCCGCACAGGCCGCACCGCCCCACCCTACTTCATTGCTGGCCAGGCCATTCCTCTACTCACCCACACCTACTATTATTTTCCGGCGACGACAGCCGGACCAGTAAACCCTCGTACTCCCCACCGCGTGGGCAACCATTGTCGAGTCTTCCCCGGCTTCGTGTCGTTCCCTTCCTAGGCCTCGTCATCGTCCACCGCCATGGTGCTCTCGGTGCGGCCTGGTCAACGTGGTCAACGAATGACATCCATCGACCGCGGACTGTACGCGCAAAATAATGATTCCTCCACGTGACAGCTGGGACCCACCGGAAGGGCCTCTGTATTTCACGAAAAAAAACGTTCCCCGCGCTGACATGTCAGACCCACTAGCTATATCTTCGCACGCAAGGAAGTGCCTCCTTATTACGCACAAAAAATGAATACCCCCTGCTAGCTGGGACCCACCATAGTGGGAGGATGACTTGTGGGCCAACTAAGTTGACGGGGACGGAGGGCTTTGTCAACTTAGTCAATATGAACGATTCTAGCTCCAGTGACCGTATGATGTCCATCCAAAGGCCGTAGTGCTTCTTCAACCTCTGGTCTTCTTGCTCCAGCCACCCAAAGTAGCGCCTGTCGTGCCACATGCTCCTACCTCCCGTGGCCGGCTGTGCTGCTGCGGAGGCCTCCCCCTACTATTCCCACCGCTGGCTAGGCCCTGCGGCGACGACAGCCTCACACCGCAGCCGAACCAGTGAACCCTCGTACTCCTCTCCACGTGGGCTTCCACTGCCGCGTCTTCCCCGGCTCCGCGTCGTCCCCTTCCTAGGTCTCGCCATCGTCCACCGCCGTGGTGCTCTCGGCGCGGCCTGGTCAACATGGTCAAGGAACAACTTCCATCCGATGTGGACTGTACGTGGAGAGGCTGACAGCTGGGTCCATTGCCGCAACAAGGAAGTGCCTCCTTATTACGCGGGAAATAATGATTCCTCCACCTGACAGCTGGGACCCACCAGACGGGCCAATGTATTTCGCGGAAAAAACGTTTCCCCCTTACTGTTGGGACCCACCAGCTTCATCTTCGCACGCAAGGAAGTGCATCCGGGAAAAAAATGATTCGCCCCCCTAACTGCTGGGACCCACCAGCTACACCTTCGCACGCAAGGAAGTGCGCCCGGGCAAAAAAAACGATTCGCCCCCCTGACTGCTGGGACCCACCGGCTACATCTTCGCACGCAAGGAAGTGCATCCGGGCAAAAAAACGATTTGCCCCCCTGACTGCTAGGACCCACCAACTACATCTTCGCAGGCAAGGAAGTGCCTGACAGTCGGGACCCACCTGGTCGAAGGGTACAAAGCGTTGTCATTATGGTCACGAACATGTACGTACATACTGGTTGATGTAGAGGTGCGCACGTGTCGTAGTAGAGGCGCGCACGTAGCATGTACACGTACGTACAGCGGCCACGGTGCAAGAAAGAAAATACGGCCACGTCTTTGTACATACGGGCGGGGTCTCCAATGCCTACTTGCGCATACGTACGGCCATGGCTCGTGTACATGGCTGGGTCAGAACGGAGAAACATCATAGTCGTCGTGTTCATGGGGAGGCAACAGAATGCGTCATGTTCATGGGGAGGCAACACAATGCGTCGTGTTCATCTGGAGGCAACAGAACGCGTGGGAGCCAACCGGCTGGGTCGGAACGGAATGCATGGTCATGTTCATCGAGAGGGCTTGGACGGAACAGGCGATGGAAACAAGGCATGGCGTACCGCACAACGGAGGAAACAGACCTCCTACGTTCGGAACGGGGTCCTGTTGATCGGGAGGGGTCTGGCGTATCGCAAAACAGAGGAAATGGACCTCCTACGGTCGAAACGGGGGTCCTATTGATTGGGAGGGGCGTGGTGTACCGCAAAACGGACGAAACGGACCTCCTACGGTCGAAACGGGGGTCGTGTTGATCGGGAGGGGTGTGGCGTACCACAAAACAGATGAAACGAACTTTTGTTGGAGCGCTACGGTCGAAACGGGGGTCATGTTCATCGGGAGGGGTGTGGCGTACCGCAAAACGGGACTCCACGGGATACTGTTCATCTCCACCGTCGACCTCCTCCAGCCTCCACAGGCTCCCGTCGACCTCCTCCAGCCTCCACGGGCTACCGTCGACCTCCTCCAGCCTCCACAGGCTCCTGTTCGTCCAGCCTCCACCGCGCGCTACTCCACCGGCTACTGTTCAACCACCCCTCCACGGGCACCCCTCCACCGTCTACTGTTCATCCAGCCCTCCACACCACGGGGTCCTGTTCAACCACCCCTCCAAGGGCACCCCTCCACCGTCTACTGTTCATCCAGCCCTCCACCACACCACGGGGTCCTGTTCATCCAGAGACAACGCCGCCGCTCACTGTTCATAAACTCACCCGCAACGCTCACTGTTCATCCCAGAGGCAGCATCGATCGACTTCAGTTAGCAGCAGTAGCGAAGGAATCGCTCGATCGGGTTTAGTTAACAGCCATCGATCGATCGCTCGGGTTCAGTAACGCGTAGCCTGCAGTGCAATCGCTCGGGTTCAGTTAGAGCCCAACGCCTCGCTCGGGTTCAGTTAGAGCCAACGCCTCGCACACGCGCGCGTACGTGTACAAGAGAAACGTGCATCGCTCGGGCCCCAACCTCCCACCGTAACCGGGAACTCCCCGAAAATTTCCTCCCCCTCACTTCTACCATGGTTTTTCCTGTCATGGACGGCCCAAAGAATGTCATGCAGCTGCGTCTCCGGCCCGCCTAGGATGAAAAGCCCATTTTCTATCATGATTTTTTGTCATAGAAGTAGGAGCCCACCACATCTATGATGATACCAGGTTTTGTCACAATTATCGTCATAGAAGTGTCATATGTATGACAAAAAAAAATTCGTTCGGCCCAAAATGTCATGGATGTGTCTTTTATTTGTAGTGTAGCTATCTTCGTGTATCTCCTCACCTCACTTTTCTATCTTGGAGATGCATGCGTGAGATGTTTGCATAAGAAACGAAAAAACACACTCTCTCCCTAATTTATCGTTTGTTGTCCCTTTGTCTTTCACACACATATTCTTTTTGCACACTCACACATTCTCCTTCACACGCACTTGATCTCTCTCGACTTAGGCACTCTCTTCGGTCCATAGCATATACATTAATTGAAAAGTCAAACATCACAAAGTTTGACCATGTACGTGGAGAATAACATTTACATCTAGAACAGCAAACATATACCATTAGATTCATATGATGTATATTTGATATTGTAGATATAAATAATAGTTGTGTAAACCTGATCAATGTTTCCAAAGTTCGACTTCTAAAATAATTTACATGCACTGCATTATCGAGCGGATGGAATATCTCTTTCCCCCTCTCAGCTATCTGGCGCACCACTCAGCCTTATTGGGGCTCCTCTATCTCTCTCAAACTTTATATCTCCCTGGTCCACACATACATATGTCCCGCTCGCGCTACATATAGACCCATCCAACACTCTCCGCCCTTGTTCTCTCTCTATGTGACATGCACCCCCTAAGTACCATAATCCCTCACTCCATCATAGGCGCACGCACTCCCCCTAAGTATGATTATATCTCACTAGCCATCAGGAACACACGTATTGTCTCCTTCCATCCATACGTCCATCTCGATATCTCTCGGGGTATCTTCCATCGCGCGCACACCTTGTCACTCGATCTCCCACCCATGTAGTCCCATCACGATCTCCAGGGGATCTCTCTATCACAAACATACACTCTCTCCTCCCCATGTCTGCATTTTCTCCGTACGTCTCTCTCGACCTCTCTCCCTTGCTTGTCAGACCCCTGTTGGCCACGTGCTAGGGGTCTTTCTCTCTCGGTTGCAAACAACCACACACTATCTCCTCACCTTTCTTCTGTTGTCGAAGATGCATGTGTGATATGTTCGCATAAGACACACACGCCTTTTCTCTACTTTTATCGTGTGTTGTCCATGTCTCTTTCACACATGCACACACACTTTTTTCACTCACTCTTTATATTTCACACACACTATCTCTCTCACTCTCTCTTCCTCTAGTTAGGGACTCTCTCATGTCCATAAGCATATGGATGTTTTGAAAAGTCAAACCCTAGAAAAGTTTGACCAGGTATATGTGGAGAAAAACATTTACATCAGGAACGATCATTAGATTCATCACAACATGTACTTACTTCATACTATCATTTTATCTTTGGTATTGTAGATATAAGTAATTTTTATATAAACTTGGTCAAAGTTTCAAAAGTTTGACTTTAAAAAAAATGTTGGCACTACATTATCAAACGGAGGGAGTCGCTCTTTCTCTCTCTCTCTCTCTGCTATCTCTCATGGGCCTCCCCTCTCACTCGAACTCTCTATACCGACGGATTATACGCTCATCGTGTCAGTGTATAGATTCGTATATTGTTTAGTTGACTGGTCAACCAGTCCACATGCTGCCTTGTCAGCTCGTATTCTCTATCTTTGTGTGTTGGCCCATGTGGCAGTGGGTGAAAGTAAGTAAACTAGAGGCCCATCTGACACGCGGTGAAGTAAACAAAGTTGAAAGCACTCGGGGTAGCACCCCGCATGCTAGTAAATTGAGGGTGCATTGAGGACACACTTCTTCCGCGTGAAGGACGCACTCAGGCACAATTCACCACTACGCAGCGTCATGCACAGAAGGACGTACTCGCGCACACCTAGCAGGCCAGCACACAACACAAACCAGCACACATGTACACCGGCGTCACCACCGGTTGAGATGGACGGCGAGGCAGCCAACAAGCGGAGGTGGCTCGAGCGAAAAATGCATCCGGCGACCCTGGACTTCATCAGTAGCCTCCCCGATGACATGCTGCTCATTATCATCGGCCTCCTCCCCACCAAATCTGTCGTGCGGACCGCCTTGCTCTCCCGGCGGTGGTGCCCCCTCTGGCGCCGCATCCCCCTCAACCTCACCGTCGACAACTCCCTCTGCGACGGGGATTGCAGATGCATGGCCGCAGTCTCCAAGATCCTTTCATCGTACCCTGGGCCAGCCAGACGCCTTGACATCCGCATGTTCATTACCAACTGCAAGGTCTAAGCCAAGTTCGGCGAGTGGTTCTTATCGCCCTCCCTTGATCAACTCGAGGAGCTCAGCTTTGAAGCTGGATGATGTCGCTCTCTGCCGCCATCCGCGCTCCGCCTCACGCCAACGCTGCACCGCGCCAGCTTCAGCTCCTGCTATCTTCCCCAGCTGCGCCCGTCCTTCTTCTCCCTCAACTCAAGCAGCTCGACCTCTTCGACATTGGCATCTCGAAGCAGGCTATGGAGCACCTGCTCGGCAGTTGTACTGTGCTCGAGTACCTTCGTCTTGAGCAGATCCACATGTTCATTAGCCTCCACATCGCCTGGACGAATCTCCGATGGATTTTTGTGTCATCATGGCCCCACAACAGGAAATCAATTGGGAAGAGATCACTCCAGCTGTTCCACCTTATGGTCATCGAGAATGCGCCTTTCCTTGAGAGATTGCTTGTATCTGATCTAGAAGGTCCAACAAAAATCAGGGTCATTGACGCGCCAAAATTGACAGTGTTGGTGTACTCGTCTGCCAAATCTGAACTCTTTATTGGATCTGTAATCGTTCAGGTACAACACTCATCTTCTTCTCTGTCTTCTTGAAATTCAAATTTTTAAATTTTGCTTGATGTATTTACGACCGTCTTCCAGAAAATGATTCCCATAAGCTTGACCCAGTCTATTCGCACAGTGAAGATCTTGGCAATAAAATCTATCGGCCCCAATCTGGATCAAGTTGTTGGATTCCTTACACGCTTTCCGTGCACGGAGAAGCTACTCATCGAGGTGAAACTTCTTTCCTATTAGTAAACGGTAATCACAACGTAGCTCGATTTTTTTCGTAATTTTCCCAAATTACGATGACAAGTGTAGTGTTCAAAATTGCGTCTACACACTGCACCGAAAGAAATGTTTTTAGTATTTTTTCTCACATGATCACCTGCATCATTTTGTTGTTGTACTACTATAGTAGCCTAGGCTAGTCATAGTGGAAAGTAACTTAGACTAGTAAGTCTATGGTTACCCTAAGAGCATGGACTACCTCTGTCCTGATTTACTCTTCCTATTTTGTAGTGTCAAAATTTGACCATAGATTTAACTGACAAAATGTTAATGCATGTCACTAAAAATTATATCGTTGGATTTGTATTTGAACATAATTTCAAATGGTATAATTTTTGGTGACATGCATTGACATTTTCTTAGGTAAATCTATGGTTAAAATTTTACACTAAATACGAGGTAGTACAAAAGTGGGCTATAACGTCCCTCCACTATATAGGCCAAAACACGTGCCAAATTCACTTGTGATGCATTTGACATCGATGCCCCTTCATTGCTCACCTGGTGCCCCAATCTGGATCACCTACTTTGCTCCGGTGCCAAATGAACTCACGCAATGAAAAAACACTTGCGTGGGAGAGAGAGAGGACTGAGGCCATAAAAAACACTTGTTTGGGAGATTGAGAGGCCGGTGTAGTTGGTTTGATTGATTTGTTTATACATGTGGGTCTGTGTGCACAGCGGTGCCAACTCTCTTACATCTCGAGAGTAGTGCCAAAATCTTTTGATTTGGCATCGATGCGTATTATGTGGCATACTTTTGAGAAATATGGCATCGGCCATATAGTGGAAGGCAACAAATGCCCAAGCTCTTCACATGCTCCTAGGTAAATGATAGGAAAGAGAAAGAGAGAGAGAGAGAGAGAGAGAGAGAACAAATATCACTAGCCAGCCAACCCTATCGTATGAGCGAATGATATTGGTACCTCTAGTTGACACGGCAATCTTATACAGCCAGCTGCTCTAATATGTTCTCTTCTTTTGCAAATAGAAAAAGACCCGAAAGTGAAAAATGTGCTGCACTATAACAATCACATCTAATGCCTTGATCTCCATCTTACAGAAATTGATTTGATCGACTATTGAGGCAATACATCTGAGATTAAATTGGCCAGGTTCTTTGTTCTAGAGGCAAGTGTGCTCAAGGTAATGAGGTTTGGCATTTTCTGGCGCAACAATGAATGGCGTGTTGATCACCACAAGCGTCCAAGCCTAAATGACAAAGTCTCCGTAGAAGCTGAATTTGTTTTTGAAACATCAAGTGGCCAGAGACTCGAAAAATGATTTTCCCATTAGTGACTTGGCAGGGCGGTGGATTTCAGTTTGTACGATAATGCTGCATCCACCTAAAGTAACGAAAGTTCTTACGTAAACTTCCTAGTAATTCCCTCTTCGTAGGTGCAGCATTACTCCAAACATTTATAATATCAGTTTGAAATTTGTAATATTACCGTGTCCTATTCTTGCGTTTCCAAAATCCTGCGAATCAAAGAGGTCCTGAGTCGGTGATGATGTTGTGCCTGCCATCTTTCACCAATAGCAGTTGGATCTAGATCTGACGCATACAAACCAAACTTCTCCAGTTTTGCAAAAAGATGCCCGCACTTGTTCCCTATCTACAAACAACTCCTTGTCTCTCACAATCAACCTTATCTCCTCCCCACCACATCTAGAAGGCCATGGAAAAATCTGGTGCGGTGGCCGCTGCCGGCGCCATCCACCCCCAATCTTGGTGTTCCATGCAATGCACGGGCATCTACGCACGGGAAATTATGTCGAACACGGCTAGTTGTAAGCAGGCTAGCTCTATAGCCAAGATGATAGTGACTGCAGACGGTGAGGCTAACTATGGTATGCCGAACACGGAGCCTATACTCGGGTGTCATCTCCGGCGCAGGCTCTTGTCACTTCACTGTGAGGAGCGGCATATAATAATTTACCCAACGGGTAGTACAGTGCTACTAGTACATTAGTAGTACTACTACTAGTACTAGCACCACCGTCTGGATTTAGTAGTACTACCACGTCCATCTGGATTTAGTATTTGCCTAGCAATATCTAGTAATGCATGTCACAAAAAATGTACTACTCCCTCTGTAAATAAATACATGGTTTATTGTTTTATTCCTATCGGAAAGAGAACTTAATGTCTCTTTGCTAATTAATAAGATTACATGCAATGAACTAACCACTTCATGTCATGTTTGGTAGTCCCGAGTCATTGAAAGCATGCACGGCCCACATCTCGCATTGGTTGATATGTCATGAAATAAGAAATGAGGAGGGAGTTAATGTACCGTGCCTAAGTGTTTTGGGATTACACAACATTTTTGGTTACATGCATTAACATCTTATTAGTTAAATCAAAGGTCAAAACTTGGCGCAAAATGCAAAGGGGACCAATAAACCAGTAAACATCAAAGTTCTCTCGTTTTTCCCCAATTAGAGGTCCGGTGAGATGACTATACTGCACTAGCACGGAGGGGGACGCAGCTGGATTGACTTACTGCACCTGCCTTTGGTTGTATGACACATGGGCCCAACAGGTGGCTGGCCCACCTGTCATACAGCCAAAGGCAGGTGCAGTAGAGGGTCGAGGAGTAGATGGCCAACACGCACTTGAATTCAACAAAGTCCGCACTTCTTATATAAAGGCTCCCCTCCAGTCCAATCTACGAAATCCTACACACCTACGCACCCTAACCAAGGGCAAAAGTGATCACTCCAATCGCAAGATCAGTTGACTAGAACCTAGAACCATGGAGGCGATGAGCACGGGCATCAGCCGGCTGTGCCAGATGGTCCATGATCCCGGCCTGCGGCTCGCCACCGAGGAATGTCTCCAGGTCATGCTTGAGGCCACCAGGGTGAGAGGCCGCTTAGACGACAACTTCATCACCTTGTTCGACAAGGTCCTCGTCGGCTTCCTCGACATGTTCACCGTCGTAAAGAAGCTTGCAGACGACCTTGACGAATGCCTCTAGCCCACGAGTCCAGGCTCTGCGATGCCCGCTACCCTCAACAGCCTCTATGGTGACAACCTCTTCGACACACTGGTGGCCCTGCGACTGCTCGCCGTCGCGCCGGAGAATGTCCACCTCGAGGTCGCGCTCGCCACATAGCGCCTGGCGCAGCAAGACACCATCGACATAATCACCCACGTCTATGCAAAATCATCCACAAGGACTTCTACATGCCAAGGAGGATGATAGGTTGCTGGCCTTCTTGATCCGCAGGTCAACCTTGGACAGCATTCTTCAGAAGCACGTTGAGCTCGCCGCCAACGCCGCTGCTCCTCACATGTCGGTTGGCGCGTGAGGATGTCATTGAAGGATCTGTATGTATCTTTATATTTCCGTCAAATCCATAAAGTAGTATATGGTACTACTAGTAATTATCTTACCTTTCGCATCAACTTCATAATTTGTGTACGTATCCCATGCATGAACCACGCCAAAACCTAACTTCTCATTACTCTAGGGAAAATCATTATTTCTATCTATCGGTCGCGCCATGGAGCAGAACCAAATTTTACAAGTTACAAGTTCAAAATGAAAAGCTTGGTGTGTTCGCGTAGCACCCCGCTGCCCACACAGTTGGTCCGGCACGCCGCTCATGGGGGAATGCCTGCTGTGTTGCATTTTCACTTACAAGTGGGACTGTAGTTGAGAAAGCTGACTATCGGCAAACCCCCACCGCGCCCAGCGCGTGATGGCTGAGAAAACAGGAGAGAGAAGAGACGGTTGTAGCATGGACTCCAAGAAAATTGGTGTCGGATGGGACTCGTGTGGGTGGCATGTGCTGTACTACTGGACGTGAATGTTAGTTATGGCCCATGCCACCCCACTATATCGAGCCTATATCGAGGTGCTGGTTACGTACAACAAATTTCCTGGAGTCCGTGCTCAGCCCTCCTCTATCTCTCTTCTCAGCCAGCCAGCAGACGCGCGGAGCACATTGTCTGTTTACTCACATGCGGTCCCACATGTCAGTGAAAACGCAAGAGGACCCACTGAACCTGCACATCTTTCACCTCGACATGCTGGTGATGAAAAACAAATCCAATAAAGATCTTCGGTGGCCGCTTTTGGAGTTACTCAAGAGTAGTAAGATTCTATTTACAGTTTAACCCTAGATGCACATCACGTGGCTTCAACTAGCACTCCATTTTCTTGTATGACACGACCTGGATGCTGGATGTCCCACGTGTCGGCAAAAGGAGGAAGACTGGAGGAGTAGGAAACACGGCAAGCCCTATGCGTATATCATACGACATACAAGCCCACCTCACATAGTTACGCTATCACCATATTTCTCGGCCTCTGTGCGAAACCTAACTATTGGTTGGCTCTATGTGATGTGGAAACTTCATACTACTACTGATGCTGGCTATACTACTACGACACTAACACTCCAAGAAGTGAGTCGAAAACGAGGATATCATAAGTCATCAACACACAACGATAACGAGGATACATGTTGGATTATAGATTAGTTCTGACATAACATTCTAGTAAATACTAAAGTTTTCATCAAACAACAAATAACAAGCAATGAAATGAACTTCAACTCAACCATTCCTCGGCGTTGGAAACGCTTGCTTTGAACCAGAAGAGTTTGTCTCGGAAGGGCCAGCTACTATCAATCTCGAGACCAATGCAGGACTGATCATCCAGGCTGAAGCGGCCTATTTCATCACCCATATTGTGATAGCCACGGTAGGGAAGCATAGCAATGTCTGAGGTATGGATACAATTGCTTCTCATAAATGGTAGTAATGTTGTGTCAACAGCAGCTGGATCGCCGTTCACCATGATTGGATAGTTTTGTCCCAGGAAGAGCGAGTTTCCTCCAATAGTATCAATACTAAACCAGGGAGAAGGTGTTGGCACTAGCATAGTAGTATCCATCCCGAATACCCTACAACGGATGCTGGAATAGGTCTGGAGAGTTCGACCATGGGAGACAACACCTGCTTCCTTAGTCACATCAGCGGTTCCCTATATACAGGCAAGAAGAGGTGATCCATCGGAATAAGTTGCCAGGGGCAACTGAGTATATGGGTCCTCATGCTCGTGATCATCATCATCGTCATCTCCCCCTTGGTTATAAAAATTTCAAGTATAGGTGGTGGAATGTTCGCAGGACCTTGGAAACACAAGAAGGTTAATTAGTTAAGGGAAATTTGATAACATGCATGCATGTGGCTGAAACAATTATAATTACGGTGGAAGACAAACGTACCGAAAGCATAAGGATTCCATGCAAAAACAGTGCCACGAGTGGTGGCAGCAAACACAAGACCCTCGTATTGAATTGCATCACAATACTCGTCCTTGTATAGAAACTGATTTTTGAGCAATATCCATCCAGTCGAACTATGAAGGAAGGCAACAAGCTTGTCGAAGATAGCAACAACTACATATTCCATTAAATCCCAAGAGCGTTCGGGAACTTAACAAATTGCTATCTTTTGTAGACGACAGTCTCCATGACTATAGTTGAAAGTACGGTCATAACCGGTGTGCTCAACGTCTGGGAAGTCTGAGATCTTTGGAAGTGGAACCCGGTGACGAGTGTACACATTCACAAGTTCCCACTCGCAGCTGGACCCAATATAAATAACCCAATATCCATTTGCTCCTGCCCAAGCCTTGCCCACAAGCATGGCATCTTAACATCATGTGTATCACTATCAAGCAGCATCAACTTGCACAAGGCGAGGATTCCCTCGTCCCCGCGCCAGTCAGCATTGTCACGACAAGAAGATAGGGGAGATCAAACCCTGGGCCATTGGCTTCCTTGTAATGATGCTATTAGTTGAGTCGAGAATGGTCTTGACCGAACCAGCCATCCTAGCCGAGGTGATGATGTTGCATCGATCAATGACTTCCTCCACCACGTCATCTTTCAGATCGGGGCAAGAAAAACAGGGTCGTTTCCGGCCTGTTCCCTCCATGGAGAAGATGATCGAACAATAGTAGAAGGAAGGGTGAAGGCAAATGGAGGAGGGAGGAAGAGCATGCAACAACAGTTCCAAATCGAGAGGGGAAGGCGAATAGTCGGTGGACGGTTGCCAGTTTGCCACGGTAAACGAAGAGGTGCCCCGGCCTACACGTCCGTTTGGAAATTGTACAGAAAAACTCACCATCGTCTCACTAACATGTTGGATCGGGATCACATGTCAATGAAACATGGTGTGTAACTTCTCATGCAAACATTAGTTATCGACCTTTTTTTTAACATACAATCTGAGTGGATAGCTCCTATGGTCATCACACGTGAGCGGATATATAGGTGGGCAGGCGGCAACAATCTAAGTGCTAAAAGAGTTGATCCAATGCTCGGTTTTGTTTGCAATTTCAAACTATGACCGTTGGATAGAGTGAATCAATGGATTACGTTCAAAGTAATTCTCATACTATAGAATGGTATAGGAACGTGGAGAGATTTGGTTGATTTTATATCGCTGAATAATATAAAATAATTATGAGTGCATACGCTCCACCGCAAGGTTCGTTGCTCCTTCTCGTTCGTCGGGAATTTATGTTCTTCCACTCTTTCGTTTAAGACATGTCGGGGGTGTCATGCGACATATACCAAAGGATGGCTTGTCATGGAGGGGGGCTAATAAGACGTCGCCGGTGCCAGGAAACGGGATGAGGCGAAGACATGGACGCTAGTGAATCTTGCCCAGGTTCGGGGCTCTCCTAGGAGATAACACCCCTAGTCCTGCTCTGCGGGGTCTCCGCATGATCACAATCTCCACAAGTAGCTACAAGTTGCTCCTTGAGCTATTTCTCTAGAGGATGAAGAAGAACCAGGCTAGCCCTAGCTCCCTCTCTACATGTGGGTGTTTTTCTAAGAGTCTGAACCCTTTGCATGGGTGCCCTGGGGGGTTTATATAGGCCTACCCCCAGGGGTACAATGATAAACTGGCCGGGTGTAGGCCCAGGCCATTAGTGTCTCTTGTGGCCGGCTTCTCCGCTGGCCACTGGGGCCCGCCGACTGGTGGGCCCCGCCGACTATCTTGCGGGCCTTGCCGGTTGCTCATCACTGTAGCCGTGCGTCTAATGATGCTTGCTTTGTCGGGGAAGGCGTGGCTACAGTCCTGCCGCCTGGCGGGCGTTTCACTGTAGCCATTCCTCATCTCTTCTGGTTAATGGCGCACAAACTCCTAGGAAAGGGGAGGACCACCTGCTGGACGCCAGCCTCCCCCGAAGCCGACTGGCAAAGCTTGCCGCCTTCTGGTTCCTCACGGGCAGGTAGGGCCCGCCGCCTGTGGGCCGTACCGGTAGCCCGTCGGGAGAACAGGGTCCCCTCTAACTTGGGTGATGTCACTGGCGGAAGGGCCACAGTGTCGCGCCATGTGGGAGATCATCAGCCGGTACAGCGCACTATGGCCATGATCCGCCCCGGATTTGGGGGTGGCAGGTCTCACTGTAGCCATGTCTCGTCTCATCGTATTCATGGGGGCTCAAACTTTGAGGGCGCTTGGGGGCCGCTTGCTAGGAGCCTGGCCTATCTGGAGGTCACCTGCTAGGAGGTGGCCCATTTCGTGGCCGTCTTCTAGGTCCACCGTCTTCTGGGAGCCGGCCGCTTTGAGCCAGTCATCCACAAGAAGGTGGCGATTAAGCTTCGATACTTGAGAGGCGCAGTCGGCCCTGATGTGTTGAAATGTCGTGGGGGGCAGATGAGGCTACCCAGGGATAATAACTCCGACAGTAGTCCCCGAAGCTGGTGGGTCGCCGCGGCTGATGAAGGCGGGGTGCCCCGGCAGCTTCCTACTCCGTAAAAAGTCTTGTCTTGTTCGTCTTCTGGAACGCCGATTGCTAGGAGTCCCCTCTGGTCAAGCAAGCCGACTGGTGGCATTTGAACAGTCGCGGTAGGAACCATGTGGCGCGCTAGCTAGCCGCCCGCTGCACGCGCGCCACGCGGCATCTGCTGGCCGGGCCGGCCTGCCCATGCTCAATGGGACGCATTAGCAGGCCGGGCCCGCCACTACTGGGCCTCGGCATATGCGCGAATCCACTGCGGCCAAGGCGGGCGGTTTGGATCCCGCACGTTTTCACCATGCGCCATTACGGCGCGGTAAGAGTGTGACCGTGGGGTCGTGGGCGCAGTAAATCCCACGATCCCACGCCCCACCCCCTCGGCTTCGCAGCCAGAGGGCTATAAGTAGGGGGAGAGGAGAGGGCCAGAGGCACTCGCGCCCTCCTCCCACCCTTTCTTCTTCCACACAGCCGCCGCACTCCACGCTTCGCCGAAGTGTTGCCGCAGTTTGCTGCCGTCGTCGAGCTTCTCCTTCACCAGCCCTCTCTCCATTCCACCGCGTGTCCACGCGCTCGTCGCCGCCCCTTTGCCTCCGTCGAACCCGAGTCGCCATGTAGCGCTCCGGCGACTGGGACGGCTCCAACGTCCACGAAGACCACCTCACGTTCCTCCGCGACACGCGGCGACTACCCGACGCGGACCGCGTCAGGGTGTGCATGCCACCCGCCAAAGAGATCTTGCCGGTGCTGAAGGAAGGCGAGCGCGTCATCTTCCGCTCGCACTTCCTCCTCATCTTTGGCCTGCCGGCGAGCGACTTCCTCCGCGCTTTCCTCACCTTCTACCGACTCCAGCCACACCACCTCGCACCAAACACGGTGCTGCTGCTATCGGCTTTCGTCACCCTGTGTGAGGGCTATCTTGGCGTCCTCCCCACGATCGAGCTCTGGGGGGCCTTTTTCTACACCAAGCTCGGCACCGCCGTCAAGGAGGAGGTGGCCCAGTGCGGAGCTTTCATCGCGGTGCAGCGTCTGGGTCCTGGAAACGCCTTCCCAGCAATCAAGCTGATCTAGTCGGTCAAGCTGTAGCAGAAGTCGTACTTCTACGTGAAGAACATCAACCCGGCGCACTACTTCATCAACCTTCCGCCTTATGTGGCGGGTTCGCTTGCCCTGCCCCGCCTCAATTGGAGCTTCAAGCCAAAGCCGTTGTTGGAAGACGCCTCCGCCACCATCGCCCGCCTCAAGGTGATGATGGAGTCGAAGGGCCTCAAGGCATCCGACTTGTTGGCCGCCTTCCTGGTGCACCGGATCCTGTCGCTTCAAAGTCGGCCGCACATGATGAGTCAGATGAGCGGGCATCGCGACCCGTGCCGGACGTGCACCAAGGAGATGCCAACTTCAGAGGTGGCCCTCCTAGTGAATGAGATCGTGCTCAAGCTCGATGAGGAGAGGTGGCGATTCGGCAAGCGGTCGTACTCCCACGCCAACCCACCGCCTATGGTAAGCTCCTAACACTCGTCTCTCCCTTCTGCCGGGCTCTGTATTGCCGACTTAACCGGACCGACCGTGATGCAGGTCCTCCCTTCCCAGCCAGATGCCGACATCATCTACCAGCCGGACCGGGATGTGAGCGATGTGGCGGACCCCAACTTGGGAGCAGCCTCCCTGGAGGACGACGCCACAAGCGGTGGCGGGGCAGGCGGCTCCATTGGAAGAGGCGGCGTGGAGGATTGGCAAAATGATGATGATGTTGAGGAGTAGGAGGAGCAGGAGGAGGTGTTGCGCCATCCGCTGCCTTCCCACAAGGCGGGACCGAGCTCCTCAGCCGCACCGAAAGCATCGTGCGATGGGCCTAAACGCCGAGGCACGCTGCTTTTTGGCAGCCACCCCTAGAAGACCAAGCACTGCCGCCGCAGCCAAGAACACGGCCGCTGCAACCAAGCGGCGCGAGGCCGTCGCAAAAGCGGCCAAGTTCCTGAAAGCCCCCAAGGGGCCTCCGATGGTGTCGGCGTAAGTCCTTAACCTTCCTTGTGTCTTCTTTTATTCTTTTATTATGCCGATTCCTTCTCAATCTCCTTTTTACTTTTTATTTTGAGCAGGGCTCCACTCTCTCTTGAGCGGTCAACCTCATCCTCCGTCACCAGGGCGGCGGAGGTCTCCACCAATGTCCGCTGCATAGACCCGGCCGCCGACCTCCGGGAGGCGCGGGAACGGAATGCATGGGAGGTGAGGGAGGAGAAGGAAGCCGCCGCCAAGAAGGAGGAGGCCAACAAGGCGGCCACGGCCAAGGCGGCGCAAGCAGACGCGTACGCCGGGGCTAAGGCCCAAGCCGACACCGCGCCGAAGAAGCGGGCAGCCGACGCCGCACGTCATCAGGCCCCCCAACTCATCATCCCCCTTCGCTATGCGCTGTCAGCATCAGAGATCCCGGTGCTGGCTGGAGGAGCCGGCGACGAGCAGTCGGCCATGGAGAGGGATGGCGGCGACGCCGTCTTGCCAGAGATAGAGGCGCCTCCGCAGCCGCCGACTGCGGACGCGCAGGGCGCCCAACCGGCTGCCCCATTGGAGCCACCAATCGGAGGAGAGCTGGCGGTGGGGTCGGATCCCACGGCGCGCACTCCAGTGCACCGCCATGTGGAGAAACTGGTATCGGCACCGAGGCCGATGGAGATTGGGAGCGCTCGCTCATCGGCTCCCGAGGCCGAAGCCACCAGCACCGCGCCGACAGAGTGGGTGCATGGAGGCGGGACGAGTGCCTTGATCAAGGCGGCGCAGGACGTCCAGGCCGATTTCACAACTGAAGCCGCCTCCCTCTTGCAATGCATGAAGGCGTTTGTGAAGACGTGGGCTGCTGTTCGGGTACGCGACTTGCTTCCTGTTTTTGTTTTCTGTAATCTTCGGTGGGGGCGTGCCAGTGCACCCACTGTGTGTAGTCCCTGAGTTCGAAGCCGTCTGGTGAGCAGGCGGCCTGGAACTTCATAGTGGGTTCTAAGCTTCTGAGTGAATTCCCTTTTTGTTGCCTGGTTGCAGGACTATCACAACATCCGCGCGGCCAGCTTCAATGCCCATGTCCGGGAGATGGATCGACGGACCATCGACTTGGCCTAAAGCCAGAGTAATCACTCCATCTTCTTCTTTCTGCGGGGGCGCGTCAGCGCACCCCGGGCCATAGTCCCCGAGAAGCGGGCCGACTGCTGAGCAGTCGGGCCGGATCTTTCGGCGAATACTTCTATTTTTTCTTGGTTGTTGATATCTTTCCTCTCTGGTTCTTTCAGAAACCAAAACCGCCTTGTAGCAGCAACTAGGCGAAGCCAACACCGCACTGCATGCCAAGGAGGACGAATGCAACAGGGCGGCCTAGGAGCACGATGGCCTGATCAAGCAGTTGGTGAACCAGGCGACACTTCACAAGGCGGCCCTGAAGAAGGCGGAGGACAACGAGGTCCATCTCCTGGCCGAGTTCGAGACCGAGCGCTTGGGTTGGGCCGAGAAGGTGGCGGTGCTGACTACTGGTTATTGCCAGATTGAAGACATAGTCGACGGTGAGCTTTCTTCTCTTCTTTCGACTGTTGGCGGTCGAGCGAGCCAGCCTCTAGCTTCTGATTCATGACATATTGTTTTTCTTGTGTAGACTTCTTCCCTGGCCATTCCGTCGCTGCCAACGAGGCTATTGAGGCTCGCCGCGAGGAGCGATGGGTGGGTGGCACGGAAATTGCCGTTGATGCCCCTCGGACCCTTGGCGAGAAGCTCCTCATCATTCAGGCTCATCTCTAGCCAGCCCACCGGATGCTCCGCCGGCTCGAACGCGCTGGGGCTTAGGCGATCACCGCCCTCTGGCCAGACAGGAAAGCCCCACGCACCCCCAGTCAGACTGCCAACTGGTTGGAAGTGGCTGCCGGCCATCTTTAGGCATGGAAGGGCTCTGCGGTCCGAGCAGGAGCGTGGCGGGACTTGGAGTTCGCCAAGGCGTGGTATCCTGGGCTAGATCTAGCCTAGTTGGCCATGTTCGGCTGGATGCCGCCGCCGAGTTGGAGGCGGTGGAGCACAACCTCACCATACGCGCGTCGGTGATTGCCAAGTACACCAACACCGGTGACTTCGTCCCTAAGCTGAATGAGAACGGCGCTGAAGCGCTGCCAGAATGGATCGGCCTGAACCTGGATGATGGCGAAGATTTGGCAGAAGAAATCGCCAACTGCGACGAGGGGGAAGACGAGGAGGGCGAGGATGATGAAGACGGCGCACCAGAAGTCGGAGCGGGCGGCCACCCTCAGTTCGACCGCGCCTCTAGCACCGAGCCTTGTGCTGGAACGCCGCCTGCTGCTGAAAGTGGACAAACCGAGACTCACCAGCCGGCCACTCCACCAGCCGGCGCCCCCGACTCCACCAACCTGCCGGACTCGCCTGCTGCTCCCTTGGTCTAGGCCGCCGATTTGTCATGGCTTTTCCTGCTTAGTAGTCTTGTCAACAAACTTTTGTCAAATTTGCACAATTCCACCTGCGGGGTGTATTCAAACTATGTTGAATGTTGGACGAGGGCCTTTTGATATGTAAATTATCTTCCACACAAGTTGTGTTTTGGCCGAATTCTGACTTTTCTTGCTTTCCCATTCCTTGGTTTTTTCCTTAGCCGCCCTCCCTTGGTACCTACTTGCCAGCCGGACAGCCGCTCTGCGGACTGCAGCCTGGTCAAGTACTTCACCATTGTGGGAGGACAAGTACTTTGACCAGTTGGAATGTTGCAAGCTAAGTACGAAACCGACCGGCTGACTGCCTAACAACTGGTTGATGAGGTGGAGGGTCGGCTTGTCCTATGTGAATGTTTTGGTCCTTAGCCATTTTTCATGTGAGCACTATTTCTTGCCTTTACTTCTTGCCAAGCAAACAGATGCTCTGTGAGCTGTGCCTCGTGACAAGAGAGGGCGTAGGTGCTAACACATTACTTGTCTGACTGCAGGAAGCATTGACATAGTTCAAGGCGCCAAGCCCATGGGCCTACTGGTCGAACCCGGTTTCAGTCGGAGAAATGGAATAACACATTTTGTAGGCATAATACTTATCATATAGATGAAGGAAGGGTAGTCCGCGAGTGCTCCTCGAGGGACCCAAAGTCTTCATACTTAATACAAAAAATAGCATGGTACATACTGCATTCAACTGTAAAATCTTCGAAGGAGGTTTGCATTCCATGGGTGCTCTGTTTCCTTGCCGGAATCATCCCTCTTGCGTGCCCTGGTCTTCTGGGCATCGATCAGGTAGTAGGAGTCGTTGCCCAAGGCTTTGCTCATGATGAATGGGCCTTCCCAAGGAGCTGAGAGCTTATGATGGCCGGCTGTTCGCTGGATTAGCCGGAGCACAAGGTCTCCCTCTTGGAATGATCTCGGCTTGACCTTCCGACTATGGTAGCGGCGTAGACCCTACTGGTAGATGACGGACCGGCTGAGCGTTAACAGCCGGCCCACTTCTAGTAGGTCGACGCCGTCTTCTCGTGCTTCCTTTGCCTCTTCCTCGGTGTACATGGTGACGCGAGGTGAGTAGAACTCGATGTTAGTCGGCACGACCGAATCGGCACCATACACGAGGAAGAAGGGGGTGAAGCCGGTTGACTTGTTCGGAGTGGTGCGCAGACTCCAAAGGACGGCAGGCAGCTCGTTGATCCAGCAGCCGGCCGAACGCTCCAAAGGCTCGACCATTCGGGGCTTGATTCCAATCAAGATGAGGCCGTTTGCTCGGTCGACTTGGCAGTCTGATTGTGGGTGGGCAACGGACGCTAAGTCCAGTCGGATGCCCTGTGTCACATAGAAACGGGCCAGGGCGCCATTGGAAAAATTTGTTCCATTCTCGGTGATGATGTTGTGAGGTATGCCCTACCGACTGGTGATGTCTGTGATCAAAGTTACAATAGTTGGACCATTCAACTTCTTGATTGGCTTCGCTTCTATCCACTTGGTGAATTTGTCCACAACAAGTAGATGAGTCATGCCGCCCCGTGTTGTCCTGAATGGTCCCACCATATCCAGTCCCTAGATGGAAAAAGGCCAAGCAAGGGGGATGGTCTTGAGTGCAGAAGCCGGTAGATGTTGCTTAGAACTAAACTTTTCACATCCTTTACATCTCTTGACCAAGTCTTTGGCATCTTCTGGAGATGTCGGCCAGAAGAAACCATGGCGAAAGGCTTTGGCAACAAGTGATCTTGAGGCGGCGTGGTGGCCACACTTGCCTTTGTGAATATCTTTGAGGATTGCCTGTCCGTCTTCTGGTTCTAAGTAGCGCTGGTATACACCAGTGACACTACACTTCACAAGTTCCCTGTTAATGACGGTGTAAGCTACTGCTCGACGTTGCACCTGTCGGGCCGAGATCTCATTGGCTAGCAGCTCCTTGTTCCCAAGAAAGTTGAGGATGGGCTGAGCCCATGATGGTGCTGAGACTTCCTCCACTGTTAGTACTGCCACTTGTACTGGGGCGGCTAGGTTGGGAGGTGGCGGGCTGGAGTCGACCGCCGCTTGCTATGTCGTTGAAGTTCCCAAGCCGACTGCCAAAGTCCCCGAGCCGACTGCTGAAGTCCCCGGGCCGGGTGCGACTACCGTAGTCCCTGGACCGGGTGCGACTGTAGTAGTCCCCGGGCCGCCTGCCGAAGTCCCCAGGCCGACTGCTGAAGTTCTGGAGTAGGATTCGACTGTTTCAGGAGCAGCCGTCATGAAAATAGAATCTGATTCTGGCGAAGGCTTGATAGACGGCTTGAGGAGGCGCGGAAGGGACACAACGGCTGGTATGGCCTGCCGGGTAGAGCCAATTCGGGCCAGAGCATCTGCTTGCTCGTTATCGCTTTGTGGCATATGAAGGAATTCGCACGCTTCGAAATATCCGCTGAGTTGCTGGACGAGGAAGCCGTAGCTTGCCATGTTTGCA
Source organism: Triticum urartu (assembly GCF_003073215.2). NCBI lineage: Eukaryota > Viridiplantae > Streptophyta > Magnoliopsida > Poales > Poaceae > Triticum > Triticum urartu. Next base: position 304,127,781 of record NC_053023.1, read on the forward strand.
TCCTTGGCGTCCCAGTCACCACATGATTGTTGGACCACCAAGTCGGAGTCACTGTAGCACAGAATCCAGCGAATGCCGAGTTCTTTGGCAAGCCGAAGTCCGTGTAATACTGCCTCATATTCGGCCACATTGTTGGAGGCGGCAAAATGGATTTGCAATGTGTATATGAGCTTGTCGCCTTTGGGAGAGGTGAGGACGATGCCGGCTCCCAAACCGATGCGCATCTTTGATCCATCGAAATGTATCCGCCAATGGTTGGAGTCCGGCGCTGGCGGCAGGTACTGGGTCTTGGCCCAGTCGACGGGGAAGTCGACCAGCGCTTGGGACTTGATGGTGGTGCGGGGCTGGTAGAAGATGGTGTGGGGAGCCAAATCGATGGCCCATTTTGTCACTCGTCCTGAAGCATCTCGGCTGCCTATGATCTCAGCAAGCGGAGAAGTGCAGACAACGATGATAGGGTGCTCTTGAAAATATGGCTTTAACTTCTTGCCGGTAAAGTGCACGCCGTAGCACATCTTCTGGTAGTGGGGGTAGTTCTAGTTGGAAGCCGACAGTACTTCACTTGAATAATATACCGGTCCCTGGACTGGCAGAACCTTGCCATCTTCCTTGCGCTCGACTACCATGATTGTGCTGACCACCCGGCTGGTGGCGGCGATGTAGAGGAGCATGGGCTCCTTAGCAGCCGGCGCGGCCAGGATAGGTGGCGTGGTCAACGTCTTCTTGAGTTGAAGAAAAGCCTCATCCGCCTTGTCATTCCATTCGAAATGAGTGGTTCTCTTCAGGAGTTGGTACAGGGGAAGGGCCTTCTCACCCAGCCGACTAATAAAGCTGCTGATGGATGCCAAGCAACTGGTGAATTTTTTGACATGTCATAGTCAGGTGGGTACTTCCATCCTCTCGATGGCTTTGATCTTAACAGGGTTGCACTCAATGCCGCATTCTGAGACCATGAAACCAAGGAGCTGGCCGGCTGGTACTCCGAACACGCACTTCTCTGGGTTGAGCTTGATCTGAAACCGGCGCAGATTCTCAAAGGTCTCCTTAAGGTCTTCCAATAAGGTTCCGCGCTTCTCCGTCTTCACCACAATATCGTCCACATAGACATGGGTGTTCCTGCCGAGTTGTTTGAGGAGGCACTTCTGCATGCAACTCGGAAACATGGCGCCGACATTCCACAAGCCGAACGTCATCGTCAGGTAACACAAGGCTCCGAATGGTGTGATGAAGGCGGTCTTCAGGCGGTCTGCCGGATTCAACTTGATCTGGTCATAACCTGAGTAGGCATCCAAGAAACTCAACAGCTCGCATCCAGCTGTGGAGTCTATCACTTGGTCAATTCATCATAGGGCAAACAGATCCTTGGGGCAGGCTTTGTTGAGACTAGTATAGTCAATGCACATGCGCCACTTGTTATTCTTCTTCAGCACAAGGACTGGATTGGCAAGCCATTCTGGGAAGAAAACTTCCATGATGAAGCCGGCTGCCAACAGGCGGCGATCTCTTCTCCAACAATTCTCCTCTTCTCCTCCGACAGTCGGTGGAGGGGCTGTCTGACTGGTTTGGCATGTGCTCTCACATGTAGCTTGTGCTCGGCAAAATCCGTCGGAACACCCGACATGTCTTTGGGGGACCATACGAAGATATCTCGATGCTCACGGAGGAAATCGACGAGCTCTCTTTCCTATTTGGTGTCAAGATTTGCACCTATGACAGCGTACCTCTCCGGGTGCTCGGGGTCCATTGGAATCTTCCTTGTTTCTTTGGTCGGCTTGAAGGAGCCCTGAGTCTCCGAATCTAGGGCTTCTGGGGACATGTCCGGCTGCTTGCCGGCCATGGCCACCACCTGTTCCAGGAGCTTCTTCCCTGCCGCAATCACGAGGGACTCGGCCAGCTGGCTGCTGGCTACAGCGCAGGCGGCCGACTTTTCATAGTCACCACAGATTGTGATAATGCCCTTAGTTCCTGGCATCTTCATCTTGAGGTAGGCATAATGCGGCACCGCCATGAATTTGGCTAGAGCTGGTCGGCCTAGGAGCACATGGTACGGGCTCTCCAGGTTAACCACCTCGACCCAAATGGCTTTGCGGCGGAAATGATCCTTGTCTCTAAAGAGGATGTCTATCTTGATCTTGCCGATTAGTGAGCAGGACAAGCCGGGCACAATGCCATGAAACACAGTCTGACTGGGCAGCAACTATTTCTCTTTGATTTTCAGCTTCTCCATGGTGTCCCGGTAAAGGATGTTGATGCTGCTGCCGCCATCTATTAGGATTAGGGAGAAACGAGCAGCTCGCCTCTCTGTTGCAAGGGTGGCGTCCAAAACCAGGGCATATGAACCCGGAGAGGGCATCACTTCTGGGTGGTCGGCCTGGCTCCAGCTGATGGGCTTTTCAGATCAATGCATGAACTCTGGAGTAGTGGAATCAACCGCATTTACTTCGCGGTGTTGCTGGCACCGGCTGTGTTTATCGCTGGCCATACGGGTGAAGATGACATAAGCGACATGCTCTTCAGGGTAATCATCTTGGACTTGGCCGACTGCTGGATGGGCGGCCGGTTGCGGGGGAGGCGGAGCCAGTAGGCGGAGGAGGAAGCCCTTCTCCCTGGGCGATACGGACAAGCCAGTGACACTTCCGGGTTGTGTGGTTGGACGGCTTTGCACCGCTGTGGAACATACAGGGGCATCGAGGCTCTTCTCAAAGGAGAAGGCGGGCAACCAAGCCGACTTGCCGCCTTTCTGACTCTTGGGGGAGGCTTCCTTTGGGTTGTTGATCTTCAACAGCTGCCACCTACCGGCTGGTGGAAGCCGGCTGGGGGGCTTTGCGCTTGTTGTCGTTTGGCTGCTAGCGCCGATTGTTGTCTCCAGCCGACGTTCGAGGGGCCGGGGGGAGCACCTTCCCAGAAGTGTCCACCCGGAGCTTCGACTTCATGGAGGAGTCGGCCGTGGCATATTTATCTTCTATGATCAGCAGTTCGTCGAGGGTAGCCGGCTCGTCACAAAGAAGGCGGTGCTTGAGTAAGGTGCCCTCTCGGCACCCGGCAATGAAGTACTTGATGGCTTGGACCTCATGCACCCCTTCGCAGGAGTTGCGCAGTTCTGCCCACCGCATCAGGTAATCACGGGTGGACTCATTAGGGCCTTGGACACATAGCGAGAGCTGGCGCGGTTTGGGAGGCCGTTTGTAGGTGCTGGTGAAGTTTAGGATAAACACCTCGGTGAAGTATACCCAGCTGTTGAGGCTGTATGGCTTGAGGCTGTTCAGCCATGTCCGGGATGTGCCGTGGAGCATGAGCGGGACGTACATCACGGCAACACGCTTGTTGCCGTTTGCTATGCTGACTGTAGTGGAATAATCCACCAGCCAATCCTCCGGCTTCATGGAGCCGTTGTACTTGGGCATGTCCATTTGGAGTGAGAACCCCTTGGGGAAAGGCTCGTCTCGAATGCGGGGGCCAAAATAAGGCGGACCCATCGCGTCCTCTTCTTCTAGCTCCAGGGATCGAGCCAGCTGGTCAATCCGGTGGCGTGCTTCGTTCTTGCTGACTCCTTCTCAGTGGCCCAGCCGGTCGCCAAAAGAAGGATGATCAACAAGAGGCAAATAGTTGCGCCTCTCCCTTCGAGGAGGCGGCGGCAACAGATCATCGTCCCGTCGTTTGACTGCTCGAGGGCGTCCGTCTTGGTCACGCTCGATGGTGATGCGAGTCCAGCTGCGGCTGGCAGCCGGTTCCTTGTCTCGTCTGCCATGGGCACTGCCAGTCGGCGTCCGGGAGGTCGCGCCGTGCTCTTGGCGAGGGGGCGGGTTCTCAACCTGCTGGTGAAGCTCTTTAGCGCGACAGCCAACTTCTTGCTGGGCAGCAGCCGCATCAATAAGCTGCTGAATGCGCTTCATCATGTAGCGATGCTCGTCGCCCTCCAGGTGGTCCAGCTCATCTGCTACCGCCTGGGCAGCGCGTATGTTCTCCATGGGCATGGCGTAGACCAGGCGGTCCACTCCAAACATGCTGGCGACGGCTCCGCCTTGCTGCCTGACCGTGCCTGCTCGGCTGAGCCTAGTAGGAGTCAGCGTGCCGCCGACAGCGCGATAAACCTCACCCTGGAAGGCCTCAGAGAGGCATCTCATGGTAGCCAATTTCTTGGCGTTCTCCACAAGTAAAATGCGGCAGGCTTCCAGCATCTCGGCATCCGCATCCGCAGCAATGGGCATGGACAGATCTCGCAGTGCCACCTACAATGGGTCCTAGTCGGCTGCTCCAGAGCCCCCATTGTGGCTGATAATGGGCACCTCCGTGACGGTGCTGCCGCCGCTCTCTGCGCGTGGGAGCGGATCATTGATGACCACCACGTTGGTGGGGAAAGCATCAAGGGATGTCGAGTCAGAGTCGACAAGCATCGGGTCGGTGGAGCCGATCGACTCCAAGTCGAAAGTCGGCTCGTTGGCGATGTGGAGTTGGTTGAGGGGGTTGACGAGGCGGCTCTCGAGGCCATCTGTGCCTGTGTCGGACGTCGGCACGTCGGAGAGGCGGACCTCGCCAACAAGGTCGGCGAGGCAGCTTGCTGCCCAGGCGACCTCCACGCCATGCAGCGCATCAGCGCAAACACCATCTGGCGTGTCGGGCGGGCTACGCTCGCTGGGGAGGAAGAGGGTTCCCGTCCAGAACAGATCTCTGGACGATGGTGCCCCTTGCCCCACGGTGGGCGCCAAATGTCGGGGTTGTTGTGCGACCTATGCCAAAGGATGGCTTATCATGGAGGGGGCTAATAAGACGTCGCCGGTGCTAGGAAACAAGATAAGGCGAAGATATGAACGCCGGCGAATCTTTCCCAGGTTCGGGGCTCTCCTAGGAGATAACACCCCTAGTCCTGCTCTGCGGGGTCTCCGCATGATCACAATCTCCACAAGTAGCTAAAAGTTGCTCCTTGAGCTATTTCTCTAGAGGAGGAAGAAGAACCAGGCTAGCCCTAGCTCCCTCTCTACGTGTGGGTGTTTTTCTAAGAGTCTGAACCTTTGCATGGGAGCCCTGGGGGTTTATATAGGCCTACCCTCCAGCGGTACAATGGTAAATAGGCCTGGTGTAGGCCCTGGCCGTCAGTGTCTTCTGGGTCCACCGTATTCTGGGAGACGGCCGCTTTGAGCCAGTCGGCTACGAGAAGGCGGCGATTAAGCTTCGATACTTGAGGGGCGCAGTCGGCCCCGATGTCTTGAAATGTCGTGAGGGGCAGATGAGGCTACCCAGGGCCAAGAACTTCGACAAGACATGAGCTTTGTTCATCCTTTTGTTGACACGCGGGACATCTATATGCCTCCATTTTAAAAATCATACTATATGCCTCCATGACACGCGGGACATCTAGCATCAAGGTGGTGTGTCAACCAAGAAAATGGAGATATGCAGTGCGTAAGTGAGTCATGCACTTCGATGGCACCTAGTACTATGCAATATTTTTTCTCCTCGATGGCACATGAATAGTGCACTTACTCAATGATAGATCACGGGATGGTAGCTATGGACATGGTCGGCCATTTTTGAAGAGAGTACTAATAAATAACTTTGATGTGTCCCGTCAACTCGCAGAACGACGAGAAGCTTGCTTACTACGCCTTCTCCCACGCCAACGCATGCGCGGTGGCTTGCAGCATGAGGAGAAACTTTTGCTTACAAGCGGTGGACGTGCAGGAGTTCATTTCGTGTCAAATTGCCAGAAGTACTACCGTAGTACCATCATTATTGTTTGACTTCCGGAAGAGGAGAAGAACCAAGCGCCAGGTCACCTACTAACCTAGTACAGTACTACTATAGCCAAAGCTGGTCCACCTTTTTAAAGCATGGTTAGTTAATATAGGCGGCTCTTGCAGCGGCACATCATTTAGAGCAAGCACTCTCTTCGTAGGTATAAAGGAAGTGAAACAAAAGTTGGAGTGGATGCTAGATTGCCAATTAAAATATGAGTACATTGGAAAAAATCCTGTAGCATTCTATCCTATGAATTAAACGACCAATGTAAGAAAATTATGAGGGGATCTCTCCAACAGTGTTCCTCGGCTCGCACCTAGCATCATGGTGGTCGAACTTGTTGTCATTCATCTGGTACACATGGCATCTCAGATCTGGACACAAGGTGTCGCGACCTCTCACTTCGTCCGCCATTTGAAGCTGCGCGCCGGTGGAGGGCTAGCATACTCCAATATTAGGTTGGCTCTATGTGATGTGGCAACTTCATATACTAACCGGATGCTGACTATACTACTACAGTACTCACACTCCAAGAAGTGAATCGAAAATCATTCATAAATTGAGTCTATGACATGCATTTGCAAATGTACCATTCATTACATACAACAAGTCATCAACACACAACAACAATGAGGATACATGTTGGATTATAGATTATTTCCAACAGAACATTCTAGTAAATACTGAATTTTTCATCACACAACAAATAACAAACAATGAAATGAACTTCAACTCAACCAATCCTCGGCGTTCAAAATGCTTGCTTTGAACTATAGGTGCTCTGGGAAGGGCCAGCTATTATCAATAACGAGAGCAACGCAGGACTAATCATCCAGGCTGAAGCGGCATATATCAGGACCAGGGTAGGTAACCACCACAATGTCCGAGGTATAGATACAGTTGCTTCTCATAAATGGTAGTAACTTTGTGTCAACAGCAGCCGGATCACCTTGCACCATCATTGGATAGTTTGGTCCAAGGAAGAGCGAGTTTTCTCCAAGACTATCAATACTGTACCAGGGAGAAGGTGTTGGCACTAGCACACTAGTATCCATCCCGAATACCCTGCAACGGGTGTTGGAATAAGTCCGGAGAGGGCGACCATGGGAGACAACACGTGCTCCCTTAGTAGTAACAATCTCATTGCACTGTATACAAACAATAAGAGGTGATCCATCGGAATTAGTTGCCAGGCGCCACTGTGTATATAAGTTCTGCTCGTCCTCATGCTCGTGATCATCACCATCACCATCTCCCCATTGGTTATAAAAATTTTCAAGTATAGGTGGTGGAATGTACACAGGAACTTGTAAACATAAGAAGGTTAATTAGTAAAGGGAAACTTGCTAACCAGCATGCATGTGGATGAAACAATTATAATTATGGTGGAAGATAAACGTACCAAAAACAGTGCCACGAGTGGTGGCAGCAAACACAAGATCCTCGTATTCAATTGCATCACAGTACTCATCTGTGTACATAAACTGACTTTTGAGCAATATCCATGGACGAACCGTGGAATCAGTAACGACGGCAACAAGCTTGTCGAAGATAGCAGCAACTTCATAGTTCTCGTAATTCCAAGAGCGGTTGGGAACTCGACAAATTGCTATCTTCCGTAGATGACAACCACCATGATCGTATTTGAACGTACGTAGATCATCTATGTGCTCAACCTCAGGGCACTCTGAGATTTTTGGAAGTGGAATCCGCTGATGAGTGTACACATTCACAAGTTAACACTCGCAATTGTACCCAATATAAATGACCCAATCTCCATTTGCGCCAGCCCAGGCCTTACCCTTAAGCGATGGCATCTTAACATCACATGTATTGTTATCAAGCAGCATCAACTTGCACATGGCGAGGCCTCCGTCATCTGCGCCCATGCAAACAGGCTTATAGCGAAGAAGATAAGGGAGATCAAACCGCTCCTGGACCCTTGGGTTCCTTGTAATGATGTTATTAGTTGAGTCGAGAATGGTCTTGAAGGAACCTGCGATGCTAGCCGAGGTGATGGCGTCGCACCGATCAATGAGTTCCTCCACCATGTCATCTTTCAGATCGGGGCAAGAATAATGGGGTTGTTTCCGGCCTGTTCCCACCATGGAGAAGACGAACGAACAATGGCAGAAGGAAGGGTGAAGGGAAATGGAGGAGGGAGGAAGAGCATGCGACAGCAGTTCCAAATCGAGAGGAGAAGGCGAAGAAGCGGTGGACGGTTGCCACGGTACACGAAGAAGCGCCCCGACCTACATAGACATCCGTTCGGAAATTGTACAAAATGACTCACCGTCGTCTCACTGACATGTTGGAATGGGACCACATGTCAATGAAACATGGTGTGTCATTTCTCGGGTAAAATGTGATCTCGCCGCGTTGGCCCGAAGTGCCGCATTATTTCTTGACTTTATTTTTTTAATGGCATGTCGTTCAATTTTGAAGCACAACTAACTCGTATTGTATGTAGAGAAAATATAAACTACTCTACCACTACTCCACCTCTAGTACTAGTAGTATAAAAAGATATATAGGTTGGAGCTTCAGCGCTTTCTTGCTAAGCGCTGCCCACTTGCTTCTCACACTATCACCCTCTCTCTAGATCAAAATAAAACGGCCTCTCTCTCCCTCTTGACCGGTGGTCACAGATCCGTCAAGGAAGAAAAGGACGTGCAGCATTGACGCACTCCTCGTCAGCGAGCGTGGTCATGCACCGACGAGAAGGCCGTCCTCTCAGACCTAGCGCCCGCGCGGGATGGCCTCCGTCCCCAAGCTCGCTGCCGTAGTGTGTGCGGAGGACGACGACCATGAGCGAAGCCACTTCCCGCCGACCCTCGGGTATGCTACCTCTTTTCTAACCATACCCTTCTTCTATTTCCCCATCCGCCACATATCTGCATGTGGATCTTTTTCCACTCCACCATCTTCCCAATTTGCTATCCTCTGCTCTGCTTATCACGCAGACGAAAACTTTAATTTGCACTATTAAAGGAAACCCTACTTCATGCAGACTAATCCATGTCCGGGTTGAATAAGGAAAGGAAGGGAGACTATACTGTACAAGAGAGTAGGCAGCAAACCCGCATCTATGTTGAAAAGGGGAAAATCAGTGGCTAAGGAACGAGTCTCGTGTCTCTTGGTTGAAGAAGGGTAGAAAGGCATGACAACGCAATAGAGAATGACCAGGTCGATTGGTTTGTTGTTGTCACATGGGAAGAAGGTGGCTAAAGAGAATAAAATGGGACGTAATCCACATATGCTGCCTGGATATTTGTTGCTCTAGACAACCATACCTCCCTCACCACTCTATGCGTCTGTGGAGGTACATCATACTGGTGCGCCCACTATCTGAATGGGCCTCCCATGCTCTTATTGCCACTTTTTTGCTATTAGTATAACGCCAACAGTTAAATCAAGTAATGCTACTGCTAAAGTGATGCCACATTTAACTAATGCCGCACTCAGTCTAATTCCACCAATAAATTTAAGCAATGTCATTTAATGTCACTTGATTATTTCAGGGTTAAATATTGATTGTGGATGTATTAAAGATTTTTCACCTAAGGCATTCTAATGTTGTTGCACATCCATTATACCAACGATGAATCTTGTTACTACCTTCAGATTTTTGCACTGTTAATGCTTATAGATTATATACCTCACTTTCACGAGATAAGTCAATTTTTTTTGTACAATGTCAAGAAGAAAGGTCAAGAGTGGGCACCTCCTCCTCCAACTATTCTCTTGATTCGTTCGATCAAGTTTTTATGTTTGACCGATTATCAAGATTGGGATAGCAATTTTTAGGTCCCCTCGAGTTCGAAATGATATTTACCTTGAGGGTACATGGTTTGCAATTCTTTGTATTGTCATTAGTTAATAATTCTAGTTACCTTCAAACTTTTGTATTTGGTTTAATTCTCATGCACAACTAATATACCAATGCTGAAACTTGTTACCTTTACATTTTGTATTGTTAATTCTTATAGAAATCTTCCAGTGCTAGAGTTTATTGAAATTTGTTCAGTAAAACCATTGTACTATACCCTGTTATAAAATAACTACTCTACTATTGCATTAGCCACTGGATTAGTGTATATTTGTACTATTAGAATGGTGTTCATTAGCATATGTACATAAATAAAGTGTGGCAAGCTTTCCCAGATATGTGCTCAAGAAAACTACTACATGTTTTTATAAATACTAGACATTTGGGTACTTTAAATTGAACTGCGAAAACGTCTTATATTAAGGAACAGCGGGTGTAGAGTTCACTCAAATTATCCCGGTAAAGCCAGTCACACCTTTGTTAAAATTAATATTCATTATGTTATTGGAGGAGGTCTGTTTGTTTGTCTCTAATGCCTGTCGACTACATACCTGACATCATGATGTAATGTTAAGTCATTTCTTTTTGTACAGTGTCACTGAATTGTCATGGCGGTGATGGAATTTTATTTTAGTTGAACTGCGCAAAATATGCTTAAAAGAAGAGGAAAGGTTAGGAATCGATCATTCTTCCAGAAAGAACTATATATGCCTTCCTGACATCAGCCATTGTTGCCTTATTTATTCATTCAAATAGGTGGTTAGAAACAGTCTTGCTACTTTTTCCCATTAAGAAATTGGAATACGTATTTTTGTGAGTCTATGCTTCAACTAGTGCCACTTTTATAGTAATCACACTTTCAATATATATGCAAACAGGGATGCTCGATTTTAGTGGAACTGCAAAAAAAGTCCAAATGGTTCAACATTAGGAGCATGTTTTCTTCAAAACCTTTATATCCAATTGGTGGCACTATGAGCTGTTCATTACGAAGGTACATGGTTTGCTACTATCTTGCTGCTCTTTTTGTACTGTCATTAGATAGTAATACTAGTGGTTTGAATGTGAATTTATTGGCAGGGTGGACCTACATTGGAGGTGCAGGACAGGATTCGATGATTGGATGCTCAATTTCGGTTGTATTGATTTCGCCACTTCCATCACTGCGAACATGGATATCCTTGGTCTGATGAAGAATAGGCACTATATTTCTGCTCTAAACCAGCAAATCAATTCAGTATGAAATTGTCTAGGGCAAAACATGACTGTATCAAATTGTCCAGTGCAAAACAAGACAGATGCTAAGCGGAAGAGATGTGTTTAAACCGAGAATACAAGGTGGGGTATATGTTTACTAGCTTCTTGATATTTGTGGAGACAGAGATGTCTGGCCGTTGCTATTTGGAAAACAAACGAAGTGACCACAATTTTTGTTGAACTGCACAAGAGAATAGTATAGTTACTGCATGCAGTGCCATTTGAAAATATTCATAGAAATATTGGATAGTCACTTCATGAACTGCAGAAAAGTAGTACTGTACTATTTATTGGCCAACACTAGGTGCTTCATTTCTTTGGTCTGATTACACAATGGGCATCATTTTGTCTAAGTTAAAGTTTGTATTCCGAAATAGTCTCGACGTGTGATCGTGAGAAGACCAAATCATATTGCAGTGGATGTTCCTCCATCATGTGTGATTCATTCTCATGGTTCTAGCTGTTGGTGAAACCACTTATGTTTGCAAGAGGAATTGTAGACTTCACAAAGAAATTTTTCTTTCAGCCTGTACTGAATGTTGGCCAAGAGAAGCATCCATGTTAGTAGGAAGAACATATGTTTTTTCTAGATCTTTGCTTTTGGAGCTACATATTTGTATATGATATGTGAATCATTGAGATGCATTAACATGTTGATCTTATGTATGGGAATCGTACTAGTTGGTTTTGAATTTGCGCTACTAATGTGAACATATTACAATGCCAGGCCTGTGAGTCTCATGTGAACATTTTGAACGGATCGGCTCTTACTGCTGTGCACAGCATGATCCTTATTTCTGTGTTCTCAGTGTTTACAAGTTACTAACAGTTCCTTATTTCTGTTCACTCAATGTTTACAAGTTACTGATCGTACTACAATAAGTGTCACAAACAGCCCTAGAGTTCGTACTAGAATAACACCTTAAGACACAAATCAACCAAAACCCTAATGTCACCTAGATACTCCAATGTCACCTCAAGTATCCGTTGGTATGATTATACGATATGCATGACACAATCTCAGATTCATCTATTCAACCAACACATAGAACCTCAAAGAGTGCCCCAAAGTTTCTACCGGAGAATCACGACGAAAACGTGTGTGAACCCTATGCATAAGTTCATGGGTAGAACCCACAAGTTGATCACCAAAACATACATCAAGTGAATCACGTGATATCCCAATGTCACCATAGATATGAACGGCAAGACATACATCAAGTGTTCTCAAATCTTTAAAGACTCAATCCGATAAGATAACTTCAAAGGGGAAACTCAATCCATTACAAGAGAGTAGAGAGGGAGGAGAAACATAAGATCCAACTATAATAGGAAAGCTCGCGATACATCAAGATCGTGCCAAATCAAGAACACGAGAGAGAGAGAGATCAAACACATAGCTACTGGTACATACCCTCAGCCCCGAGGGAACTACTCCCTCCTCGTCATGGAGAGCACCGGGATGATGAAGATGGCCACCGGAGAGGGATTCCCCCTCCGGCAGGGTGCCAGAACGGGTCTAGATTGTCTTTCGGTGGCTACGGAGGCTTATGGTGGCGGAACTGCCGATCTATTATGTTCCTCCATTGTTTTAGGGTATATGGGTATATATAGGAGGAAGAAATACATCAGGGGAGCCACGAGGGGCCCACGAGGGTGGAGGGCGTGCCCAGGGGGGTTGGCGTGCCCCCCTGCCTTGTGGATTCCTCATTGCTTTCTTGACGTGGACTCCAAGTCTCCTGGGTTGCTTTCCTTCCAAAAATAACTTTTCAGAAGGTTTCATTCCGTTTCGACTCCGTTTGATATCCCTTCTCTTTGAAACCCTAAAATAGGCAAAAATAGCAATTCTGGGTTGGGCCTCCGGTTAATAGGTTAGTCCCAAAAATAATATAAAAGTGTCTAATAAATCCCATAAACATCCAAAATAGATAATATGATAGCATGGAACAATCAAAAATTATAGATACGTTGGAGACGTATCAGCATCCCCAAGCTTAATTCCTGCTCGTCCTCGAGTAGGTAAATGATAAAAATAGAATTTTTGATGTGGAATGCTACCTAACATATTTCTCTAAGTAATTCTCTTCATTTTGGCATGAATGTTCAAATCCATAAGATTCAAGACAAAATTTTAATATTGACATAAAAATAATAATACTTCAAGCATACTAACTAAGCAATCATGTCTTCTCAAAATAACATGGCCAAAGAAAGTTCATTCCTACAAAATCATATTGTTTGGTCATGCTCCATTTTCGTCACACAAGAATGCTCTCATCATGCACAACCCCGATGACAAGCCAAGCAATTGTTTCATACTTTAGTAACCTCAAACTTTTTTCAACTTTCATGCAATACATGAGCATGAGCCATGGATATAGCACTATGGGTGGAATAGAATATAATGACGGGGGTATGTGGAGAAGAAAAATAGGAGAAAGTCTCACATCGACACAGCAAATCAATGGGCTAGGGAGATGCCCATCAATTGATGTCAATGCAAGGAGTAGGGATTGCCATGCAACGGATGCACTAGAGCTATAAATGTATGAAAGCTCAACAAAAGAAACTAAGTGGGTGTGCATCCAACTTGCTTGCTCACGAAGACCTAGGGCACTTGAGGAGGCCCATTGTTGGAATATACAAGCCAAGTTCTATAATGAAAATTTCCCACTAGTATATGAAACTGACAAAACAAGAGACTCTCTATCATGAAGATCATGGTGCTACTTTGAAGCACAAGTGTGGAAAAAGGATAGTAGCACTGTCCCTTTTATTTATTTTTTATTTATTTTTATTTGGCCTTTCCCTCTTTTTTTGGACTTTTTTTGGGACAATGCTCTATGAATGATGATCATCACACTTCTATTTACTTACAACTCAAGAATTACAACTTGATACTTAGAACAAGATATGCCTCTATATGAATGCCTCCGGCGGTGTACCGGGATTGCGATGAATCAAGTGTGACATGTATGAAAAATTATGAACGGTGGCTTTGCCACAAATATGATGTCAACTACATGATCATGCAAATCAATATGACAAGGATGATGCATGTCATAATAAGCGGAACGGAGGAAAGTTGCATGGCAATATATCTCGGAATGGCTATGGAAATGCCATAATAGGTAGGTATGGTGGCTGTTTTGAGGAAGATATAAGGAGGTTTATGTGTGATAGAGCGTATCATATCACGGGGTTTGGATGCACCGGCTATGTTTGCACCAACTCTCAATGTGAGAAAGGGCAATGCACGACACCGAAGAGGCTAGCAGTGATGGAAGGGTAAGAGTGCGTATCATCCATGGACTCAACATTAGTCATAAAGAACTCACATACTTATTGCAAAAATCTACAAGTCATCAAAAACCTAGCATTACGCGCATGCTCCTAGGGGGATAGATTGGTAGGAGAAGACCATCGCTCATCCCCGACCGCCACTCATAAGGAAGACAAACAAATAACACCTCATGTTTCAAATTTGTTACACAATGTTTACCATACGTGCATGCTACGGGACTTCCAAACTTCAACACAAGTATTTCTCAAATTCACAACTACTCAACTAGCACAAATTTGATATCACTATCTCCATATCTCAAAACAATCATCAAGTATCAAACTTCTCTTAGTATTCAGTGCACTTTATATGAAAGTTTTTATTATATCCCTCTTGGATGTCAATCATATTAGGACTAGTTTCATAACCAAAGCAAATTACCATGCTGTTCTAAAGACTCTCAAAATAATATAAGTGAACCACGAGAGTTCATCTATTTCTTCAAAATAAAACCACCACCATGCTCTAACAAGATATAAGTGAAGTACTAGAGCAAATGACAAACTACTCCGAAAGATATAAGTTAAGATCAATGAGTAGTCGAATAATTATGAAACTATGTGAAGACTCTCTAACATTTAAGAATTTAAGATCTTGGTATTCTATTCAAACAGCAAGCAAAACTAAAGAAAATAAAATGACGCTCCAAGCAAAACACATATCATGTGGTGAATAAAAATATTACTCCAAGTAAAGTTACCGATGGAAGTAGACGAAAGAGGGGATGCCTTCCGGGGCATCCCCAAGCTTTGGCTTTTAGGTGTCCTTAGATTATCTTGGGGGTGCCTTGTGCATCCCCAAGCTTAGGCTCTTGCCACTCCTTGTTCCATAATCCATCAAATCTTTACCCAAAACTTGAAAACTTCACAACACAAAACTTAAAGTAGAAAATCTCGTGAGCTCCGTTAGCGAAAAAAAAGAATAGACCACTTCAAGGTACTGTAATGAACTCATTCTTTATTTATATTGGTGTTAAACCTACTTTATTCCAACTTATCTATGGTTTATAAACTATTTTACTAGCCATAGATTCATCAAAATAAGCAAACAACACACGAAAAACAGAATCTGTCAAAAACAGAACAGTCTGTAGAAATCTGTAACTAGCGCAAGATCTGGAACCCAAAAAATTCTTAAAATAAATTGCTGGACGTGACTAATTTATCTATTAATCTTCTTCAAAAAGAATTAACTAAATATCACTTTCCAAATAAAAATGGAAGCAATTCTCGTGAGCGCTAAAGTTTCTGTTTTTTACAGCAAGATCAACAAGACTTTCCCCAAGTCTTCCCAACGGTTCTACTTGGCACAAACACTAATTAAAACATAAAAAATCAATCATAACAGAGGCTAGATAAATTATTTATTACTAAAAAGGAACAAATAGTAAGTAACAAAAACAAACTTGCATTGCCTCCCAACTAGCGCTATCGTTTAACGCCCCTAAAGAGAGCATCATGAAGAATATGACTAGCACATTTAAGTCTAACCCACTTCCTATGCATAGGGATTTTGTGAGCAAACAACTTGTGGGAACAATAATCAACTAGCATAGGAAGGTAAAACAAGCGTAACTTCAAAACTTTAAGCACATAGAGAGGAAACTTGATATTATTGCAATTCCTACAAGCATATATTCCTCCCTCATAATAATTTTCAGTAGCATCATGAATGAATTCAACAATATAACCATAACATAGACCATTCTCTTCATGATCTACAAGCATAGAAATTTTATTACTCTCCACAGAAGCAAAATTCTTCTCATTCGAATAGTGGGAGCAAACTCAACAAAATAATTATCATGTGAGGCATAATCCAATTGAAAACTAAAATCATGATGAAAAGTTTCATGGATATCATTATTCTTTATAGCATACAAGTCATCACAATAATGATCATAGATAGCAACTTTGTTCACATAATCAATTGGAACCTCTTCTGAAATAGTGGATTCATCACAAAATAAAGTCATGACGTCTCCGAAACCACTTTCATCAACATAATCATCATAAATAGGAGGCATGCTATCATCATAATAAATTTGCACATCAAAACTTGGGGGATTAAAAATATCATATTCATCAAACATAGCATCCCTAAGCTTGTGGCTTTGCCTATCATTAGCATCATAGATATTCAAGGAATTCATACTAACAACATTGCAATCATGCTCATCATACAAATATTTAGTGCCAAAAATTCTAATGCATTCTTCTTCTAACACTTTGGCACAATTTTCCTTCCCATCATACTCACGAAAGATATTAAAAAGATGAAGCGTATGAGGCAAACTCAATTCCATATTCTTTTTGTAGTTTTGTTTTATAAACTAAACTAGTGCTAAAACAAGAAACAAAAAGATTCGATTGTAAGATCTAAAGATATACCTTCAAGCGCTAACCTCCCCGACAACGGCGCCAGAAAAGAGCTTGATGTCTACTACACAACCTTCTTCTTGTAGACGTTGTTGGGCCTCCAAGTGCAGACGTTTGTAGGACAGTAGCAAATTTCGCCCAACTGAAGGCCCACAAGATTTTGCGGACCATAATGGGCCGGCCCAGCTAAAGGCCCATGAGATTTTGTGGACCATAATGGGCTGGCCCAGCTAAAGGCCCACAAGATTTTGCGGGCCATAATGGGCCGGCCCAGGTAAAGGCCCACAAGATTTTTGTGTGCCATAATGGGCCGGCCTAGGTAAAGGCCCAAAAGATTTTTGCGGATCATAATGGGCCGGCCCAGCAAAAGGTCCCCGAGATTTCGCCGACATTAATGGGCCGGCCCAGCTATAGGCCCACAAGATTTTTAGGACCCTAGTAGGCCGGCCCATTAACTGGCTGCCATGTTTTGGGCCAAATGCCAGCCCATATTTGATCCGGTCCATTAATGGCCTGCCATGCTCCGGGCCTAATAGTGGCCCATATGAGATCCGGCCCGTTAAAAGCCTACCACGTTCTGGGCCAAATTACGGCCCAGATCAGGTCCAACCCTTTAAGAGGATTTGGGCTCAATTATGGCCCATATCAGATTTGGCCCGTCAACTAGACACTATGCTTTTGGGCCCACTTGCTAAAGGCCCACTTAGTAATTCGGCCTGATATTAGTTTTGGCCTGTTAAGGGCCCGTTTAACATTTCGGCCATATATTAATTTTGGCATGTTAAAAGCCCGTCATATAGTTGGGCCTAACTACGGCCCGGTTTGCATCCGGCCTGCTCGCAGCCAATATCTGATTGGGCCAAACAAGGACAGAGACAATTTTGGCATGTTAAAAGCCCGTGATTTGATTCGCACAATCATGGACTGGGGTTCATTTCGGGCTGCTACCGGCCCGTTAGCTGTTCGGCACATTTGAGGCCCAACCTACATTGTGATTGCATGACGGCCCGATTATGTACCGTAATTTTACTGTTTGGCCGGTTTACTGTGAAGACAGGATATATATACAGTAAAATAACTGCAGCATCGTGAATAAGAAAAAACCTAGACTATTAAATAAAGAAATTATGGCATATTACATCCACTAGGCATGAAAGTTCGCCACTATGATAATAAAGCACAAGCAGACAGCAGATTACATACACTGGGCATCAAAGATCGCCACCAATGCAAATAAACACGCCGACAAAATAATATACAAAACTGACAGCACTTCAATAGAGTTCAAGAAAGGTTAGCCCTGCTTGGGAGCTGCAGCGCAAGCAGCTGAGCAAGATGATGAGACTGCGCTTGTTCAACACTTATATCTTCCTCATTTTGAAAGATAAACAAGCAGACAGATGACAGGTTTTGCACATAAAAGTATCAGTGCTGACAATTCATCACATTTCTTACTGACGAATAAAGTGACACAGTTTAAAATTGCAATAACACAATATGGTATTGTTCAGGTCAAGACATGGCAGGAAATGACATTGTGAAGGAGTTGGCAGCTTCACGACACCACTGGATTATAGATCAAGAACTCATAAGTATCAATGGCTAGTGTGCTGTCAATTTATACCATTTCAGATTGGCAAATAAAGAGATGGTTTAAATAATAGTAGAATGATATGAGACTATTCATAGTTAAGACATTGTAGAATTTGACATTGTGCTGTAGTGGGTAGGTTCACCACACCACTAGATTACAGATGAAGAACAGAAGCATACATGCAGTGCAAAAGAAGATCACTTGCTCTGTATAGTTTAATTTACATGGTATGAAGATGGAACTTGGTTGTACAACTGAAAACTTAAATTGAGAAAGGACAAACTTTTGTTTATGAACTACATAATAAACTTTAAACAAACAATTTGATGCAAACACCAAAAATAAACAGCTGTTGCAGTCATGCCTAACCAAATATATACAACAAAGTTTGAAGGCTTGAGATGGACAAACTTACATTATTGGTGAAGACAGGCTCTATAAAGGCCTTGTCCATGCTGATGGGGGGTAATTCAAGAAGTTTACCACAGAATCTTCTTCAAAAGCATTGCCTTTATTCTACATTTTGTTAAGAGTAAATATAGATGTGATAATATACGAAAAAATGGAGAATATTTAAGATAAGATGAAGAGTGATGCTACATAACCAAGTAGCTATAAATGTAAGTGCAGCGATACAAGCAAAAGGTACAACCAAGAGCAATGCACAGCTAAACTTCTTCTGTACCAACCTTATGGTAAGAGTAAATATAGATCTGATGTGTAGAAAATGGAGGGCAAATGAAAATAAGCTGCAGAGTGATGGTACATGAACAACTACCTGTCATTATAAGTACAATGATAAAGGACATCATGTACTTACAAGAACAATGTAGAGCTAAAAAAACATTGGCATTGGATATATTCTACACTAATGTAACCATTCATACAGATCAGATAATTTGGAGCGAACAATTGATAACCAAGCTATCATGCATACTGCTGTCACATAATGAACCAGGTATGTATGCAAGTACAGTGATACAGGACAACAGGTACTAACAAGAGCAAAGCAGCGGGCAGCATATTTGCGATATCCTGTCGTTCTTGTCAAACCGGAATTCTTCTTCGAGCAGATTTCCTTCAAAAAAGATCTGTAAGGCACATGCGGAAAAGTAGAAGTTCAAATTGTCATGTGATTTCATAGACAGTACCTCATCCTGGGAACGAGACTAGTGCATAACAAGGTTTTTCCATTCAAAAACTTCTAAATTTAGCACAGGAGACTTCACTGGAAATTCATTTATAGACTTGCCATCAAAGTGTGATTTCCTCAGGTAACACCGATACTGCTGCAATGCTTCCTTGAAAAGCACAAGCAAGCTTTGCTCGTCATGACTATCCAGATTGACCCTCGCCTAGTTACAACAATGTAATGTAAATCATTGATGTGTTCAATCAGCAGAAAACAGGAAAATAATAACCATGAATAATAGCACTTACACGTAAGTTGGACAGGAAGATGTGAAAATGGTGTTTGTATTCACAATAATCTTCCCATGATGGGAATATATGCACGTAGTCCCTAACAACATTGAAAGCATTGTCTTTTAAACTGGGAATAAATGGAATGGGGTTCCAATCTGCAGGAATTGGCCGTCTCTGCAGTTGGGATAGGTCTTCGGCCGGTGGACTTGCTGTACTTTTTGCTGGAGTGGGATTTTTCTGTGGTACAGCTAGTGCTATGGCAAATGAAATTGGTACACCTTTTGCTGGAGTGCAGGTCCTATGTGGTGGGGCTAGTGGTGTGGCCGGTGAAATATGGGTACAGTCTGCTGTAGTCGGTCCTACGTTTTGTGTCACTAGTTGCACATCCAATATAAGTGGGGTCCTGTCTGATTTCTCCGGCACCACCACGTTTTTCAAGGACTTTGCTGGTGCTCCTTCAGGTTCGGCAATCACCCTCTTCCTTTTTGATGTCTGATGCACAAGAACAACATTTGAGTGGAAAAACATGGAATGTTGACAGATGGAATATGTATTGATAATGGATGAGCATGGCATCTCGACATATATGATGAGTAAACTAAGCAGATGGCGGTGCAACAAAGTAGAAGAAATGCAAGACAACATATGCAAGATACCCGCAATCAATAAAACATTGCCAAATTAGAACAGGCACCTTGATGGGTGAATAGGACAGGCCATCTGCCTTTGACTCCTCGAGGTTAGATTAGTCATTAGGATCATATTTTGAACGAGAATCAACAGGTGGGGAGCATATGAGTTTCATTGCATCCAGAATGGCACTCAATGCCTTGGTGCCAATTTTGTAAGTCATTGCAGTGTTTAGCTTCAAGAGTGGACTGCTGCTAGTGCAACACAAAGCAGCTACACATATCATAGTGTAGATATAACGGAAAAACCTTAAGCATCAGAGTAAAATCAGCAAAGTGGAACTTGCTGGAATATATGTGCTAGTATTGCCGGTACGGCTAGAAAGGCTTCGGATACCAACTCTCTTCAAGTGAAGGTGCGGTACTGTTAATATCAGTGTAACTTTCAAAGGCGACACAGCTCCCCGCATTTCCATGCTATTCTTATAGGATTCATGTGGGCAGGCCACTACAAATCCTATTCCTATGTTTACAAGATCCTACGAATCAAAGAGGCTCAAAGTGTCCAGCACAACCGACCATATAGACCTCTACACTGCAAATGTCCATGCTCATCTTCAGTATAAGGAACGTACTGTACTACTATCATACTCCCTCCGTTCCAAAATATAAGTCTTGGTAGAGATTTCCACTATGGATCACATACAGATGTATCCAGATACATTTTAGAGTGTAGATTCACTCATTTTGCTCCATATGTAGTCCATGGTGGAATCTATACAAAGACTTGTATTTAGGAACGGAGAGAGTACATATTAAAGAAGAACGGAAGAGGAACATGGTAAAGAAGAGCAAGCAAATTTTCGATAATAAAATGTTGGTTGCACAGTGCCCACACATGATGAACCAGAGCACATTAAGAATGCAACTCCCAGCTGTCTCTCGACCATTTCAGGCGGTTGGATGAAGATCCTATGTCTCCTAACCCTTCTTCCTCGTCTCTGATTCTTCCCGTACAGAACACCGCACGGGCCGCCGGCCGGACCACCGGCCCCCACCGCCTGTGTTCCTCCGCCACCCCCACCCCACCCCCACCCCCGTCAAGTTTTCTTCATTCAGTGAGGCCCCACAACCACCCGAGCCCCTTCGATCGCACCGGTGAACTCCGGCAAGCTCTGAAAAATCGACTGACCCAATTTTGAAATTTAGTCTACTGTGATTTAATTAGTGTGGAATATAAAAGGGGAAAACCATAAGCATTGGGAGTATAGTGTTGAGCGTGCCATGGCGGATCTGAAGCTACAAACCGAACAAAGGCAACTTCGCAACCAAGACAAGAAATTAGAGTAAAGTAGTGGCGATCTATTTTCTTGCTGCGATAAATAAGTTGAGCAGATACGAAAGAGTACCGCCTCTGGTGCGGCGCCGTGTACGCATCTGCTGAGAATTTGACGGTGCTGCGATAGCGATGGCTGTCGGCAGCGTGGAAGCAGATCTAGGAGGGTAGACGGTGGCGGCGGGGCACGGTGGACGAGACGGTCGTAGGAGCGGCCGGCAAGGTGGACGACGGTGGGGATGAAGCGAGAGGGCGGGATGCAAGGATCCCGGTCTGAAGCCGTGGATGAGAGAGGTCGATCTCTTGTAATTGATGGCGGCGTCGGGGTATCAGCTCTGGCTTGGTGGAGGAGGACGGCGGTGGATGGGGTGGCGGACGGCGGCAGACAGAGGAGGGTGGGGTGGAGAGGGTGTTTTGGCGCCCATGGAGTACGAATGGGGAAAAGGGAGGTAGAGAGGAAGGGGAAACCATGTATTCAGGGCGCGCTTGTCTCAAATGCGAGCAAATTTACAAACTTAGCCACCGTTTCAAATTTCTACTACATCACACCAACATTAGTCGGTTGGGGATAGGACGGTAATCTCGCATACACTGAATATTTGTCGACGAGAGTTTGTTTTTGGCGCCCACCATGTATGAATATGAATCAGGGAGGGAGTCGATTTCGGCCGAGGACACACTGTGTTTTGGCGCCCACCGTGTATGAATCCGGGTGAGAGGCGGTTACGTCACGTTTGGGTGAAATTACAAACCTACCCCTATCGAAACCTATAGAAATCCAGCAGATAGGCTTTGCGTGGCAGGGTGATACGTCCATTTTGCATCATGCTTTTATATCAATATTTATTGCATTATCGGCTATTATTACACATTATGTCACAATACTTATGCCTATTCTCTCTTATTTTACAAGGTTTACATAAAGAGGGAGAATGCCGGCAGCTGGGATTCTAGCTGGAAAAGGAGCAGATATTAGAGACCTATTCTGCACAGCTCCAAAAGTCCTGAAACTTCACGGATGATGTTTTCCAAATGTATAAAAAACATTGAGCGCAAGAACTTCACCAGGGGGCCACACCCTGCCCGCAAGGGTGGGGGGCGCACCCTGCCCCCCTGGGGGCGCCCCCTACCTCGTGGGCTCCCTGGTGGCCCTCCAGTGACAATCTTCTGCTATATGGACTCTTTCGATGGAAAAATAATCATAAGCCAACGCTCCTCTCATCGGGCGAGGGCAATCTCCATCAACATCTTCACCAGCACCATCTCATCTCCAAACCCTAGTTCATCTCTTGTATCCAATTCTTGTCTTCAAGTCCGGGATTGGTGCTAGTAGGTTGCTAGTAGTGTTAATTACTCCTTGTAGTTGACGCTAGTTGGTTTAATTGGTGGAAGATCATATGTTCAGATCCTATATGCATATTATTACCCCTCTGATTATGAACATGAATATGCTTTGTGAGTAATTACGCTTGTTCCTGAGGACAAGGGAGAAGTCTTGCTATGAGTAGTCATGTGAATTTGGTATTCGTTTGATATTTTGATAAGATGTATGTTGTCTAGCCTCTAGTGGTGTTATTTGAACGTCGACTACATAAAACTTCACCATTATTTGGGCCTAGAGGAAGGCATTGGGAAGTAATAAGTAGATGATGGGTTGCTAGAGTGACAGAAGCTTAAACCCTAGTTTATGCGTTGCTTCGTAAGGGGTTGATTTGGATCCATATGTTTCATGCTATGGTTAGGTCTACCTTAATACTTTTGTTGTATTTGTGGATGCTTGCAATAGAGGTTAATCATAAGTGGGATGCTTTTCCAATTAAGGGTAGCACCCAAGCACCGGTCCATCCACATACCAAAATCAAAGTACCGAACGTGAATCATATGAGCGTGATTAAACTAGCTTGACGATATTCCCATGTGTCCTCGGGAGCGCTTTACATCATATAAGATTTTGTCCAGGCTTGTCCTTTGCTTACAAAAGGATTGGGCCACTTTGCTGCACTTTATTTACTTTTGTTACTTGTTGCTCGTTACAAATTATCTTATCACAAAACTATCTGTTACCACTTATTTCAGTACTTGCAGAGAATACCTTGCTGGAAATCGCTTATCATTTCCTTCTGATCCTCGTTGGGTTCGATACTCTTACTTATCGAAAGGACTATGATATATCCCCTATACTTGTGGGTCATCACAGGGATAGGCAGTAGTGATTTCCATCTCGCAGATTTTGGTTTCGGGTGGTTAATGCGACTTTCCCCGCTTCTTTCAAATTTTGCAGAGTGCATGTTTGCTGTGCCAACTCAATGCGAATCCCGTATGTATTCTATTTTTTTCGGGCAGGATCCATTTTCAATTGGAATTTCATTCTATATACATCACTTTTGTATATACTTTCAAAATCACAACAAAGAATTCTGCTCCTTTATGTGTATAATATGATTTACAAATACAACGATCTCGAAATCTTAAGGTTGAATTCGAAAATTTTTAACCAAATTATGTTCTACTAAAATGTATGGATCAGTAATATCTACATATTAAGTAACATAGATGTGTGTGAATTCATATGAGTATGCATGTTTGATAGATCAATTTTGGTTCGAGTATGGATTACATGTATCATCATCTCGAATTCAAATATTTGAATCCTGTTTTTGTTCACTCCTTTCACGCCCATCTCTCTCGCATGCATGCTCCTTCAGGTAGCTATCACTCTCTTTTCTCCAGCTCACCCGCACGCTCACTTCATGTTTCTCCTATCCTTGAGAAGTGTCACACTCTCCCAATCATTATACATTACAAGGTTTTCATTATCTCGCACGTCTCTACTGTTCTCTGGTATCACTCGGTACCTAAGCTTTCTTTTTCACCGCCACACACACAGTCTCCACTCGTCTTTCACTTTGTCTCTCTCTATGGGATTCTCTCACACACCCTATATGTCTCTACATATGACTCATACCACTAAAATTACTCTCTCTCTCTCCTGTAGACACAACATTTGTTGCGGTCTCCTTTTCGTCTCCATCCTAGACTGACATTATTCATTTGTTTACCGATCAGACAACTGCGACTACCGTCTCATCTCTCTCACACACACACACACAACTCCTGCTTCCACTCCCCTTCCCGACTACCGTCTCTCTCTCACACACACAAAACTCTCGCTTTCGCACCCCGACTCGTATTTCTCTCACCAACATTTATCGACTAGCTAGCCTCTAGATAGTTTTATACACCCGCACACTCGTGCTTCCACCATCGCATACATGTCTTTCTCCCGCTCCTTGTATCTATGTAGATTTTTCTTCCCTTCTTGAGACATGCCCTCTTGATCTTGCACACACACACTATCGCCTCATTTTAAGCTGATACCTATCGCACACACACTCCTTGTCTCTTTGTCACACATGCACTCCGTCCTCCTCCACTCTCCCTCTCTCTCACACACACATGGGCTTTTTGCAACAACTAGCAAGATGCCCATGCGTTGCATGGAACATCAAGATGCATTTGTACGAGTAGTTCATCTTGTGGGGGAAAAGGATGAACGAGGGAAGGCCATATTTGCAAATGTGGAGAGGGGTGTGGGTATCTTTTTGCAAAATTGCCATAGTTTCCTTCCTATCTGTCAGATATAGATCGGACGGCCTATATTGTAGGATGGCAGGCACACTATCATCACCGACAATGCTTTTTATAAGAGTAGGGATAAAAAATAGAGTTGGTGATGATGGTGGGCCTACCATCCTGCAATGTAGGTCGTCCGATTTATATCTGACGGATAGGAAGGAAAATATGGCAATTTACCCGCACTCTTCACCACATTTGCAGATAAGGCCTTCCCTCGTTCATCCTTTTCTCCCACAAGATCTTGATGTTCCGTGCAACACACGGGCATCTTGCTAGTAAGAGTAGAAATTAGACATATACCACATCTCGAATCTTCAAACCAACAACATTCCTCCCTTATCTCATCAAAACCGCCAAAGGAATATATTTTGAGTGAAACATAACATATTTTTAGTGATATACGTATTTCAAAACTAGACATTTTTTCTATCAAATCGGTGAATATGTATTAATCTACTTTGATCGTGTGGCAACGCATTGGCACATTGCTAGTAGTTATTATAATTTTTTGGACACCAGACAAACGGTGGAGTACATATACGAAGAGAAGAGGCGCACGCACACAGTCGGCCTCTCGCTGTCTCGCACACATGAGTGTTACGTAAAGGCAACGTTAACAAATAAACACTAAAACCCTAGGTGCACGATTGGTGCATTCATGTGTACCGGGTACGTGGTGGAGCACCTTTGTAGGAATAGTCAACTCGCGTGATAATTTGATCCGTAGGAGTTGATGGGCGGGACCAGAGGTGAACGACTTGGAGCGCGGTGGCTCGCCAGTTCCCACAGATCGAGTAGCCATGTTTAAAATATTGTTTTTTAGCGGGGTTAAGAGTTCCGATTTTCAATGGCACGTTATAAGTAGTAAGTAGTTTTTAGAACGATTGGTATGGAGCGAAAATAGAATTCATAGTACTACGTACCTCCTTGGCGTATGGTTGTATTTTTTTTGCGATGGAGGTTGTATGGGTTTATGTTGAGAGATGTTGAACCTAGTAGTTCTAGGGAAAATACTATGGTTTAGATTTAGATGCTGGTTTTCAGTAATGAAAATTGGAAGGGGAAACCCTTCTTTGATTAAAAAAACTACTACCTCCATTCTGGTTTACTAGTCCCCATCATACTTTGGGTCAAAGTTTGTCCACAAATTTTACTTGTAAAATGTGAATGGAAAATGAGATTTTGTTATACCCAAACAAAAAAGGACTGGAGGGAGTGATTTCTATGACACGGACGCGACCCCTCATAGCGCAGGCATTGAACCGGCGCGCCGGCCAAGAGGGCCGCACTCGCTGCAGGCCCGGCTGAGCACACCTCCTCGCCGCGTGCAACCAGCTTAACACTGCCCCGCCTGCCTTCATTCAATCCGCGCGTGTGCCGGCAACATGTCCTTCCGCGAGCCGACAGGCATTTTAGAACAGAAAAAATGACTAAAATATAATTAATTTACGCATGGTCTTGACTTGTTGTGCTCGCACTGGTAGCAGGAACTAGTAGAGGATTTTATTTATTTATAACTCTCCTCACATTTTTTGGGCTTTGAAGTGAATCATGGTTGTGGCCATTATGTATGAATGTGCGGATATCTGTGAACATGAGTTTGATGTGGAAGTTGAACTTGGAATGTCGGGCTTGCGCGTGAACTATACCATGTCCAATGCTTCGTCTGTTATTGTTTGGAAAGTAATTGTTGTTATTACATGACCCAAAAAAAACATTTTGTGCCACATCAGTAGATGCACGGACATCACAACAGGCATGCTGACTGGATAAACATATGAACCTAGCTATTATGAAGGAAATTTTGTATTGACAACAATTTTAGATAGCAGGAGACGCCTAGCCTGCTCTTCCTCTGCTAGCTTATTTCTGGCTTCTTCCATCTCTTCTTTGGCTTGGGTGAAGAGAGCATCTGATTGCTCTTTTCGCTTCCTCGGGAACTCAGCTACATTCTCAAGGGCTGCTGCATGCTTTATTTCAGCCTTTACTAATGCCACGAGGACACGAATAGCTGATGACTCCACCTGGCTTCTGTGTAATCCAGCATCATCTGGGAATTTGCACCTTGTGTCTAATCCAGCATCATTAGGGAACTAGCACCTTGTGTGTAATCCAACCTTATTTTGGAAACATGATCTCGAGGTTGACCATACTTCCCTCCTCACAGGAACTGCATCCTGACATGAAGTTACTTCTTTTTTAGATCAATACTCAGAGCAACCTAGATCCATCTAGTAGAAGCCAGATAAACAGAACTCGGAGAAGTGAATTCAAAAGGAAAAAAATAAAAACAGGTTACAAGGTGAGAACACCCACTTCCTACATCAAGCTAAAAACAAAAGCATTAGGACGATTAAGACTCTTCTTATTACACATCGAAGAACACCACGCTTAAGAGAAACAGAAACTACAACATATACACATCGAAGAACATGAGGCTACATGAAAGTAATTGAAAGGGTGTTACTTACCAAAGCTCGTGTTACAGGTTCGGTGCATCTCCTCTTCAACTTGGCACGCTCCTTGAAGAAGTCCCGAATATCCCGTGTTTGGTCTTCATTGCTCCTCTGCATGTTCGCACTCGTGGTTTTAAAATCTCAACATGGCAAGAAAAATATACTACTAGTAATACTCGCGCATCTTGTGGGCAACATTAAAGCACTCGTCTGCCATGTTAGAGCATCTCCAACAGAATCGCAATGCGCAGCGCTTTAAAAATCTCAACATGCTATCTCTACTCTCTTCTCTACTGTTATATTTATTTTATATTTAATATTTATCTCTACTTCCTTTACTGTCTACTTTTTTTCCTATATACTTTTTTATTGCAATATAGGCCGTCTGATTTATATCTGATAGATAGGAAGGAAACAAATGGGAATTTTGCAAAAAGATACCCATACCCCTCTCCAGGTTTGCAAATAAGGCCTTCCCTCATTCATCCTTTTCTCCCATAAGATAAACTACTCATACAAATGCATCTTTATGCGTGCAAGGCATGGGCATATTGCTAGTTCTAAAAACCTTTCCATCATTTGCCACACTACAGGTTGCAGATGAAAAACCTACCCAAGCACAGCGCGATAATGGAGTGACGCACAATTACAAGCTGATATTCTGTTGGATAATGGAGGCTATAACCAATTACTTTTACGGGAACAATAGCACCCAGGAAATTTGAAGGGTAGGTATGAACAAAATTGGAACTGCACATGTACTGCTAAGTGATTCAATACACACATTACCAATCGAGGAGGAGAACGATGGTTGCGGCGGCCTCTGTGAGTCATGGTCAGCAACGGGAGTCAGTTCATTGTCCACGACGGTGGTACTTTTGTGCTTGTCGTCGGCTTTCGGGAAGCAGATCTGAGACCATGGAAGACGATGCCGGGGAAGAGGCTCCCTGTACGACGACGATGGTGGACCGGCTCCAGTGCGGCATACGAGGTTGTCGATGAGGCAGATGCGTTGCGGTGGACGAGTGCGCTAATGTAAAGGGGAGGAGCATGAAGGTTGCAGTGCCATGGAGAAGTCTATTTTGCGGTGGGAATAGAAAATGGGGAGTATTCAGGTGTACTACTTTGGGTGTAGGGGTGGGGTTGGCTGGGTAGGGTGAACCTGAAGTTACGAAACAGCCCCCTACCAAGCGTCATCCGTAGGCCTATTCCAAAGGCTATGATGGTAACTTCCCACTGCTCGAATCAGGGTCGCGGGAGATTTTCCCGCCGACCTAAAAATTTTGTGACACTGGACTCCCCGTGTGGCGTGTTGAGTGATTCGGCTAAGCAACTAGCGAGTAGTACTAGTAAACTCTGCATATTAGGTTTGACCAAAGTCAAACTCCTAAAGTTTGACCAAGTTTATAGAAAAATATAAACACTTACCATAACAAATATGTATGATGTGAAAGTACATTCAATAATGAATCTAATGGTATTTATTTGTTATTGTATATGTTAATATATTTTTGTTATAAGCTTTCTGAGAGTTTATAAAACTTGACTTTGACCAATGCTAATACGCGGACTTAAATAAAAACGGAGGGAGTACAGATTTGTTTTCTTAGTTTGTAGTGAACTAACCATTTGTTGAAATTGTGAAATAAATATATTAGGCTATTGACTACGAATGTAATGGCCTATACAATTCAACAGTTACAATCATTGTCGAATCCCAAGATGTATACAAGGTCTATAGTACTTCACAACATGTTCAAACTCACATAACCCCAGTCAAATGAGAATCTAAATGCATTTCATAGTTATTACTTTGTAGGATGCAACAAAAACAACCATAACTCTACATCAGCCATTATAGAAGCCACATTTTGACATATCCCAATGTGTGAATGAAACGTGCAGAGAGAGCTTTTGAAGATGGATCAGATAGGGTGGGAAAGATTGTATGTATGTGGACGAGAGAGTAGGAGACAAACGTAATGAGACAGAGAGAGAGATAGAGAGAGAGAGAGAAAGAGAGAGGAAGAAGTTTGGTCTGTGAGAAAGATCGATACATGTAATATACATGAGATGCGTGTGCATCTGGATTTTGTATACGTGGAAGGAGAAGAGACAACATGTTTGATAAGAGAGCTGGAAAAACATGGACGAGAGGGGAAGGATCTCATGGGTTGAGGGATTGACAATTTTGTGCGGGGGGAGAGGGATTGGTAATTTTGTGCAAGAGAGAGAGAGAGAGGGTGGGGGGAGGAGTCAGTCAGCCATCGTCACATCACCCTGCTTCCAAATGACCCCGCATTCTCTAGCGCGGTGTGGTCGCCGTCTTCGATCTGCTCGATGCCCTCTTTGAAGATTGAGGTGTTGTGCATGTTGGGGTGCAAAGAAGCACAAGCGAGAGTGGTCGCCATATAACATTGGATGGGTTTGAATTGTGTGCTCGGGGGAGTGTGTGTGTGTGTGTGTGTGTTGTGCTGCGTGTGTCTGTGTGTGTGTGTGTCAGATATTGAGAGAAAACAAACCTAAGGAGAGAAATGGGTATTCACGAAGAGATTGTGCGGGCCTTGAGGTGGGCAGGCGCCGGGTGAGGGTGTCAAAATGTGCGCGTTGATGCATGTGTTGCATGCGACCGTGCGAGGGACGGACGAATCGAGAGAGATGGTTGTTGTGTTACGGATGCTCCTCTCTCCATCTCTCTCTCTCTCACACACACACACACAAGTAAACTAGAAGACCGTTCTCTCATGTATACACAACGTATCGGCATCTGTCTATGTCTCACTTGCATGATCATTTGCACATTCACACCTCTCTATGTCTGTATCACACGCACACCGTCTCCACATTGCCCTTCCGCCACAACACATACGCACGTTCTCTCTCAGTCACACACACAAAATCAGTATTAAAAAAACTAGGGCGCACCTAAAACGTCCAAATCCTAATAAACACGAACTGGAGCTAAATTCAAATATATGGAAATATTGAAGTGTCAAGAACTTTCACAGGAAAAAAAAGTTGAGTAATATTCGAGGATTGTTTTCACACACACACAAAAACGTTCGGTGGATGTCCTTCGAGCGTGACATGGTGACGCACCGTTCGATCGACCGCGCGGCCGCGGTTCATGCGCTTGCACAGGATTCTGTATCATGGCTGTGGTACTAACTAATAAAAGCGCTGCCTAACTCTAATGTTTACGTGTAGTAGTATGGTTTTCTTTTGAGTTTGACCAACCTTATATATAAAACTAAAGTTAGCTCCCACATGCGCACTCATCAATATGCCACCGCCACCGTTGCGCATGTCAGCGCCCACCTGCTCCGGCCAACAATTTCTCGCCCATCACCGCCGTGTCGCCGCCATCCCTATGCCATGAAGCCGAAGGCTCGCTCGCTCACGTCGTCTGCAGTCCCTCCTCGCGATGCCGCCGCGCTGCCAAGCACACGAGTAGCTGGTGGAGCCGCGTCTATGCACGCAACATACGAAGAGGAGGACGAGCGCGTGCTCCAGCACGCCGGCGCGGAGGAACTAGCGTGTCATTGTCGTCTCTGCCCGCGCGGAGGAGGCGCGCATGGTGGCTGTCGCGGCGGAAGCCGGTCGCGCATGCGTCGAGCCCGCAAACCCGATGCGGACGCGGAATCTACCTTTGAGACCTTGAATGCCACGTGGATCCTGCAACCTGAAGGAGCAATTTGGGTCAGTCGACTCATGTGAGCCGTTTGATGCAACATGGATGGCTAGAAGGGCTTCTTCCACCTCTTCTGTTGTCTTCTTCCTTCGCTCCATCGAACTTCTTTCACAAATCGACTGACCCAAATTATACTACTAGTACGAACGTATTAAGTAAAGTAGGAACACGAAGATACGAGCAGTAGTACCAACTGCAAGAAGAACAGTAGTAAGACATAGTACTAGTACTACTATACGTACTAAAGAGTTCAAATAACGAGAAAGAACATAAACATAGTTCTGCTGGGGCCTTAGCACAACACACAACACACCCTTGAAAATAAACTAAGCAACTAGTCCGCTTGACACTACAGTGGAACTAGCATGAGCGACGGCACTGCCACCTACTCGGAGTCCGAGTCCACGTCCTCGACTTTGTCCTCGTCCCTCTTCCTCTTCCTCTTCGCCGACGCTTCTTTGCTTGAACCAGACGCTGGGCTCTGCTTCTTCATCCAACCCTTGTAAATATTTAAACAAAGGTAGGCATCCATTGCTGCGTACAGGATGTGATCTTCATCTAATGTCTTCAACTCCCATGCATGATGAAACTCATGATGAGGTTTCTTCAGTTTAGCTTACGAAGGATCAATCATGGCTGCTGCCAGGGTCAGCATTGAAGGTTGAGAGGAGGACACCAGGCTTGCCTTCTGGAGATCGAAGGGCTGGCCTACAACGAGACCTATCCAACGGAGGACATCCCTGTCGTTCTTAAAGCCAACAGTAACAAATTTCACTCTTTTGTCCTTGAGGAAGTTCTTAAAATCCTGGCACTCAATGTCGGCATGGCATATGTGGTAGACCAAGCAAACGTTATGTACGCAAACCTGGATCACCCCGGGCTTCTTCCTCTCTTCGTCCTTTAGATCCTTCTCTCGTCCCAGGACTGTGGTGTACTCAACATCTAGCCCAACGACCCACTCATCCGTTGAACTGTTGAACATGCGTAGGAAGCGAGAAGCCATGCTTTCACCGTCTCGGATCCACGTGTGTAGATGACGATGAACTGATCGCCGATGATGGTTGTAACCTGGTACTCAGCGGCGACCATGGAGATTTGGGAGGCCATGGATTTTGGAGAAGGGTTAGGAGAAGTTGAACTGTTGTACCCCGCAAAAAAAAACTGGAGCGAACTAATGCGAAAGGACGGGACGACTAGGAGTGAACTGTTGTAAGGTAGAAGACGGGGATGAGTAGGGCGCGCGAACGGCGTGGCGTTGTTGGCTGGCCCGATGGATAAACGGCTGCAAGCCCCCAAAGAGTTCTCAAGAACTATGCGGGGCCCACTAGATGTCATGTCTACTAGACCCATATCGTAGGCCTGATGGTATAGCTTCTGCCTGTTCGCACGCCATGCCGGCATGTGGATGTAACTTCACTTAATTCCGTCAAACTTCATGCCCCCCACGACCTTCGCCTCCCTCACGCGGTCGTGCCCTTTGAGACTTCGACCGGCTATAAATGAGCATTTTTCCTTTTTTTAGACAAGCAACTTTTTTTGCCTACTCCGCATGCATGATACTCCCTCTAGTCCTTTTTACTCCCGTCAACCGTTTGCAAAGTGTTTGACCAAATTTATACTTTTTTTGAACACCACCTTATATTAATTAACCAGCCACACCAGTACACTCATTCGATACAATATTCACCACACAGGGCGGTACGCTATTTACAAGAATACCATCTAATCTATTGTCAGCGATTAAATGTGCCACCTTATTGGTCGAACGACTAATCTTTGACAATTGAAGATTGTTGATCAACTTCGAGATGCTCAATGCTTTCATCTTCAGATCACGCATAGCAGACCTTTCATAGTCCCCTGATGCAAGAGACACTACCACAAAAAATGTGTTTACCAATGCATGCATGAACACTAGTTAGTCTAACCCCCTCTCTTCTTTAATTCTTTGCCACATCAGCATGTTTGTTATTCCCGTGTGCATGATACCAGCTAAGATACCACCATTATGGCCAGCCTTAATCATCGCATGCAATAATTTAGTGCACCTTGAAATATGAACATGTGTGGGGCGTGTATGTTTTTAAGGACTTGACACTATACCTAGCCCGGCATGCAAGATGACTTATTATGCACCGTTCCCATACCTGCAGGAAGCCCATGTGAAAAAATCTGCATGCATGACTCTCCTCCCCCACGCTCGTCCAATCCGTTGTGACCAGCAATATTTGCACCCCTTCGCTCCCCCGTAATTTACTCCAACAAATATGCCCACGTAGCTGTTACTTAACTGCAGGTGCATTGGGTCACTAACATATGGGCCCAACAGGGGTCTGGCCCATGTGTCAGTGACGCAACTGGACCTGCAGTTAAGTCAGTGCAGCTCAGTCCATATCTTATAGGTGTGCCATTGCTCGCTATAAATATTGCGCCTCCCACAACATCGCTATCTCCTCCCCCTCACATTCACATTCATCGCTATCTCCTCCCCCTCCCTCTCACATCTACCACCATGGCATCGCCCCTCCCAAGCCCTAGGAGCCCCTCGCTGCACCGCACGGACGGTCATGCGTCGCCGTTCTGTTGCTCGCCACCAGTAGTCGAGGAGGACGCGTCGGTGTTCCGCTACGCGACGCGTCGCCGTTCCGTTCCTCGCCGCCACTAGTCGAGGAGGACGTGTCGGCGTTACGCTCATCGCCGCGACGCATCAAGGTGGACGCGTGGGCGATCCCAATCTCGCCAGCATGCGCGACGGAGGACGCGTCGGCTCCCCGCTATGAGGAGAACGCCGCGCCGCCCGCCGAGCCCCCCTAGCCTTGAGGAGCTTTGGAAAGAAATGGATGTTGCCTTGTGGGAGGCTTTGCCTCCAGCAGAGCACGCAAAAATAGAGGCGGAGAAGAAGGCCGAGGAAGAGAAGCGCACCGTAGAACAAGCTGCCTGGGAGGCCTATGTCGCGTCCGAGAGAGTCAGGCAATTGGCTCTTTGGCAAAAGGCTAGTGCGAGGGCCGCGAGGGTGGCCGAGGACGCCCGTGCCGACGCCCTGAGTGCAGTCAGGCCCAAGCGCCTCATCTATGCCTGGCGGTTCGTGGACCGGGTGCACGCTTCCAGCGAGGAGTACTTGTTGGCGCCGGATCACCACACCGGTGAGATTGCGCTCACCCGCCGGCAAGCCGCTAATCAGCACCTCGCGAGTTGCGAGGCTGAGGAAGAGGTGTTATGTCGGTGTGCTAGGAAACGGTCGCGCACCAGGGCACTTGTGGCGCGCCGCAAGCGCTCCTACGAGCGTCGTGGCTTTTAGGAGGAGTATAATTTTTGTTTCGTAAGGCGATCTCATTAGTTTTGGGACGCAAATGATAAATCCCGAATGTTTAGGAATTTTTAGCATCCTTAATTAAGTATGTAAAAGGGAAAGTTTGGAAACCTTGTGTATTCGTACGCATTTTGCAAGTACGTGCATATAGCACAAACTTTACGATATACTATCGCACTACACGTCTCTCTCGATATATGCTTGCAGACTGTGCTACTCCCTCCGTCCAGGTCAATAAGTCATCTGTGGTTGTGCACCGTGACCAAGAAGGAGGGAAGACTTATACACCTAGACGGAGGGAATACTACTATTACCTAATACGTGCAAATGCATGTTTTAACATTACGATGCGGTTTTTGTAAAAGTAGAAAAACAACACTAGTCAATCTTGTGAAATGATTCAATGCAAAACAAATGCAAAAATGCTCGTTTGATTGTTTACTTTTAGCTTCCTTCTTTGTGGTTATTTCTCTGTCGTACTTTGTACGGAGTATCTCACTGGTTGGAAAGGCATGCAAATTCCCAAACCGCTTCCTACACCCTGTATCGAATTTTTTGCCTAACAAGTTGTGCCGTGCAATTGGAATTCCAACTTGAGTACTACTACTAGTAGGATTACCAGGGGCCTGTTCTTTTAGGCTTCTAGATTAGTAATCCCACAACTACTACCTCCGTCCTGGTTTATTGGTCCCCATTGTAATCTGTGTCAAATTTTGATCCTAAATTTAACAAATGAAATGTTAGTGCATGTCACATGCACTACTCCATCCGTCTAGGTGAGTAAGTCATCTTAGGCTGTGCACCGTGACCAAGGAGGAGGAGAAAACGAGAAACGTTAATGTTTATTTTCTAATTAATAGTATTGCATGCAATGAACTAACCACTGCATGTCGTGTTTGATATCTCAAGTCATTAAAAGCATGCACACTCTTTATCTCTTATTGGTTGATATGTCAAGAAACAAGAAACGAGGTAGAAGTTAATGCACCACGCCTAAGTGTTTTGGGATTATTTGGTTTTCGTAAGATGACTTACACACCTAGACGGAGGGATTACAATGGTGAGGAATAAACCAGTTAAATCTTTGGTCAAAATTTAGCACAAATTACAATGGTGAGGAATAAACCAGGACGGAGTAGTAGTTTAGAAGCCCAAATAAATGAGTGAGGCGCCTTATTGTTAATCTCCACTGTGACTAGTCTTGTGGGAAAAGCTGGGGAAGCCGCCAAAAGAACTGGCCCTAGGAGTAGTAGCTAGGGATCGAGTGTGTGAGATGAACCGGAGAAAGTAAATGCAGAGAGATGAAATGCAAAAAAGACGGAGGGATGTGATGGTTGCTTGTCCGTTTATTTTACCAGGCCACTTATTACTGGGAGTGGTTGGGTTTTGTGATATGACGGCTTTACTGCCGCGCCATGAGCGGGGTGAGAGGTGAGACTCCCGTGCAGCGCCGCTCTCTACACTTGTACTACATCGGTCGTGGTTTATTAGTCCCCCATTGAATTTGACTAAAGATTTAACTGACAAAATGTTAGTGCATGTCAACAAAAACTATATCGTTGGATTCGTATTTGAACATAGTTTTGAATGATATAATTTTAGGTGACATGCATCAGCATTTATCGTACTATATATAATGTTAGTTAAATTTTTGGTCGTACTAATCTATTGTAGTAAGGTGCCCGTGCGTTGCATCGAAGAGTGAAATGCATTGATCGGGGAGTTGTTTATTTTGACAAAGGATGTGGGGGTCATCTCATGTGTAACGGGTATCAATAGGTTTCTTCAGATATTATTTCATCTCTAGAGCTCACAAACATCCGGGTGAAATAGATAAAAAGGTATCTTTTGCAAACAAAAGCATTCAACTGTTCAACCTACATCCAAAACTTGTGAAGAAATAACACTTATTGTGCTTTGCAAGAAATGATCTTTAAGAATTAGTTTTTGAGTATCAATTGTTATACATGTTGGCTACAGATGACATGGCACTTCCTTATAGTCAACAGTTGGCTATACTATGAAGTAATATTAAACATGCCCTTATACACCTAGACGGAGGGATTAAATCAGGATGACTTGCAAGCGGGCAGAGGAGATGTAAGAAATGGTTCATCGTAAGTCTTTCACCAGTACTGTAGTAAAAATTCATACATGGAAGATTGTAGACTAAACCATAAACGGATACACTTTTATTCAGGCGCAATACTCCAATAGAGCAAGATCCTACATGGAAGTCTCCACATGCTTAGACAGCGGATTACATTGTGCGACGACTAATGATCAACATTTAACATGATAATGCGTATGTCCAGGTGAACCTCCTTGGAGTCCCCGTGCACCGCATCGGCGGGTAAAGGATGCCATGGGTTTTCCAAGTCCACATTGGCGGGATAGTCCCAGCTCCCCAGAGTCCAAGTCCGTTCGATGAGGCCGGTGTCGCCGCCCACATGACCCGGAGGGGTAGTAACACTGACCACACACCCATACATCGGCCTCGTGTCAGTGTCAGCATCGGTGGTGTCGCCCCTGACGCACATTACACAGACGGGGTGGCGGCCTACGCGGGCCTCGCCGGTGCCCACGATCAAGAGGAAGATGTTGTCGTCCTCCTCTGAGACTAACAGGCGGCGGTGATCCTCCAGCGACTCCAGCATGGTGAACGGGTAGCATGTCTCGTACTTGATGTTCTCCGCCAAGGGCCAGCAGTGACTGCTGCACCTATCCGTGAGGTGATGCACCATGTCCGCCGGCGAGCCATAAAACGGCATCGGGCACTCATAGCAGTGGACGAAGGGCTCCTTGGAGGCATCGACCAGGCCGTCCATGAAACGGGAGTGGCTGTAGGGGACGTTGCGCCAGTTGAATATATAAGCAAGTTACTACGAGATTTAATCCGAATAAGCACAAAATAAATCATGAATTCTACCACGATTTCGAACAGGAAGGACAGAAACACATACGGTGCAACAGGAGCGGCACCGTTGGCATTGAGGTTGTCGGACATGTCCAAACACCACGTAGACACAGTCTTTGAGCACGGTTCGTAGTCGTTACTCGCTCGGGCATTGAAGTTTGTAACTATTTTAGATTAGAATATACTACTCCTCCGGTGCTAGTAGTAGAGCAGAGTCCTACTCTACTACTCTACTCAAGCAAGTTAGGGCATAGCACTGTAGGGAGTACCAGTACTGTGATCACTCAAGCAAGTTGTCTGGCAACTACATGACCCTATGCTGCTGGTATGTGTCTCGTAAGTCAAGCGACGTGCTGTAGTCATCATTACATGTCCACTTCCCGCAGCACATATTCGCTTCACCATCTTTGTCCGCACATAATCTCGTCCAATCTTCCATCCCCGCTAAGGCGCCTCCCCCTCGTCCAAAACCCAAGCACTAACAATGGCAGGACCGAGAAGCGTCCGCTGAAAGAGTGGCTGGAATTCGCTCCCCACAGAGGTAATCAAGCTCATTGTTTCACGTGTGGACAATCTCAGTACCATGCCGCTCGCCGCATGCTCGTCGGGGCTGTACCATTTACTCAAAGCCCTCAGGCCGGAGCTTTTTAAGCCAGCTCCTTGATTGCTGATGCCGCCTGATCTTCAGAAACGGTGTGTCACGCAGCATAACGATCATAGGGTGGCGAGCACCAACCCCCTTGACTGTGATCCGATCCCCGTCAGCCTCAACTACGTTAACGGTATGTACTGGGTCGGCATGAACAAGTCTTGGATGGTGCTCCTCGACGGTCGCGACAGCTGGATGCTCGTGGAGGTCTACACCCGGCGATTGATCCCCCAACCTTCGATTAACACTACACTACTTTGGCACCGCGGCCCAGAATACTCGGAATCTTATAGTAGCCAACATGATACCAATTTTGATTTGCTCAAGGTTGTAATCTGCCGAGTGCCCACAAGATCTACGAATTATAAAGACTTCAGGCTAATTGCGTTCTTCAACCACGATCTCGCGTATCTGACAAGTCACTGCGGTAAGTGGATAAATCTGCAAGTCCATCGCGGGATCATACATCCTCCATGGTTCTCTGATGCCATTGAACACAAGGGCTTCATTTACGTTGTCGACTCCTTCTATGGTTGGAGGTATTGTTGGCCTACTCTAGTCATCGCTACAAACGGCTGTTACAGCAGTATGTTACTTTCCTATGATATCATGATGGCTTGCTTATATTACTGTCAACATTTGCTGAAAAAATATTCATGCTCATAACATGCTGTTCTTAAAATTGACTAAATCAAGAGCCCTTTTTTATTTGACTCCAACTTGATATGATGTTGTAGGCCGCCTGGTGTCCCTACCCTTCCTAATCCCAGAACCTTTCAAAGAAAAGCGGCATGGCAGTTGCAGGTGGTTCCTGGCTCGATCAGACAACGACGAAAGATTGATGATCGTTTGCACGTACCTGATGTGTTGTTTCGTGGAATACAATCACAGTCACTGCAAGGTCTTTGAGCAGGATCCTAGCTTCTCCGGGCCTTCAGGAATTTTTGACTGGAGGCTGGTAAGTAGCCTTGGTACACGCTCTCTGTTTGTCAGACTGAATTATCCAATTAACCAGGAGATAACCGATGGCAAGGATCATGATGGCAGTGCGGTTTCGTTCATCAGGCAAAACTGTGTGTACATAGCGTACCATGCGTCTCTGCATGCACCATACCCTGATATGTGCCGCCATACTCTGTAGACCAAAGTAGGAGAGAGGGACACAAGTATCAGACTTCGACCTACTGGCTGGAGTTTCCCCCGTCAGGCACCCATCTGGTTCAAGCCGTCAGCCAATCTCCACAGCTTAATAAATAGTAACGTCTAACTGAGCCAGTTAGTTAGATGCATACACTTGGTGTAGTAGGATCTTTATTTAGTTTGATGCATACACTTGTTCTTTTTCGGTAGCCCTTTTGTAATGATGGCTGATGTTTGGTTTGGAAGAGAGAGCTACATCTTCACTCTTCTGGCCTGCTTACTGCTTCTGTTGCACCCCCTAGCCCTGGTTGCTACTGCTGCTGTTTTCAATGTACAATCAGTAGTATATTTTGTCTGTTGATTGAATAAATGCGTTGTTAGAACGACAAACACAATGTTTTGGAAGTCGTTGCACGGCTCGATCCTTTAGTGCCCCGTACCGTACGTAGCGCATACTATTTTTCGTACGGAACACATTTTTCGCTTGTTGATAACATGCCGCCCACTAATGAAGGCCCAATAGAGAAGCCCATAATTAACTGGAAGGGAGGCTCTCACATGAATCCGGCCCAGGTACATGCTCATGGTCCCCTAAACATAAATAAGTAAATAAATAAATAAAGCTAAATGCTCATGCACCAGTTCTTTGGGAAAATAGGTAGCCCAGTATTTCTTTTTGAAGAATACCCAAGCTAGGCCTATTTGTTTTCTCCGAATTACTGGGCTGTAAATCTTTCAAGATGAGGAGGGATGCATTCCGGCCTGGCTTAAGAGTATGGTCAATGTCTGTTAAAAGTAATATCAAAAGGGGTTGAAAATTCCAAAAAAAAATATAGCAAATGAGATATAAGTTTCTTTTTTTGTTTTTGATCTTCAGTGATATCTTATACGTATTTCATTGGATTTAACATGACATAGTACTAATTTATTTTTAAGTTTTAGTATGGCTATTAATTTTTGGATTAAGAATATTTCGTTCCCTAGCAAAAATTTGCAAATTTTCAAAATTTCCCACATATTTGGTTAATTTTTTGACCCTGGTACTGACCAAAAAATGGCCAGCAATCCTAAAAGTGGAAAACGGGCTGCAATAAATTCCATATGAATTAGAAAATGAGTAAAAATTATAAAAATAATAGAAAATGGGCTGTACACACCACATATTTCGAGGCTGACTTGTTTACGCAAGGCTTTGTTAGTAAACACGTGATTCTAGGAGCCGTGACTGTTGGATGTCCATCCAACGGCCGACGTGCTTCTACAATCTCTGATCTTCCTGCTCCAGCCGCCTAAACTAGCGCCGGCGGGACTACCTGCTCCCTCCTCTTGTGGCCCGCTGTGATGCCACGCAGGCTTCCCCGGCCCACGCTACTCCCTCCGCTGGCCTGGCCGCACGCAATCAACTACCTCCTTATTACACAAAAGAAAAGATTCCTCCCACTGACATCTGGGGCGCACCGGTTGGGAGGCTGACCTGTGGGCCTACTAAGTTGACGCGTAAGCAGGGCTTGTCAACTTAGTCAACAAACGATTCTAGTAGCAGTTACCGTTGGATTTGAATCGAACGGTCCTATTGCTTCTTCAATCGCTTGTCTTCTTGCACCAGCCACCCAAACCAGCGCCGAGGAGACCGCCTGCTCCTGCCTCCAGTGGCCGGTTGTGCTGCCGTTGAGGCCTCATCGCCCCCTACTACTCCCACCGCTAGCCAGGCCCTGCGGCGACGGCAGCCTCACACCTCAGCCGAACCAGTGAACCCTCGTACTCCTCTCTGCGTGGGCATCCACTGCCGCGTCTTCCCCGGCTCCGCGTCGTCCCCTTCCTAGGGCTCGCCGTCGTCCACCGCCTTGGTGCTCTCGGCGCGGCGTGGTCAACGTGGTCAACGACATTCCATCGGAAGAGTATTGTACGTGGAGAGGCTGACAGCTGGGTCCACGGCCACAGCCCAATTTTTTTGTGATTTGCCAAGTAAGTCGCTTTGTCAGGCCTGTTGGGCTGCAAATCTTTCAAGACGAGGAGAGCTTTCATTCGGCTGGCCGAGAAAATGGCCCATCAGTAATGAGAAATGGGTTGTACATTTTTAAAACACATCAAACCGACAATTAGTTTCAAATATCTTTTTTTTCATTTCGAGATTTTAAATTACATTAATTTTTATGCATAGAGAATTTGTTTGATTTTATATTGATATACATTTATTTTTAAAATCAATTTGAATGTGAGTCAAAATTTCAGGATTAAAATAGTTCGGACCGCACCAAAATATGCAAAATTTCGTATAATTTTTTAACCGTGGACACAATATGGGCTGTAGTGCTAACAAAAAGAATATGGGCTCCAAAAAAACCTTAATAATTAGCAAATGGGCTGTAAATTATTAGAAATAATGGCAGATGGGCTGTATGCTATTTTCCACAGATTTGAGGCTTTCCGAAAAAAATGGTTGACGCACAAGCAGTGACTGTTGAATGGCCATCCAAGGGCCGTCGTGCTTCTTCAATCTCTGCTCTTCTTGCTTCAGCCGCTCAAACAAGCCCCGGCGGGACTGCCTGCTCCCTCCTCCCCGCGACCGGCTCTGCTGCCGCGCAGGCCTCACCACCCCACCGTACTCCCATCGCTGGCCTAACCATCCCTCTACTCACCCACACCTGTTGTTATTCTCTGGCGACGGCAGACGAACCAGTAAACCCTCGTACAGTCGTACTCCCCTCCGCATGGGAAACAACTACCGAGTCTTCCCTGCCTCCGTGTCGTTCCCTTCCTAGGCCTCGCCATCGTCCATCGCCCTGGTGCTCTCGGCGTG
The DNA here is from genome assembly GCF_003073215.2 of Triticum urartu. NCBI lineage: Eukaryota > Viridiplantae > Streptophyta > Magnoliopsida > Poales > Poaceae > Triticum > Triticum urartu. The sequence continues at coordinate 304,169,907 of NC_053023.1, forward strand.
GCCTGGTCAACGTGGTCAATGACCGACACGCATCTGAAGTGGACTGTATGTGGAGAGGCCGACAGCTGGGTCCACAACTACAAGCCAGGAAATGCCTTCTTATTACACGCAAAATAATGATTCATCCACTTGACATCAGGGACCCACCGAAAGGGCCTCTGTATTTTGCGAAAAAAACATTACTGCCGCTGAAAGCTCGGACCCACCAGCTATATCTTCGCACGCAATGAAGTGCCTCCTTATTACGCACAAAAAAAATGAATACTCCCCTTGTTAGCTGGGACCGAGTATAGTGGCAGGCTGACTTGTGGGCCTACTAAGTTGACGGGGACGGAGGGCTTTGTCAACTTAGTCAATATGCACGATTCTAGCTCCAGTGACTGTACGATGTCCATCCAACGGCCGTAGTGCTTCTTCAACCTCTGGTCTTCTTGCTCCAGCCGCCCAAACCAGCGCCGGTCATGCCTCGTGCTCCTGCCTCCCGTGGCCGGCTACGATGCGGCAGAGGCCTCACCGCCCCTACTACTCCCACCGCTGGCCAGGCCATCCCTCTACTCACCCACACCCCCTGTTATTCTGCGGCGACGGCAGCCTCACACCGCAGCGAACCAGTGAACCCTCATATTCCTCTACGCGTGGGCATCCACTGCCGCATCTTCCCCGGCTCCGCTTCGTCCCCTTCCTAGGCCTCGCCGTCGTCCACCACCCTGGTGCTCTCGGCGCGGCATGGTCAACATGGTCAAGGAACAGCTTCCATCGGACGTGGATTGTACGTGGAGAGGCTGACAGCTAGGTCCACGGCCGCAGCAAGGAAGTGCCTCCTTACTACGTGCAAAATAATTATTCCTCCACCTGACAGCGGGGACCCACCGGACGGGCCATCGTATTTCGTGAAAAAAATGGTTCCCCCTGACTGCTGGGACCCACCAGCTACATCTTTGCACGCAAGGAAGTGCATCCGGGCAAAAAAATGATTCGCCCCCTGACTGCTGGGACCCACCAGCTACATCTTCGGAGGAAAGGAAGTGACTGATAGTCGGGACCCACGTGGTCGAAGCGTACGTAGCGTTGTCATTTTGGTCGCGAACATGTACGTACATATATACTGGTGGATGTAGAGGCGCGCATGTGTCGTAGTAGAGGCGCATACGTGTCGTAGTAGAGCCACGCACGTAGCATGTACACGTACGTACAGCGGCCAGGGTGCAAGAAAGAAAATACGGCCACGTATGTGTACATACGGGCGGGGTCTCGAACACCTACTCGCGCATACGTACGGCCAGGGCTCGTGTACATGGCAGGGTCAGAATAGAGAAACAGCGTAGTCGTCGTGTTCATGGGGAGGCAACGGAATGCGTCATGTTTATGGGGAGGCAACAGAATGCATTGTGTTCATCAGGAGGCAACGAAACGCGTGGGAGCCAACCGGCTGGTTCGGAACGGAATGCGTGGTCGTGTTCATCGGGAGGGCTTGGATGGAACAGGCGATGGAAACGAGGCCTGGCGTACCGCACAACGGAGGAAGTAGACCTCCTACGTTCGGAACGGGGTCCTGTTGATCGGGAGGGGTCTGGTGTACCGCAAAACGGAGGAAATGGACCTCCTACGGTCGAAACAGGGGTCCTGTTGATCGGGAGGGGTGTGGCATACCGCAAAACGAATGAAATAGACCTCCTGCAGTCGAAACGGGGGTCCTGTTGATTGGGAGGGGTGTGGTGTACCGCAAAACGGACGAAACGGACTTGTGCTGGAGCGCTACTGTCAAAACGGGGGTCCTGTTCATCGGGAGGCGTGTGGCGTACCGCAAAACGGGACTCCACGGGATACTATTCATCTCCACCGTCGACCTCCTCTAGCCTCCACGGGCTCCTGTTCATCCAGCCTCCACTGCGCGCTACTCCACCGACTACTGTTCAACCACCCCTCCACAGGCACCCCTCCATCGTCTACTGTTCATCCAGCCCTCCACACCAAGGGGTCCTATTCAACCACCCCTCCACGGGCACCCCTCCATCGTCTACTGTTCATCCAGCCCTCCACCACACCACGGGGTCCTGTTCATCCAGAGGCAATTCCATCGCTCACTGTTCATCCAACCCCCCCCCCACCCCGCAACGCTCACTGTTCATCCCAGAGGCAGCATCGATCGGCTTCAGTTAGCAGCAGTAGATAAGGAATCGCTCGATCGGGTTCAGTTAACAGCCATCGATCGATCGCTCGGGTTCAGTAACGCGTAGCCTGTAGTGCAATCGGTCGGGTTCAGTTAGGGCCAACGCCTCGCACACACGCGCGTACGTGTACGAGAGAAACGCGCATCGCTCGGTCCCCGACCTCCCACCGTAACCGGGAACTCGCCGAAATTTTCCTCCCCCTCGCTTCTACCATGGTTTTTTTCCGTCATGGACGGCCCAAAGAATGTCATGCAGCTGCGTCTCTGGCCCGCCCAGGACGAAAAGCCCATTTTCTCTCATGATTTTTTGTCATAGAAGTAGGAGCCCACCACATCTATGATGATACCGGGTTTTGTCACAATTATTGTCATAGAAGTGTCATATGTATGACAAAAAATTTCATTCGGCCCAAAATGTCACGGATGTGTCTTTTTTTTGTAGTGTAGGGTTCATACTTTCACTAGTGCAAGTCCTCCCAACAATAATAACATAATTGGATCACATAACTATCCTTCAACATGCAACAAAGAGTCACTCCAAAGTCACTAAAAGCAGAGAACAAACGAAGAGATTACGGCAGGGTACGAAACCACCTCAAAGTTATTCTTTCCAATCAATCCGTTGGGCTATTCCTATAAGTGTCACAAACAGCCCTAGAGTTCGTACTAGAATAACACCTTAAGACACAAATCAACCAAAACCCTAATGTCACCTAGATACTCCAATGTCACCTCAAGTATCCATGGGTATGATTATACGATATGCATCAAACAATCTTAGATTCATCTATTCAACCAACACATAGAACCTCAAAGAGTGCCCCAAAGTTTCTACCGGAGGATCACGACGAAAACGTGTGCGAACCCCTATGCATAAGTTCATGGGCGGAACCCGCAAGTTTATGACCAAAACATACATCAAGTGAATCAGATGATATCCCAATGTCACCACAGATATGCACAGCAAGACATACATCAAGTGTTCTCAAATCTTTGAAGACTCAATACGATAAGATAACTTCAATGGGGAAACTCAATCCATTACAAGAGAGTAGAGGGGGAGGAGAAACATAAGATCCAACTATAATAGCAAAGCTCGCGATACATCAAGATCGTGCCAAATCAAGAACATGAGAGAGAGATCAAACACATAGCTACTGGTACATACCCTCAGCCCCGAGGGAGAACTTCTCCCTCCTCGTCATGGAGAGCACCGTGATGTTGAAGATGGCCACCGGAGAGGGATTCCCCCTCCGATAGGGTGCCAGAACGGGTCTAGATTGGCTTTCGGTGGCTACGGAGGCTTCTGGCGGCGGAACTCCTGATCTATTTTGTTCCTCCATCATTTTAGGTTATATGGGTATATATAGGAGGAAGAAGCACGTCAGGGGAGCCACTAGGGCCCCACGAGGGTGGAGGGCGCGCCCAGGGGGGCTGGGCGCGCCCCCTGCCTCGTGGCTTCCTCGTTGCTTTCTTGACGTGGACTCCAAGTCTCCCGGGTTGCTTTCCTTCCAAAAATAACTTCTCCAGAAGGTTTCATTCCATTTCGACTACGTTTGATATTCCTTTTCTTCGAAACCCTAAATTAGGCAAAATCAGCAATTCTGGGCTGGGCCTCCGGTTAATAGGTTAGTCCCAAAAATAATATAAAAGTGTCTAATAAATCCCATAAACATCCAAACCAGATAATATGATAGCATGGAACAATCAAAAATTATAGATACGTTGGAGACGTATCACGGACCTACTCCTTGGCCTGGGCCAGCTCCGCTCGAAGAACTTCAACAGCGGCAGCACCATCTGCAACCATGCATATTACAGCATCTAAATCTCAGCATCATGCCTATACCACAAAAATATATGAGGATTGCCCCAAATACATATCCTGCAACTCGTCAAGACGCATATTGATTAAAGCAAGATCATCCCCTCCCACATCAAGCTTATGCTGCAACTCGGCAATTTCCATAGTCCAGGAAGCGGCCAAGGGGGAAGCAACCTGTGTTCAAATTTGATCAGGTTAGTCCTCAAACGATCCTTTTCGATCCTCCGTTTTGCTTCCCAGTGGAAGCCAACCCGAGTATCAGGGGCTACTACCTATACACCGACGCATCTTTGAAAATGAAACATAGCTGAAAACATTATGTCACAAACCTTGAAGCCCTTCAGAAGGCTCATGAAGGCTTCATTTAATCCGCTCTTCGTGGACGAAATCTTTTCAATCACTATACCCATCAAGGTACGTTATTCCCCCGAGACAGATGCTTTCCGCAACATGTCCTGCAACATATCTGGAGTCCCCGGGTCTCCGGAAGCTGCTCCAAAAGTGCAATCGTCCTTTGAAGGAATCTGTTCACCCGTCTCCAAAATCACTAGCGGAGGTAAACCAGACAGTCCGGGGCCTTTGTTATCATCAGCCCCGGAATCCCGGATGGTCAGAGATCCACATTTGGGTTCTGCATCTTCTGTCCCCTGGTTTAAAGGGACCCTCCGTAATGACACTTCAGAGTCATCTGCCTTATTGGGCGAGGAGGTTGAAGGAGGCGTCTCGCTCTCCATCATCTCTGGGAGGAGACTCCCCGAAGAAGAGGATCGCCCAGAAAAATTTTGTGTCGACCTGTAAAAAATGCATAAATACGTTACATGTATCTTCGGTAACAATAACAGAGCAGGATGCTATCAAAGTACTCCGGATTCTCTCATGGTTTGGCCGAGGGCTTGTCCCCCTGTTGGAGCTGCTCAACGGCATCGCTTTCCAAAACCAAGCTGATTGACGGTGGCATCTTGCCCTTCTTGGAAGACCGCCCCTCCCAATAGGAGGCGGCCTTTTCCTCCTGTTTGGAGAAGGGATATTGGGTCCTCTTCTGCCTCCGTCTCCGGGCGAGGAAAGGTCGATTTCCTCGGACTCAGTGTCCGACTTACCTCCGGAACCAAGGTCATCTTGGTTCTTCTCGCCCTCCCCTGCTGGCGCCTGGTATGCCTCCGAGGCCATCATCCTTGTTAACACAGGAGTAGCTGAGTCTTCGGGAAGGGGAGCTGGACACCTAACCAGTTCCACCTTCTTTATCCATCCCTGAAAAAGGATGGTACTGTTGGTATCTTGCCACTGGGTATCTGACTATAAGGTATTCGGTAAACGGGTACTTACCGAGGTATCTGGATGGTTACAGTCTAGGCCGACATCTTCGGTGGTGTCCGTCCATTGCCTTCGTTTCCCAAAGAATAATCTCCACATTCCTTCGTGTATTGTGTCTAAGAAGTGCTGAAGAGTCCGTGGCCCTTCTGGATTGAAATCCCATAGGCGGAGAGGCTGTCACTGGCACGGCAAGGTCCAACAGACTAGCATTACTTGAACAATGTTGGCTATGTCGATGTCCCTCTCAATGAGGCTTCGGATGCGACATTGTAGAGTTCGCACATCATTCATTGATCCCCAATCCAGCCCCTTGTTAATCCACGATGCAAGCTGAATTGGGGGGCTGGATCGGAAGGCGGGCGCAGTTTCCCACTTGGAGCTGCGGGGCTCGGTGATATAGAACCACCCCTGCTGCCACAGATCGGAAGATTTGGTGAAGGATCCTTTTAGCCAAATGGCTCTAGCAAGCTTTCTCACTGTAGCGCTGCCGCACTCAGCATGCTCCCCCTCTATCACTTGCGGCTTCACATCGAAGGTCTTGAGCCACAAGCCGAAGTACGGAGGATTTCGGAGGAAGGCTTTGCACGTGACGATAAACGCCGACATAAGAAGAATAAAGTCTGGGGCCAAATCGTGAAAGTCTAGCCCGTAATAGAACATGAGCCCTCGGACAAAGGGATTAAGTGCAAAACCCAACCCGCGGAGGAAGTGGGACACGAACACGACCCTCTCGTCGGATCTGGGGGTGGGAATAAATTGCCCCTCTGCAGGAAGCCAATGATGGATTTTCAGCGGTCAGGTACCTCGCTGCCCGAAGCTTTGCAATGTCTTCCTCTGTAATAGAAGAAGCTACCCACCGGCCTTGACGACTAGATCCGGACATGATTGGGGCTGGTGGCGACCGAAACCGGGTGTTGGAACTCGGGGTAGCAGGGGTTGAGAAAGAGGCAAGCATGGAAGAAAAAGATGGGTGTGTACCCCTATATAAAGGCTGCAAATATGAAACGTCTCCTCTTGGGCCTAAGAAATTTGCTTGTTTCCAAGGAGTTGTACCCCAGTGATGGTTGGGTTACCCACATCTGGGTTGACAGGAATCCCTTAAAAAAGTGAGGCACGATCTCTGCTTGGATAGGACGCGCCAATAGGACCACGTCTTGGGATGTGGGGCGACGGGCCGGCTAAAACGGTCCGGATGTACTGGTCGGGCAGGCGTGGGGTCATATTACCAAAAGGTGGTCGGTGGGTTGAAATCGTGAAATATTATGTCCTGTGTGGTTGTGCATACATGTCCGGATACAATCATTACATCTGAAGATCAACTAGGAGTTTGGAAGGGGGAACCCGCCTTGCAATGCCAAAGACAATCTGCGCGCCGCACTCCTCGTCATTGAAGCCACGTTCAGGCGCTACAAAGGGAGTCCCGGATTAAGGGATCCTCAGGTGTCCGGCCTGTTATCCATGGGCCGGACTGATGGGCTGTGAAGACATGAAGGCCTAAGAATGTACCCGTGTCCGGATTGGACTCTCCTTGGAGTGGAAGGCAAGCTTGGCGACCGAAGATGAAGATCCCTTCTTATGTAACTGACTCTATGTAAACCCTAGATCCCCCCGGTGTGTATATAAACCGGAGGGGTTATTCCGGAAAGGAGACTCATTACCGTAGTCATACAGGCTAGGCTTCTAGGGTTTAGCCATTATGATCTCGTGGTAGATCAACTCTTGTAACACTCATATTCATCAAGATCAATCAAGCAGGAATTACCTCCATAAAGAGGGCCCGAACCTGGGTAAACATCGTGTCCCCCGTCTCTTGTTACCATCGATCCTAGACGCACAGTTCGGACCCCCTACCCGAGATCCACCGGTTTTGACACCGACACCGGCCTTCTGGGCCTTGTCCTCTATCTGACCCACCGTAGAGGCCATCAGTGAGTCGCCAGGCTCATGAGTCATCATTCCAATAAGCCGCCAGACTCGTGACCCGCCAATCCTCCAGCGAGTTAATAAAAACACCAAGTCCGGCAAGGTCATATATCCGGCCGGGTCATACTATGGGGTATATCCCCGACAGGCTGCGAGCGATTTTGAGTGGCTGCATGCAGCCGGCCGTAATTAAGGCAGCTAACTGATACGAAATATGTGCTTTAATTGTTGCGGGCCTTTTAAATCGGTGGAAGCATTATTGACGAGGGCGTACCTCATCTGGATGATTCGAGTGCACTGACGGGACGGGACGGCATAGTCATACATTCAGTTTTTCTAGTTTTCCAGGGCAAGCTCGTGCGCTAAGCCATGGCTGCTTATGCATTGAATGCCGATGACCGCGATGAACGTCGTGTTTCCCGCGACACACTAGTTCGCCTACCTTCCGCCTATAATTACTATTTCCCGGGCTTCTCCGGTGGCACCATCACTCAACTCGCCCTATCCTCATAAGCCCCCACCGGCCTGACGTCGCTCGCCACTTATCCTCGCTCTTGCCACGTCCGCCATGCCCCCGCCCGTCCGTGATAGGCGACGCCGGAGGCGGTCACCGCCAGAACTAATGTTCAGTTTTTCACCGGAAGGCAGACGGATGGAGGAGGCATTCTATCGGTCTTTAGATGGCAATGTGGAGTATGAGTAATTGTTGGAGCGCGACCGCCTAGTGGACGAGCAGCGCATTGCGGATTTGTGCCCCCAGCGGGACATGCAGCAGCAGCGCACTGAAGCTCTGAGTCGCGAGCAGAGCACCCGCAACTGGGTCGACTACATGGAGGCCGGCACCCGGCAAATAGCCCTGGCGGCTGTCGAGCACGCACGCGTCCGCGACGCTGAATTTTACTACAATCTCGTCAAGTGGGTTTCCCTCTTAGAAGATGAAGCTTCGGTGGACCACGCCGGCATGGAAAGGGTCAACGCACGCGAGCAACGGGCCCTATGACACCTCTGGCAAGTCCGAGGCGAGGCGGAGGACGCCGGTGCGGGCGTTTAGCATGTACCACAGATGGCGGCTGGCATCGTCTAGTTAGCTAAGAGTAAGTTAGTACTTGTACACTACTAGAGTATTAGTGGGAGTAGAGAGTTAACTTGGCTATGATGGTTGTCAACGTGGAAGTTCAGTACTCTATATCTGGATGAGGCATGTTACTTTGCTCTGAATGTTGAACTTTCCGTTTGAACGTATGGAATGGGTTGTTATTTTTTTAAATGGGTTGTGTTTTTCCGCCACGGGTTTAGAGGCTGACTTGCGGGCCTACCAGGTTGACGCGTACACAATCTGGAGATGATTGTACATGGAGAGGATGACAGCGGGAACCCACCAAGGTCATGGCAGTACGCAAGCAAGTGCCTCCTTATTTCAAGCCAATAAAAATGGCTCCTCCTAATAGATTTCTGACATCTGGGTCCCATGCCATTGTCAACATAGTCAATAACGAGAGAATTGTACATTTTTAAAACACATCAAACCGGCAATTAGATTCAAAAAAAATCATTTCGAGATTTTAAATTGCATTGATTTTTATGCGTGGACAATTTATTGAATTTTATATTGATATACATTTATTTTTAAAATCAGTTTGAATATGACTCGAAATTTCGGGATTAAAAACAGTTCTGACCGCACCGAAATGTGCAAAATTTCATATAATTTTTTAACCATGGGCACAATATGGGCTGTAAAGCTAAAAATAATAATATGGGCTCCAAAAAAACCTTAAAAATAAGCAAATGGGATGTAAGTTATTAGAAATAATGGCAGATGGGCTTTATGCTGTTTCCCACAGATTTGAGGCTTTCCTAAAGAAAGGTTGATGCACAAGCAGTGAATTTTGGATGTCCATCCAACGGCTGTCCTGCTTCTTCAATCTCTGCTCTTCCTGCTACAGCTGCTCAAACAAGCACCGACGGGACTGCCTGCTCCCTCCTCCCGCGGCCGGTTGTGCTGCAACGCAGGCCTCACCGCCCCACCATACTCCCATCGCTGGCCTAGCCATCCCTCTACTCATCCACACCTGTTGTTAGTCTCCAGCGACGGCAGCCGAACCAGTCAACCCTCCTACTCCCCACCGCGTGGGCAGCCACTACTGTGTCTTCCCCGGCTCCGTGTCATTCCCTTTGTAGGCCTCGACGTCGTCCACCGCCCTGGTGCTCTCGGCGCGGCGTGGTCAACGTGGTCAGAAAACAGCATCCATCAGAAGTGGACTGTACGTGGAGAGGGTGACAGCTGGCTCCACGGCCGCACACAAGGAAATGCCTCCTTATTACGCGCAAAATAATGATTCCTCCACCTGACATCTAGGACCCACCGGAAGGGCCTCTATATTTCACGAAAAATACGTTCCCCCCGCTGACAGCTCTGACCCACCAGCTATATTACGCACAAAAAAATGGCTCCTTATTGCGCACAAAAAAATGAATACTCCCCATGCTAGCTGGGACACAGCATAGTGGGAGGCCGACTTGTGGGCCTACTAAGTTCAAGGGGACGGAGGGCTTTGTTAACTTAGTCAATATGAATGATTCTAGCTCCAGTGACCGTACGATGTCCATCCAATGGCCATAGTGCTTCTTCAACCTCTGCTCTTCCTGCTCCAGCCGCCCAGAGCAGTGCCGGTCCTGCTACCTGCTCCTGCCTCCCGTGGCCGGCTGTGCTGCCACGGAGGCCTCACCGCCCCATTCTACTCCCACCGCTGGACAGGCCCTGCGGCAACGGCAGCCTCACACCGCAGCCAAACCAGTGAACCCTCGTACTCCTATTCATGTGGGCTTCTACTTCCGTGTCTTACCCGGCTCTGCGTCGTCCCCTTCCTAGGCCTCGCCGTCGTCTACCGCCCTGGTGCTCATTGCGCGGCGTGGTCAACATGGACAAGGAACGACTTCCATCGGAAGAGTACTATACGTGGAGAGGCTGACAGCTGGGTCCACGGCCATAGCAAGGAAGTACCTCCTTATTACGTGCAAAATAATGATTCCTCCACCTGATAGCAGGGACCCACCGGACGGGCCACCATATTTCATGAAAAAATGATTCGCCCCCTGACTGCAGGGACCCATGTAACGCCCTCGATGCGGCTATATCTCCTACGTGTCGAAGCACGACTTAGAGGCATAACCGCATTGAAAGCAATGTCGCAATGGAGGTAATCTTCACAACAACCCATGTAAATAAATAAAGGGAAAGATACATAGTTGGCTTACAAATACATGAATAAAAGAAGACTACCCCAAAATAAAAGCATGAATAAAAGAAGACTACCCCAAATACATAGTTGGCCACTTCACACAAATACATGAATAAAGCATTACATCATCCAGATACAATCAAGGTCCGACTACGGAACCAAAATAAAAGAAGACTACCCCAAAAGCTACACAGATCCCCGATCGACCCCAACTGGGCTCCACTACTGATCAACTAGAACGAAACAACACAAAGGAACAAGATCTTCATCGATCTCCTCCCTGAGCTTGGTTGTGTCACCTGCTCGGTAACATCGGCACCTGCAAACTGGTTTTGGAAGTATCTGTGAGTCACGGGGACTCAGCAATCTCACACCCTCGCGATCAAGACTATTTAAGCTTATAGGTAATGTAAAAGGTATGAGGTGGAGCTGCAGCAAGAGACTAGCATATTTGGTGGCTAACATATATGCAAAAGAGAGCGAGAAGAGAAGGCAAAAGCACGGTCGAACAACTATGATCAAGAAGTGATCCTAGAACAACCCACGTCAAGCATTACTCCAACACCGTGTTCACTTCCCGGACTCCGCCGAGAAGAGACCATCACGGTTACACACGCGGTTGATGCATTTTAATTAAGATCAGCTTTAGGTTTTCTACAACCGGACGTTAACAAATTCCCATCTGCCCATAATCGCGGGCTCGGCTTTCGAAAAGTTCAAATCCCTGCAGGGGTGTCCCAACTTAGCCCATCACAAGCTCTCACGGTCAATGAAGGATAGTCCTTCTCCCAAGACAATCCGATCAGACTCGGCATCCCAGTTACAAGACATTTCGACAATGGTAAAACAAGACCAGCAAAGCCACCCAGATGTGCCGACAAATCCTGATAGGAGCTGCACATATCTCGTTCTCAGGGCACACCAGATGAGTAAGACGTCGGTTGGGCCAGCCCAGAGTTGCCCCTGGTAGCTCCGGAGATCGCTCAGTTTGGACCAACACTTAGACAAGCACTGGCCCCGGGGGGTTAAAATAAATATGACCCTCGGGATGCGCGACTCCCAAGGGAAAAAGGCTAGCTGGCGAATGGTAAAACCAATGTTGGGCCTTGCTGGAGGAGTTTTATTCAAAGCGAACTATCAAGGGGTTCCCATTATAACCCAACCGTGTAAGGAACGCAAAATCCTGGAACATAACACCGATATGACCGAAACTAGGGCGGCAAGAGTGGAACAAAACACCAGGCATAAGGCCGAGCCTTCCGCCCTTTACCAAGTATATAGATGCATTAATATAAATAAGAGATATTGTGATATCCCAACAAGTATCCATGTTCCAACATGGAACAAACTCCAATCTTCACCTGCAACTAACAACGCTATAAGAGGGGCTGAGCAAAGCGGTAACATAGCCAAAAAACGGTTTGCTACGACAAGGTGGGTTAGAGGCTTGGCTTAACAATATGGGAGACATGATAAGCAAGTGGTAGGTATCGTAGCATAGGCATAGCAAAAGAGCGAGCAACTAGCAAGCAAAGATAGAAGTGATTTCGAGGCTATGGTCATCTTGCCCGAGATCCCGCAAGGAAGAAGAACGAGTCCATAAAGAACACAAGCGGACGAAGTCGAACGCATCCTCACAAACGCGACGTTATCGGAACTAACCCGAAGAAGCAACACCGGAAAGGAGCAAACAACATAGTAAACAACCATTACATCAACATGGCATGATGCACAACCAAGTATGATGCATGTCCGGTTTAATTATGCATGGCATGGCAAAGTGCACAAGCAAAACTACAAGTTAAGTGGAGCTCAATATGCAACGAGTTGCATATTGACGAAACACCACAACAATTATTTAATTCTCTCCCGTTTTTGTACCCAACAATATTAAATGTTGATTAACATGGCAAGAGGTGGAGCATAGGAAAACTACCTATCTAGGCGAGTTTCAATGAGGTCGGAAACAACGAACAACAATTCCGGTAAATCCCTATATGCATATTTTAGCTTTGGTACTGTTCTGCCCTAAACCATATTTTAGAGTTGTTTAACATGCAAAGTACTGTCACCATGTTAAACTAGGCATTTTTCTACCCCATTTACATATAAAGTTTATTAAATTTGGAGCTACGGTTATTAAGTTATGAAATAAAGCATTTTAGCATGGCATTTAAACAAAATTAGACAAACAACATTTTAAAGATTTGAAACATAGATGAAAGTTGGATATTATTAAACTAGACAAAATTCTAGACATTTTACATATAAAGTTTGTTTTAAACCGATGCACGGTTAATTAGTTATGAGCATATCAATATGATGGCATTTCTTTAAATATGCAAAGGCCAGGAAATAGCAAAAAACGTCCAAGAAAAAAAACGTTCACGGGCTGAAACTGAACTGTCCCAACAGGTAAGGAAAAAGGAGGGGCGCTGGGATGTCGGTGGCTCATCATGGGCCAAGGCCCGCTGGTGTAGAGGAGAGGCCGGCAGGGGGCGATGCTGGGCTGGGAGGCTGAGCGCTGGGCCTTGGCGCGATCTGGCGCTGGGCCGCCCGGTAGCTGGCGCTCCAGATGAACAGGGACACGGGTCAACGCAGGGACGATCGTCCTCTTCCCTGGTTCGAAAGAAGCAGAGGCAGGGGCTTGGCAACGGCGACAATAGGACTGCAGGGCTCCGGCAGAAGGCTTGTCGGTCCGGCGGCGGCTGGAATGGACGGATCGGGCCTTGGGGCACCGAATCTGGTGGGTGGTGGAGCTCCATGGGCGGCGAAACTGCGGCTTGGTGCAGGGAGGAGGAGGTGCTTCCTGTGAACAGCATGAGAGAGAGATCGTGAGAGAGAGAAGGAAGGGAGAGGAAGCTGCGGGGGAGACGGGAGGAGCAAGAATGCCTGAGGGCTGGCTGCTCCGGCGAGCTCCGCTGGCAGCGCGGTTGGCTCCGAAGGGAGGCGTTCGACTCCTTGGGTCGACGAGGAGTGCGAGGAGGTAGGCGCGAGGCCTCCCGTTCATCTGATGTGGCCGGGAGGACGAGGAGGCGGGCACGCAAGGTGGAGCTCGGGCGCCATGATCAGGGGGAGCCTTGCTCCGGTCGAGGCAGAGGAGAAACGAGGAGATGGCTACGAGATTGGATGAATCAGTTGGTTGGTGGAGAACGAGAGAGGATTTTTTTGGTTCAGGGAGGAAGCTGCTGGTTGGTCCGGGAGGGATCCCGAGGAAACCAGGTGGAGTGGCGGCGCGGTGGGATCGATGGGACAAGACCCCTAGGATCTAGGGTTGGGCCTTATATTTAGCAGATGAAATCGGTTTAGGGTAGTTAGGTCCCTCCGATCGTAATCGGACGGACGGGAAAAATAGGTTAGGTAGCCAAAAAAATGGAGACGTTTTGTAGATGTTTGGGGATGTTCTGAGTCCAACGGTGACAACTGCCCAAGGGGGTTCGGGACAGCTTTCGGACGCGCACGTGAGGGGGTCGATGCATTGTGCAAGGAGGGGTTTCGGAGCCTGGCGGTTAATAGAGGACTGTGCAGAAAGCTTTGGACTGAGAGAAGAGAAGTGAGAGAGACCCGGCGACTGTTTTCGGAGACCGAAAACGTCCGACGTTAGACCGGCTATACTGCCGCTATAGTTATCCGTTGGGGCGTCAAACGGACTCCGAATGCGATGAAATTTGGCAGGCGAACTACTGACAACATAAAAACACCACATGCCAACTTTCAACCCATTTCCAGAACATTTTCCGGCCACTTATAAAATAATATTTCGGACGTGTCGCGGGCGCGTGCAAGTGTGTCTGGGCTCAAAACGGACAACGGACGGAACTGGGGGAACCCAAACGAATGAAAGTTTTGAAAACATGATGATGCAATGCACATGATGACATGATGAAATGCAACACGCAAGAAAAAGACATGGCAACGACGGCGCATAACTGGAAGACACCTGGCGCAATGGTCTCGGGGCGTTACAACCCACCAGCTACATCTTCGCACGCAAGGAAGTGCCTGACAGTCAGGACCCACCTGGTCGAAGCGTATGTAGCGTTGTCATTCTGGTCGTGAGCATGTACGTACATATGATCGGTCTGTCTGCAGGCTGCAGCGATGAACCATGGCCGTGCAAGGAAGGGCACATGTCGTAGTAGAGGCGCGCACGTAGCATGTACACGTACATACAGCGGCCAGGGTGCAAGAAAGAAAATACGGCCATGTATGTACATATGGGTGGGGTCTCGAACGCCTACTCGCGCATACATACGGTCAGGGCTCGTGTACATGGCTGGGTCGGAACAGAGAAACTGCGTCGTCGTCGTGTTCATGGGGAGGCAACAGAATGCGTCGTGTTCATCGAGAGCCAACCGGCTTGGACGGAACAGCCGATGGAAACGAGGCCTGGCAACCGTGGAATGGAGAAAACGGCCTTGTGTTCGACTGGCTATGGTCGAAATGGGATCCTGTTCATTGGGAGGGATCTGGCATACCGCAAAACAGAGGAAACAGACTTCTATTGGACCTCCTATGGTCGAAACGGGGTCCTATTGATCGGGAGGGGTGTGGCCTACCACAAAACGGAGTAAACGGACTTGTGTTGGAGCGCTATGGTCGAAACGGGGGTCCTGTTCATCGGGAGGGGTGTGGCGTATCGCAGAACGGGACTCTACGGAATTCTGTTCATCTCCACCATCGACCTCCTCCAGCTTCCACCTATGACTGTTCATCCACGGGCTCCTTTTCATCCAGCCTCCACCGGCTACTGTTCAACCAGCCCTCTCCACGGGGTCCTATTCAACCATCCCTCCACGGGCTACTGTTCATCCAGCCCTCCACCGGCTACTGTTTAACCAACCCTCCACGGGGTCGTCCTATTCATCTAGCGCTCCACGGGGTCCTGTTCATCCACCCCTCCACTGGCTCGATCGATCGGGATACTGTTCACCCAGCGGTAACGGCCTCTACTACCACGGGGTCCTGTTCATCCAAACCCCCACCTGGAACTGTTCATCCAAACCCCCCAACAACACTCACTGTTCATCTATGGGCAGCATCGATCGGCTTCGGTTAGCAGTAGTAACGAAGGAATCACTCGGGTTCAGTTAACAGCAAGGGATCGATCGATCGATCGGGTTCAGTAATGTGTAGCCTACAGTGCAATCGCTCGGATTCAGTTAGAGCCCAATGCCTCGCTCGGGTTCAGTTAGAGCCCAACGCCTCGCACACACGCGCGTACGTATGCGAGAAACGTGCATCGCTCGGCCCCCGACCACCCACCGTAACTGGGAACTCCCCGATATTTTCCTCGCCCTCGCTTCTACCATGGTTTTTTCCGACATGGACGGCCCAAAGAATGTAATGCAGCTACATCTCCGGCCCGTCCAGGACGAAAAGCCCATTTTCTGTCATGATTTTTTGTCATAGAAGTAGGACCCCACCACATCTATGATGATACCGGGTTTTGTCACAATTATCGTCATAGAAGTGTCATAAGTATGACAGGAAAAAATTCGTTTGGCCCAAAATGTCACGGATGTCTTTTTTTTGAGTGTATGTAATTCTTAAAAATATTTACTTGTGAATCGAATAACGCATTGGTTGTTTGAACCTGATGGATATGAATAAAACTATACTCTACTTTCAAGTTTAAATTAGGTACAATTTTAAATAGTAGCAATTAAATTAGGGTGAAATTTAGGTGTGCAGGTCATTACAGCGCACATGGTTAATAAAGCACAGCGTGTGCGATATACATCATAATTAGACACGGTTCACGGAGAGGAAATGTGTGTAACAATGCACATAGTTGCCGTTTGCAAAGCGTGTGTGATGTCACACACTATCACATACAGTGCGGGAAAACTAAATGTGTGTCATTGTCTACCTATCATACACAGTTTATAATCATGAACTGTTTGTGATGTGCCAGCCTTGGTAAACGTATAGCCAGTTTGGTACGTGCCTAGAAAACTCCCGTGCTTGGAATCTGCTTGGTTTTAGGTAAAACAACAAAACTTTGACTGCAATGGCAATGCGAGCACAAACGAGTAGCAAGAATGAAGCGTTTGTGATATTCGAGATATCAGAAATGGTTATATAAGGACAACTGTATGCATCAAGGCCCCCTATCCCTGGCGGTTTCTTGGTCATGTGGGAAGGACCCTCTATTTCCCACACTCACTTGGCGACAGTTCCAAATGCCGCCGCGGAAAGGGGTTAAACCCCGTTTCTATATAGAACCGACGCGCACCACTACAATGAAAAATCTAACCACACACAAGAGGTGATGTATTGCAGTCCCTTTCTTACTGCACAAAATAGATAAAATAAAAAGAACCATGTGCCATAGTGCACAACAAAATATGCGACATAATCCCCAGCAGAATGACACTGGGCGGAGAACTTCTTATACTCTCCTGCTAAATCAACGAACAGCAAAAATAAACTGCACTGGGCAGAGAACTAAACCGATGAAGTTCTTCCTTCTCCCCTTTTCTCCTGTGTTTATGCTCTCCTACCAAAACCACAACAAAGTTGAATCACAAAAAGCAGGAGCTGAACTTCAAGCATGTTAGTTTAGGGATTAATTCAGAGAGAAAACTACAGTAAACGGTGTGCCGACTTACTGCATATCACCTATGCGCGTCGTCGCTCTCCTCGTATTCTACTACAGGAACGCACACAACCATGGAGGTGAGAACATGGATCCAGGAGGATCCCTCGCATGAATGAAGATGCAAAGGGGATCGAGGCGTCGGCTAGTGGACCTAGCTTGGACACCATGAGTTGTGGAGGGGGCGTCACCGGCAAACTGCATGGGTGATGAGAGAGAGTTGCGGCGTCAGCTGAAGTGCACATCGGCTGGATCTAGTTGGGTGACGGACGTGGTTACCGCAACCTCCACGACGCTCTTCGACAATGCTCGGAGCGATGCCATAGATCTCCGGCGGATCTGGAGCTGCACTGCATCACCGCTGGGGGCCGAACTGCACACCCGAGAAGAAGTCCACAATCGGATCTCACCGGGGTCCGATCTTTTCCCGGGCCGCTGCCACAGGAGGTAGGTTTGGTGTGCCAGGCGACTTGCTGGAGGGGTATGTTGGAGCGGTGGAGTAGGAGGTGTTGAAAGAGAGCCACCGGTACCATACATCGAACATGGCTGGTCCGGGGCACATGTATGGAGATGGAGGAGTCAGAGCTGGAGAGGCAATCACCGCCGTGGGGGGAGGAGAAGGGGGCCCAGGAGAAGAGCTGCCATGACGGCCCCTGCACTGTGGGGACTGGTGGAGGCTCGATACCGCCATGGGCCTTTGCCCTCCACCGTTGTACTCCACTGAGATGAGGCACTGTCCACCGAGATGAGCGCGCGGCGGTGCGGCTACCGCTGGATCCGACGCTGTGAGAGGTGCGGTGGTGCCCCGGGAGAGTGGCGGTGCGGATGTGGCTGCGAGGGAGGCTGGCGGCACGGGCCATGAGGTGGCGGCCGAGGTGGGGTGTGGGGGTGATGACACGATGTGGTGGGGGAGGGGATGCACGGCAGTCGTCGGGCGTGGCTTGGGGCATGGAGGCGATTTGGGGTGGGGAAGGGGAGGCGCGGAGGCCGTTTGTAGAGGTGCGGCCATGTCTAGATGGTGGCGCAGGGCCTTCGCAGCGACAGCGGCGACTTCAGGGCAAGGCGGAGGTGGCTGCGGTGGCTCCGTGGATCGGGGCGGCGTCGGGTGGACGGTGCGCAGAGGAAAGCATGGCGATGCGAGGCTCTGGCAACCACAGGAGGAAGAAGGTGGGAGAGGAGGTGGGTTGTGTGTGGGCGTGGGGGTGGGTCGGGTGGGCACGAGTGGTGTAGATGGTAGTGGTAGGTTTTGTCACCGGGCAGTTCCGTACGGGGCACTCGTGCGGTTCTTTCTTGTTAGTAGAATAAGCTTCAGGTGTTACTACAATAAGGTCTTAAGGTTGTTATTAGAATAGACCAATCCCATACACACACAAACACTATTCTGATCACGGGATCAGAATAATATTTTGATAACAACCTGACATGCCCCGACAGTAGTAGTTGAACTTCCCCCATTTGCTAGGTTGAACTTCCGCCAATATTGCCCAAGTGGGGCTTGCGATATACCTTTGGAAAGCTATGAACACGAGTATCATGACCCAAGTTAAATTTTTGGCCAAGTGTAAGTGGTTTGAGCGCAGTTTTGAAAACCATTTTTTCTTCTACAAAAAATGTGAATCGCGTTTTCAATCACAATTCTAAACTGTTTATCGGAATTAGGAAAATAATATGGCATTGGAAATCTGCTACAAATCTGCCCCTTCCACAAATTGAAAGTTTTATCTAGTTCCCTATGGTTAAAGAGAAATTTGGAAAATTGTAAAATTCCACAAACTGAACAGCTGATGTCATATTTTCGATGCCATTTCTAAACGGCTAATCCAATTGAGGCAGATGATACGACATTGGAAAGCTTTTGAAAATGCGCTACTTTTTCATGTTCAAAGCTTTTTCTAATTTTGAACGGTTTAAAAGTAATTTAGAAAATGGTCCAAGTTCCATCGAGTTCGTATTTTCGAGTTAATTTTTTAGCCGTACTTCTGAATGCAGCAAATGATATGGCGTTCAAAAGTTTGAGGAAATGCGAAAGTTTTTGGTATATATGTTTCTCCCAATTGCTTACAGTTTTAAATCAATTTTGAAAATGGCTCAAAAGTTTTTTGGCCGTAATTTATACAAATTTATCGAAATGGGGCAAATAATATGCTGTTGAAAAGCTATTGAAAACACGAAACTTTTTCATGTAGATGGTTTTCTCTTGTTCCTAGCCGTTTTTGAGTAATTTCAGAAACGGCAAGATCATGTGTTCTGCCTTTATCGTGAAACAGATTTCTCGAAAATGCACGGTGTGAAGAACTTGAACTTCTCGCCATGTCTACTTGAACTTCACTCTGTTTTTCACATGCTTTTGTTGCTCGTAGCTCTCCATCCACTCACTGGAATTGAGCAAGTGATATACCAATGTATAGCTGCTATAAACACACAACTCTCCCGTGTTGATCATTTGTTTCATACTCGCGACGTTTTTAAAAGTTTTTTTCATCTGAAATTCACTCAGTGTCATAGTTGAACTTCCTGTTGTTTTCACGTTGAACTTCTGTAACGTATTTTCGTTTGTAATTTTCTCATCCATTCGTCAGTGTTACACAAATGATATTCCTTTTGTACAAACCTCTCTCGCAATAATTTTTTAAAGTTTCTTCAACCGAGGACTTCAACTTATAACAACAAAAAATTTGGACCTTGCCTTTTAATTTGATATTCCTTTTGTACAAACCTCTCTCGCAATAATTCATTTTTCTCATATCAAAGACACACCATGTAGTACATGAACTTTTTCCATTTTTATAATTTGATTTTTTAGTTTTTCTAAAATTAAATTGCTCCCAAATAATAACTGAACTTCTTTTTTAGATTGAGAGATTTATTTTAAAACGTAAAAAACAAGCTTTTTTGCGTTTTTGAACATGGAAATACAAGGTGAACCTCTCTCGCAAATTTCTTTGAACTTCCCCAGACAGAGCACTTGAACTTCTTTCAACAAACCTTTTAAGCTTTTATTTTTCTATACTTTCATTCTCAACTGAAATGCATTCCTTGTACTACTTGAACTTCTCGTTGTTTTCACTATGAACTTCTGTCACATTTTGTGTATAGGTCGAATTACACGCAATTGAAGGTCGGACGTCATTTCTTGCCATTTTAAAACATGTAATTGGAGGTCAGACGTCCCGCAATATAAATACTGAACCGTGCACGGAGGTGCACGTGAACTTCTTGCAACAAATCTGAGTTTTTTATATACTTTGAACTTCCCTGTTATTTTAATTTCAATGTCTTAGTCATATTTCATAGAAAGAAAAGCATCAAATATTTTTCTTAGAAATGGTAATAATTTGATTTTCCCGTATACATTGAACTACTCCTCTTTTTTAATTTGAACTTTGTCATTTTTATTCTTAGAAAATGAATTTGATATATTTAGAAAAATGAAAATCTTGATTCTTATATAAACGAAAGTCATCCTATTAGTTTGACATGAACTTCTGCTGCACATTTTTCCAACACCTAAAAAATGAACATAGTGAGAAATAACAAGAAAAAATACCAATGTCTCCAATGGTCGTTCATGTGCAAATTTGTTGGATAGCTTATCAATAGCAATAGCTTTTTAATTGTAGACATGTGTTACAAATTTGTTGCCATTTGAGAGTAGTTTTAAAAATGGCAAATGCCATGCTGTTTTTGCCTATCTTTTTTTACATGTAATTGAAGGTTGGAGTCTCATAATATAAGTTTTGAACCGTGCTTGGTGGAGTGCTACTTCTTGAGCACTGTGTTGGATTTCTTGAAGAGGAAAGGATGATGCAGCAAAGTAGCGTAAGTATTTCCCTCAGTTTTTGAGAACCAAGGTATAAATCCAGTAGGAGGCTACGCGTGAGTCCCTCATACCTGAACAAAACAAATAACTCCTCGCAACCAACGCGATAAGGGGTTGTCAATCCCTTCACGCTCACTTACGAGAGTGAGATCTGATAGATATGATAAGATAATATTTTTGGTATTTTTGTGATAAAGATGCAAAGTAAAATAAAAGCAAAGTAAAAAAGCAAAGGAAATAACTAAGTATTGGAAGATTAATATGATGAAGATAGACCCGGGGGCCATAGGTTTCACTAGTGGCTTCTTTCAAGAGCATAAGTATTTTACGGTGGGTGAATGAATTACTGTTGAGCAATTGACAGAATTGAGCATAGTTATGAGAATATCTAGGTATGATCATGTATATAGGCATCACGTCCAAGACAAGTAGACCGACTCCTGCCTACATCTAATACTATTACTCCACTCATCGACCGTTATCTAGCATGCATCTAGATTATTAAGTTCATGAAAACAGAGTAATGCCTTAAGCAAGATGACATGATGTAGAGGGATAAATTCATGCAATATGATAAAAAAAACCCATCTTGTTATCCTCGATGGCAACAATACAGTACGTGCCTTGCTGTCCCTACTGTCACTGGGAAAGGACACCACAAGATTGAACCCAAAGCTAGGCACTTCTCCCATTGCAAGAAAGATCAATCTAGTAGGCCAAACCAAACTGATAATTCGAAGAGACTTGCAAAGATAACCAATCATACATAAAAGAATTCATAGAAGATTCAAATATTGTTCATAGATAATCTTGATCATAAACCCACAATTCATCGGTCTCAACAAACACACCGCAAAAATAAGATTACATCGAATAGATCTCCACAAGAGAGGGGGAGAACATTGTATTGAGATCCAAAAAGAGAGAAGAAGCCATCTAGCTAATAACTATGGACCAGAAGGTCTAAGGTAAACTATTCACACTTCATCGGAGAGGCTCTGGTGTTGATGTAGAAGCCCTCCGTGATGGATGCCCCCTCCGGCGGAGCTCCGGAACAGGCCCCAAGATGGGATCTCATGGATACAGAAAGTTGCGGCGGTGGAATTAGGGTTTTGGCTTCATATCTGATTGTTTGGGGGTACGTAGGTATATATAGGAGGAAGGAGTACGTTGGTGGAGTAACAGGGGGCCCACGAGGGTGGAGGGCGCGCCTGGGGGCGTAGGCGCGCCCCCCTACCTCGTGGCCTCCTCCTTTATGTCTTGACGTAGGGTCCCAGTCTCCTGGATCATGTTTGGTGAGAAAATCACGTTCCCGAAGGTTTCATTCCGTTGGACTCTGTTTGATATTCCTTTTCTTCGAAACCCTGAAATAGGCAAAAAACAACAATTCTGGGCTGGGCCTCTGGTTAATAGGTTAGTCCCAAAAATAATATAAAGGTGGATAATAAAGCCCAATAATGTCCAAAACAGTAGATAATATAGCATGGAGCAATAAAAAATTATAGATACGTTGGAGACGTATCAAGCATCCCAAGCTTAATTCCTGCTCGTCCTCAAGTAGGTAAATGATAAAAAGATAATTTTTGATGCGGAGTGCTACTTGGCATAATTTTAATGTAATTCTTCTTAATTGTGGTATGAATATTCAGATTCGAAACTTTCAAGATAAAAGTTCATATTGACATAAAAATAATAATACTTCAAGCATACTAACTAAGCAATTATGTCTTCTCAAAATAACATGGCCAAAGATAGTTCATCCCTACAAAATCATATAGTTTAGTCTTGCTCCATTTTCGTCACACAAGAATGCTCTCATCATCCACAACCCCGATGACAAGCCAAGCAATTGTTTCATACTTTAGTAATCTCAAACCTATAAATTTCATGCAATATATGAGCGCGAGCCATGGACATAGCACTATGGGTGGAATAGAATATGATGGGGGTTATGTGGAGAAGACAAAAAGGAGAAAGTCTCACATCAACGAGGCTAATCAATGGGCTATTGATATGACCATCGATTGATGTTAATGCAAGGAGTAGGGATTGCCATGCAACGGATGCACTAGAGCTATAAATGTATGAAAGCTCAACAAAAGAAACTAAGTGGGTGTGCATCCAACTAGCTTGCTCACGAAGACCTAGGGCACTTGAGGAGGCCCACTATTGGAATATACAAGCCAAGTTCTATAATGAAAATTTCCCACTAGTATATGAAAGTGACAAAACAAAAGACTCTCTATCATGAAGATTATGGTGCTACTTTGAAGCACGAGTGTGGAAAAGGATAGTAGCATTGTCCCTTTTTTGGCCTTCCTTTTTTGGCCTTTTTTGGACAATTCTCTATGAATGATGGTCATCACACTTCTATTTACTTACAACTCAAGAATTACAACTCGATACTTCGAACAAGATATAACTCTATATGAATGTCTCCGGCGGTGTACCGGGATATGCAATGAACCAAGAGTGACATGTATGAAAGAATTATGAATGGTGGCCTTGCCACAAATACTATGTCAACTACATGATCATGCTAAGCAATATGACAATGATGAATGTGTCATGATAAGCGGAATGGTGGAAAGTTGCATGGCAATATATCTCGGAATGGCTATGTTAATGCCATAATAGGTAGGTATGGTGGTTGTTTTGAGGAAGATATAAGGTGGTTTATGTGTGAAAGAGCGTATCATATCACGGAGTTTGGATGCACTGGCGAAGTTTGCACCAACTCTCAATGTGAGAAAGGGCAATGCACGGTACCGAAGAGGCTAGCAATGATGGAAGGGTGAGAGTGCGTATAATCCATGGACTCAATATTAGTCATAAAGAACTCACATACTTATTGCAAAAATCTACAAGTCATCAAAAATCAAGCACTACGCGCATGCTCCTAGGGGGTTAGATTGGTAGGAAAAGACCATCGCTCGTCCCCGACCGCCACTCATAAGGAGGACAATCAAAGAACACCTCATGTTTCAAATTTGTTACATAACATTTACCATACGTGCATGCTACGGGACTTGCAAACGTTAACACAATCATTTCTCAAATTCACAACTACTCAACCAGCACAACTTTGATATTATTACCTCCATATCTCAAAACAATCATCAAGCATCAAAGTTCTCTTTGTATTCAAAACACTCATAAGAATTTTTTTTACTAATCTTGAATACCTAGCATATTAGGATTATTTAAGAAAATTAGCATGCTATTTAAGACTCTCAAAATAATTTAAGTGAAGCATGAGAGATCAATAGTTTCTATAAAACAAATCCACCACCATGCTCTAAAAGATATAAGTGAAGTACTAGAGAAAAACTATATAACTCAAGAAGATATAAGTGAAGCACATAGAGTATTCTAACAAATTCCAAATCATGTATGGATCTCTCAAAAGGTGTGTACATCAAGTATGATTGTGGTGAACTAAAAATCAGAGACTCAAATCATACAAGACGCTCCAAGCAAAACACATATCATGTGGTGAATAAAAATATAGCTCCAAGTAAAGTTACCGATAGAAGTAGACGAAAGACGGGATTTGGCTTTTAGGTGTCCTTAGATTATCTTGGGGGTGCCATGGGCATCCCCAAGGTTAGGCTCTTGCCACTCCTTGTTCCATAATCCATCAAATCTTTTTACCCAAAACTTGAAAACTTCACAACACAAAACTTAAAGTAGAAAATCTCGTGAGCTCCGTTAGCGAAGGAAAACAAAAGACCACTTCAAGGTACTGTAATGAACTCATTATTTATTTATATTGGTGTTAAACCTACTGTATTCCAACCTCTCTATGGTTTATGAACTATTTTACTAGCCATAGATTCATCAAAATAAGCAAACAACACACGAAAAACAGAATTTGTCAAAAACAGAACAGTCTGTGGTAATCTGAAGCTAGCGCTAGATCTAGAACCCCAAAAATTCTAAAATAAATTTCTGGACGTGAGTAATTTATCTATTAATCATTTGCAAAAAGAATTAACTAAATAGCTCTTCCCAAATAAAAATGGCGGCAGTTCTCGTGAGCGCTAAAGTTTTTCTGTTTTTTAAAGCAAGATATCAAGACTTTCCCCCAAGTCTTCCCAACGGTTCTACTTGGCACAAACACTAATTAAACACATAAAAAACACAACCTAAACAGAGGCTAGATAAATTATTTATTACTAAACAGGAGCAAAAATCAAGGAATAAAAATAAAATTGGGTTGCCTCCCAACAAGCGCTATCGTTTAACGCCCCTTGCTAGGCATAAAAAGTAAGGATAGATCTAGGTATTGCCATCTTTGGTAGGAAATTCATAAGTGGCTCTCATAATAGATTCATAAGGTAATGTAATTTTCTTTCTAGGAAAGTGTTACATGCCTTTCCTTAATGGAAATTGGAATCTAATATTTCCTTCCTTCATATCAATAATTGCACCAACCGCTCTAAGAAAAGGTCTACCAAGAATAATAGGACATGAAGGATTGCAATATATGTTAAGAACAATAAAATCTATGGGCACATAATTCCTATTTTCAACAATAAGAACATCATTAATTCTTCCCATAGGTTTCTTAATAGTGGAATCCACAAGGTGCAAGTTTAGAGAGCAATCATCAAAATCACGGAAACCTAAAAAATCACACAAAGTCTTTGGAATCGTGGAAACACTAGCACCCAAATCACACAAAGCATAGCATTCACGATCTTTAATCTTAATTTTAATAGTTGGTTCCCACTCATCATAAAGTTTTCTAGGTATTGAAACTTATAACTCAAGTTTTTTTCATAAGATTGCATCAAGGCATCAACGATATGTTTAGTAAACGCTTTATTTTGACTATAAGCATGAGGAGAATTTAGCACGGATTGCAACAAGGAAATACAATCAATCAAAGAGCAATTTTCATAATTAAATTCCTTGAAATTCAAAATAGTAGGTTTAGCAACATCTAGGGTTTTAATTTCTTCAATCCCACTTTCATCATATTTCGCATCAAGATCTAAAAACTCCAAATTTTTGGAACGCCTTCTAGGTAAAGGTGAATCATATTCAGTCCCATCATTGTCAAGATTCATATTTCAAAACAAAGATTTAATAGGGGACACATCAATAACTTTTAGATCTTCATCTTTATTTTCATAGGAACTAGAAGAACACGCTCTTATAAAGGCATCTTTCTTAGCACGCATCCTAGCGGTTCTTTCTTTGCACTCATCAATGGAAATTCTCATGGCTTTGAGAGACTCATTGATATCATGCTTAGGATGAATAGATCTAAGTTTCAAAGAATCAACATCAAGAGAAATTCTATCAATGTTCCTAGCCAACTCATCAATCTTAAGCAATGTTTCTTCAATCAAAGCATTGAAATTCTTTTGCGAAGTAATAATTTTTTTAATATTAGATTCAAAATAAGAGGGCATCTTATTATAATTTCCATAAGTATTGTTGTAGGAATTACCATAATTATTAGAGGGATTACTAGGATACGGCCTAGGATTAAAATTTCCTCTATACGCGTTGTTACCAAAATTGTTCCTACCAACAAAATTCACATCCATAGATTCATTGTTATTCTCAATCAAAGTAGACAAGGGCATATCATTAGGATCAGAAGAAACACTCTTACTAGCAAATAATTTCATAAGGTCATCCATCTTTCCACTCAAAACATTAATTTCTTCTATCGCATGCACCTTTTTATTAGTAGATCTTTTAGTATGCCATTGAGAATAATTAACCATAATATTATCTAGGAGTTTAGTAGCTTCTCCTAATGTGATTCCCATAAAAGTGCCTCCCGCGTCCGAATCTAAAAGATTTCTAGAAGCAAAATTCAATCCGGCATAAAATTTTTGTATAATCATACTCAAAATCAAACCATGAGTAGGGCAATTACGTATCATTAATGTCATCCTCTTCCAAGCTTGTGCAACATGTTCATGATCAAGTAGTTTAAAGTGCATAATATCGTTTCTAAGAGAGATGATCTTAGCGGGAGGAAAATACTTAGAGATAGAAGCATCTTTGCACTTGTTCCATGAATCCATACTATTCTTAGGCAAAGACGAAAACCAAGCTTTAGCACAATCTGTAAGCGAAAAAGGAAATAGCTTAAATTTAACAATATCGTTGTCCACATCTTTCTTCTTTTGCATATCACACAAATCAACGAAGCTATTTAGATGGGTAGCAGCATCTTCACTAGGAAGGCCGGAAAATGGATCTTTCATGACAAGATTCAGCAAAGTGGCATTAATTTCACAAGATTCAGCATCGGTAAGAGGAGTAATTGGAGTGCTAATAAAATCATTGTTGTTGGTATTGGTAAAGTCACACAATTTAGTGTTATCTTGAGCCATCGTGACAAGCAAGCAATCCAACACACAAGCAAAAAAAAAGCAAGTGGGCAAAAAGAGGCAAATAGAGAAAGAGAGGGAGGATAGAGAGAGAGGGCGAATAAAACGGCAAGGGTGAAGTGGGGGAGAGGAAAACAAGAGGAAAATGGCAAATAATGTAATGCGGGAGATAAGGGTTGTGATGGGTGCTTGGTATATTAACTTTTGCGTAGACTCCCCGGCAACGACACCAGAAATTCTTCTTGCTACCTCTTGAGCACTGCGTTGGATTTCCTTGAAGAGGAAAGGATGATGCAGCAAAGTAGCATAAGTATTTCCCTCAGTTTTTGAGAACCAAGGTATCAATCAAGTAGGAGGCTACACGCGAGTCCCTCGTACCTGCACAAAACAAATAACTCCTCGCAACCAACATGATAAGGGGTTGTCAATCCCTTCATGTTCACTTACGAGAGTGAGATCTGATAGATATGATAAGATAATATTTTTGGTATTTTTGTGATAAAGATGCAGAGTAAAATAAAAGAAAAGTAAAAATCAAAGGAAATAACTAAGTATTGGAAGATTAATATGATGAAGAAAGACACGGGGGCCATAGGTTTCACTAGTGGCTTCTCTCAAGAGCATAAGTATTTTACGATGGGTGAATGAATTACTGTTGAGTAATTGACAGAATTGAGCATAGTTATGAGAATATCTAGGTATGGTCATGTATATAGGCATCACGTCCGAGACAAGTAGACCAACTCCTGCCTACATCTACTACTATTACTCCACTCATCGACCGCTATCCAGCATGGATCTAGAGTATTAAGTTCATGAAAACAAAGTAACACCTTAAGCAACATGACATGATGTAGATGGATAAATTCATGCAATATGATAAAAAAAAACCATCTTGTTATCCTCGATGGCAACGATACAATACGTGCCTTGCTGCCCCTACTATCACTGGGAAAGGACACCGCAAGATTGAACCCAAAGCTAAGCACTTCTCCCATTGCAAGAAAGATCAATCTAGTAGGCCAAACCAAACTGATAATTCGAATAGACTTGCAAAGATAACCAATCATACATAAAAGAATTCAGAGAAGATTCAAATATTGTTCATAGATAATCTTGATCATAAATCCACAATTCATCGGTCTCAACAAACACACCGCAAAAAGAAGATTACATCGAATAGATCTCCATAAGAGAGGGGGAGAACATTGTATTGAGATCCAAAAAGAGAGAAGAAGCCATCTAGCTAATAACTATGGACCCAAAGGTCTGAGGTAAACTACTCACACTTCATCGGAGAGGCTATGGTGTTGATGTAGAAGCCCTTCGTGATGGATGCCCCCTCTGGAGGAACTCCGGAACAGGCCCCAAGATGGGATCTCGTGGATACAGAAAGTTGTGGAGGTGGAATTACGGTTTTGGCTCCGTATCTGATTGTTTGGGGGTACGTAGGTATATATAGGAGGAACGAGTACGTCGGTGGAGCAACAGGAGGCCCACGAGGGTGGAGGGCGCGCCTGGGGGGGGGGGGGGAAGGCGCGCCCCCTTCCTCGTGGCCTCCTCCTTTATTTCTTGACGTAGGGTCCAAGTCTCCTGGATCATGTTCGGTGAGAAAATCACGTTCCCGAAGGTTTCATTCCGTTTGGACTCTGTTTGATATTTCTTTTCTTCGAAACCCTGAAATAGGCAAAAAACAGCAATTCTGGGCCGGGCCTCCGGTTAATAGGTTAGTCCCAAAAATAATATAAAAGTGGATAATAAAGCCCAATAATGTCCAAAACAGTAGATAATATAGCATGGAGCAATCAAAAATTATAGATACGTTGGAGACGTATCATGGAGCACGTGAACTTCTTGCAACAAACCTTTTAGGATTTCAGTTTTGTATTCTTTTATTCTCGTCTGAAACGCATTCCGTATAGTAGTTGAACTGCTCGCTGTTTTCATATTGAACTTTGTGGAAGTGCTCGGAGTTCCACAAATGATAAATCATTAGGAACATATTGGAAAGTCGCAACTTTTTTAATACGGTTAAACTTTTCTTTTCGAACAACATACACCAATTTATTTTAACCATTTATTTTTGGAATAGAGTATACAACATACCTCTTGGAAAGCTATTGAATAGAAAAGAACTTTTTTTCATGTACAGTATTTTTATTCCAAATTTGTAATGTTTTGAGAGAACTATTTTAAAACATGAGACACAATATCTTTTTTTGTTTTTTGAACATGTAAACACAAGATGAACCTCTCTAGCAATAATTTTTGAACTTCCGAGGGAAGAGCTCTTGAACTTCTAGCAACAAAAATTTCAGAATTCACCTTCTTACTCTTTTTCTCGTACGAAACACACACCATGCAGTACGTGAACTTCTCGCTGTTATCACTTTGAACTTCTCTCCGTTTCAGTTTAGTAACGGAAAAAATCTGAGTTTTTATAGACATCGAACCACTCTAACTTTTTTAGTTGAAATTCTTTGTGTGTTTTTTTGAAATGTGAAAATTTGATGTTCTTGATTTTATTTCTTTTAGTACCAAGAAAATGTGAGTTTTTTATAAATAGGGAACTTCTCTATTTTTTTAATTTGGACTTCTTGGTTTATTCTTAGAAAACATAAATTTTTTAAATAAGAATCAAACATATTTTTTGAAATTGAATTTCATACTTATATTTTTCCTACATACAAAAAGAATTTGAGTTTTTCCGTATATGTGGAACTACTTCGTTATTTTAATTTGAACCCCTTGCTTCTATTTCTTTAGTAACATGGAAAATCTTAGTTTTTTATAAATACTGAACTACTCTATTTTTGTAATTTGGACCTCTTGGTTTATTTATTTTTGGTAACAAACAAAATCCTAGTTTTGTAATAAATATTGAACCGCTCCCTTTTTAAATTTGAACTTCTAGAGTTTTCCTAGGGATGGTGAAAATCTTTTTTATGAATTTTGAACTACTCTATTTTTAAAATTTGAACATATTGCTTTTTCCATTTTTGAACTTCTTGTTTTCATTCTTTAATAACGAGGAAAATCTTAATTTTGTATAAATATCAAATTGCTCTTTTTTAAATTTCAACTTCTTGGATTTATTTCTTTTAATAACGGAAAGAACTCTTGTTTTTTAAACATCAAGCCGCTCCTTTTTTAATTTGAACTTCCAGGGTTTTTAACGGGTAAAATCCCTTTTTTGTAAAACTGTTTGAGTTGTTTTTTTCGTACTTGATCTTCTTTATGTTTATAAAAAACATTGAACTTTTTCATCTTTTAAATTTGAACCTGTAGGCTTTTTCTAGAAATGGGGAAATGTATTTTTGTTTTTATAATTTTTGAAGTGATCAATTTTTTAATTTGAACTTCAATGTACTAGTATTACACAAAGATCAACTCAAAATAGCTCCGATTTTTCCATACTATCTATATTTTGAACCGATCTATGTTTTCTATTTGAACTTCTTGGTTATCCTTTTAGAAACTGGAAAGATATTGTTTTTTAATAAGACATTAAGCTTTTATTTTATGTCTTTACTTCAAATTTCTTGAACTTGCCAGCTTATTAATTTTGTGGCATTTCTTTTTATGCAAACTTCCTCGGATTAAAGTTTTCTGTTTTCATTTTTATGGGTACTTTTTTCAACGTGTTTTGAATGAACTACGCTCCATGTAAGAAATGTTTTGCTTTTGATTTTGAACTTCTACGCTTTATGTGTTAAACTTCAAGCTAGGTGGGGGAGGTGGTCTAGTGAACTTCGTTATGTTTGTTTTGCCAAAAGCTACCTTTTTTTCTACCCAAATTATTTAACAAAATGTGAACTTCTACCCAAGTTATTAGTGGGTGCGGGGGGTTGGTTCCTAATTCACACAAGGAAGAGTTACAGAAACAAACAAAACACAATAGAACAAAACATACTAGACCGCAGTTGTACTAATTACTGTAGACAATTGTCGTCTCCAATTTTTTCACTTAGGGTAGTTCTAATACATGGCCTTTCCACACAATAATATATGAACTTCTCGGAACATAAATTTCATTCAACACTTTTTCTACACAAAGAACATACATGAAGGGGTTGAAGATGTGCACGCGGGATGCATCAACATGTAGGAAAGTTTACTACTAACTAGCACACGGGAATCAAAGATGGATCAAAAGAAATGCTTACACATCTTGAATCAAAGATGGATCAGAAATGCTTACACATCTAGAATCAAAGACGGATCAGAGGTGCGTCAAGAAGTAGGCGGGGGCAGCGGCACGCAAGGAGGAGGTGGGGCCGGCGGTGCGCCCAGAAGGAGGCGGGGCCGGGAGGCGCGCCGGAGCAGAGTGGGTGGCGGCCAGAGGTCGAGGGGTGGTGGTGGAGCAACGAGGGGATAAGGGGTCAGGCGCTTTGGGATTTTTTTTCGCTCTGCCGATCTCAGCAAGATCTCGTCGTGTCCTTATAGGCCGTGCTGTGATCAGAATAACTATTCTGATAACTATTTTTTTCACGCCGTGTCCTTATATGTATATGTATATATATAGCCGGTCTATTCTGCTAACACTTCTGCACTGCACGCTCAACGCAAGGGCACTGCACTTTCTGTAGCAAGGGTACTGCAATATAGAGACTAGTGAATTTCGTGTCAAAAAAAACTGCATGCGGTGTTTCTCGGTACTGTTTTCACTCTAGTTTTTAAACCGTTTGTCAGAATGAGGCGTGTAATATACCGTCGAGAAGCTATGGATTAGGCACAACCTCGCCATGTAGAAATGTTTTAGAGATTCCTCATAGTTTAACAGCAGTTTTGAAAATTATGCGACTCACGACGAGTGGCAGTGAGCGTTTTTCGCATTTTTTTCTAAACTGCTCATCAGAAAGAAGCAAATGATACATTGTTGGAAAGATATCGTCGAAGCGCAACTTTTTCAAATGTATTATTTTCTCTAATGCTTTACGGTTTAAGAGCAGTTTTCAATTTACTATATCATGGAATTCCGTTTTTTGGAAGTTTTGTAATTTTCAGTACTGTTTTCGCTCTATTTTTAACCATTTGTGAAACGGGGCGTGTTATACACCGCTGGAAAGCTACGAATGAGGCACAACTTTCACATGTAGAAATGTTTTTCAGATGCCTTACGGTTTTTAATTAATTTTGAAAATCATGCGGCTGGCGACGACTGGCAGCGGCCGTTTTTCGTGAAATTTTTGCAAACCACTATTTTTCATCGTTACGCCGTTGGAAAGATATCAACTAGCCGCAAATTTTTCATATATATTACTTTCTCTAATTCCTTCTGCTTTAAGAGCAGTTTTGAAAGTACCGAAATGCAAACACTCTGTTTTTCGCGATACCCAAATTGACGAGTGAACTTCATCCGACAGAAAACCACACTACTTACGATGGGTAAGTGCATTGCATCATTTCTTTTGTCAGACATAATTTTTCATTAGACGAGGAAGTGAAGTGAACGACCGCACTGCTTCGAACTAAAAGTCGCATTGCATCGAACGGGCTAGCAAATTTCATGTTTTTTTGTCGGACATAAATTTTCCAAGACGAGGAAGTGGAGTGCACTTGACATGAAGCGTAAGTGAACCACAACACCATCGACACGTGAACAACATTACTTTTTTGTCGTTTTCGTAACAATTTTCTGCACGTCACATTTTGGGAGTAAGTGAACTGCAACACTACCAAAAATGAACCGCGACACTATAGAAAGTGAATGACATGACTTTTTTTGTCTTTTTTCATACTTAGTATTTTTTCAGGTGTAGACCAGGCAAGGGTGAGCCGTAGAGATGAGGCAAATGAACCACGACATGTATCAAAGTGAACTACATAATTGTTTTGCCCTTTTAAATTTTCTTTTGTAAATTCATCTAAACTACATGGTCAATGTTAATGAGAGACATCATATTTTTTGTGCATCCGTGTTCTCCTACAAAATATAGTTAAATGAACCGCGAGAACAATAATTAGTGAACCACATTTGCACTCATGTGTTTTTCGTCGCAAAAAAGTGGATTGCACACAACTATTTTCCGTATGCACGGTTTTCGTTCTGTATTCGAAGCACTGATGTGTATAAAAAAATCTGCGATATCACAATGAATTGCATTGTTTTTCCTTTTCAGAGTGTGTGCAGTGCACTTTATATTTTTGTTGTTCCTAGTTCTCTTCTGCAATAAATAGTAAAACGAAGCACAAGAACAACAAATAGTGAACCAACCTGCACTTTGATAATCTCCAATATAAAGCACAAAAAATTTAAACTTCGATTGACAAAAATAATTGAACTGCAATGCGCCATGATAGCACTTCTTTTCCCCTCTGGCCACTACATTGAAGTGAAGGCCCCTGAAAAACTATATGATGCTGGCAACATGGACGTCGATGTTCTCTCGTCCATTAACAGCCGACACTGGTACAACAAGGTGCTATACAAACGGTTTTAACCCCTTTCCACGATGGCATTTGAAACCGTTGCCAAGTGAGTGTGGGCGATAGGGGGGTCCTTCCCACACGACCCAGAAACCGTCGGGGATATGCCCTCCTGGCACACACGCTCGGAAAAATGAGGTCGTGTGCGATCGGTGAGCGACCAAATAAGGTTATACGTATAGTAGTGCTAAAAAATACAATTATACAGGAGAAATTGTTTCCGGTCGTAAGTACATCCCACATTGTCAGTCCCCACTAAACGTTTCCGTTCGTATATACATCCCACACAGTCGCTCGAAGGAAAATGTTTCCGTTTGCAGCTACATCACCCACGTGTTGGGGAACGTAGCATGCAATTTCAAAAAAAAATCCTATGATCACACAAGATCTATCTAGATGATGCATAGCAACGAGAGGGGGAGAGTGTGTCCACATACCCTCGTAGACCGAAAGCGGAAGCATTATGTTAATGAGGTTGATGTAGTCGAATGTCTTCATGATACAACCAATCCAAGTACCGAACGTACGACACCTCCGTGTTCAGCACACGTTCAGCTCGATGACTTCCCTCAAGCTCTTGATCCAATATAGGGTCGAGGGAGAGTTCCGACAGCATGACGATGTGGTGACGGTTATGGTGATGTGATCTGCATAGGGCTTCGCCTAAGCACTACAATGCTATGACTGAAGGAGTAAATTGTGGAGGGGGGCACCGCACATGGCTAAGAGATTTCTTGGTGTGTCTTTGGGGTACCCCTGCCCCCGTATATAAAGGGGGCAGGAGGAGACCGACAGCTAGGAGGGGCGCGCCAAGGGGGGAGTCCTACTTGGACTCCTAGTCCAAGTAGGATTCGCCCCCTTTCCTTTCTCCACCGGAGGGAATAGGAGGAGAGGGAGAGGGAAAGGGGGGCGCCGCCCCTCCCCTAGTCCAATTCGGACAGCCATGTGGGGGGGCATCCACCACTTGCGTCCCTCCTCTCTCTCCACTAAGGCTCACTATGGCCCATTATTTCCCCAGGGCGTTCTGGTAACCCCTTGGTACTACGGAAAAATACCCGAATCACTTGGAACCATTCTAATGTCCGAATACTACCTTCAAATATATGAATCTTTACCTCTCGACTATTTGGAGACTCCTTGTCATGTCTGTGATATCATCCGAGACTCCGAACAAAGTTCGGTCACCAAAACACATAACTCATAATAGGAATCATCATCGAACATTAAGCGTGCGGACCCTACGGGTTCGAGAACTATGTAGACATGACCGAGACACATCTCCGGTAAATAACCAGTAGAGAAACCTAGATGCTCATATTGGTTCCTACATATTCTATGAAGATCTTTATCAGTCAAACCACATAACAACATACGTCATTCCATTTCTCATCGGTATGTTACTTGCCCGAGATTCGATCATCGGTATACTCATACCTAGTTCAATCTCGTTACTGGCAAGTTTCTTTACTCATTCTGTAGTGCATCATCCCGTAACTAACTCATTAGTCACATTGCTTGCAAGGCTTATAGTGATGTGCATTACTGAGAGGGCCTAGCGGTACCTCTTCGATACATGGAGTGACAAATCCTAATCTTGATCTATGCCGAATCAAAAAACACCTTCGGCGACACCTATGGAGCATCTTCATAATCACCAAGTCGCGTTGTGACGTTTGATAGCACACAAGGTGTTCCTTCGGTATTCGGGAGTTGCACAATCTCAAAGTCAGAGGAATATGTATAAGTCATGAAGAAAGCAATAGCTATAAAACTCAACGATCATAATGCTAAGCTAATGGATGGGTCTTGTCCATCACATCATTCTCTAATGATGTGATCCCGTTCAACATATGACAACACATGTCTATGGTCACGAAAGTTAACCATCTTCGACTAACGAGCCAGTGAAGTAGAGGCATATTAGGGAAACTCTGTTTGTCTATGTATTCACACATGTACTAAGTTTCTAGTTAATACAATTCTAGCATGAATAATAAACATTTATCATGATATAAGGAAATATTAATAACAACTTTATTATTGCCTCTAGGGCATATTTCCTTCAGTCTCCCACTTGCACTAGAGTCAATAATCTAGATTACGTACTAATGATTCTCACGCCCATGGAGTCCTGCTGCTGATCATGTTTTTCTCATGGAAGAGGCCTAGTCAACGGGTCTACAACATTCAAATCCGTATGTATTTTACAAATCTCTATGTCTCCCTCCTCGACTTGATCGCGGATGGAACTGAAGCGTCTCTTGATGTGTTTTGTTCTCTTGTGGAATCTGGATTCCTTCGCCAAGGCAATTGCTCCAGTATTGTCAGAAAAGATTTTCATTGGACCCGATGCACTAGGTATCACACCTAGATCAAATATGAACTCCTTCATGCAGACTCCTTCATTTGTTGCTTCCGAAGCAGCTATGTACTCCGCTTCACATGTAGATCCCGCCATGAAGCTCTGCTTGGAACTGCACCAACTGACAGCTCCACCATTCCATATAAATACATATCCAGTTTGTGACTTAGAGTCATTTGGATCAGTGTCAAAGTTTGCATCGACATTACCACTTACGACGAGCTCTTTCCATAAACGAGAAACATATCCTTAGTCCTTTTCAGGTATTTTAGGATGTTCTTGACCGCTGTCCAGTGATCCACTCCTGGATTACATTGGTACCTCCCTGCTAAACTTATATCAAGGCACACATCAGGTCTGGCACACAGCATTGCATACATGATAGAACCTATGGCTGAGACATAGGGAATGACTTTCATTTTCTCTCTATCTTCTGCAGTTGTCGGGCATTGAGTCTGACTCAACTTCACACCTTGTAACACAAGCAAGAACCCTTTCTTTGACTAACCGATTTTGAACTTCTTCAAAACTTTATCAAGATATGTGCTTTGTGAAAGTCCAATTAAGCATCTTGATCTATCGCTATAGATCTTGATGCCCAATATATAAGTAGCTTCACTGAGGTCTTTCATTGAAAAATTCTTATTCGAGTTGTCGGTGTACAAAAGTAGGGGCCCTCCTTTGCACCCCTTTACTTGTGCATGGGCAGTCAGAGGCACACCTATGGATGCACTGAGTAGGGAAGAGGAGGGAAGCCGGAGCACAAGACAACCGAAGCAACGCTAAGACCAGAGGCACAGAGAGCAAAAGGGCAAGGTGGACTTCCCCGGGAAGACCTTTGCCGGGCGGCTTCCGTAGCACTGGAAGATCCTTGCCAGGGCAACTTGCCTGACACCAGCAGAGCGCGCCACCCTTGAGCCCTAGAGTTTCCAATACTATCAACTACATTGGAACCAAGGCTCGGGAGGCACCTCCATGGTGGCATGCAGATCATTGTGGAGATCATAAATACATAAGATCAGATGAGGACCAGAAGACGACAATCCTTGGCAAGATCCTTGCTAAGGAAATCCACAAGACCCCCGGCAAGATCCTTGCCGGGGACGACCGCGGTGCCTCGGCAAGACCCTTGTCGGGCCCCCGGCAAGACCCTTGCCGAGGACATCTGTGGGGCCCCAGCCAGGCCCACGTCTGCCAAGACTCCACCACCGCTCCCATGCAGCTACTAGCTCAACCAGCTGGGCAGGCCTCTGCGTGGCAGCGTGCGGCCTCCACACCGACTCAGCAAGCACCTGCGTGGTGGCATGCAGATCTTCGTGAAGATTCCGTCACCACGCCAGCCCAGCAGCTAGCCAACGTGGCGCTACAACGCCTCATCAGCTCGGACGTGTGTTAGAGCCAAGCGAGGCGGCGACAGTTGGGACGAGCTTCCTTGTCGTCCCCGATAAAGCAAGAGGGTCATGTCGGCAGCGCATTAAATGTGTTTGTTTGACGATGCCACATGATAGACTCATCCATTATACACCTTTCCACCTCCTGTGTGCCACTGTGGCAACCCCTTTTGTCTATAAAAGGAGGCCCGAGGCATACTGGAGAGGGATTCGGATCTTTGGAACTAGACACAAACCGTAGCTAGATCAAGAACTCAAGAACACTCAAATTTACATCAAAGAAGGACTAGGGTATTACGCGTCTCCGCGGCCCGAACCTGGGTAAACGATCCTTGTGCTGACCGCCAGATCCGCTCTTTGCACAACCCCGCGCCCGCCAACCGTACAAGGGATCCCAGTGATTCCATAGGTGTCGTTTCCACCGGCATCTTTGGCATGCCAGGTAGGGGGCGCAGTTGTGAAAATCCGATCTACCAGTTAGTTTAGCAGTTCTTCATCGCCATGGCTCCCAAGAAGAAGACGATCACAGCGATCAGTTCACGGGGCCGAACGGCCCGTACTAGTGCGAGCGAGTGGTGGGGCGGTTGCGGATGGAAGCCGAGGCATGGCCCGCGAACACCCGCATCGCTTAGGCAGCCAAAGCCTGGCGAGCGGCGTCGTTCGTGTGCGAGACGATGGGCCGCATGCCACCAAATCCAAAGACAGAGCCGGGCCCCCCCGCAGGCGGTGCGGGGCCCTCCAAGGGCGGTGTCGTGACACCCACGGGCGGCACGACGACTTCCGAGGCGCCTACACCGGCGCCCACCACATGCTCTTCCCAGGTTGTGCGCGACGAGCAGCGTCACCATGATGGTGACCCTGGGCGCCGCCGTGGGAAGAGTCATATGCATCATTCGCGGGACACAGAAGGCCAGCATGCCTGTCGAGGTGCTGGCGAAAACGGCGCACAGCTGCCGGGCCGTGATAGAGCTCCTTCTAACGTGCTTAGAAGTCGGAGCGCGTCACGGTCCACACAGCTTTCGCCGCCACCCACGCCAGCAGAAGCTTTGGCGCACGCGCAATTGCTGCTCGACTTTCCTCCTGTTGCGGAAAAGCTCGACGAGTGGAGAGCCACCATCTGAAGCCTTGTCGGTGTTGCCAACAAAGATGAGCCACGACCAGCGGGGCCCTCAGGCCGGTGCTCCGTCAAGCCGCCGCATGCTAGTGGTGGAAGGACCGGAGGTGCTGCGGCCATGGTGCACTCTCCTCCCCCACATCCATCGCCGCGGGTGCGGGTCCGTCGTGATGACGCTTGTGATAACATCTCCATAGCGTCCTCCGACCCACAGACCCACCGTGATCAGCACCAAGTTCTTCAGGAGCGAGCCCATGAAGACGCTCGAACCACCATCGAGCGCCGGCGTGACCCATGCCACTAGTCAGATAGGAGGGTGGGGCCCACAATGGACCACCCAACACCAGGAGGCTCTAGCGGCCTACCCTACGAGGTGGGTTGCCCAACCTTTACTCGTGAGCTGCGGCACTTCCAGTGGCCCTCCCACCGCACGTTTAATCCCGACATTGGCGAGACATACAACGGCAAGACCCACCCGTCAGAGTTCCTCAGCATCTACGCCATCGCGATGCAAGTGGCTGGAGCCCGTGACCATAAGGTGCTTGCCAATTACTTCCCGTTGGCACTTAAACCCAATGTTATGTCATGGTTGATGCACTTGCCGGTAGATTCCATTTCTTCTTGGTCGGACTTGTGCCATGAGTTCATTGGCGCCTTCACCGGAGGCCACCAAGCTCATGGCCAGGCAAGCGATTTGCATATCATCCCCCAGAAGGAAGGTGAAACCACGCGCAAGTACATACAAAGGTTCAGCCGGGTGCAGTACAACATCCCAGATGTTCATCCCGCTGCCATGATCAGCGCATTTCATCAGAATGTGCGCAACCACAAGATGCGTGAAGAGCTGACGATGAACAAGGTCAAAGATGTGGCCGAACTTTATGTTCTGGCCGATAGGTGCGCTCGAGCTAAAGAGGGGAGGAAGTACCCCGGTGAGGACGCCGGTGCGGAAACCGACTCCACACATGAAGGCACAGCCATCCTGACGAACAAGGGCCGGTGCCGCAACAGGAAGCGCAAGGGCAAGACCATGCTTGCCGTCGAGGGATTCAAGGACACCGGCGCTGCCAAGAAGGCCAAGGTAGACGACCCCGACAAGGAAATTGCCGGGTGCTCCGCTTGCCAGTCCTTAGCGGCTGCCGACAAGCCAGGAGGCTCCGACAAGCAATACTGCAAGATCCACTGCACCAAGGGCCACGGCCTCCAGAACTACCGGCAAGTCGAGCTGCTTGCTGAGAAGCAAAAAGCTGAGTATGAGAGGCGGGACAAGGAGAAGGGCCAGGATGGTGCCGAGGGATATAGCAAGAAGCGTGGCGGCCAAGGAGGTTGCAGCGAAACGGATAACCAGCAAGAGAGGCCCTCTCGGGGCTGCGACAAGAAGCAAGGAGATGATGATCATGACGAAGATGACGAGTCCGGCGAGCATGAGTTCCAGAAGGCTATGGAGGCCATGTGCGTCGACGGTGGCGCCTCGCTGCACACCTCTCACCGCCATCTCAAGAAGTGGGCGCATGAGATCACAACAGTGGAACCATCACTCGATGCTCAGAAGCCATTGAAGTGGTCCAGCACGCCTATCATTTTTGACATCGAGGACCACCCTGATCGCACAACTGCGGTCATGTCTTTGTCGTTGTTGGTCTCGCCAACAATACGCAACCTCAAGGTGACGAAGATGCTAGTTGACGGCAGGCCGGTCTGAACTTGATCTCTCCCGTTGTGATCAAAAGGCTGCAGATTCCTGATGGAGACCTCGAAGAGACGGTCACGTTTCAAGGGGTCAACCCAGGGAGGAGTCAGCCGAAGGGTAAGGTCAAGATTCCCGTGATGTTTGGAGGCGAGTTAAACTACAGGATGGAGAGGATTGCTTTTGATGTAGCTAAGATCCCGTTGCCCTACAACGGGATCCTCGGCCGCCCGGCACTAGCCAAGTTCATGGCGGCGTCACATTACGCCTACAACACGCTGAAGATGCCTGGGCCGATGACCATCATCAATTTCCCCTCCGACAAGAAGGACGCACTGATCTGCGCTGAACAACTCTATCGGGAAGCAGTTGCAGCGACTGCCACCAAGGCACTTGCTCCTGCCGCTAGAGCCCCTGCAGGGAAGAAGACCAACACGACCTCTCACACCCACTCCGGCAAGCGCACCTGTTCGGAGTGTTGTGCTCCCATTGAGGATGTGCCAGAGAGCTCCACCGGTACGAGCAAGAAATCCAAAGGTGCACCACCAGATACCATGAAGGTGTCCATCAAGGAGGATGGCACGGGAGGGGCTTTCACCATAAGCTCCACCCTAGACAGTAAATAGGAAGGCGCGCTTGTCACCTTCCTGCGGGCGAATGTCGACGCGTTTGCATGGCAAGCATGCGACATCCCCGACGTTCCCAGGGAGGTGATTGAGTGATACATCTCCATCATATCTATAATTTTTGATTGTTCCATGCCAATATTCTATAACTTTCATATACTTTTGGCAACTCTTTATATTATTTTTGGGACTAACATATTGATCTAGTGCCTAGTGCCAGTTCCTGTTTGTTGCATGTTTTTTGTTTCGCAGAATATCCATATGAAATGGAGTCCAAACGGGATAAAAACTAACGGAGATTTTTTTGGAATATATATGATTTTTTGGAAGAAAAATCCATGCGAGACGATGTCTGAGGGGGCCACGAGGAAGGGGGGCGCGCCCCAGGGGGGAAGGCGTGTCCCTGACCCTCGTGGCCACCCCGTAAGGCGGTATATGCCCTCCTTTCGCCGCAAGAAAGCTAATATCCGGATAGAGATCATGTTAAAATTTCATCCCAATCGGAGTTAAGGATCTCCGGGAGTATAAGAAATGGTGAAAGCGTAGAATCTGAGAACTCAGAACCAGAGAGAGACAGAGAGATAGATCCAATCTCGGAGGGGATCTCGCCCCTCCCATTCCATGGAGGCCAAGGACCAGAGGGGAAACCCTTCTCCCATCTAGGGAGGAGGTCAAGGAAGAAGAAGACGAAGGGGCCCCCTCTCCCTTCTCTTCCGGTGGTGCTGGAACGCTGCCGTTGCCATCATCATCATCACCACGATCTACACCAACACCTCCACCATCTTCACCAACATCTCCATGACCTTCCCCCCTCTATCTATAGCGGTCCACTCTACCGCAACTTGATGTAACCTCTACTTGAACATGGTTCTTTATGCTTCATATTATTATCCAATGATGTGTTGCCATCCTATGATGTCAGAGTAGATTTTCGTTGTCCTATTGGTGGTTGATGAATTGCTATGATTGATTTAATTTGCTTGTGGTTATGTTGCTGTCCTTTGGTGCCCATCATATGAGCGCGCACGTGAATCACACCATCGGGTTAGTTATATGTTGATAGGACTATGTATTAGAGGGCAAGAGAGACAAAAGCTTCAACCTAGCATAGAAATTGATGCATACAGGATTGAAGGGGGGCCAATATATCTTAATGCTATGGTTGGGTTTTACCTTATTGAATGTTAGTAGTTGCAGATGCTTGCTAATAGTTCCAATCATAAGTGCATAGAATTCCAAGTCAGGGATGGCATGCTAGCAGTGGCCTCTCCCACATAATACTTGCTATCGGTCTAGTAAAGTAGTCAATTGCTTACCGACAATTTCGCAACTCCTACCACCACTTTTCCACACTTGCTATATTTACTTCACTGCTTCTTTACTTAAACAGCCCCTAACTTTTATTTACTTGCTCTTTATTATCTTGCAAACCTATCCAACAATACCCACAAAGTACTTCTAGTTTCATACTTGTTCTA
Organism: Triticum urartu; assembly: GCF_003073215.2. Taxonomy (NCBI): domain Eukaryota; kingdom Viridiplantae; phylum Streptophyta; class Magnoliopsida; order Poales; family Poaceae; genus Triticum; species Triticum urartu. The sequence goes on from NC_053023.1 coordinate 304,212,245, forward strand.
GGTAAAGCGAACATCAAGCGTGCGTAGAGTTGTCGATAGAACCTGGGGAAATATTTGTTCTGCCTTTAGCTCCTCGTTGGGTTCGACACTCTTACTTATCGAAAATTGTCGCGATCCCCTATACTTGTGGGTTATCAAGACCTTTTTCTGGCGCCGTTGCCGGGGAGCAATAGCATGGGGTGAATCTTCTCGTGTGTGCTTGTTTGCTTTATCACTAAGTAATTTTTATTTGTTGTTCTTAGTTGTTTTCTATCTTTAGTTATGGGTAGGAAATGCAAAATACCAAAAAAATTAGTTGTACCTACTAAACCAATGGTTGAGGAACCACTCAAAATCTATCACACCGCTGAAGCTTATTACTTGGATCATCTTCGATCCCTATGTGCTCATGCTGAAACCCCAACTAGCTTAGTTGAGGGAAAATCTTTAGATGAGCATGATTGTTATGTGCGACACCGAATATCTGAAAAAGGGAAAATTTTACTAGGTCAAATTCATCGTTTGCAATGCTATGCTTGGAATTTATGTGAAATATATGATATTACTTGCTGTTCTGAAAACCCTAAGAAACACCTTCCCTATCAATGTGAGTTTAGTGGTAATGGACTCGTATATTCGTATGCTAAGGGTGTTTATAGTTACTATGATGTTCAACAAATTGAAGAATTTGTTGCTTTTAAGGGTGCTTATGAAATTGCTTCTTTGGTTGAAACGTATGACGCTACTCTTTACAAATCTGAAAATTTTACCATACTTAAATATTGCTATGATAATTATGCTTCTAATGCCTATGTTGAACCATATATTGAGGACTACCCCGTTGTCCAAGAAGAGACTAGTATTTTGCAGGAGTCTATGGAAGATGAAATTGATGAAACTGTGAGCTCATTGGATGAAAAAGATGAGGAGGAGAGCGAAGAACAAAAGGAGGAAGAGCGGATTAGCTACCCGTGCCCACCTTCTAATGATAGAAACTCTTCAACTCATACATTGTTTAATTTCCCTTCGTGCTTACCGAAGGATGATTGCTATGATGATTTTTATGATCCCGTTGATTCTCTTGAAATATCCCTTTTCGATGATGCTTTCTATGCTTGTGGCCAAGATGCCAATATGAATTATGCTTATGGAGATGAACTTGCTATAGTTCCTTATTTTAAACATGAAATTGTTGCTATTACACCCACGCATGATAGTCCTATTATCTTTTTGAATTCCCCCGACTACACTATATAGGAAAAGTTTGCACTTATTAAGGATTATATTGATGGGTTGCATTTTAGTATTACACATGATAATTTTGATAGATATAATATGCATGTTCTTACTACTCCTATTTGCAATTACTATGAGAGAAGAACTATATCTCCACCTCTCTATGTTTCCCACATGATAAAATTGCAAGAAACTGTTTATACTATGCATTGGCCTTTACTATGTGTGCAAGAATTGTTCTTTTATGACATGCCGATGCATAGGAAGAGAGTTAGACTTCGTCATTACATGATATATGTTGCTTTGTGCTCACTACTAAATTACAAATCATTTCTAATTAAAATTGGCTTTGATATACCTTGGGATCCGGGTGGATTCACTACTTGAGCACTATATGCCTAGCTTAATGGCTTTAAAGAAAGCGCTGCCAGGGAGACAACCCGGGAGTTTTAGAGAGTCATTTATTTCTGTTGAGTGCTTTCATATAGTTTCAAAACAACAAAAATAAAGAGGGGAACCCAAAACATTTTCAAAAAAGGAAAGTGAAAGTGAGAAAGACAAGCATTGTTGAAGTGGGAGAGCTCCTTGAACTTTGTTCATGCTCACGGCAACTTTGTGAATCTTGATTAGAGAAACTTTTGAATAAAAATAATTATCCCCTTGTACAATTCCATTGTATTATAAAAATAATGTGCCAAGGTTTGCCTTTAGGATGTTTACATTTGCTTGATGGTTTGTACGGTGCAGGACAGAAACTTTGGCTGTAGTGCGCGATTTTACATTTTTAGCTGGAATGTCAAATGGTTCTGATTCTTTTTGCACTGTATTTGTATAAAAATTGTTTATGTTTCCTAATTTGGTAGAATGTTTCAAGTATCATAAGTATGGTGAATGTTCAGATTATTACAGACTGTTCTGTTTTAGACAGATTCTGTTTTTGATGCATAGTTTGCTTGTTTTGATGAAACTATCAATTCATATCTGTCGATTAAGCCATGAAAAAGTTATATTACAGTAGACACAATGAAAAAACAAAATATGAATTGGTCTGCAACAGTACTTAGAGTAGTTATTTGCTTTATTATACTAATGGATCTTACCGAGTTTTCTGTTGAAGTTTTGTATGGATGAAGTGTTCAATGATCGAGAAGGTCTTGATGTGAGAAGAAGGAAGAGAGGCAAGAGCTCAAGCTTGGGGATGCCCGAGGCAGCCCAAGTAAATATTCAAGGAGACTCAAGCGTCTTAGCTTGGGGATGCCCCGGAAGGCATCCCCTCTTTCATCAACAAATATCGGTATGTTTTCAGATTTGTTTCATTCATGTGATATGTGTAAATCTTGGAGCGTCTTTTGCATTTAGTTTTCATTTTTCTTTTATGCACCATGCTGGTATGAGATAGTCCTTGGTTGATTTATAGAATGCTCATTGCACTTTACTTATATCTTTTGAGTATGGCTTTATAGAATGCTTCATGTGCTTCGCTTATATCATTTGAAGTTTGGATTGCCTGTTTCTCTTTACTTAAAAAACCGCCATTTGTAGAATGCTCTTTTGCTTCACTTATATTTGTTAGAGCGTGGGTGTATATTTTGTAGAAAGATTTAAACTCTCTTGCTTCACTTATATCTATTTAGAGAGATGACCTCACATGGTTAGTCATAAAATCCTACATAAAACTTGTTGATCACTGAATATGATATGTTTGATTCCTTGCAATAGTTTTGTGATATAAACATGGTGATATTAGAGTCATGCTAGTGGGTAGTTGTGGATTAGTATAAATACTTGTGTTGAGGTTTGTGATTCCTGTAGCATGCACGTATGGTGAACCATTATGTAACGAAGTCGGAGCATGAGGTATTTATTGATTGTCTTCCTTATGAGTGGCGGTCGGGGACGAGCGATGGTCTTTTCCTACCAATCTATCCCCCTAGGAGCATGCGCGTAGTACTTTGTTTCGATGACTAATAGATATTTGCAATAAGTATGTGAGTTCTTTATCACTAATGTTGAGTCCATGGATTATACACACTCTCACCCTTCCACCATTGCTAACCTCTCTAGTACCGCGCAACTTTCGCTAGTACCATAAACCCACCAGATACCTTCCTCAAAACGGCCACCATACCTACCTATCATTGCATTTCCATAGCCATTGCGAGATATATTGCCATGCAACTTCCATCATCATCATATACATGACTTGAGCATTCATTGTCATATTGCTTTGCATGATCGTAAGATAGCTAGCATGATGTTTTCATGGCTTGTCCGTTTTTGATGTCATGGCTACGCTAGATCATTACACATCCCAGTACACCGCCAGAGGCATTCATATAGAGTCATATCTTTGTTCTAGTATCGAGTTGTAATATTGAGTTGTAAGTAAATAAAAGTGTGATGATCATCATTATTAGAGCATTGCCCCGGTGAGGAAAGGATGATGGAGACTATGATTCCCCCACAAGTCGGGATGAGACTCCGGACTTCAAAAAATAAATAAAAGAGGCCAAAGAAGCCCAAATAAAAAAAGGAGGCCAAAGAAGCCCACCAAAAAATAAAATAAAATAAAAATAAATAAATAAATAAATAAAATGAGAGAAAAAGAGAGAAGGGGCAATGCTACTATCCTTTTACCACACTTGTGCTTCAGAGTAGCACCATGTTCTAGTGGGAATTTTCATTATAGAACTTGGCTTGTATATTCCGATGATGTCCTTCCTCAAATGCCCGAGGTCTTCATGAGCAAGCAAGTTGGATGAACACCCTCTTATTTTCCAGTCTGAGCTTGCATACACTTATAGCTCTTGGTGCATCCGTTGCATGGCAATCCCTACTCACTCACATTGATATCGATTGATGGGCATCTCCATAGCCCGTTGATACTCCTAGTTGATGTGAGACTACCTTTGCCTTTTTGTCTTCTCCACAACCACCATTCTATTCCACCTATAGTGCTATGTCCATGGCTCACGCTCATGTATTGCGTGAAAGTTGAAAAGGTTTGAGAACATCAAAAGTATGAACCAATTGCTCAGCTTGTCATCGGGGTTGTGCATGATGTGAATATTTTGTGTGGTGAAGTTGGAGCATAGCCAGACTATATGATTTTGTAGGGATAACTTTCTTTGGCCTTGTTATTTTGAATAGACATGATTGCTTTATTAGTGGGCTTGAAGTATTATTGTTTTATGTCAAATGATAGACTATTGCTTTGAATCCCTCGTGTCTTAATATTCATGCCATGATTAGATATGTGATCAAGATTATGCTAGGTAGCATTCCACATCAAAAATTATCTTTTTTTGTCATTTACCTACTCGGGGACGAGCAGGAATTAATCTTGGGGATGCTGATATGTCTCCATCGTATCTATAATTTTTGATTTTTCCATGCCAATATTCTACAACTTTCATATACTTTTGGCAACTTTTTATATTATTTTTGGGACTAGCGTATTGATCCTGTGACCAGTGCGAGTTCCTATTTGTTGCATGTTTTTTTCCACAGAATATCCATATCAAACAGAGTCCAAACGGGATAAAAACTGACGGAGATTTTGTTGGGAATATATATGATTTTTGGGAAGAAAAATCCACGCGAGACGATGCCCGAGGGGGGCACGAGGCAGGGGGCGCACCCCTGACCCTCGTGGCGACCCCGTAACGCGGTTGATGCCCTTCTTTCACCGCAAGAAAGCTAATATCCAGATAGAGATCGTGTTAACATTTCAGCCCAATCGGAAGTACGAATCTCCGGGAATATAAGAAACGGTGAAAGGGTAGAATCTGAGAATGCAGAACCAGAGAGAGACACAGAGACAGATCCAATCTCGGATGGCCTCTCACCCCTCCCATGCCATGGAGGCCAAGGACCAGAGGGGAAACCCTTCTCCCATCTAGGGAGGAGGTCAAGGAAGAAGAAGACGAAGGGCCCCCCTCTCCCCTTCTCTTCCGGTGGCGCCGGAACGCTGCCGTGGCCATCATCATCATCATCACCGTGATCTACACCCACACCTCCGCCATCTTCACCAACATCTCCATCACCTCCCCCCCTCTATCTACAGCGGACCACTCTACCGCAACCCACTGTACCCTCTACTTGAACATGGTGCTTTATGCTTCATATTATTATCCAATGATGTGTTGCCATCCTATGATGCCAGAGTAGATTTTCGTTGTCCTATCGGTGGTTGATGAATTGCTATGATTGATTTAATTTGCTTGTGGTTATGTTGCTATCCTTTGGTGCCCATCATATGAGCGCACGCGTTGATCACACCATAGGGTTAGTTGTATGTTGATAGGACTATGTATTGGAGGGCAAGAGTGACAGAAGCTTCAACCTAGCATAGAAATTGATGCATACATGATTGAAGGGGGACCAATATATCTTAATGCTATGGTTGGGTTTTACCTTAATGAATGTTAGTAGTTGCGGATGCTTTCTAATAGTTCCAATCATAAGTGCATAGAATTCCAAGTCAGGGATGACATGCTAGCAGTGGCCTCTCCCACATAATACTTGCTATCAGTCTAGTAAAGTAGTCAATTGCTTAGGGATAATTTCGCAACTCCTACCACCACTTCTCCACACTGGCTATATTTACTTTATTGCTTCTTTACTTAAACAGCCCCTACCTTTTATTTACTACCTCTTTATTATCTTGCAAACCTATCCAACAATACCTACAAAGTACTTCTAGTTTCATACTTGTTCTAGGTAAAGAGGACATCAAGCATGCCTAGAGTTGTATCGGTGGTCGATAGAACTTGAGGGAATATTTGTTCTACCTTTAGCTCCTCGTTAGGTTCGACACTCTTAGTTATCGAAAATTGTTGCGATCCCCTATACTTGTGGGTTATCATTGAGCACCATCTTGCTGTCTGTCCTCATGCGCGACCCGTCAAGCCGAAGGTCAGGAAGCAAGCTTTGGAACGGCAGGAGTTCGTTACAAAGGAGATCAGGAAGTTGGAAGCGGCAGGCTTGGTGAGAGGAGTACTCCATCCGACGTGGTTGGCTAATCTGGTGGTGGTGCGCAAGGCAAATGGGAAGTGGAGGTTGTGTATTGACTACACAGATATCAATAAGGCTTGTGCCAAGGACCCTTTCCCGCTGCCGCGCATTGACCAGATTTTTGGCTCCACGGCCGGGTGTGATCTGTTATCATTCCTTGACTCCTAGTCAGGGTACCACTAGATCTTCATGACAAGATAAGATGAAGAGAAGACAACATTCATCACCACATGTGGTATGTATTGCTTTTTACGGATGCCTTTCGGGTTGAAGAGTCCTGGCTCAACATTTGCAAGGGCAGTCCAAATTGGTTTTGAGCCCCAGCTACATAGAAACATGGAAGCTTATATGGATGGCATAGTGGTCAAAACCAAGGACAGGGCAACACTTGTACAAGATTTGGAAGAGACGTTTGCAAATCTGCACAAGATCAACCTCAAGTTGAACCCTGAGAAGTGTGCCTTCGGCGTTCCATCCGGCAAACTTCTCGAGTTCTTTGTGTCATAGCGTGGGATCGAGGAGATTCCAGACAAGATCAAGGCTATTGAGCAGATTGAGGCGCCCAAGCGGATCAAGGATGTGCGTCGGCTCACTGGTTGCGTTGCCGCCTTGAGCAAATTCATCTCCAAGTCTGCTGAGCATGCCCTTCCCTTTTTCAAAATGCTGAAAAAGGCGGGCCCAATGGAATGGACCCCAGAGGCCGAAGTAGCGCTGCAGGTTTTGAAGAAATACTTCTCCTCTACACCGATACTGGTCGCACCCAAACCACAAGAGCTGTTGCTGCTGTATCTGGCGGCAACGAATCAAGTGGTCAGTGCTGCGCTACTGGCGCAGAGGGAGGTCGACAAAGAGGTAGTGGCAAAGGTAGAACTGGCGGATGGCAAGGCAGAGCTCCCCCCGGTAGGGCCTGGTGCCGGCAAGGCAAGGCCCTCGGCAGAGTATGACTCTGGCAGGACAGAGCCTGCGCAACCAAACGAAGTGGTGCAGAATAAGAAAATGATGCAGCACCCGGTTTACTTTGTCAGCTCTCTCTTGCAGGGGGCCAGGTCAAGGTACTCCGGTGTGCAGAAATTGCTCTTCGGCCTCCTTATGGCCTCGAGGAAGTTGCGTCATTACTTCCAAGCACATGAAATCACCATCATCACCCACCTCCCGATGCAACGGATATTTCATAACCCAGACGCAACCGGGAGGATTGTGTAGTGGGCTGTGGAACCGTCGAGCTTTGGTCTGAAGTTTGAAAGTAATTCGACAATCCAGAGCAGAGTCTTGGCAGAGTTCATTGCCGAGTGGACCTCAACGCCCGACGAAGAGATACAGGAGACCACCCTCCCCGGCAAGGAGGCGTACTGGAGAGGGATTCAGATCTTTGGAACTAGACACACACTGTAGCTAGTTCAAGAACTCAAGAACACTCAAATATACATCAAAGCAGGACTAGGGTATTACGCGTCTCCGCGGCCCGAACCTGGGTAAACGATCCTTGTGCTGACCGCCAGACCCGCTCTTTGCACAACCCCGCGCCCGCCAACCATAGAAGGGATCCCAGTGATTCCATAGGTGTCGTTTCCACCGACAAAGTACCCTTTTATGCTATCCAGAAATTCTGTATTATTTCCAATCAACAATATGTCATCCACATATAATATTAGAAATTCTTCAGAGCTCCCACCCACTTTCTTGTAAATACATGCTTCTCCAAAAGTTTGTATAAAACCATATGCTTTCATCGCACTATCAAAGCGTATATTCCAACTCCGAGATGCTTGCACCAGTCCATAAATGGATCGCTAGAGCTTGCACACTTTGTTAGCACCTTTAGGATTGACAAAACCTTCTTGTTTGATTCATATACAACTCTTGTTTAAGATATCCATTCAGGAATACAGATTTGACATCCATTTGCCATATTTCATAATCATAAAATGCGGCAATTTCTAACATGATTCAGATAGATTTAAGCATCGCTACGGGTGAGAAGGTCTCATCGTAGTCAACTCCTTGAACTTGTCGAAAATCTTTTGCAACAAGTCAAGCTTTATAGACAGTAACATCACCGCCAGCGTCAGTCTTCTTCTTGAATATCCATTTATTCTCTTTGCCTTGCTGATCATTGGACAAGTCAACCAAAGTCCACACTTTTTTCTCATATATGGATCCCATCTCAGATTTCATGGCCTTAAGCCATTTTGCGGAATCTGGGCTCATCATCGCTTCCTCGTAGTTCGTAGGTTCATCATGGTCTAGTAACATGACCTCCAGAATAGGATTACCGTACCACTCTGCTGCGGATCGTACTCTGGTTAACCTATGTGCTTCGGTAGTAACTTCATCTGAAGTTTCATGATCATCATCATTAGCTTCCTCACTAATTGGTGTAGGAATCACTGGAACTGATTTCTGTGATGAACTACTTTCCAATTCGGGAGAAGGTACAATTACCTCATCAAGTTCTACTTTCCTCCCACTCACTTCTTTCGAGAGAAACTCCTTCTCTAGAAAGGATCCATTCGTAGCAACGAATATCTTGCCTTCGGATCTGTGATAGAAGGGGTACCCAATAGTCTCCTTTGGGTATCCTATGAAGGCACATTTCTCCGATTTGGGTTCGAGCTTATCAAGTTGAAGCTTTTTCACATAAGCATCGCAGCCCCAAACTTTAAGAAATGATAGCTTAGGTTTCTTGCCAAACTACAGTTCATATGGTGTCATCTCAATGGATTTAGATGGTGCCCTATTTAACGTGAATGCAGCCATCTCTAAAGCATAACCCCAAAACGATAGCGGTAAATCGGTAAGAGAGATCATAGATCGCACTATATCTAATAAAGTATGGTTACGACATTCAGACACACCATTACACTGTGGTGTTCTAGGTGGCATGAGTTGCGAAACTATTCCACATTGTTTCAAATGAAGACCAAACTCATAACTCAAATATTCACCTCCACGATCAGATCGTAGAAACTTTATTTTCTTGTTAGGATGATTCTCCACTTCACTCTGAAATTCTTTGACCTTTTCAAATGTTTCAGACTTATGTTTCATTAAGTAGATATACCCATATCTGCTCAAATCATCTGTGAAGGTTAGAAAATAACGATACCTGCCGCAAGCCTCAACACTCATTGGACCGCATACATCAGCATGTATTATTTCCAATAAGTCGGTTGCTCGCTCTATTGTTCTGGAGAAGGGAGTCTTAGTCATCTTGCCCATGAGGCATGGTTTGCAAGCATCAAGTGATTCCAAAAGCCCATCGGCATGGAGTTTCATCATGCGCTTTACACCAATATGACCTAAACGACAGTGCCACAAATAAGGTGCACTATCATTATTAACTTTGCATCTTTTGGCTTCAATATTATGAATATGTGTATCACTACAATTGAGATTAAAAAAATAGACCCCTCATCAAGGGCGCATGACCATAAAAGATATTAGTCATATAAATAGAACAACCAGTATTCTCTGATTTAAATGAATAACCGTCTCGCATCGAACAAGATCTAGATATAATGTTCATGCTCAATGCTGGCACCAAATAACAATTATTTAGGTCTAAACTAATCCCAATGGTAGATGTAGAGGTAGTGTGCTAATGGCGGTCACATCGACTTTGGAACCATTTCCCACGTGCATCGTCACCTCGTCCCTAGCCAATCTTTGTTTAATCCGTAGCCCCTGTTTCAATTTGCAAATATGAGCAACAGAACCAGTATCAAATACCTAGGTGCTACTACTAGCATTAGTAAGGTACACATCAAGAACATGTATATCAAATATACCTTTCACTTTGCCATCCTTCTTATCCGCCAAATACTTGGGGCAATTCCGCTTCCAGTGAACAGTCCCTTTGCAGTAGAAGCACTCAGTTTCAGGCTTAGGTCCATACTTGGGCTTCTTCCCTTGAGCAGCAACTTGCTTGCTGTTCCCCTTCTTCCCTTTTCCCTTTTTCTTGAAAATTGTGGTCTTGTTAACCATCTACACTTGATGCTCCTTTTTGATTTCTACCTCCGCAGCCTTTAGCATTGCAAAGAGCTCAGGAATTGTCTTTTCCATCCCTTGCATATTATAGTTCATCATGAAGCCTATATAGCTTGGTGGTAGTGATTGAAGAACTCTGTCAATCACACTATCATCAGGAAGATTAATTCCCAGCTAAGTCAAGTGGTTATGGCACCCAGACATTCTGAGTATGTGTTCACTGACGGAACTGTTCTCCTCCATCTTGCAGTTATAGAACTTGTTGGAGACTTCATATCTCTCAACTCGGGCATTTATTTGAAATATTAACTTCAAATCCTCGAACATCTCATATGCTCCATGATGTTCAAAACATCTTTGAAGTCCTGATTCTAAGCCGTAAAGCATGGCACACTAAACTATCGATTAGTCATCAGCTTTGCTCTGCCAGACGTTCATAAAGTCCGGAGTTGCTTCTGCAGCGGGTCTTGCACATAGCGGTGCTTCCAGGACGTAATTAGTCTATGCAGCAATGAGGATAATCCTCAAGTTACGGACCCAGTCCGTGTAGTTGCTACCATCATCTTTGAACTTAGCTTTCTCTAGGAACGCATTAAAATTCAAGGGAACGGTAGCACGGGCCATTGATCTACAACAACATAGATATGCAAAAACTATCAGGTATGAAGTTCATGATAAATTGAAGTTCAATTAATCATATTAATCAAGAACTCCCTCTAGTCATCTAAATGATCACGTGATCCATATCAACTAAACCATGTCCGATCATCACGTGAGATGGAGTAGTTTTCAATGGTGAACATTACTATGTTGATCATATCTACTATATGATTCATGTTTGACCTTTCGGTCTCAGTATCCCAAGGCCATATCTACATATGCTAGGCTTGTCAAGTTTAACCCGAGTATTCTGCACGTGCAAAACTGGCTTGCACCCGTTGTATGTGAACATAGAGCTTATCACACCCGATCATCATGTGGTGTCTCGGCACAACGAACTATAGCAATGGTGCATACTCAGGGAGAACACTTGTACCTTGAAATTTAGTGAGGGGTCATCTTATAAGATGCATAAAGCATAAACATCACATGCAATCAAAATGTGTGACATGATATGGCCATCATCATCTTGTGTCTTTGATCTCCATCTCCAAAGCACCGTCATGATCTCCATCGTCACCGGGTTGACACCTTGATCTCCATCGTAGCATCGTTGTAGTCTCGCCAACTATTGCTTCTACGACTATCGCTACTGCTTAGTGATAAAGTAAAGCAATTACATGGCGATTGCATTTCATACAATAAAGCGACAACTATAAGGCTCCTGCCAGTTGCCGATAACTTTTACAAAACATGATCATCTCATACAACAATTTATATCTCATCACATCTTGACCACATCACATCACAAGATGCCCTGCAAAAAAAAGTTAGACGTCCTCTACTTTGTCGTTGCAAGTTTTACGTGGCTGCTACGGGCTTCTAGCAAGAACCGTTCTTACCTACGCATCAAAACCACAACGATTTTTTGTCAAGTGTGTTGTTTTAACCTTCAAGATAGACCGGACGTTGTCAAACTCGATTCAACTAAAGTTGGAGAAACAGACACCCACCAGTCACCTGCGTGCAAAGCACGTCGGTAGAACCAGTCTCATGAACGCGGTCATGTAATGTCGGTCCGGGCCATTTCATCCAACAATACCGCTAAATCAAAGTAAGACGTTGGTGTTAAGAAGTATGACTATTATCGCCCACAACTCTTTGTGTTCTACTCATGCACATCATCTACGCATAGACCTGGCTTGGATGCCACTATTGGGGAACGTAGCATGCAATTTCAAAAAAAATTCCTACGATCATGCAAGATCTATCTAGGAGATGCATAGCAACGAGAGGGGGAGAGTGTTTCCACATACCCTCATAGACCGATAGCGGAAACATTATGTTAACGCGGTTGATGTAGTCAAACGTCTTCATGATCCAACCAATCCAAGTACCGAACGTACGGGACCTCCGTGTTCAGCACACGTTCAGCTCGATGACGTCCCTCAAGCTCTTGATCCAGTAGAGGGTCGAGGGAGAGTTTCGAGAGCACGATGACAGGGTGACGGTGATGGTGATGTGATCTGCGCAGGGCTTCGCCTAAGCACTATGACGCTATGACCGAAGGAGTAAACTGTGGAGGGGGCAGCGCACACGACTAAGCGATTTCTTGGTTTGTCTTTGGGGTGCCCCCATCCCTGTATATAAAGGGGGGAGGAGGAGGCTGGCGGCCAGGAGGGGCATGCCAAGGGGGAGTCCTACTTGGACTCCTAGTCCAACTAGGATTCGCCCCCACCCCTTTCCTTTCTCCATGGGAGGGAATAGGAAGGAGAGGGAGAGGGAAAGGGAAAGGGGGGCACCGCCCCCTCCCCCTTGTCAGACTGCTATGGGGGAGGGGGCGCGGCCACCCCTTGGAGGGCTCCTATCTCTCCACTAAGGCCCACCATTTCCCCGGGGGGTTCTGGTAACCCCTCGGTAGTCTGGAAAAAATACCCGAATCATTTGGAACCATTCTGATGTCCGAATACCACCTTCCAATATATGAATATTTACCTCTCGACCATTTTGAGACTCCTTGTCATGTTTGTGATATCATCCGGAACTCCAAACAAACTTCGGTCACCAAAACACACAATTCATAATACAAATCGGCATCGAACGTTAAGCGTGCGGACCCTACGGGATCAATGTCTATGTAGACATGGCCGGGACACATCTCCGGTGAATAACCAATAGCAGAACCTGGATGCTCATATTAGTTCCTACATATTCTATGAAGATCTTTATCGGTCAAACCGCATAATAACATACGTCATTCCCTTTGTCATCGATATTTTACTTACCCGAGATTCGATCGTCGGTATCCGCATACCTAGTTCAATCTCGTTACGGGCAAGTCTCTTTACTCGTTCCATAGTGCATCATCCCGTAACTAACTCATTAGTCACATTTCTTGCAAGGCTTATAGTGATGTGCATTACCGAGAGGGCCCAGACATACCTCTCCGATATACGGAGTGACAAATCCTGATCTTGATCTATGCCAACTCACCAAACACCTTCGGAGACACCTGTAGAGCATCTTTATAATCACCCAGTTACGTTGTGACATTTGATAGAACACAAGGTGTTCCTCCGGTATTCAAGAGTTGCACAATCTCATAGGAATATGTATAAGTCATGAAGAAAACAATAGCAATAAAACTAAACGATCATAATGCTAAGCTAATGGATGGGTCTTGTCCATCATGTCATTCTCTAATTATGTGACCCCGTTCATCAAATGACAACACATGTCTCTGGTCAGGAAACTTAACCATCTTTGATTAACGAGCTAGTCAAGTAGAGGCATACTAGGGACACTCTGTTTGTCTATGTATTCACACATGTACTAAGTTTCCAGTTGATACAATTCTAGCATGAATAATAAACATTTTTCATGATATAAGGAAATATAAATAAAAACTTTATTATTGCCTCTAGGGAATATTTCCTTCAACACGATATTTACAATTTTATTGTTTGTATTATTGAATGCATCACACACGGTGCGTAGAAGAAACTATGTGGCAATGGCTGTCCATCACACACCGTTTTATGTGGTAAACGTTTGCGCAAGGTGGACTAACGCAAACAGCTTTCAAGAGAAGGTCATGTGTGATTGTTCATTGATCCAACACGGTTTATTCCTAGAAACTATGTGTGTTTCCTGAGGTCATCGCCCACGGTATTTTCTCAATAACCGTTTGCAATAGCAAAACCCAATTAGCAGGCTAATTCACCATTAGCAGGCTAATTGCCCTATTATTAACAATCCATTTATTAATCTAATTGACATTCATATTAAGCACATAATGTATTTCATTTACATATTAAGGAAACAATATTTCATAATTGAAATACATCAGAGTACAACATGATATAGCTTCAGCACTCAGCTACCCCATTACACAACTGCACCAGCACCAAGTTTGACATGCAACATGTAGAACCTTTCGAAATTAGCATCATGGATGCTACATAGACAGATGCATCTCATCTGGAAAACTACTCAACCGGAAGGAGAATATTGAGCCTTCATTCATGTTGAAGGTCATTGCAACTTTAGGCCAGTGCCTGTGGATGATTGACCGTCCATCCTTCATCCTCTTCAGGAACACTTCAATATTGAACCATGGGTGTTGTATGAAAACCTTCCTAGCCTCCTGACCATAGAGGTGGTTTGAGCGGTAATCATCAATGAACTGCTTTGGAAAGGCCTGGAATCAAGGATGTGCATAAATTTCTTCTCTATATTGGAAATGGGGTAAAGGAATAAAAAAGGCAAGGTATAATAGTTAGTACCATCTTGTAGTGAACTGATGTCTTCTTCATTGTGCAGACAAAGATCTTGTTGTTTTCTGTCGCTAATTTCTTTATCCTAACAATCTTCCTGAGTTTCATGACTTGATTGATATTCATGGACAACTCATTTCCCCATATGAAAAAGGGTCGAATAGTGTGTCAAAACCTTTGACAGCAGGACCAACATGTGCAAGACCAAATTGTTAAAAACCAAAATATTAGAATGGTTCCTATAATTGCACAATAATGTGCTATTAGACAACGGACCATGCACGTGCTAACCTCGATTGTAAACCTCAGTGCTTCCCATTGTTTCCCCGCAACACATATAAGGTAGTTAGTCATTAGGTTAAGTAAGGGCTCACATGCTATTAGTAAAATATGTGGTTGAAAAATAAGCACATTGCAGATTCATCAGATTAATTCAAGCCACATGGAAAACCCATTTATCCAAACCAAGCATGATTAAGAAGTAGGAAATATAGCACTTGTATATGTTTCTCATGTATTAACTGCATGCAAATTCGATTTATTCCTCACATGCACAACAATACAGAATTCTACCCACGACAATTGGACATCGCATTGCAGAATTGAACCAAGTAGTTAACTAAACACCACAACAAATGAACCAAACATTAACTAAGCACCACATTGCACAATATAACATACTCCTAATAGAAGATCAGATCACTAACCAAACCAAACATGCTTAACAACTTGGAAATATAGCAATTGTATTTGTTTCTCATGTATTTACTATAGCCAAATTCAATTTATTCATCACATGGTATACAATAACAGAATGCACCCACATCAATTGAACACCACATTGCAGAATTGAACAAAACAGTTAATTAAACACCACAACAAATTTACCAAACATTAACTAAGCACCACATTGCACAATATAACATACTCCTAATAGAAGATCAGACAATTAACCAAACAAAGTGAGGGAGTCATGGATTAAGGGGTCCTCGGACGTACGACCTGTTGGCATGGGCCGGACTAATGGGCTGTGAAGGTACAAGACCGAAGACTCTCTCCCATTTCCAGATGGGAATCTCCTAGGCGTGGAAAGGCAACCTTGGCGCCTGATTATGGAGATTCCTTTCTCTGTAACCGACTTTGTATAACCCTAGCCCCTCTGGTGTCTATATAAACCGGAGGGTTGAGTCCTTAAAGGCAGAAACAATCATAATCATATAGGATAGAATTCTAGGGTATTAGCCATTACAACCTCGTGGTAGATCAACTCTTGTAATACTCATATTCCTCAAGATCAATCAAGCAGGAAGTAGGGTATTACCTCCACAGAGAGGGCCCGAACCAGGGTAAAATTGTGTCCCCTGTCTCCTGGTACCATCGACCCTAGACGCATAGTTCGGGCCCCTACCCGAGATCCAACGGTTTTGACCCCGACATTGGTGCTCTCATTGAGAGTTCCACTGTGACATCAAAGTCAGGGTTGATGGCTCGCCTTGTGATCAAGGACAATATCACCGCCGGTGGAGCTCTGGCCTTAGGCCAAACCCTCTGGCTGGGTGGCTTTATCATGATCGCCCGTTCTGCCGGTGAGCCGACGATGACTTCTCGGGTCATCGAAAATCGCCTCTGAATTGACTCCGAATACTCCAAACGGATGGATCCAACAGAATTGTCATCCTTGAACGAACTGCTGGATCGCATCGCCGCCTTGGGGTCGCTACAGACTATGACCGGATTGGGCTTAAACCCGATCAAAGAGAAATCAAATCTCCACCGATCACCCATCAGATTGCGGTAGTAGAGGAGCAAAACAACAACTCTTCCTCTATACCAAGGATGAACTATGTTTGGATCTCCGAGCTCAAACGGCCGGATACCTGTCCACGGAACGACATTCCTTGTTCTCCGAACCCGAAATCAGACGATAGACCTGAAAAATCGGTCGATCTCCCGGAGCCCGAACTATCAAGCCCGGAAATTTCTCAAACTCCAGATACCAAATTGGGTCAGGGTTCAGATTTAAATCCACCCACCCACCCAGATATACGCGATCTCACATACCTACGGCAGCAGTCTCAGGAAACAGTCCATCACTTTTAGGCTAGATTCCTCCTTGTCAAGGACAAGATTAAAGATTGCCGCGACGAAGACGTGATCTCAATATTCTGCAGTAATTGCACGGACGAAGGAATCCTCAACGCCATCAACCACCGTCACGTACTACACTTTGCTGACTTGGCAACCATAGTACAGAAGTACTGTGCAGTGGAAAGCGCCTGGAAAACTCAGGCAGCTCACTGGGAACCACCAGTCTCCACTCAACACCTCGTTCGGGCAAAAAGGATGCACCCTCACGGGGCGTCCGTCACAGCAGTAAAGAATTCTAATCCCATTTCGGGGAGCGGAACCATTCTGGAGGGATGGCTCGATAGGTCATGCAAAATACACACAACACCAGATACCATACCTACCCACAACCTTAGAGCATGTTGGATATTCCGGCAAGTGGCCAAGAGTGGCGAGGATATCCTCACCAAAAATACCTCGGAGCAACACCCCCCGGAAGACAACGACCTCAGGGTATTGATGGTCTTTGGGACTTTTGCCTCAAACAATCAGCGCAAAAGGGCCCTTCGCGACCTCGCCGAAGTCTGCCAAGGGACAATAATAAACCCCTAGAACGACACGGCCATAACTTTCAATGCCAGTGACGAACCAAAATTCTGGACAGCCCGGGCACTAGCCGCCTTGGTCCTGAATCTAATTGTGGATGGCTTTCGGCTCACCAAAGTGTTCATGGACGGTGGCAACAGATTAAACCTCATCTATGAGGATACATTCAAAAAAATGGAAATAGATAGGAGCTGTATCGAGCAAAGCAGAACGACCTTCCGAGGAATCATTCCCAGTCAGGAGGCATGATGCGTGGTAAAAAATACACTTGACGTGGTATTCGGCGCGCCGAAGAACTATCAGTCCGAAGAGATAACCTTCCAATTGGCCCCTTTCAATAGTGGATACCACGCCCTGTTGGGGCGAGATGCATTCACACGCTTTCAAGCCATACCTCATTACGGGTATATGAAGCTCAATATGCCCGGGCCCAATGGTATTATTACTCCCGCTAGTGATCCGGATATATACCTCTGCACTGAAGACAAAACAGCATCCCTAACCCTCGAGGCACTATCTGAGGCCCTCGCGATCGAACAGTTAACTACGCTACGCTCGATGGTGGATAGGGACGACGTAATCCTTGATAAGCGCTCCAAATCCACCTCCTTAAACCAGCAGAAGAAATAGTCAAATTTCAAGTCCACTAGACAGAACCAAAAAAGGCAGCCTCCATCGGGGCACAACTGGACCCAATGGTGGACACCGCCATACGAGCGTTCCTACGCGAGAACTAGGAAATATTCGCCTGGCACCCTTCTGATATGCCAGGAATCCCATGCAGGTTGGCCAAGCATAGCCTCAATATATTGAAGGAATATAAGCCGGTCAAGCAAACACTACGGCGATTTTTCGAACCCAAATGGCAAGCTATAGGGGAGGAGCTAGCCAAGTTAATTGAGGCCGGATTCATCAGAGAAATAGAACACCCAGACTGGCTAGCAAACCTGGTGATGGTGCCAACGAAGGATAAACCCTGGCCCATCTGCGTCAATTTCAAAGATCTCAACTAAGCTTGCCCGAAGGATCCCTTCCCCCTCCCCCTCATCGATCAAATCATTGATGCCACTGCAGGACACGACCCACTGTGTTTCCTCGATGCATATTCCGGATACCATCAAATTAAAATGAAGGAATCCGACCAAGCTGCAACGACATTTATTACCCCATGTGGGCCTTTCTGCTTAAACACTATGCCATTTGGGCTTGAAAACGCCAGCGCCACCTACCAATGCATGATTCAAACATGCCTGGAGAAACAAATTGGCAAGACAGGTGAACCTTATGTGGACGACGTCGTCATCAAGACTAAGCACGTCGAGTCATTAATAGACGACCTACGCCTCACATTGGACAACCTCTGGACATAAGACATTAAGCTCAGTCCGGAAAAATGTGTTTTCGGCGTTCCCTCAGGAAAACTCCTCAGCTTCATTGTTTCTAGTAGAGGAATCGAGGCAAATCCAGCCAAAATCCAAGCTTTATCACAATTGGCTACACCAACTGACTTTAAACAGGTCCAAAAACTAGCTGGATGCGTGACAACTTTAAGCCGCTTTATCTCAAGACTAGGAGAAAAATCATTGCCACTTTATCGACTTCTCCGACACACCGACCACTTCGAGTGGATGGATGCGGCAATGGCCGGATTGGAAGAAATAAAGGCTCTTTTAACAAGCAACCCCATCCTGGCCATGGCAAGCGTCAGCGAACCAATATTATTATACATCTCTGCAACACATCAGGTGGAGAGCGCAGTACTCCTCGTCGAGCGGGAGGAGGATGGACACAAATTCCCGCTCCAAAAGCCGGTATACTACGTATCTACTGTCCTAACTCCATGCAAGTCCCGGTACCCTCATTATCAAAAGATAGCATCACAGTCTTCATGGAATCTCGGAAGCTCCGACATTATTTCCAAGAGTGTTCGATTACGGTGGCATCCGAAGTACCACTGAATGACATAATAAACAACCGCGATGCCACGGGCCGGATTGCCAAGTGGGCCATTGAGCTCCTTCCATTCGACATAACATATAAGCCACGTTGGGCCATCAAATCGCAAGTACCGGTAGACTTCATCGCCGAATGGAGAGAGGTCGAACTTCCTGAAGAGTACGTCACATATTCCAATTGGGTCATGCACTTCGATGGTTCCTAAATGCTGGCGGGCTTAGGGGCGGGCGTTGTCTTAACGTCCCCCATCGGAGAAACGGTTAAGTACATACTCCAAATATTATACACAGACTCGAACAACACAACCGAATACGAGGCTTTATTGCACGGTCTTCGGATGGCTACCTCCATGGGCATACAACGCCTGGAAGTACGCGGGGACTCAAATCTCCCAATATCCTAGATAAATGGAGACTTCGACGCCAAAGATCCAAAGATGGCGGCCTATCATAACGCCATACTCAAAATATCAGCTCGGTTCGAGGGACTCGAGTTTCATCATGTGGCTCGAGAAAGCAATCAAGCGATGGATGTTCATGCTTGCATGGACGCCAAGTGTGACCCAGTCCGGCCTAACATCTTTTTGGAAAGGCTCTTCAAGCCATCTGTGGTGTGGCAGGACGAGAGCGGCAATACTAGTCCGGATACTATTATACCCCTAGATTCCGAACACAATACTGATATCATCGGAGGCTCAGCCACTGAAACAACATCGTCGGTCCATTTGATAATGGTAGTAATTGCCCCATGGACAAAACCCTTCTTGGCCTACCTTAATAGGCGAGAGCTCCCTGAGGATCAGAATGAGGCTCGCTGTATTTTTCGGCGTTCGAAAGCCTACATGGTCCACGAAGGAGAGCTCTGCAAGAAAAGCGCTACCGGAATAGTTCAAAGATGTATCTTCGAAGAAGAGGGACGGCAGATCCTCACTACTAGGAAAAGGGCTATGGCTAATATGGACATTAATGGCGCACCACATATGTGGTGCGCCACTGCTATATAGCAGTGGCGCACCATGTGTAGGTACGCCATTAATGTCCATATCACTAATGGCGCACCGCACCTACAGTGCGCCACTACTAACAAATTTTCTTTTTATTATTTTTCCAAAACTAGTAATGGCGCAACAGGGCATAGTGCGCCATTACTAACAAATTTTTTTACTTTTTTTTCAAAACTATTAATGGCACACCAATGCATAGTGCGCCATTACTAGTTCAAACTAGTAATGGCGCACCACAACCACGGTGCGCCACTACTAACAATTTTTTTATTTTTTTGCAAAAAACTAGTAATGATGCACCACGTAACAGGTGCGCCATTAGTAACCAGGGTTTCTAATGGCACATTGTTAGGTGGTGCACCATTACTAACTTTCTGTGGACCCACACCCCCGTGGACCGCCTTTTCAGTTTTAGAAAAAATAAAAGAAAATGATGGAAATGTCAAAAAAATAATAGAAAATAAGTTTCTCATGTGATATGTGGTCTAGTTGTTCGGAAAATTTACAAATATGAATTTCGACTTTAGTTGCAAAATCTCTCTAGAATTTAGTAAAATGGGAATAACTTTTGCATACGAACTCGGATTAAAAAGTTTTTTATCTGAAAAATCATCTACTGGAAAAGTTACATCCGAATTGAACGGGGGGATACCCCGTTGAAGATTTTCAGAATCCCCAAAAACCTAACAGAACAAAAGATATGGGGCTTTCAAGATCTAGATGGGGAAAAATAAAAAAAATTCAAACTTAGTAGTGGGGCACCATTTGCTAAGTGCGCCACTAGTAATAGAAAAAAAATTGGTTTCAAATTTTTTTTCGGATTTTTTTTTCAAAATATGATACGTAATATGACCGGGAAGTTTGAAATATTTTTTCAAAATTTCATCACACTCATGAACATGAACAAATTCCTAGACATCAACAAGGTTTAATAGGATTGATATGATAGATATATCAACAAGTGCCTGTTAAGTGAGTTGGTGCTGGAGTTGGATAGAATTGTGAAGTTAAGCGTGCTCGGGCTGGAGTAGTGTGAGGATGGGTGACCTTCCAGGAAGTTTGACCACGGAGTGCGATTTGACAGCATATTGACCCGACATTAAGCCATAGTGACCCGAGATTAAGAAAAAAAAATTCAAAAAACTTTTTTGAAGAAAAAATTCTGAAAAAAATGAAAAAAATTTGTTAGTAATGGCGCACTTCTATGTGGTGCGCCATTACTAAGTCAGATAGTAATGGCGCACTATAGGTGCGCCATTACTATTTGTTACTAGTGGCGTGGTAATAGTGGCGCACTGGCCAATAGTGCGCCATTAATGGCAAAATAGGTGCGCCACCAATTAGTCTTTTCCTAGTAGTTCCTGGCTGAAATCCATGCTGGCCTCGGTAGTCACCACACCGCAGCTCGGGCCCTTGTAAGTAAGGCCTTCCGTACATGTTTCTTTTGGCCGACGGCCCGAGCAGATGCATAGGACCTTGTCCAACGTTGTATCGGATGCCAGCTTTTCGCCAACCAAAGCCATATGTCGCCCACCGCTCTACAAACAATTCCTATTACTTACCTTTTGCGGTCTGGGGACTGGATATGGTCGGACCCCTTAAAGGAGGCAGCCAAAAGAAAAAATATTTGCTGGTCATGGTAGATAAGTTCATTAAGTGGATAGAGGCCAAACAAGTTAAAACGGCCGAAGCCGGACTAGTGATAGACTTTATATCCGGTGTCGTGCACCATTATGGTGTCCAACACAACATCATCACCGACAATGGCTCCAATTTTACAGCCGATGAGGTGAAAGCATGGTGTGCTAATCTAGGCATTAAGCTCAATTACGCCTCCGTCTATCATCCGCAAACAAACGGTCAAGTTGAACGAGCCAATGGTCTTAACATGAGCGGCATCAAACCCAGACTAGTGCGGTCTTTGAAAGAATCGGACAAGCACTGGGTTGAGGAGCTCGACTTCGTACTCTAGGGGCTGCGGACCACGCCCAATCGCACTACCATCTATACACATTTCTTCATGATGTACGGCGCAGAGGCTGTGTTACCCTGTGACATTATTCATGACACACCTCGAGTGCGCACGTATGAAGAGAGAGAGGCCGAGCTTGATCGGCAGGATAGCTTAGATGCCCTAGAGGAGGAGCGCGACGTTGCGAAAGCCCGGTCCGCATTTTATCAACAGCAGGCCCGCAGATATCAAAGAAGAGAAGTGAGTGCCAAGACATATAATGTTGGCGAACTAGTTCTACGCTTGCCGGAGAAGAAAAAGGACAAACTCAAGCTGAAGTGGGAGGGTCCCTTCATCATTGATGAAGTTCTCACTCGAGGAGCGTATAGCCTGCGTGATGCATCAGACAATCGCCTAGAGCCGAACCCCTGGAACGCGGCCAAACTCCGAAGATTCTATGCCTAGCGCTGAACTCTTCGTTCGTCTCCTTCTCCCTATTGTTTCCATTATTTTTCTCCTCTCTTTTCGCTTTTTCTTTTTTTAGCCTTAAAGCTTTTGTACGGCCAAAACGTGCACATATGACGTACACATCCTCAAATGTGTACGTCCATTATACCTGGGGGCTTCTTGCACAGAAGCTTATTATTTTTATTTTTCGGGCATCAAGCTCATCACATATGCGTTTTTTCCTCACATGTACCTTTCTTCGCCATTATATGCATCGATATGACTTAAGTTTTGGCCAAGCTGGGTTTCCTGGCTCCTGTGCTTATGCCCTAGGTTCTCGTTAGTTCGACTAGGGCATAAAGGGAGCACCTCTGTGATTGCTACTGCCGGGTCATCCGGATGCGTACCTCAGTCTGGGTGAAGCCGAAAGCTAGCGTTCTTAAGGGAATATTCGGTCGGCGGACTAAAGATGTTTTTACATTCCTCCCACTATGAACCCCCAGATGTTACGTATACTTCGATCTTTTCAATCATAGTTCGGACATGCACATTAACGCATGAACACCCAGGGAAAGGAACCCTTAACGGAACTATTCTCTCTGGAAGATGGTTCTTACAATCACAATGCAATATAACATAGCTAGTCGGATACAACTTGTATGTTCAAGCAACTATGACCCCTACGCCTGGTTTGCACGCATACCCCGGTCTATTTTGCCGTTCAGGTATTGAGAAACACTGCGCGCCTTCAGGTCCAAAGGTCAAAGAGAAAAGGTCGGCCATGACAATCATTTTACAATCCGGCTACAGACAAATATGTCAAGGAAAGTACATAGTCACTTGGACTAAAAAATTTCCTCATCTATACCATCTAATAGGCCGTCTAGCTTACAATCCTGTTGGGAATATTTGGCGGCTAATTCTACTTGGTCATATACCAAATTAACTGGAATTTATTTCCCATCCGGCCCTAGAGGTCCAACCCAGGCCATATGATTTGGATCAATCTTGGTATACCGTGTTTTTACCATGGCCTAGGCCTCTCGCGCACCTTCCCGGCAGGCTGATATCTTCCATAATCGAATACGCTGCCGTGCCTCTTTGAATTGCTCCACGAGCTCTGCCATACCTCCTGGAGGAGAGGCGGATGGCCATAAAGCCTTGGCAACACTCCGCATTGCTTGCCAAACTTGCTCGTGCATCCGGGACAGCTCTTGTAGTAGGCCGCCTTGAGATCGGGACATTTCCTCTTCGGGACGGCTAGTCAGCATACCTACAGACATAAATCTGTCAGTTCCTGCCCTCGCCGAATGATAGGGAGGCAAGTTTGAAAAGCATACTAAATATGCCGCCTTGTAGCCTCCTATTCTCCTTGACAGCGTCAGCTAGCCGGGCTCGAACATCTTTTAGTTCTTCACCCAGTTGGGTATGGGAATCTTGCATCTTGTTCTTTTCCTCCCTGACCCGCGTCAGCACACGCTCACTTGCCGCATGTTGCCTTTTGGCCTCTTGTTCACCAGCCTGGGCGACCATCAATTTCTCTCTCAATTGCTCTAGCGCTTCTGTCAGCAGAAACACAATAGTATTAATATAACTGGTATATGACTATACTTTCTTCTGATGGGGAGAAGCATTACGAGGTGGTGCCTCCTTGGATTTTTCCAATTCAGAGGTAGCCGTAGTTAGCTGAGTCTGACACTTTTCCAGCTCTTAAGATAGCAGGCTATTCTTTTCCACAAGTGCCTGATTATACAATGATCCTTAAATTAGTTGTATCAACGGCTTTATGTCTCGGGGGCTACTGGTATATGATCATTAAATGTACACTTACACTACTGGAATCAGCTTCTTTGCCGTCCGCCGTGGAGGACAGCAAAGGCATAGATCATGGATGGCAAACCTCTTTGCCGTCCGCTAGCAGACGACAAAATGTATGGATGAACATGTGCCAGCAAAGGCCTTCTTTGTCGTCCGCTTCTTAGAAATGGACGGCAAAGGATTATGTCATCCGCCATCCGAGGCCAGCAGACGGCAAAGATAGCGGACGGCAAAGCGGTGGTGTGAGGGCCGTTAGGGGGTTAACGGCGCTCTTTGCCGTCCGCTGACAGACGGCAAAGAGCCCAGCTAGGCAGCACTGGGAAGCTGCCACATGTCTAGATATGCCGTCTGCCAGCAGACGGCATAGAAATTTGAATCTTTGCTGTCTGCCGGTGGACGGCATAGCTGGTCACTTTGCTATCTGCCAGCCGAGGGCAAAATGAGCAAATAGGCAGCCAGTGTTCCCAGTTTGCATAGGTGACTGCCACGTGTACTCTTTACCGTATTCTAGTGGACGGCATATCTCTTTGCCGTCTGCTAGCGGATGGCAAAGAGGCTATATATCCCCTATTTTTATTTAAATCCCATTAATTGGACATGGTTTCAAACACAGATATACATGCATACATATCCACCATATCCAACAGCATGTCCAACAACATATTTCATCAAATCCAACAACATAGGTCAACAAAGTCCAACATATCCATATATACATGACCAGAAACAAGTTTCCAACAACATATCCAAACAAGTTTTCATAAACAACAAGGAAGCACCAGAAGAATAGTACACTCCATGAATCCAAGCTTCCTCATGTAAAGCAAATCTGCAAATTAGGAAAGATGAAAGTAAGAAGAAGAAGAAGAAGACTAGTTAGAAGAAGAAGATTTTTTTCTTCTCTTTCTTTTTCTCCTCTCCCCTTCTTTATCATCATCTTCTTCTAACTAAGGTAGGTAAAAATATCATTTTATTGCTAAGCTAGGTAAAAATGCTAAGTGTAGGTCATTTTGGAGCTAAGCTAGGTAAAATAGGTCATTTTGGAGCTTAGTAAGGTTATTATGTCATTTTCGAGGAAAATAAGCTAAGTCTATATCATTTTGGAGCTAACAAAGATTATCATGCCATTTTTTACCTAAGTATGCTAAGTATGTCATAAATGAACTGAATAAGCTAAGTATAGCTCATTTTTTTATCTAACTTAGGTAATTATGCCATTTAGGAGGAAAATAAGCTAAGTATCCATTTGTAAAGCAAAACACTAGAGAAAACTTACCCTAATCACAAGAAATGTGATGAAGATCGCAACTAAGGTAACAATTGATCCAATGGCATAATGATACCAAGCCTCATTATCAATGGCATATTTTTCTAATCTTCTTAAGCTTCAGGCGCATTGCATCCATCTTCAAGCGCATTGCATTCATCTTCATCTTGTGATCATCGATGACGTTGGCAACATACAATTCCAATGTCATCTTCTCATCTTCAATTCTTTTCATTTTTTCTTTCAAATACTTATTTTCTTTTTCAACTAAATTTAACTTCTTGACAAGAGGGTCCGTTTCAAATTCCGGTTCACATACCTCCTAGATTAAAATATCTCTATGTCCGCCATAATTGTAATAAATGCGAAATGCAACAAATAGTTATGAAAGAGAATTTACCACATCCGAATCATAAAGCGGGCGAGGGCCGACCAGGACGGACATCAAGACCATGGTACCATGTATAAGAAACAATCATATAAAGTAAGAAAATTATAAATACCAACTATATAAATCATACAATCATACAAATAACTATATAAATCAAGTACAATGTAAAATTTTGAATACCTAATAATCACTATCGGTAAGGACATGCTCATCATCATCATTAATGAAAGCATCATCATCATCACCATCGGTAATGACGTGCTCATCATCATCATTAATAAATGCATCATCATGTGGAAGGCCACCTTTACGTAATCGTTCAAGCATTGACAGGTCACCTGCAGCAGTAACTTCTTCATCTTTCGGTTCTTCTTCTTCTGGCTCAGGGGTGAAGTCAGATTTACTATCGTTGTGTACTTCAATATTCTGGGGTGGAGTAGAGCAGTTCTTGAAACATTTTTTTGGACAAACGTGTTTCTTGGAAGAATTCTCCTTCATCATATATGTCTTGGTTAATGTGAGGTTCATAATCCTTTTCATTGGGGGGGTGGTCTAACACGTGGCGGCACTTCATAAATGACGTCCCAACCACTGAGATTTGGATCACTTTGACAGGCCCACGGTACATAGAAAACTTGGGTTGCCTGTTGAGCCGTAATATAGACATCGGGAACATTCAAATGGGTGCTTTGTTTGATTTCGACTAGCCCTATATATTCATGAGTCCTGATAGTCTCCATCGGCTGGAACCAATAACATCTGAAGACTACGACGTTTGGTGGGTTTTCACCATAGAATTCAAGTTCATAAATTGCTTCAACTCTTCCATAACACTCGATACCTCCTTCGCCGATAGTAGAGACACAACAATTTCAGACTTTCGGTCGGCCATAGATAGCTGTTTGCCCTAGGTACAAAAGCGATACCCGTTGATTTCGTATTTGTCAAATGAGCGGACCTTATAGTCAAAACCATTAGCTACTTGTCACAATTCTGCATCCATAATCTCTGAATTAGCCTACAAGTTTAATACACAAGGATTGTTGCATTAGTCAAAAATTACCAAAGAAATGAAAGGGTCAAATGGAAACTGTTTTTTGAACCAAGAGATGAAACCGGGATATTCGGCTCCTTGTTTTGCCAGAAGCTCACACTCTTCGACAGAATCCTTTTGGATCACCGCTCCATACGAGAATATGGCGATGTATCGACTGCATCAAATATCCAGGAATAAGAGAAGCTCGAAGAAATTAGAAGTTGTGAAACAATGTACCGAGATCTTACTCGATGTACGGCCGCACTTCTGTTAGGTTATTGAAGAGATACAGTGAAATGGTTCGCCATTCTTCAACATCCAACCTTACTAGTTTCAAATCACTGGCTGGTGCGAGATTCCCTTTGAATAGGCTAAGGTTGGATTGACCCTTTTGAGGTTCGTCGGCATTGTACCAAGGCTTCGGATTATGCAAATGACATTTTTTTGGCTTCGTAGTGTGCTGTCACAAAGTTTGCCGCCACCTCGGTGATGAATGCCTCCTCCATCGATGCTTATATTCTACGTTGATTTTTACATTTTGCTCGAAGCGTCTTTTGCATCCTCTCAGTTGAGTAGCACCAACGATTTTGCACGCCCCCCCAATCGTTCCTCGGTCGGGAGATGCAAAATCAAGTGTTGCATTAGATTAAAGAAGCTTGGCGAAAAGATCATCTCTAACTTGCAGATCAACTCTAGCGCCAACTGTTCCATTTCTTCTAGGAGGCCAGGCAATAGTTCTTTCGCACAAAGAACACAAAAGAAATAGCTTAGCTCTGCCAGTACTAGCCATTCATCCTGAGGGATGAAGCCATGCAACATCACCGGCATTATCCGCTCAATCCATATGTGCCAATCATCACTTTTTAGACCAAATATTTTCAATTTTTGAAGACTCGCTCCCCTCTTTAGATTTGCTGCATACCCATCGGGGAACATCAACTGCATTTTCACCCACAAAATAATTTTCTTCATAGCTGGCCTTCCAAGATTGAATCGTGTCTTTTTCTTCGTCCAGTTCCCTTTCCTTTCGGTTCTTTCATGTTTTGTAACAGTCTATCACATAGCTCCTCTTGATCGACTCTAGCCTTAGTATTATCCTTTGATTTCCCCTCTATGCCGAACAATGTACAAAAAATGGCTTCGGCGATATTCTTTTCAGTGTGCATCACGTCGATGTTGTGTGGGCAAATGAGGTCTTTGAAGTAAGGCAGATCCCAGAAGCATGTCTTATGAGTCCAAGCGTGTTCCTTATTATACCCCTTGAAATACCTTGGATGCTCTGGATCTGGCTCGAGAGCATTTAATTGATCTAGAGTCTGTTGGCCTATCAACGCAGGTGGGGGTGAGTGTTTGAAAACTCTACATTTGATGAAGTTCTTCTTGTCTTTCCTGAATTTATGGCCAGGATGTAGAAACGGTCTATGCAAGTCGAAGCAACTATACTTGCGCCCTGCCGTCAGCCAACGAAACTCAAGAGCTCCCTTGCATGTAGGGCATGGGAACCTTCCATGCACACACCAGCCAACGAATAGCGCATACGCCCGCAAGTCATGTGTCGAGTACATGTACCAGGCACGCATTCTGAAGTTCTCTTTGCTAAAGGTGTCACATGTCTTGAACCCATTATCCCAAATTTCTTGCAATTCGTCCTTAAGCGGTTGCATGTACACATTCATATTCTTCCCCGGATAGTTGGGCCCTGGAATTATCAACGTCAGGAAAATGTTCTTTCTTTCCATAATCTGGCCGGGGGGGGGGGCAACAGCTGTATGCGGTTGCCATCTGACCAAACACACTGAACCCATCTGTGCTGACGGCGACTCGAGGATGCCTTGGATCTGCCATTTTTTCCTTATCTAATGCATCGAAGCGCTTCCACACTTCACCATCCGATGTGTGCACCACCATCACATTCCCATCTGCATCTAGTTTGGTTCTTTTGCCCGTTTTGTGCCATGTCATCTAACTGGCCGTGTCTTCGACCATGAAAAGAAGTTGAAGTCTTGGTACGATTGGCATATACCAAAGAACATTAATGGGTATTTTGGTCTCCGTATTCTCATCCATACCATTGTCTACCACAACATACCTAGAAGAATTGCAAATGGGACAATAGTTCAAGTCCTCATACTGAAGCCTAAATAAGACACATCCTTTCTCACATGCATGTATCTTCTCATAGGGCATCTTAAGAGCACGAAGGATTTTGTCTGACTGGTACAAGTTTGGAGGTAGCACATGGCCTTTGGCTAGAAATCGTCCAAATACTGTCATCATCGCGTTGTAGCATTCTCTGCCCAAGTTGAATTGAGCCTTCAGAGCCATTATTTGTGAGATGGCATCCAACTGACAAAGCTCTGTGTGCTCGTGGAGAGGACGTTTTGAGGACTCCAACATTTCAGTGAAGGCCTTTGCAGATTCCTCCATCTCCTCGTCTGAGTCCCGAGCATCGTCAAAGTCTTACACCATGTCTGCGGTCCCGTTACCATGCTCGTCGGTGCAATGATGAACCACCTCGGCTCTGGCATGTTGGGCAGACTCACCATGTAATGTCCAGACCGTGTAACCAGGCGTAAAACCAAACTTCTACAAGTCTTTACTCATTTCAAGATCGTCCCTCTTTTTATAGTTGTCGCAACGGGCACAGGGGCACCAGTTTAATTCCTGGCCATTTGCAAATGCGGCTCTAACAAACCCCTTGGTTTTTGTTAACCATTCCTCGGTCCAAACTTTCTGACTAGTGTAACCGGTGTACATCCATGCACGATCACTCATCCTACTAGACACACAAGAAATATATACATAATTAAGCAAACCATGCATACCCATCAGTTAATGGAGTTTGTCAGTTTTCTTACGTCCATGCAACCTACACGCTAATAGGTAAAGATAGGTCCTAATCCCACCCAAGTATGTGTAGATTGGGTTTGTTTTCCCATGCTCTACTCCGGATCTAACACAAAATTTCGGCAGCACCTCCCCGCTGTTCTCCTGATACACGTCTCAGCAATAAGCAGAGAGGATGTGTACCCAGAGAACAATAGGGAGGAACTGACGATTCTACATCGGATCTAGAGCAGAGCATGTGGGAAAATGAACCCAATCTACACATACTCGGGCTGTCCATGGATAACATTGGACAATTCGAAAAAATCACAATTATAAATATGAAAATGCATGCATATTTATAAATGTAACCCTTTCGAACGGGAGACGCATAGTGGTTACGCATACTGATGATTGACACCTATAGCTAGCTTGTTTCATCGGCACGAAGATCGGAACAGAGCAAGTGAAGGGGGGAGGAGGATATGTCATTTGTGCTCACCAACGAATGCAAGGGCAGAGCTCATCGAACACCAGACCCTCGCAGCAACGAAATAACTGCAAATTTGAATCGAAAGATGAATAACATAGCAATTTTGTTTCTTCCGTCGACCTAACTAAATTTTTACAGCAGGATGAGCGGGTTAGGGGGTTCTTGGCATTGATGGAACCCTAAATAGCAAGTATTCGACATCGACGACCACATGTATCTCGCACCGACGATACTTGCTATTTAGGGTTCCATCGACACTGAGGAACCCCTAACCCGCTCGTCCCTGGGCGCCCTCTTTTTTCCTTTCCTTCTTCTTGTTCTTCTTCTTCTTCTTCTTCTTCTTCTTCTTCTTCTTTCTTCTTCTCCCTCCTCCTCTTCCACCCTCCTCCTCCTCCTTCTACTCTAAACTAAACTAAACTAAACTAAACTAAACTAAAACTAAAACTAAAAGTAAACTGAAAATAAAACTAAACTAAAACTAAAACTAAAACTAAAACAGAAACTAAACTAAAATAAACTAAAAAAACTAAACTAAAAAAGGGGGGAAGAACAAACCTGCAGGCGCCGGTGGAGGGCAAGGTCGGCCGGTGTCGCGGGGCGGCGCAAGGGACGCGAGGAGGAGGGCGGCAGCGGGGCGGGGCGGCGCAGGGCCGCGGGGAGGAAGGCGGCAGCGGGGCAGGGCGGCGGGGCAACGGGGCGGTGGGGCGCGGGGGCGGGGGAGGGCTGGATGGTGACAGGGGCTGGGTCTAGGGGGCGGGGCTGGCGGGTGGCGGCGTCGGGGGAGGAGAGAGGCGGGCGCGCGGGAGGGAGGCAGAGAAAGAGAGAGAGAGAGCGGAGATGGCTCGGCCCGTTAAGTGGGCCTTCTTTGCCGTCTGCTAGAAGACGGCAAAGACGGCGGCCATTTAGGGCTGGCCCACGTCACCTCTTTGCCGTCCACCGGCGGACGGCAAAGAACCTGACCTAGCCACGCTGTGCCCTGTGAGGCCCACCTGGCCATTTGCCATCTGCCTTCTAGCTCTTTGTCGTCAGCTAGCTGACGGCAAAGAAGTTGCGGATGGCAAATAGACTTTTTGCCATCCGCACTTTCTTTGCCGTCCGCTTTGTGGGAGCGGACGACAAAGAGGCTCTTTGTCGTCAGCCGGCAGACGGCAAAGAGGTGGAAGATGGCAAATTGCCAGATTCCAGTAGTGTTACCCGCATATATTTTAGATGTTGGTCCGTTGCTCTAGCAAGTCCATCCCGAGCAGCTCAGATGTACGCATCGGCCTAGCTAAAGGCATCGAATGCCTCCTTTGAAAAGCCGAAGTCACGGAGAACGGCCCTCCGACGACGTTGATTCATGGCGCCGTACACTTCAGAGTTCGCGACAGACATATCGTCCAAATCATCTGCGGAAGGACAGTCCGGCGCCTCTCCCGTGTCAGCCCCCGTCTTTAGGGTAGGGTATGGAACCTGACTAGTGGAGGCACGACCGGCAGGATCCCCGGACATAGTCCGGCGGACGCTTTTCCTGATAAAGCGGCGGATGACGTCACAATTTGATGTTGCGACCAGGAGACATATTTTAAAAAGAAAGCATCACCTCTTTGATGAAGGTTCTGCCATATTATCATTTGCCTTTGTCTTTGAAGATGTGCTCGACGCGGGCAACACTCTCCTCGGAGATGCTTCTGGTGCGTGTTGTGGCGTAGAGCACCTCCCCTTTGGAGCACGAAATAGCGCGGTGGGTGAGTGTCGGTGTCAAAACCGGCGGATCTCGGGTAGGGGGTCCCGAACTGTGCGTCTAAGGCGGATGGTAACAGGAGGCAGGGGACACGATGTTTACCCATGTTTGGGCCCTCCTGATGGAGGTAAAACCCTATGTCCTGCTTGATTGTTCTTGATGATATGAGTATTACAAGAGTAGATCTACCACGAGATCAGAGAGGCTAAACCCTAGAAGCTAGCCTATGGTATGATTGTATGTTGTCCTACGAACTAAAACACTCCGGTTTATATAGACACCGGAGGGGCTCGGGTTACACAAGGTGAGTTACAAAGGTGGAGATATCCATATTTGTATTGCCTAGCTTGCCTTCCACGCCTAGTAGAGTCCCATGCGGACACGGGACGAAGTCTTCGATCTTCTATCTTCATAGTCCAACAGTCCGGCCAATGGATATAGTCCGGCTGTCCGGAGACCCCCTAATCCAGGACTCCCTCAGTGAGGCATAATAAGGAAGCTCTTTGGAAGAAGGTGTCTCTTAAATTACTTACATGTGAAGTAGGGAGGAGGCCGGGATAATAGGCGATGATGGGCACTTCTTTACCATCATAGCTCGCCTGGTAGAATACTCCATTCCCAAGCTCCACAAATATGTCCGGATCTTCTTTGAATCCGTGGTCAAGGTCCCGATTGTGATCCTCCGGCTGGGGGGCGGGGCTATGGATCCCCTCGGTAGCCTTCTGCCATTCCTGTTGCGAGTGGATAGGTTACTATCCGTTAAAAAGGATTCAGGGAGAGGATTGAGTAAAATGGTGGGATTGGAACTTACCCAGCTAGGAGGATTATAGATGGCAAATCCATCTCTACATTGGAGACTGGTGAACTCCACCTTCTCCCCTTTGTATAGTTCGGCCAATATTTTGGCCAAAGGGGCGGGGGTTTTCGGACCCTTCCGACCACAGCGTGAGGCGTCATCTTCCCCATTATAGTGCCACATGGGAAGCCCTCTGTATTGGAGTGTGTCGGTGTCAAAACCGGCGGATCTCGGGTAGGGGGTCCCGAACTGTGCGTCTAGGCCGGATGGTAACAGGAGGCAAGGGACACGAAGTTTTACCCAGGTTTGGGCCCTCTCGATGGAGGTAAAACCCTACGTCCTGCTTGATTAATATTGATGATATGGGTAGTACAAGAGTAGGTCTACCACGAGATCAGAGAGGCTAAACCCTAGAAGCTAGCCTATGGTGTGATTGTTGTTGTATATGTTGTCCTACGGACTAAAACCCTCCGGTTTATATAGACACCGGAGAGGGTTAGGGTTACACAAAGTCGGTTACAATGATAGGAGATCTGTATATCCGTATCGCCAAGCTTGCCTTCCACGCCAAGGAAGGTCCCTTCCGGACACGGGACGAAGTCTTCAATCTTGTATCTTCATAGTCCAGGAGTCCGGCTGAAGGTATAGTCCGGCCATCCGGACACCCCCTAATCCAGGACTCCCTCAGAGTGGTTGGACCCCCCGCACTATAGAAATCGCCATTACCTCAATTATTGATAATCCGGACTGGGCGAGTGTCTTAATGTTGCCGATCAACTGACTGACTTCCGTGCTATCCTCCTCCTCGAGGTTCTGAGGGCGCTATCTATGGCGTTTCTTCAACGGAGCGCTTGAAAATTCAGGGAGACCCATTCTGACTAGGTCAGGAAGGGCGACATCGTCAATATAGAACCATTCGGATGGCCAGTCTTCGGATGCCTTCTTCGGCCTGCGGGATAGGTATCCGGTCCCGGTGATGCTCCATACCTTGGCTCCTCCCACTTCGAATATTGATCCCCGTTTATTACGAGGGACGAGGCAGAACAGTTTCCTCCATAATTAAAATTGGACCTCACAGCCCAGGAATAACTAACAAAGAGCAATGTAACCCGCAATGTGCAGGATGGTGACAGGACTAAAATTGTCCAGTTGGAGGCCATAATACTCTAGAAGTCCTCGGAGGAATGGGTGGATTGGAAATCGGACGCCTCTTAGCAAGTAGGGAATGAAGCACACTCGTTCCCCCGGGATGGATTGGGGCAATTCTCCGCCTGAACCTTGCAATTGAAGGACGTCGATCCTGCTCGGACGGGGACTAGATACGCGGGGGGAAGAAAGGCCTATTTTTGCAGCTTCGTCAACTGACTGTGATATACGGAACATCTCTCCCAATCACCTTTTTCGGAGCCGTGGGGACGAGAGGAAGTGCTGGGAGCACTAGCCATGTTGGAGTGGTTCCTCCTAGCGAGCTCTGAGGATTTTTTCGCATGGTGTTGAATGGATCTGAGATCTAATCTCTTTAAATAGGCTTCTTTCTTGCATGGTCTGGGTGATATGTGCAAAAATACCCCGACCTCTCGTATTCGCTTGACACGTGGAAGCTGAAGGTAGGAAGGCGTGGAAGCCGATGGGCGTGAAATTAAATGGAAAGACGAATACTACACTTTAAGTCAGGGACTTTGAAGTAATCGGAGGAGGAACCCGCCTTGCAATGCCGAAGACAATCTGCGCGCCGGACACATCATCATTGAAAGACTGGTTCATGGGATACTGGGAGTCCTGGATTAAGGGGTCCTCGGACGTCCGGCTTGTTGGCATGGGCCGGATTATTGGGCTATGAAGGTACAAGACCGAAGACTCTCTCCCGTGTCCGGATGGGACTCTCCTTGGCATGGAAGGCAAGCTTGGCGCCTGGATATGAAGATTCCTTTCTCTGTAACTGACTTTGTATAACCCTAGTCCCCTCCGGTGTCTATATAAACTGTAGGGTTGAGTCCGTAAAGGAAGAAACAATCATAATTATATAAGCTAGACTTCTAGGGTTTTAGCCATTACGATCTCGTTGTAGATCAACTCTTGTAATACTCAAATTCATCAAGATTAATCAAGCAGGACGTGGGTATTGCCTCCATAGAGAGGGCTCGAACCTGCGTAAACATCGTGTCCCCTGTCCCCTGTTACCATCGACCCTAGACGCATAGTTCAGGAAACCCTACCCGAGATCCGCCGGTTTTGACAATGACACCAAGCATGCTTAACAACTTGGGAATAAAGCAATTGTATTTGTTTCTCATGTATTTGGTACAACCAAATTCGGTTTACTTCTAACAAGGTATACAATAACAGAATGCACGCACAACTCTTGAACATCGCTTTGCAGAATTGAACCAAACAGTTAACTAAACACCACAACACAAATGAACCAAACGTTAACTGAGCACATTGCACAATGTATAACCGAACCAAGCATGCTGGACAACTTGGAAATATAGAAATTGTATTCGTTTCTCATGTATTTTGTAAAGATAAATTCGATTTATTTCTCACATGGAAGACAATACAAAATTGTAGCTTGAAGAATTGAACATCACATTTGCAGAATTGAACCAAACAGTTAACTAAAGACGATAACTAATTAACCAAACAGTTAATAAGTGAGCACCACACTGCACGACATATAGAACATATACACTAGAGCAACACATTGCATGGTAAAATTAGAAAGAACAATTCATTAGACAGTTAAGGAAAGGCAGGAGCAGGACACACAATGGGTAAACCGAGCATGCTTAACCGACATAGCTAGCAAATGGCAAGGTGCTCCTCCAAGATCTGGGGGTCAGCACGAATGGCAGCCATCGTGACCTCATCCGCGCGTGCGGCCATGATTTGCTTCTCCGCTGCCAAATGCTCCTTGAGCTCCTGGTTATGTTGCGTCCACCCTGGCTCAGGGCAGCGCTCATTTGGTGGAGCTAGGGGTTGGTGATTTGGGTGGAAGGTGTCGCGTCGGTGGTCGGGGCATGTGGGATGTGGAAGGACGAGGAGATGGGGGTCAGATGTGGATTACCTGCCTGGATAGACGAGGCCGAGCAGCGTGAAGGAGGGTCGCCGGCGAGGAGGCAATGCTATAAGCAAGCCGTGAAGGTTTCAACTTGGAAAAGTAAGGCAGAAACAGGGGAAATGTGGCTTTTGGTAAGGGGGAGGGGGCGGGGAGATAGATATTTCCGCGGAATCCGAATATTTTGAATCGGTTCAGCGAAAAAACTGGCGCGCAAAGTGTCATTAGACTCGGTCCCTTATTCAGAACTTTGTACGATATGTTAACATCACAAACAATTGGAATAGCTTAACCCGTGTGCGATGAGTTTGAACGTCACTAATTTTGGTTCCAATTTTCCTGGTTACAGTGGTCATCCACGTCATTGCATAATTTGGGTACACAGCACACCCACACTTCTTACTCGAGGAAGTTCAGCAATTAAACAAAGCTAGCTGGCCTAAAAATTACTCTAACAAATTAAAGATCGACACTCTTAATTAAAAAAACAAAGAGTACTACTATGGCTGGTGCTCGTTGGTCTACGCGGCCTCCTCCATGTCCAGCTCACGCCCGACGGTCTCCTAGGGAAAGGGCTCCATGGCATCCATCGCATCATACTTGGCAAACATCTCGCCATCCACGTCCGCCATCTCTTTGGAAAAGGTCGCCATGAGCTGGGCGTGGGCGGCCGTGATCTGGGCTTGGACGGGCTCTGTCGTTACAAGGTATGCGGTAGAGGAACGAACGACTGCTCAAACACTCTCGACGATTGCCAACTCTCCGGCCGTGGGTTGCTGACCATTGTTGGAGAAGCTTCGTTCAATTTGTGCGGTCACTGCCATAAATTAGGCATGGGTGGCCTCGACATGGTCGTGGGTGGCCTCCATCAGGGCTAAGGCCACCACTGCGGAACGGATAGCTGTTGTGCCACTCTCGCGGGTTTCTATCCCCGAGAAAGATGTTGCTGCCGCCACCTGAGATGCAACAGCGGTCGTTTGGGCTTCCTTGGGCATTCGGTCACAGATTCGAGCCACGCTCGTGCACCTTGTTAGCACGCGCATGGCTCCTGGAGCCGCGCTCTCGCCAAAGTGGAACTCCAAAGTTGCCCTCATGACGTGGGTCCACGTCCCCATCTTTCACCGGCGATGATTGAACAGTGAAATGATATTTGGGGAGCGAGCTAGTGTGCTTGACATGCCGGGTGTGGACTATATCCGACGCACCTTCTGCGTAAGCCATAGGCATACTATACACCGACGGTGCTCCAGGATATTTTGTACTGCATCTCACACGGTTGGTGATAATAAATTGTATGGGATCTACTTGATTTTTCATCTTGATTGGAATTACATAATAGGGTCACAGCGGCAATGGACGGTGTTTGAATTGCTAGACCTTTTATCTATAGTGAACATGCCACTATATGTGTATCGTAAATAAATTGGAATTATTCAGGGTTCGTTTGGAAATTTTATACATTAAATTGGTTTTCTAGCCATTTCAGGTGCACAATTCAAAATTAAAGCACATGCACATGCTCCGGTGCACCAACATGGGTTGTAAAATTATATATGTGTTAATGGGTTTATGCTTATGTACCATGCAGAAATGGGGATGAATTTCGAACACCACGACACCGTGGCTCTCCTGCAAATGTTGAGGTACTTGCTTTTGTAATTCTAGTAAATCCAAAACTCGTCTAAAATTCATGAAACTTGACATGATATCATGGAACGGCAGCGACATGCCGTGGTAAAAATATTGTTCCATTTGGGGCAGGTGTGGGTATAAGCTTCTCGCAAACCAGAGCTTCTGTCACAACAAGCCTAATGGTTTCGGTAGGCTACGTGCCACCTTGGTGGACGAAACAATATCTGTTGCCTCTTCTTGCTTTCAAAATGTTTCTCGCGTCAACATAGAACAACACGAGTGTTGTGTCAATTTTTATGGATTTTTCGGGGTTTACTTGGAAATTTTTATACATTGACCGAGTTTTCTATGCATTCATGTGCATAAGTCAAATTTGAACTATAGGCCCATGCTCTAATGCATATAAATTAGTTGAAATTTCAAATCTGTGTCCTTGGTTGGATGCTTAGGTCCCATGCAAGAAATGTGAATGAATGTCAAACACCCTACCACCGTCACTCGGTCGCAAACATTGAGATACCTGGTTTTAAATTCTAGTAAATCCAAAGCTCATCTGAAATTCATGAAACTTGGCATGCTATCATGGAGCGGCATCAACATGCCGTGGTAAATTTTTTTGTCCCATTTGGGGCAGGTTTAGGGATATGCTTCTAACAAACCAGAGCTTCTCACAACAAGCCTGACGGTTTCGGTAGGGAACATCCCACCTTTGGGGACGAAACGATATCCATTGCCTCTTATTGCTTTCATAAATTTTCTCGTGTCAACATAGAACAACATGAGTGTTGTGTCAATTTTTGGGATTTTTCGAGGTTCGTTTGGACATTTTTATGCATTAATTGAGTTTTAAATGCATTTATGTGCATAATTCAAATTTGAAGTACATGCACA
This sequence comes from Triticum urartu, assembly GCF_003073215.2. Classification (NCBI taxonomy): domain Eukaryota; kingdom Viridiplantae; phylum Streptophyta; class Magnoliopsida; order Poales; family Poaceae; genus Triticum; species Triticum urartu. The sequence continues at coordinate 304,250,800 of NC_053023.1, forward strand.
TGCTCTAATGCATATAAATTGGTTGAGAATTCAAATCTGTGTCCTTGGTTGCATGCTTAGGTCCCATGCATGAAATGGGAATGAATGTCAAACACCCTGCCACCGTCACTCGGATGCAAACATTGAGATACCTGATATTTGAATTCTAGTAAACCCAAAACTCGTCTGAAATTCATGAAACTTGGCATGCTATCATGGAGTGGCATCAACATGCCATGGTAAACATTTTGTCCCATTTGGCGCAGGTTTGGGTATATGCTTCTCACAACCAGAGCTTCTCATAACAAGCATGATGGTTTCGGTAGGGAATGTCCCTCCTTTAGGGACAAAATGATATGCATTGCCTCTTATTGCTTTCCAAAAATTTCTAGTGCCAACATAGAACAACAGGAGTGTTGTGTCAATTTTTGGGATTTTTGGGGGTTTTTTTTGACATTTTTATGCATTAATTGAGTTTTGAATGCATTTATGTGCATAATTCAAATTTGAACTACATGCACATGCTCTAATGCATATAAATTGGTTGGGAATTCAAATATGTGTCCTTGGTTGCATGCTTAGGTCCCATGCAAGAAATGGGAATGAATGTCAAACACCCTGCCACCGTCACTCGGCCGCAAACATTGTGATACCTTGTTTTTAAATTCTAGTAAATCTAAAAATCGTCTGAAATTCATGAAACTTGGTATGCTATCATGGAGCGGCATCAACATGCCATGGTATATTTTTTTCCCATTTGGGGCAGGTTTGGGTATAAGTTTCTCACAAATCAGAGCTTCTCACAACAAGCCTGATGGTTCGGTAGGGAACGTGCCACCTTTGGGGACGAAACAATATCCGCTGCCTCTTATTGCTTTCAAAAATTTTCTACTGTCAACATAGAACAACGGGAGTGTTCTTTTAAATTTGGGAATTTTTCAGGGTTCATTTGGACATTTTTATACATTAACTGGGTTTTCTAGGCATTTTATGTGCATAATTCAAATTTGAACTACATGCACATGCTCTAGTGCATAAAAATTAGTTGAAAAATCAAATCTTTGTCCTTGGGTACATGCTTAGGTCACATGCAAGAAATGCGAATGAATTTCAAACACGAGGGCACCGTTGATTGTCAGCAAAACGTTGAGATACTTTGTTTTTAAATTCTAGCAAATCCAAAACTCGTCTGAAATTCATGAAACTTGGCATGCTATCATGGAATGGCACCCGACATGCTGTGGTATTTTTTGTGTCCATTTTAAGAGAAGACGCTCTCGAATAACAGCCAACAAAGGCATTTTGAAACAAACAGTTGCCACTCTAGGATCACAAACGTTTGTATAATTCAAATCATGTGTGTTATGTTAACCATTCACGTGACGCCATGTGTCTTCGTTTTGATGGCTATTGGAGGTGCCATGCGGACAACTACTTGAGTGAATGGGAGGTGCAAGCGCAGTACGATGCACAGGCTTACCGAGAGGTGTGCAAGCTGTCCTCCAATGCGCAGGCTCACTGGAAGTGTGCGAGTTGTATGCTGTGCATGCTCATTGGGAATCAAGCCCTTTGATTTCCATGGCCGCCCGCCTTCCTCTCCATTAATGGGGCCTGAGCCGCTACTTAATATGGGGGGCCTTACTATTTGCCTCCCATTCCCCTCCCCCCAGCAGACCTCCACCAACGCCATGGCGCAGAAGGATCATCTGCCACTAGTCTTCAAGTTTGGTGAAGTCGACCTCGAGCTGGAGGAGATAGAAAATAATGAGGAATAGGGCCACAAGGACATGGCCCAGAACGAGTTGGCCGCGGCGGTTGCTGCCCCCACTCCCATCCCAGTTCCCACCCCTGTGACCACGCTAGTGACCATCCCTGTAGCACTGATGGGCTAGTCGGCGAGCACTATGACAGAGCCGGAAGCTGCGGGTGTCAGCGAGGACTCCGCGGACCCACGCGATCTTGTGTACATGCCAGCGCCCGTGCCCGTGCATGCCTCTCCACCAACCGCAGCACCGGTCCCCATGCATTTGGCTACACCCGCCGCGCCCGTGCCCGTGCACGTGCCCCCCTCAGTGGCATGGGATGCCGCTGTCCACCGCTACCTCTCAGCGCCGCCAGCTGCCATCCTCCCGCGCCTCGCCCGTCGATCGTGTGATGACATGATGTTTGATTTAAGAGTGTAGAACATTTTGTGCTGCATTGAAGACTTCAACAACAGCGTCCCAGAGGAAAACAACGACAACGACGGCGCGGATGCCGCCTCCGCTGCCGCCGGAAATAATTTTTTTCTTGGATTTAATACTGTATCTCGATCATACGAATACAAATTCGCAGTATGACTTAATGAAAGATATGGTTCGAACTTGCGTTTTTCTCTCTTAATGTACAGACTTATCAAACAATTTTCTTTTGAAAAAAACGTTAATGGTTTTTAAATATAAAACACTCATCGCAAACGTTTTAGTTAGAACACCCATATGCAAATAGACAGCTTCCCCAGGGTGCCAAGGGAAAATGTGTCGAGCAGCATTTGTGCAGCTCTTGATCGCAAACGTTTTAGATAGAACACCTGTATGCAAAGTGAGAGCAGGATTTGTGTATCTCTTCAACGCAAGCGGTTATTTTGGATGACCCATGTGCAACCACTTACAAACAATTTGGGTATATGGCCATTTGTCAAACTGGAAAGATTGACATTTGTTGTTCTAGTAATGGTGCCATTTGTCAACCTTGTACCACTGCGATTTTGCAAAATATGAAGCTAAAAATCACTAGCAGTACCTAATCTTTGCATCTAAAATTCAGTAATTAAGCATAGATTTCATTCATAGATTAAGCAGCCGTTCTTTATACAAACAGTTCAACTTTATAGCTGAACCGACCAAACTTTTCACCAAATGTTACCAACCACGTACTGAAATAGCTAGTTCTACTTTACATATTAGCAAATTTTAAGTACATTGTACAGTTCCACCACATCTATAGTCAGATGAACTGAACAAAATAGCCCCTAAATACTACTACTACGGAGGGGATTTATACTACTTCCGGTAGTCTCTCCTCTGCTGAGCGCGCTCAGTAAGAGGCAGAGGAGGAGCTAGACAACTACAATACGGTGCCTACCGTTGCTGCACCTTCAGCGACGCTCACCTCGAACACCCTCTGCCGCTCCAAACGACCCCTCCCGAAGTGGTGGTTCTCCTTGTAGATCTCCTGATTCCTCGCCTCTGAGGCGGCGTGTGCCGCGGCCACGACGGCGGTATGGAGCTTTGCGTGCTCGATGAGGCGCTCCTCCTCCTCCCGAAGGAACTCGGTGTAGCGCACAAGGTCGCTGACGCACATGCGGGCATCCACCTCCGCCTCCCACCTTCAGGCGGCGGTGGCAAAGCGGGTGATGACAATGTCGATTGACGGTGGGCTGGCGGCCATGGCAGCCACCTCCCGCCTTAGGGCCAAGGCGGCGGCGCGGCGATGGCCCTGGCTTTTGACTGTGGTGTGGCGGCAACGGCGACCGGCAATAGCTGTCGACGGGCAGCAGCGGTGGAGCATGTTGTGGGTATTCTGCGCACACCCAAAAGGGATGCCACGCACACTACACTATGCCGGGGACTACGCCGCCGCGGAGGTGTAGCCTCCTAGCTGGAGCTGTCCTCTGATGACCACGGAGTGGCTGAGCGACTATGATGAACCGGTGCCATTGGCGATTGTGGGAGAAGCAGACGAGATAAGCTATAGGGAGGGAGGGGAAAATGCGACGCATGACTCACCGGCCGTGAGTGTTTATATAGTAGGCCGGTAAGCATTGGGATTTTGGGGGATTTCACCGAGTCAGGAGGGAATCTTGCGCAGGAACCTGTGATGTTGCACGGGAACTATCTCGTCGACAATTCATTGGCGCCACCGTTGGCCAAAAGAGCGCCCCCGCGCGCAGTGCAAGCTTGCGTTGTAAGACATCTGGGGTAGAGGGGTGACAAGACGTGCGAGAGGAGGACGAAAGGCCACGTACCCCCATCCTGGTTTATAAGTAGGATTTAACTAATAAAAGACGAATGCATGTCTCCAAAGATTATATAGTTGGATTCGTATTTGAACATAGTTTCCAATTATATAATTTTTATAACATGCATTAACATTTTGTTGGTTAAATTTTACGGCAAAGTATGGCACATAATATAAAGGCGACTATAGACCAAGACGAAGGTAGTAGCACACGGCCACTCTCTACGTAGCGACGCAACTGCCGGCCGGCTTGTAGGCGACCATTTCCTGCGTGTTCAACTGCTCCATGCGTGTGGTTGCTTGCGGTTGAGGCGGCTGCGACGCGCTCTGCTCACGTTCCGCCACGTGTGCTATGCTCTCGCGTCCCTCCGGGTGCTCCACCGTCGTCCCTCCATGCGCGCTGCCAGTGTTTGGGGCCGGCGCATGATGACGCAAGTTCGTGTGCATGTGGTTGCGCCGGGCATGGCGGTACATTGCAGTAACCCGCTGCAAAAACTGCGATGCGGACGCACGGAGAATCCAGGCCGCCTGGCCCCCATTTATTCATGTGGCCATTTATATTCATCTCTCGCATCACACGACACAATAAGCACACCCACTGTCGGTATCAAAACCGGCGGATCTTGGGTAGGCGGTCCCGAACTGTGCGTCTAAGGCGGATGCTAACAGGAAGCAGGGGACATGATATTTACCCAGGTTCGGGCCCTCTTGATGGAAGTAATACCCTACTTCCTGCTTGATTGTTCTTGATGATATAAGTATTACAAGAGTTGATCTACCACAAGATCGTAGAGGCTAAACCCTAGAAGCTAGCCTATGGTATGATTGTATGTTGTCCTACGGACTAAACCCTCCGGTTTATATAGACACCGGAGGGGGCTAGGGTTACACAAGGTTAGTTACAAGGGAGGAGATATACATATCCGTATTGCCTAGCTTGCCTTCCACGCCAAGTAGAGTCCCATCCGGACACAGGACGAAGTCTTCAATCTTGTATCTTCATAGTCCAACAGTCCGGCCAAAGGATATAGTCCGGTTGTCCGGAGACTCCCTAATCCAGGACTCCCTCAATAGCCCCTGAACCAGGCTTTAATGACGATGAGTCCGGCGCACAGTATTGTCTTCAGCATTGCAAGGCGGGTTCCTCCTCCGAATACTCCATGGAAGAGTTTGAACACAAGGATAGTGTCCGGCTCTGCAAAACAAGTTCCACATACCACCATAGAGAGAATAATATTTCCACAAACCTAATCTGCTGACACGTTTTGACAGCACGAGATCACGCCATGGCCCGGTCATTATTCGAACCATTTTTCTCAACCAACACAGCACTTATCGCGAGGCGGTTTTCTTGACACGTCTTGTCAAAGTAGAGAATGTGTTCCCCTTATTACGGGATTCTCATCAATACGGACGTGGGTAACCCAACCGCGCCATCAATTAAGGCGCTTGTGGAATAAGCGATTTTGCCAGGAAAGTGGGGAGGCGCATTGCCTCTTCCGCCCTTATAAAGGGATTAGGATTCACTCTTTTTACCCACGCCTTCTTCCTCCTTGCATACCCATCCTCGCACACTCGAGCTCCAGTGCCCAAGTTCGCGTCTTTCTTCTCAAACCACTCCAAGCATGTCCGGAGCGGGAGGCAAGTGGATGGTCTCGTCCGTCACGGAGGAGAACATCACAAAGTTACGGGAAGCCGGATATCTGGCTGCGGATATCGTGCACCGGCTGCCAGATGCAGGGCAGATCATCCCTACACCCGAACCCCCTGAGAGGGTAGTTTTTCTTACCCACTTCGTCCGCGGACTGGGATTTCCCCTCCACCAGTTCGTCCGCGGGCTCATGATCTACAACGGGCTGGATTTTCATGGTCTGGCCCACAATTTCATCCTCAACATCTCAGCGTTTATCATCGTGTGCGAGGCGTTCCTCCGCATCAAGCCCCATTTTGGCCTGTGGCTGAAGACCTTCAATGTCAAACCGAAGGTGGTGGCCGGTCAGCAAGCAGAGTGCGGAGGCGCCATGGTGGGCAAGATGCCTAATGTCACCTGGGTCGAAGGCTCCTATGTGGAGACCATAAAGGGGTGGCAATCGGGGTGGTTCTACATCACCGAGCCGCGTGACACCAACTGGTGGTGGCCCCCAAATTTCGATCCGGAATCCCCACGCGGCTCACTTCCTGGAAAGAGAAGGGCCTGTCCTGGGGTTCTTTGGTAGAGTTGACCGGACTCCAAACCTGCATCAGGAACATGATGAGCAAGAAAATCAAGTTTTCCAACATGGTCCAGGTCATCCTCTTCCGCTGGATTCTCCCGTGTCAACGACGGGCATTCAATTTGTGGGAGTTCGACCCGGCCAAGCACCAGACGCTGCGATAGCTCTATGACACGTCGCACAAGGACGTCTGGAGGGTGCTATTCAAGGGTGCCGAGGTACCTCCTTCCCTCTCCGAGGACCGCGGACTCAGCGCAAAACGCCATGCCAATCTGGTAAGTTTCGATATCTCACAGGGTATTTATTTGCCCCAGTTAAATCATGTGCGAGATCTAAGCTTCCATGTCATTAACAGGACTGAATAAAGACAGCGGAGGAGCTCGATTGCCCAGCCCCCCTGCCTGAAGATCCGGCAGATGCTCTCCTAACGGAGATGCTGGCTCCGGCACCTTACGAGGTGCCGCCAAAGAAGGCCAAGAAGAAGGCCACGGTGACCCGAAAGGGTCTCGGGCGCAAGGTTGTATCAGACTCATTGTCCGATGACTCCGACGCGCACTCCTCCCACGAAAACAAGGAGGAGGAGGAGGAGAGTTCTGCCCCCAGCCGGGGAGAAAAGAAAAGGAAGGCCGACCCAACCGGGGAGGCCAAAGGGTCCAAGAAGGGCAAGATCCTCCCTCCGGACTGCTCCACGACTGCCGCCTACAGCGGCGATGATTGGCTACCTAGGGTCAAGCCCCTGGTGATGTCGTAAGTATTCGGACACCATAGTAATTCGTGGTATGTTGTACTGCACTGCTTATTCTCATGCCGAACATGATTGTGCAGTCCGTCACGAGCTCATCTCGACGCAACTTCGTCGAGCGGTTCATTGGACTCGTCGGATATGAATAGCGGTTCACTTCCGACCGCCTCCACTCCTTGCCCCGCGGACAACGTCGAGGTGTTGTCTTAACACGCACCGGGCCAAGGGGAGGCAGTCCTGGGGCGCCTCGAGGCGACCTTCCGGACCTTGGGCGCAAAGGGAGCCAGACTCCAATGGGCTCCAGGTTCGGCCCCCAGCCAAACACTACACCGAAATCTTCGGTGGTTCCGGACTCCAGCGGGCGACCACCCGTTAAGGGGGGCAAGCCGCCCGTGCCGGTGTCCTCTATCTATCCAGAGGCACAGGACAACTTGCTGGAAGCGCTTCGCTGCGCTTCCATCAACGACGAGCACCGCACCATCATGAGTGCGGTGATCGAGAAAGTTCAGTTTGCCAAGAACGGACTGACCGAAGCTTGCGCCAGCCTCCTAATAGGCTTTGAGGTAAGCAATGAAGATATAGGAAAATATGCCCGCATGGATACTAGCCCCTGATGCTCTGTTCGGCGTTCGGAAAGAAAGGCCGGATAGAGGATCAAATGATAACTCAGGAGTCTAATCAGAAAAATGTCTATGTGTATGTGCAGGCTTCACTCATGGCCGGTGTCGCACGTACTGTGGAGGTCTCTGCGCTGAAGCAGGACCTAGAGCGGTCCGAGGATGAGCTCGGCCTTACCAAGAGGCAGCTCGAGGAGAGCAAAGGTAAGCAATACCCTTGTCTATATATTTAAAAAGAAATCTATGTGTAAAGTAATAGGATCATCATGGATTTGCCAGGGGCCACGACCGAAGTGGAAACCCTAAGGAAGGCGCTGTTCGAGGCTGAAGACAAAGTGGCCAAGGGGTGCATTGAATGGGAGAAGCAAGAAGCCCGAGTAGGCGAGGTGCAGCAAGAGCTCGAGGCTCTTGCCAAAAAGCACGAGTCATTGGAGCTTGACTCTAAGACGCAAGAGTCCGAGCTCAAGCATGCACTTGAAAGCGTCCGAAGCGCCAAGGCCGAAGCACACAAGGCCCTCCAGGATATTGATGTGGTGAAGAAGATAGCAGCGGGTAAGGCATTCATTATGCAAAGCAAGCACGTGAAGGAGACTTTCCTTTTTCTTACCCGAGTTCAGAGCTCTCCAGGAGCGTTTGCAGATCTTCCCCGCAGTGTACTGGATGCCGCGGAGTTTTACCGAGCTGAGTAGGGGAGCTCGATGGAGAAGTTATTCTGGTCTTAGTATACTGGGACCGATCACCCCGTGCCCTCGAGCGACCAGCTGAAGCAGTTGGTCGAGCTTCACAAGGCGATCGAACAAGCCATGAGGGGCCTTATAGTCCGGATGTGGCCTGGCGAGCCCCTGTCCGGCAACTACTTCGGTCTGGTAAGGCGGCTCGTCGACGCCTGCCCACGGCTTGAAGTCGTAAAGCGGTCCGTCTGCATTGAGGGTGCGCGCAGGGCTTTTGCTCGGGCGAAGGTGCATTGGGCGAAGTTGGACGCCGTGAAGCAGGTGAAGGAGGGGCCGCCGGAGGGCAAGGAGCAGCGCTGCCCCGAGATGTACTATGAGAGTGTCCTGAAGGGTTCCCGCCTTGTGGCGGTGGGGTGTGCGAAGGATGTATTTTTTGAATGAACATGCTCATGTGATCCTGTAATGTGAAACGAGTTCATTTGCGCCATGCGACGCTTTTTTAATTTAAAATATTACCTTCTGTGCGGCCGTTTATAACATCTGAGAGTTGGCCAGTCGTCGGCTTCTGCCCCCCATGTAATTAGTACTGGGGTGTTCGGGATAAACCTGAGCACTCTTTACCCCAATTTTGGGTCCTTCAAGGGAGGTGTTCAACGCAACGAACCAGGCAATCAGACTATAATGCTTTATCGCTCTCACTTAGCCATAGAAGTCTATAATTTTAAATTTTGGCGAAGCCCCTGGTATTCAGAAGGCCGAATTTGGGGCGCTATACACGCCTAAGCCGGACAAGGCCGACTCCTCGCCCGAAGCGGAAAAAGTCTTTAAGGACTTGAGACCTCTCGAACAGCGACCAGCCTCTCGCCTTACCATGACAGTCAGTTTTCGGCTTTCTCTACTGGGGTGCTCGTCCGGAAGAACCGGGACACAATCGCAGTAGTTCTCCCACTACTACCTTAGCCGATATAGCGGAACGTAAGGTACCAAAGCATGGCAGCCGGGCAAACCCAACATTTGACCAAAGACATGATTCGGAGCTGATGCATATAATGCTATAAGTTCGGGGTGCCGCACTATCGAATGTGTTCGGACTTCTTGCGCAGTATTATGGGGTAAACGAAAGCCCCTTGCGTACTGACCGTTCCTGAACGTGCGGGTGCGGATTGTCATAAATGGACATATAAGAGAGAGTGAAAAAAGTTTAAATAATGCAATGATAGACTAATGATATGCATTGTTATTTAAATAATACGTCGAAGCGTACTGGTACAAGTAGTGCAATAAGCAGAAAGTAGGACAATTGATATGTCCTATCCCAGGGCAAGCTGCGCATAGATAGTGAAAAACGGGTATATCAATTATTATTAGAGACCACCTGGGGGTTCCCGTGTTCATCTTAGCTTCTTGCCGCCTTGGTTGTTGCTTCCAGAATGTGTCCAGCAATCGTACTACCGGAAAGGGCTTCCAGAGAGTTATGCCCTGAAAGAGAAAAGGAATGATAAAGTTATACAACCCCTAGGGCGGCTAAGCCGCATTGTGGGACATGCCCTGATCGTGCCCCCACCTATGTCCATGGTATTTTCAGTGTGTAGTTATGTACGCGCGGCACGGATTTCGTCGCTTGACTGGGACTGGGACGGGGGCCGAATTGCTAGGAGAGCTCTGAGCGTGCCAGGCGATCCTGTCGCAGCTTGTTCCAGACTCGCTTGAAGGTGTTCGGGGGCTGTGACGCCAAATTAGTGGTCTGCCTTAAAAGGCTGCTTTGTGCTTCTGCTGCAAGGGCCGCAGTGTGCTCTTCCGTGTGGAGCGAGCGTTCTGTGTTTCCATTTACCATTATGACCCCCCTAGGTCCTGGCATCTTGAGCTTGAGGTATGCGTAATGAGGCACTGCATTAAATTTTGCGAATGTTGTTCGTCTGAGCAGTGCGTGATAGCCACTGTGAAACGGGACGATATCGAAGATTAACTCCTCGCTTTGGAAGTTGTCCGGTGATCCATAGACCACTTCCAGTGTGATTGAGCCTGTGCAATGGGCCTCTACACCTGGGATGATGCCTTTAAGGGTGGTTATGCTGGGTTTGATCCTTGAGGGATCGATACCCATTTTTCGCATTGTATCCTGATAGAGCAGGTTCAGGCTGCTGCTGCCGTCCATAAGAACTCGAGTGAGGTGAAATCCGTCGATGATGGGGTGTAGGACCAGTGCGGCGGATCCACCATGACGGATGCTAGTGGGGTGGTCCCTGCGATCAAAGGTGATCGGGCAAGCAGACCATTGGTTGAACTTTGGGGCGACGGGCTCCATCGCATAGACGTCCCTTAGTGCACGCTTCCGCTCCCTCTTGGGAATGTGGGTTGCGTATAACATGTTCACCGTCTTCACTTGTGGGGGGAACCCCTTCTGTCCTCCTGTGTTTGGCGGCCGGGGATCCTCCTCGCCATCACTATGCAGCCCCTTGTCCTTGTTTTTGGTGTTTAACTTGCCGGCCTGCTTAAACACCCAGCATTCTCTGTTGGTGTGATTGGCTAGCTTGTCGGGGGTGCCGTGGATTTGACACAAGCAATCCAGTATGCGATCCAAACTGGACGGAGCCGGAGTACTTCTTTTAAATGGCTTTTTCCGCTAACTGGATCTAGAGCCTCTGAATCCGGCATTGACTGCCGTATGTTTTGTGTTATCACCGTTATTTGCGGCGCTTTGGTCTGTTACAACGTTGCCTACCGTTGGCATCTTTGGTATCCGAAGAGCCCAGATTCCTCGATGTGTTGTTGCTGCGAGCCAACCAGCTATCCTCTCCAGCGCAAAAGCGGGTCATAAGTGTTGTGAGGGCTGCCATAGATTTCGGCTTCTCCTAGCCAAGGTGGCGAGCCAGCCATTCGTCACGGATGTTATGCTTGAATGCCGCTAGGGCCTCTGCGTCCGAAAAATCGACAATTTGGTTTTTCTTAGTCAGGAACCGTGTCCAGAATTGTCTGGCCGATTCCCCTGGCTGCTGGGTTATATGGCTCAAGTCGTCAGCATCCGGTGGCCGCACATAAGTGCCCTGGAAGTTGTCCAGAAATGCGTCTTCCAGATCCTCCCAATTGCCTATGGAGTCTGCTGGCAAGCTGTTCAGCTAATGCCAAGTTTGTCCTTTGAGTTATAGTGGGAGGTACTTGATGGCATGTAGATCATCACCGCGACCCATGTGGATGTGAAGGAGGAAATCCTCAATCCATACAGTGGGATCTGTTGTGCCATCGTATGATTCGATATTTACGGGTTTGAAACCCTTCGGGAATTCACGATTCATAACTTCATTAGTGAAGCATAGGGGGTGTACGGCGCCTCTCTGCCGGGCTATATCCCGACGCAGTTTGTATGAGTGTTGTCTGCTGTATTCGGCCCGGCCGGATTTACTCTTGGTGTATCCGACGCGGCGATCATCGTCCTGTGTTGACGCGTGTGCCCGTGACCTGTATATTGACCTTGTGATTTTTGCCTTACTGTCCAATATGTCTCATAGGGCCCCTGTGTTGCCCTGAGCCTTAGTATTTTTGATTGAGTGGCGGTGGGGGTGCAGGCTGAACTTCAGGCTGAAATGCCTCTCTGGCTCGGCCACGTAGTGGCCGGTCAGCCGCATCGTACACTGGTGAATGAGGTCTCAATGCTTCCTCCTCGAGGTGAGGTAGCAACCTGCGTTTTGGGTAACTCTTGGAGGGGCGCTCGAGTTCGTACTCCTCGACCGCAAGGACTTCAGTCCATCTGTCTGCTAGCAAGTCTTGATCAGCTTGAAGCTATTGCTGCTTTTTCTTCAGCCTATTTGCCATGGCCATAAGCCGCCGCTTGAAGCGCTCTTGCTCGACGGGGTCCTCAGGCACGATAAATTCTTCATCGCCGAGGCTCGCCTCGTCTTGGAAGAGAGGCATGTAATTGTCCTCCTCCGGTTCTCCATCTGTTGCCCGCTCTGGAGGGCTAGCTTGTTCGTCCTCCGGCTCTACATCGTGCTGGAGGGGATTGTTGTTGTCTTTGGCACTATTCGGAGTGTTATTATCTCCTATGCCAGTATCACTACTTTTGCTGTGGCAGGACTTAGAGCGGCGCCGCTGACGTTGGCGCTTGGGTTGCTTATTGGAGGGGTCATCCTCCGTTGTTTCCTCGCCATTGCCTTCTTTGGGGGTGTCCACCATGTATATATCATATGCTGAGGTGGCGGTCTAGCGCCCTGTGGGTGGTGGTTTCTGTTCGTCTCCTGCACCGTCATCCATACCGTTGAAGTCTTCGGAGTCAAAGTCGAGCATGTCGGTTAAGCCGTTGACAGTGGCTACTAAATGGGTGGTAGGTGGGAACCGAATTTCTTTGTCGTCCACATCCCATGCTAGCTGGACATAGTTCGGCGAAGTTCCCCTGACAGGGAGAGAGACCTTAATGAATTTAGCACATCACCGAAAGGTGAGTGCTGAAAGATATCTGCGGAGGTGAACTCCATAATCGACGCCCAATCGGATTCGATGGGTGCAGATGCAGGCGGCTTGGTGTCCGTGGCCGGAGAAGAATCCAGTGGTTCGGCGACGCGACTCTCCTAAGGGGTGAAGTCAGTATCCGGCTCTATCACCACTGAGAGTGCGGCCTCCATGGCGGGGTCTATCCCTCCGCTCTCGGATGGCGCTATTTGCTCCGTATTGATGGCCGGAGTAGTTGCAGATGTGATCTCCCGAACATTGTCCGACGGCAGAGTTACGTCATGCTCATCACGACTATGCGGCACACCTGACATGGGCTCGAATCCGTCGAAGATCAAGTCTCCGCAGATGTCGGCTGTGTAGTTCAAGTTTCAGAATTTGACCTGATGGTCAGGGGCGTAGCTCTCGATCTGCTCCAGATGGCCAAGCGAATTGGCCCGCAGTGCGAAGCCACCGAATACAAAGATCTGCCCGGGGAGGAAAACCTCGCCCTGGACCGCATCGCTAGCGATGATTGAAGGAGCCATCAAGCCTTACAGTGACGACACAGTGGAACTCTCAATGAAAGCACCAATGTCGGTGTCAAAACCGGCGGATCTCGGATAGGGGGTCCCGAACTGTTCGTCTTAGACGGATGGTAACAGGAAGGAGGGGACACGATATTTACCCTGGTTCGGGCCCTCTTGATGGAGGTATTACCCTACGTCCTACTTGATTGTTCTTGATGATATGAGTATTACAAGAGTTGATCTAGCACGAGATCATAGAGGCTAAACCCTAGAAGCTAGCCTATGGTATGATTGTATTTTTTCCTATGGACTAAACCCTCCGGTTTATATAGACACCGGAGGGGGCTAGGGTTACACAAGGTTTGTTACAAGGCAGGAGATATACATATCCGTATTGCCTAGCTTGCCTTCCACGCCAAGTAGAGTCCCATCCGGACATGGGACGAAGTCTTCAATCTTGTATCTTCATAGTCCAACAGTCCGGCCAAAGGATATAGTCCGACTGTCCGGAGACCCCCCTAATCCAAGACTCCCTCACCCACGATGACACATATAGAGAGGACATCCGGCGGTTCCAATGCTGATCCCTGTGGCTCCCATGGCGCTCCCAGCGGCTGCCAACGACAACGGCGGGCAGTTCACCACACATCACGTAGTGGACACACACGAGAGGGGGAAGGCCCTCTCGGTGGTGTACACGAACGATCCGGTTTCGGTGGAGAGCTCCATCCAAACTATGGAGCAGTTCCTTGCCGAGGACAAGTACCAAGTGGTCGGCTTCGAGCTCGAGTACACCATCGGTCGTGCCGGGCACGATCAGAAGGTTGTCGTCGCCCAATTGTGCATGCGACATGACGTCCTCGTCTACCACTACCACCTGGTCACAAGGCCTTGCGACCCTTTTCCAGGTTTATCACAGCTCCAACTATAGTTTCGCTACGGTGGACACCACGAACGATCTAAAAGCGATCAAGGTTTCGGGCTTGAAATGCCCGAATCTTGTCAACATCCAGCACCACTACAAGGTCTGGGGTAGCGACAAAAACAAACTGAACTCCCTGGTTGACCTCACTTCTACCATGATCGACCCCTACTACATGAAGATGAAGAATGAGAGCAAGAAGGACAAGAACACCTGGCACAGTGTGTGGCATGAGAGACTGGATGAACAACATGTCAAGTACGCAACCAAGGACGCGTACACAAGCTACGAGATGTACAGGCGGATCATTGACATGAGGAAGTGTCTTCTTCCTGCCCAGACGAGGGTTCGAGCCACAGAAAGAAGTAGATTACTAGACGACCGTTTCTCCTACTTTAGAATGCATGCAATTGTTTATTGAGGTGTGTGTGAATGATCTGTATATCATCTGTGTTATTATTCTATAGACAGAGCAAATCACATGGCTTATTAGCAGCAATCGTCTCTGTTATTATTGGTGTTCGCACACATTTCTGTTTACGGACCTGTTTGCCGCGTATCACACACATCTTGTGCAGTTGAAACATTTCCATTGTGTTGCCTAATCACACATAGTTCATCCTAGTGAACTGTATGCTGTATATCGCACACACCTTCATCTGGTTGCCCATTTCTTTTGTTCCTCCTCATCGCAAACAGTTAATTGAACTGAACCGTATGCCCTGCATCACACACACAACTAAAATCTGAACTGTGTTTGATGCATCCTCCCAAACATTTTGCACCTTTTTGATTGGTTTTTTACACCACTATTTGAGATTATGGCATCGCACACAGTTTTGTCAAAGGGTCTCTGGTTCGACTGTTGCGTTTGGACCATCATGCAGTAGTGCGAACTGCAAACGGCAGAATTGCATACCGGATAGAGCACGCGAGTGAACCTCACATGAGGTGATCCCATGACCCCAGTGGCGACGCCAGTTGCTAGCTGCCTCGACCATTTCCCAATATGGCTAGGTCGAGGTGCTCCCAAGCACTCGTAGGTTACAATCTCCTAGTTCCTGAAAATTTGCAAAACAAAAAGGACTTCATCAAAGTGCAGCTAATTGAAATGCACTGCACAGTTGAACGAACCTCTCAAATACAAACATAGGACTTTCACAACAGACACAAACATCATGATTTATCAAACATTATTTTTTGCAATTCTCTCCTGAAAAAATCAAACCTTAAACACACACAAACACTGAACCAAACTGCATATATCTTGGAACGCCACTAATCCATAGAAGGAGCTCGCCGTCATAGGCATCTCTATGGACACTTATTGTAGAAAGGAGTAGAGGGAACTACATCCACCGGACCACACGCCCAGCACGGGTGAACCACGCCGAGGGTGCACTACTGGCAAACCCAGGTGCATTGCCCCAAAATGCAACCTTGAGCTGCACGCAACCATGAGATGAACCGCCGTAGGAGACGACGTGCACCGCAAAGATATCATGCCAAGCACGAGCGGACGTCCACCATCCACGAGCACAGAGGGAGGTTGGGGAAGATATGATGGGCCCATGAGGGGCTCCGCGGGGGGAGCACACCGCGACGATGGAGGGAGTCGAAGGGCGGCGATGTGGGATGCAGTTCTTGCATCCGGATATGGCCATGGCTTGGAGCAATTGCCACACCCACACGAGGCCTGGCCATCAGTAGGCGAGGAAGGGCGCACGCTACGGCCAGCACCATGGGGAGCCCATGGCTGCAGGTAGTTGCACCAGGGCAGGGTGGAGCAGGGAGGGGGAGGTCTCCAGGTTGTTGCTCTCCAAACCAGGCATAGGGGCCGACAGATCTAGAGCAAGATACGGTGGTCATCGTCCTTTTTTGGACGCTGCAGGTTGCGGGAGGTGTGCCCGCCCCAAACCTTGGGCATGGCGAGACATTTCCGACCATGTGGTAGGGCGGGAAGGGGAGGAAGAGGGGCGCCTAGGGCAGGGAGGCCGGCTCCAGAGGAAGAAGGCGGCACGGTTGGGAGCCGGCGATCCAGCGGACCTACTTGGGAGGATGTCGGAGGGAGGCGCCGGTCTAGGGGGTGGAGGAGGCTCAAGGTGGAGTGGCAGCGCTGTGAGGTGGAGGAGGGGAGGCGCGCCAGCCGACCGGGAGTAAGAGGAGTTTTGGCAGCCATGTGGACAGAAGGTGTAGCGGTCGTGGGGGAGTGAGAACAGGCATGGGTGGGTGGGGTTTAACCGCGGGAAGGAGGTGGGTTCGGTGTTAGCAGAATAAGGAGATGTTAGCAGAATAAGAACTCTTAAGGTTGTTAGCAGAATAGACCCACCCTATATACACACACACACACATATACAGAGAGAGATAGGCAATGCGATCCAAATCAAAATGCGAAGAGAAATCTTGAAAATAAATCTAATGTGAAGATAAACCAATTATGAAGATAATACAGTGTTTGTGACGCCAAACTAAAATCTTCAAGAAAGATTGGTGGTGGAGTTACCCACCATATAGGAAGTATTAGATCCAGACATGGTGCACAATTATCGTGGAGCTCCGAAGTCAGTTTCCACATTAATGTCTTCACACTTAGAGTATATATGTTCATGAATTGAATACATACAATACTTCGTGTGTTGTGCACCTAAGTCGTCAATATGCATACGCGTTAGCATGTGTGTCCATTCACAGGTCATTCGAGGATTCTAAGATATTTAGCTCACACAGTAGCCTGCAAAATCCCTTCTCATCCAAAGGCTTTGTGACGATGTCTGCCAATTTCTCTTCACTATTGTCATGATTGATATAAATGTCTTCCTTCAGCACATGATCTCTGAGAAAATGATGATGAATCTGAATATGCTTTGCCTTCGAGTGCTGAACAGGATTGTGTGCAATCTTGATGGCGCTTTCACTGTCGCAGTAGAGGGGCACCATCTTCTTGTTGATGCCATAGTCCTTGAGGGCTTGCTTCATCCAAAGAAGCTGAGCGCAATAAGATGCAGCAGCAATATATTTAGCTTCCGCAGTTGAGAGTGACACAAAATTCTACTTCTTTGAGGACCAACAAACTAGTGATCGTCCAAGAAAATGGAATGGACTTAATATAGACTTGAGATCCACTTTGTCACTAGCATAATCAGCATATGAGAATCTAAGTAGATCAAACTCTTAGTCCTTTTGATACCATAATCCTAGCGTTGGGGTGTAAGCCAAATATCAAAGTATTTGCTTCACCGCAAGGTGATGCGACTCCTTTGGTGCCGCTTGGAATCGGGCACACATGCAAAAGCTAAGCATTATGTATGGCCTAGATGCACATAAGTACAATAAAGAACCAATCATGGAGCGGTATTCCTTTTGATCAAATTATGTACCATTGTCGCCGGAGTCCAATTGACTATTGGTTGGCATTGGCGTCTTGTAGCCTTTGCAGTCTTGGACATCTGATATTGTGTCGATGTTCTTGGATTGGCGGTACCCAAGTCTACCTGCCTGCGGCCTAGCTCGCAGACTCATCGACGACCTAGTACGGCCAAGCTACAAGACCCCCAGGACAAGACCCTTATGAGGGCCCCCTAGCCTCGCGAGGAGAACGACGTCAGGACCTCCCGAGGTGGAGTTCTCCGAGCTTGCCTCCCAAGGAGTGGAGATTTCTATGTAGGTACCCAGCCTCGCGAGTCTTTCCATGACATAACCCATGACGACCAAGGCCAGACGGGAGAAGATAGTTTCCTCTTTGGTTCTAATGGAGCAAGGCCAGACGCGGGTTCCCGAGGAAGGCCCAAAAGCTTTCCGTTCCGGTGCAATGAGACCAAGACCACGAGCTCAGAAGGACGGATGTCATCGCCCATCCCACCGCTGCATCACGGCTAGAAGCTTTGCAGGAGAAGACCACTTTTCGTTAGGATAAGATGTACTACTTTTCCCCTTTCAAAATTTGTCGTTGTGGGATCCCTTCCTACCTAAGTTATGAGGGAAGAGGACCAAGGCTACTATAGGTTAGCCTCCACATTAGAAGGGGACGGGATCCATTCCACCTCTACTACTTGAGCCCTCGCGACGCTGCTCATCCACTATACTTGTTCATCCCCAGCCTCCTCATGAGGCCAATGCACCAAAAACAGGTGTGGGGTTTTACACCGCAAGGTGGCCTGAACCTGGGTAAACTGCCCTGTTCATCTCCTTTCCCACCCGCATGTACTCAATGAAGCTAGGCCATAAGGTGTCGAGCTTGAGATTAGAATAGGTGGAGGTCTTCGCACATGCCATAAAGTTCGAGCCTTCTTCGGTCTACGGAGCCTTGAATCCGATATTCCGTGCGCAAGGTAGGGGCGTGTCGAAGCTTCGCCTCTTCACCACACTACACCCTCGCTTCATCGTCCCCATGGCGGCTGCCGCCCGAAGCATAATGGAGCGCCGAGGGATGCCCAGCCTTCACCCCCGGCCTGTGCCGACTGTGTTGGATTTCGGGTTCCGGCAGACCCTTGAGGTTCGAACACTGGGGTGCGCGCGGAGATTTTGCCCCCTACCTACCTGCACCCCTCCGCCACGCTAGGATCTAAATTAAGGAAAGAACAACACAAGAGACACATGGTTTATACTGGTTCGGGCCACCGTTGTGGTGTAATACCCTACTCCAGTGGGTGGTGTGGTGGATTGCCTCTTGGGCTGATGATGATGAACAATACAAGGAAGAACAGCCTCGCGAGGGTCTGTTCTTGGCTGGGACGATGAACTGCTCGGAGGAGTTCAGTCACCTTTTTCTCTCTCTCTGCTTTCCTCCGACCGACCCCTTGCTGTGTGGGTGGCTGGTCCTATTTATGGAGGCCCTAGTCCTCTTCCCAAATATCAAGCGGGAAGGAAGCCAACAATGGCGGGCTGATTTGAAGGGGGACAGCAAGTATCAGCTATCCTGACAAAAGTAGTCTTCGCTTGCGCAAAGCTCTAGTGATGACGCCGTCTTGGGCTCCACGGTGACCTCCATCTCGTAGTCCTCCTGGTCTTGGTCTCGGTGCACCGAAATGGCAACCTTTTCCTGATGCCTCGGTACTCCGCGGCTGCGCTTGCCCCCTTTGCACCAAAGAGGAAAGGAGGATGCTGCGCGGGCTGGCACCCGCCTGGCGCCCTGAGTCGTCATGGCTTGCGTCCTGGGTACCTCATGAGGTACGCCGCCTTGATCTCTCTGCCTCCTCGTGAGCCAGCCTGACGAGGCCGTGCCTGAGGAAGCTTCGCGTCATCCGCCCCACGAGGCTTGGCCCCTCGCGAGGGTCTTGGGTTTGTGTTGGTGAAGATGGGCCATGCTAGGCCCCCCTTTGAGCGACGCCGCAGGCCGCAGGCACGCAAGTCTGGGGACCCCCGTTCCCAGAACGCCGATAGTAGCCCCCGGGCCCAAGGCGCGCCCGGACTTCGCTGTGCAGGGAGGCGAAAGGGCAAGAGCGAAGCGCCGCGGGCCCTAACAGCCTACGGCCTTGGGCGCTGCGTGGCGGTTGATTGGACGTGGGCGTCTCCACTTCCCCACGACGCCTCGGCAACTGCATGGATTGGACAAGTCCCTGCATGCAAAAAACGGGTCATGATTACCTGCGATCGTGGGGGCCGTCGGTTGGCCCTCGCCAGCTATAAGTACTGATCGACGCGCGTCCTTCCAGTTTTATCTCCCCTTGCTTCTCCTTCTTCTTCATGGCCCTGTCGAGGAGGTTCTCGGCCGCGGAGAAGGGGAAGGCTTGCCAGGCTGGGCGTGCCTCTCCTCCGCCCAAGCGCGGCCGAGGGCGCCCCCGCAAACATCTTGTGGCCACCACGGCAGCTCCCCGCGGCTGCGGAGACGCTTTCCAGTACGGTGGCGGGCGGATTACTGCGACCAGGGGGTGCGCTCCGGCTGCGCGTCCCCCATCGTCAGGAGCAGGCGTGTTCCCGAGGCCGGGCCACAGGCCGGAGCTCCTGAGGCAGGTGGCTGGGGGAGCTCCTCCCGGGGCTGAGCCGTGTTTGATAATGACGGCAGGGCTGAAGGCTTGAAGAGCCGCTCCTCGAAAACGCCAGGCTCCTGAGGTAACCGCCTGGACGCGCGTTTGGCGATGTCATCGGCTTCCTGATTGGTGCCACGGGGCACATGCTGCAACTCCAACCCCCAGAACTGCTTCTCCATCCTGCGGACCTCCGCAAGGTAGGCTTCCATGTGCTCATCCTTCGGCTCGTACACCTTGTTGGAGAAGTTGACAAGAAGCTGCGAATCTCCCTTGATGGTGAGGCGTTTCACCCCCAGGGCAGCCGCGGCCTTCAAGCCCGCTATTAGACCTTCATACTCCTCTATGTTGTTGGAGACCTTTTCACCTTGTTGGAAACAGAGCTGCACGATGTAATAGAGCTTGTCCTGAGTGGGCGATATAAGCACCGCCCCAGCCCCAGCGCCGTGCCTGGAGAACGCCCCATCGAAGTACATGACCCAGCCTTCTGGCGCCTCGCTTCCCGGGGACAGGGACTGATCCTCGTCGGCCTTGAGGCCTGGCGCCTCCGTCCATTCTGCCACAAAATCCGCCAACGCTGCTCCCTTGATGACTCTGGTTGTGCTGAATTCAAGCTGAAACGCTTGCAGATCTATGTTCCACTCGGCGACCTTTCCAGCTGAATTGGGGCTCCTAAGCACTCTCTCCAGGGGGTATGACGAGACGACCTTGATGGGGTGACCCTGAAAATAGTGCCGCAGCTTGCGCGAGGCCACCAGCAGCGCGAGGAGGAGTTTCTGAGGCATGGGGTACCGTGCCCTTGCATCCCGCAACACCGTGCTGACGAAGTACACTGGGTGCTCAACGAGGTGGAGTGCGTCAGTGCTGGTGGCTCCCTTCGGAGACCTTGGCGCCTCTTGAGGCAATGATGACTCCTGAGATTGGCCATCTGGGAGTGGGGCCTCTTCCGCTTCCGGTGCGCCCCTCTGCGGCGGCTGATCCTCCTCAGCTGCTGTAGCGGTTTCTGTGGGCCTTCCCCGTTCCTGTTCCACCTCATCCCGGGCCGCTGCTGCGGTTTTGATGCGACGCTCCTCTCTAACTGCCACCAAGGCTGCGCTGGCAGAGTAGGGAGTGGCGGCGAGGTAAAGCACCAGGGGCTCTTGAGGGCGCGGAGCCACCATGACTGGTGGACTGGTCAGGTATCTCTTGAGATCCTGGAACGCCTTGTCGGCCTCTTCAGTTCACTCGAAGGGCCCCTTTTTCTTCATTAGCTGGAAGAAAGGTAGCGCTCGCTCCCCCAACTTGGAGATGAAGCGCCCTAGCGCGGTCACGCGCCCCATGAGCTTCTGCATTTCTCTGAGGGTCTTTGGCGGGCTCATGTCTTCCACTGCCTTGACCTTCTCCGGGTTAGCCTCGATGCCTCGGTGGGAAACGAGGAAGCCCAAGAGCTTGCCCGAGGGGACTCCGAACACACACTTCTCTGGGTTGAGCCATAGGTTCACTGCGTTGAGGCTCGCGAAGGTTTCCTCCAGGTCTTGTATCAAGGTCCTGGCCTCCCGAGATTTTACCACGATGTCATCGACGTAAGCTTCGACATTCTTCCCAAGCTGCGGGCCCAGGGTGATGTGCATCAGCCGCCGAAAGGTCACCCCTGCGTTACGCAGCCCGAATGGCATGCATGTGTAGCAGTACACCCCACACGGGGTTAGGAAGGCTGTCTTCTCGACGTCTTCTACCGCCATCTTGATCTGGTGATACCCAGAGAAGGCATCCAAGAAGCATAACAGGTCACATTCCACGGTGGAATCGACGATCTGGTCGATGCGGGGGAGCGGGAACGGATCTTGCGGGCACGCTTTGTTGAGGTTGGTGAAGTCGACACACATGTGCTCCTTCCCTCCCTTCTTTGGCACAACGACAGGGTTGGCCAACCAATCTGGGTACCGGACCTCGCGAATGACCCCAACGGCCTCTAATTTGCGGGTCTCTTGGATGATGAAGGCCTGCTTTTCTGTGGACTGCCGCCTGGCCTTCTACTTCACAGGGCGCACGTTGGGGCACAAGTTGAGGTTATGCTCAATTACACTCCTGGGGATCCTTGCCAACTTGTCTGGCTCCCAAGCGAATACCTTCTTGTTTGCACACAGGAACCCGACCAGGGCCTCTTCCTGCTCGGGTTTGAGGTGGGCGCCTATGGTGAAAGTGGCATTGGTGGACCCGTCCTCATTGACGGGTATCTGCTTGGTTTCTGCCTTATCTTGGGTGAACAACTGCTTCTTCTTGGCGGGTGCAGCTCCCTTGGGCTCGGGGGCCTCCAAGTCAGCGGGCTGTGCCGACACTGCTGTCTTGAAGACGAGCTTGAGCACCCGCAGAGCGTCCCCGGTGTCCCCGTGCACGGTGAGGACACCGCTGCTCCCGGGCATCTTGATGAGGTTGTACGCCGGGTGCTTCGCTGCCATGAACTGGGCCAGCGCTGGGTAGCCGAGGATGGCGTTGTAGGGGAGGCCGATGGGGGCGATGTCGAAGTCGACCAGCTCCGTGCGGAAGTTGTCGTAGGTGCCGAAGGTTACTGGGAGTCGGATCTGTCCCAAGGAGCTGGACGATCCGCCCCCAACGCCTGAGAAGGGCCGGCTGGGTCGCAGTCGTTCCTGGGGTATGCAGAGGAGATTGAAGGCCTCGACCGAGAGCATGCTGAGGCCCGCACCGCCATCAATGAGGGTTCTTGTGACGGCCACCTGGCAGATGGTGGGGGTGCACAACATGGGGAGCGCACCCGAGCAGGCCGAGTTGGAGGGGTGGTCCTGCGAGCAGAAGGTCAGGCCGGTCTCGGGCGCTGCCCGATCCAGGGGAGCCCCCTGCCACGTGGAAGCGGCGCTGACCCGGCGGATGAACGGCTTGACGTGGTGACTTGTGGGTGGCGCCTGCGAGCCGCCCAAGAGGGCCGCGACCACCGGGGATGTTGACGCAGCGTGATAGACGGGGGAGAGGTTGCGGGGCTCCATGGGCGCGCGGAGCGCGCGGGGCGAAGAACCAGTTGGGGTGAGCGTGGGAATTGCGGTGCGGCCGCCTTGCCGCATGGACAGATGCCAGGACGATGCTTGCTGCCCATCCCCCGCCGGGCCGGTGGCGGCGTTGATGGCAGGTGACGCGGAATGGCGTGGATGCCCGCCGACAGGGGCCGTCTGGGCGACGCGGGAAGCGAGTGCGGCCCGGCGCTCGGCGCGTGCCCAACGAGCGTCAGACATGGGCGTGATGGTCGGAGGAGAACGGGGCGGTGGAAGACGAATTCCGGTGCACCCCTACCTGGTGCGCCAAATGTCGGATTTCGGGTTCCGGCAGACCCTTGAGGTTCGAACACTGGGGTGCGCGCGGAGATTTCGCCCCCTACCGACCTGCACCCCTCCGCCACGCTAGGATCTAAATTAAGGAAAGAACAACACAAGAGACACAGGGTTTATACTGGTTCGGGCCACCGTTGTGGTGTAATACCCTACTCCAGTGGGTGGTGTGGTGGACTGCCTCTTGGGCTGATGATGATGAACAATACAAGGAAGAACAGCCTCGCGAGGGTCTGTTCTTGGCTGGGACGATGAACTGCTCGAAGGATTTCAGTCACCTTTCTCTCTCTCTCTCTCTCTCTCTCTCTCTGCTTTCCTCCGACCGACCCCTTGCTGTGTGGGTGGCTGGTCCTATTTATAGAGGCCCTGGTCCTCTTCCCAAATATCGAGCAGGAAGGAAGCCAACAATGGCGGTCTAATTTGAAGGGGGACAACAAGTATCAGCTATCCTGACAAAAGTAGTCTTCACCTGCGCAAAGCTCTGATGATGACGCCGTCTTGGGCTCCACGGTGATCTCCATCTCGTAGTCCTCCTGGTCTTGGTCTCATTGCACCGAAATGGCAACCTTTGCCTGATGCCTCGGTACTCAGCGGCTGTGCTTGCCCCCTTTGCACCAAAGAGGAAAGGAGGACGCTGCGCGGGCTGGCACCCGCCTGGCGCCCTGAGTCGTCATGGCTTGCGTCATGGGCACCTCGTGAGGTACCCCGCCTTGATCTCTCCGCCTCCTCGTGAGCCAGCCTGACGAGGCCGTGCCTGGGGAAGCTTCGCGTCCTCGGCCCCGCGAGGCTTGGCCCCTCGTGAGGGTCTTGAGTTTGTGTTGGTGAAGATGGGCCGTGCTGGGCCCCCCTTTGAGCCACGCCGCAGGCCGCAGGCAGGCAAGTCTGGGGACCCCCGTTCCCACAGAGTGTGGTGGCTCGTGAGGTTCAGGCCAGCGTTGCCCCCGCGGTATGACAATGTTATGGACCCCGAGGAGTTCCTCCGGCTTTATGTGCAGGGAATCCATGCGGTGGGAGGCGACGACAAAGTCGTGGAAAACTGGCTTCCCTTGGCCCTCATAGAGACCCCTCGATCTTGGCTCCGCGGCCTACCGGATGCCTCAATCTTCTCTTGGGAGGAGCTCTGCGACCTGTTTGTTGTGCGCGTCGCGGCTCCGGCGCCCCACGCGGTCGCATGCATCATCGGCGGGTCATAGGCGCCTGCCTCTGGCCGCCACATCAAGAAGTTTTTCCGTCAGGCAAGCACTACTCGACAACAGCGTGAGGCTTCATGGGGCCACGTCGTGCCTGAGGCTGACATCACCTTCGACTTCTGAGATCACCACAAGACTGCGGATGTTGCGGGTGCACTCCCCATGCTATGCACACCCACCATCAGCAACATCGTGGTCACCAAGACCCTCATCGACAGCTGCACCGGCCTAAACGTCCTCTTCGTGGAGTCCTTCGACCTGCTCCAGGTGCCGTATGACCAGCTCGTGCCAACCAAGCCCTTCTAGGGGTTGGTCAAGGGCTAAGCCACTCCCTAGGGCAGGTGCGCCTCCCCATCACCTTCGGCAAGTGCGACAATTATCGCACTGACCTGATCGACTTCGACATGGCTCGCATCGGCCTTCCGTACAATGCCATCCTAGGTTATCCGTCCCTCACCAAATTCATGGTGGCAACCCATCTGGGCTACAACGTCATCAAGATGCTGGGCAGCAGCGGCATCATCCCGGTGGCTGGAGACACAAAGGACTTAGTCCGGGTCCTCAAGCTCGCCTACAGGGCCGCTGCGGCCTCATGCCCAGGAGCTGGGGACGCCCCGGAGGCTCAGGAGGCCACGCCCACAAAGAAAAAGCAGTTGTTCTCTCAAGACCGGGCCGAGACGAAGCAGGTGCCTGTTGACAGCAGGGGCTCGGGCCCCACCTTCACCATAGGCGTCGGCCTCCCTCCGAACCAGGAGGAGGCGTTGGTTGGCTTCCTGAGGGCCAACAAAGACATATTCGTGTGGGAAGCCTCCGACCCGATCGGTGTCCCGAGGGAGATGATCGAGCAACACTTGAGGGCATGTGCTACTTCTTGAGCTTGCGTTGGTTTTCCCTTGAATAGGAAGGGTGATGCCGCAAAGTAGAGTAAGTATTTCCCTCAGTTTTGAGAACCAAGGTATCAATCCAGTAGGAGATAACAAACAAGTCACCGAATACCTGCACAAACAATCAACAACTTGCACCCAACGCGATAAAGGGGTTGTCAATCCCTTCACAGTTACTTGCAAAAGTGAGATCTGATAGAGATAGATAAATTGTAAAGTAAATATTTTTGGTATTTTTGATTTATAGAACAGAAAGTAAAAGATTGCAAAGGAAGTAAATTGGAAACTAAAATTGTAGATCGGAAACTTATATGATGGAAAATAGACCCAGGGGCCATAGGTTTCACTAGAGGCTTCTCTTAAGATAGAAAATATTACAGTGGGTGAACAAATTACTGCCGAGAAATTTATAGAAAAGCGCAAAGTTATGATGATATCTAAGGCAAGGATCATGAATATAGGCCGACTCCTTCCTGCATCTACTACAATTACTCCACACATCGACCACTATCCAGCATGCATCTAGAGTATTAAGTTCATAAAGAACGGAGTAACGCATTAAGCAAGATGACATGATGTAGAGGAATAAACTCAAGCAATATGATGTAAACCCTGCCTTTTTAACCTTGATGGCAACAATACAATATGTGCCTTGCTGCCCCTACTGTCAGTGGGAAAGGACACCGCAAGATCGAACCAAAAGCTAAGCACTTCTCCAATTGCAAGAAAAACCAATCTAGTTGGCCAAACCAAATCGATAGTTCGAAGATACTTGAAAAGGTATCAAATCATGCATATAAGAATTCAGAGAAGATTCAAATGATATTCATAGATAAGCTGATCATAAATCCACAAATCATCGGATCTCAGCAAACACACCACAAAATGGTATTACATCGAATAGATCTCCAAGAACATCGAGGAAAACATGGTATTGAGAATCAAAGAGAGAGAAGAAGCCATCTAGATACTACCTATGGACTCGTAAGTTTGTGGTAAACTACTCACGCTTCATTGGAAGGGCAATGGTGTTGATGTAGGAGCCCTCCGTGATCGAATCCCCCTCCGGCAGGATGCCGGAAAAGGACCCTAGATAGGATCTCACGGGTACAAAAGGTTGCGGAGGTGGAAAAGTGTTTTCGTGGATCTCTCTATTAGTTTTGGGATATATGAGAATATATAGGCAAAGAAACTAGGTCGGTGGAGTCACGAGGGTCCCACAAGGGTGGGAGGCGCGCCCTCCGTTCTTATGGCCGCCTTGTGGCTTCTCAGACTTGCACTCCGAGTCCTCTAGATGTCTTATGGTCCAAGCAAAATCATCGGGAAATTTTTATTCCGTTTGGTATTCCTTTTCTGCGAAACTCTAAAACAAGGAGAAAAAACAAAAACTGACAGTGGGCTCTAGGTTAATAGGTTAGTCCCAAAAATAATATAAAATAGCATATTAATGCATATAAAACATCCAAAACAGATAATATAATAGCATGGAACAATCAAAAATTATAGATACGTTGGAGACATATCAAGTATCCCCAAGCTTAATTCCTGCTCGTCCTCACGTAGGTAAATGATAAAAAATTTATGTGGAATGCTACCTAACAGTTTTACCCATGTAATATTCTTTATTGTGGAATGAATGTTCAGATTCATATGATAGCAAAATTTAATATTGACATAAAAACAATAATACTTCAGGCATACTAACAAGGCAATTATGTCTTCTCAAAATAACATGGCCAAAGAAAACTTGTCCCTAGAAAATCATATAGTCTGGCTATACTCTATCTTCATCACACAAAATATTTAAATCATGCACAACCCCGATGACAAGCCAATCAATTGTTTCATACTTTTGATGTTCTCCAACCTTTTCAAATTTCATGCAATACATGAGCGTGAGCCATGGACATAGCACTATAGGTGGAATAGACGGTGGTTGTGGAGAAGACAAAAAGGAGGATATAGTCTCACACCAACTAGGCGTATCAACGGGCTATGGAGATGCCCATCAATAGATATCAATGTTTGTGAGTAGGGATTGCCATGCAATGGATGCACTAGAGCTATAAGTTTATGAAAGCTCAAAAAGAAACTAAGTGGGTGTGCATCCAACTTGCTTGCTCACGAAGACCTAGGGCAATTTGAAGAAGCCCATCATTGGAATATACAATACAAGTTCGATAATGAAAAATTCCCACTAGTATATGAAAGTGACAATATAGGAGACTCTCTATCATGAAGATCATGGTGCTACTTTGAAGCACAAGTGTGGTAAAAGGATAGTAGCATTGCCCCTTCTCTCTTTTCTCTCATTTTATTTTATTTGGGCCTTCTCTCATTTTTCTACCCTCTTCTTTTTTCGCTCAGAGTCTCATCCCGACTTGTGGGGGAATCATAGTCTCCATCATCCTTTCCTCACATGGGATAATGCTCTAATAATGAAGATCATCACACTTTTATTTACTTACAACTCTTGTCGTGGTGGGCGCACGGTAGATGCCAAGGGATGGCTAAAGATAGGAGGAGGCTCGAGGGCACTGGTGGGCTCCAGAGGCGAGGTCGGCATGATCGAGCGTGGGACGCAAGACATACCCAGGTTCGGGGCTCTCCGGAGAGATAATACCCCTAGTCCTACCAAGTGTGGTTGATGTGTATCAGTACAGAGTTGCTCCTTGAGCTGTGTCGGGGAAAGAAGGAAGGCTGGCCAAGGCTTAGGCTGCTCCCACCTCGTGTGTGTGCGTTCTATTGATCGGTCTCTCTCTTTGTGCATGGAGGCATCCTGGGGGTTTTATAGGTCAACCCCCAGGGGTACAATGGTAATGTTACAAGGACGTGGGGCCTGGTTGTCATTGTCCAGGAAGCCATCGACGGGTTCTCTATGTGCGGGGCCTGTCGGGTACGGGGGCACTGTTGGCCGTCTTGTCGATCGTCAGGGAGTGGCCGGGTTGAGTCAGCTATAGTGGCACTCCTTCAGGTCGCCGCTTGCTGACATCATTGGTGACGATGATGGCACTGTTGCCGCGCCGGCCCTGGTCAGCGGGTAGGTGGAGTACTGTTGCCACGCCCCGGCTGACCACAGGCATGGGTGGCGCACTGTTGCCTTGGTCATCGGTAGGTGGAGACTCGTCCCATCGTACGGCTGGAATGGGATGGGAGCTGACCCGTGGCCCGGTTGAGGAACGTGCCAAGGGTGGAGCTGGCTTGTTGGCGAAGTCTTTACGTGTCGGGTTCGGATGTCTTGAGCCGGTTTGTTGTGGCCGAGTCGAGGAGTCTGGCCTGGTTGAGGAGTATGGCCGGGCCAAGGGGCTTGGCCGGGTCGAGCGACCCGGCCAAGCGTGAGCCGGCTCGAGGGGCGTTGTTGGCCCCATTGTTTTTGAAAAGGATCTGGGTTCCGTTACCTGCCTGGGGTTCATCCCCCCAACAGTAGTCCACGAAGCTGTGAAGGTCCGCCGTCTTCGGATGGGAGGGCCTTCGCAGTCCCCCCTGAGGAGGTGAATTTCACGACCGTCGGGTCCGGCAACACCCACTGTGTGCCGGCTTCCGGAAGCCGGATCACGGCACCCTGGCAGGGGTGGGAAACCGAAGAGTCCGTCGAATCTTGGGATGATCCTTTGAACTTCGCGTGAACACCACGTGGCGCCTGGAAGCTGTAGAGGCTTGACAAGCCACGCGCGCGATAGGACGGGGTGATGCACTGGGGGGCCTGCGACCGCGCGCCCTCGGCCCGCGCACGCTGATTTATTGTGGCGTCTACGGGCCGGTTGCCATTCTCGATGCAGTTACTACGCGCGTACGTGCGCAGTTATTGCGGGGAAGTGGGAGGGGCGAGCGCCAACGATCCCACTTCCCCATGTTTCGACTTGTGGGCTATAAATGGGGGGGGCAGCAGAAGTCATTCTCACACGCGCCCCCCTTCTTCTTCTTCATTTCTATGCTTCTTGCGATCGCCACGCACCACGACGCCCGCTGCCTCGAGCAGAGCTTCGTTGTCATCTTCTTCCTTTCCCTCTCTCGCCTTCGTCCATGGCACTGCCGTCGGGCTCGTGGATGGGCTCAACCATTACCCCTGATGACGTCGCCTATCTTCACACCTCCATGCGCTTGCCGGGGGAGACGGAGGTTGTCGTGCGCCTGCCGCGGGGCGAGCGAGAGCTGCGGCCAGAGGGCACGGAGCGCGCAGTCTTCTACCCGCACTTCAAACGCGGGTTCGGGCTTCCGGCGAGCACCTTCTTCAACGACTTTATGGAGTTCTTCGGGCCGGCGCCATCATGCAATTCTCTGTCTTCGTTACCCTCTACGAGGGGTACCTGGGTTGGAGCCTTGGATCGACCTCTGGGTGCGCTTCTTCTCCTTGCAGCAGCAGGGGCCGAGGACCGAGGAGATGTCTCAGTGCGGGGCCACTGTCATCTCCATGCTGTCGGGCACTGGCTGCCAGAAGATGCCGCTGGAGGATTCTGCCAAGAAATGGCAGAATTCCTGCTTCTACATGCGCAACCTCGGCACGGACTGCATCAACTTGCCGCCGAAGGAGAAGAACTGGGGTTGTTACCCCAAGCACCCATCGCAGGAGGTGCTCAACCTGTGCGAACGGGTGTCGGTGATGAAGAAGCGGGAAGGGCTCACTGGCACCGACCTCATCACCGCCTTCATCAGGCGCCGAGTGTTGCCGCTGCAGCGAGATGACGGGGCTTCAGGACACCACCCGCATGTCGAACATCTGGCTGGAGGCGGACCAGGTCGCCCGCCGGGTCAACGACATCTCCAAGGCCAACCTGCGGGACGACTGGGAGTTCGGGAAGTCTCCGTACAGCCAAGCGAACTGGGCGCCCGCGGCGAGGCCCTAGTCTCCATTTTTTGCTGCTACACATCTTCTTTGTTCGTCCTGACACAACGCGAGAGATACTTCTGAATGCCATCCGACATCCTTACGACCGGGCGCCGACGTAGGTGGCCCGTGCTGTCTCAAAGGAGCTCGAGGCCCACGGCGGAGGGGAGGGGGCGACCACCGACGCGGGCACAGTGCGCCGTGTGGGTAAGCTTGTCTCCATTTCTTTGAGTTGCCGGCTCCGGGACGGTCTTGGCGATGTCGACACGAGTTGTTGTTGCAGTGGTGGCAGGTGGTGGAGGCGGCGTGGCTGGAGCCGGGTTGTCTCTGGGGGCGGCGGATGCGAGCCGGCCGCATACGAAGGATAACGTCGCGCCGTGGGCCCCGGCCGTAAAACACGCGGAGGACCCGGCTGGTGGCGCAAAGCCGCCCGCCAAGAGGAGGCGTGGCGAGGCCCACACTTCCCGTGGTGCCGGGGTGAGTTTCCTTGCTTGAATCGAGCGGCCGAGCTGCTCTGCTTGGCTCTTGTCTTTTTACTCTATCTGTTGTTTCAGGTCGCCGATCTCGTTGGCGATGGTGGCGGTAGACGCTGCGTCCAATGAGGGCGCCACGTTCCAGCGGAGCCGGTCCAGCACCGTCGAACGGGACGAGGAGGAGGAGTGGGCGGAGGCGGCAGATCCGGATCTCAGTCTGGACCCGACCGACGCTGAAAGCCAGGCCTGGCGAGATCGGATTTGGGCCGTGGCGGAGCTGGAGGCGGCATCGACCTAGGCCAGGGTTAACGCCGCGACGACATGGGCATGGGCCAACGAGGGACCGGTGTGGCCAGGGATGCCAGCGTGAACTGTAGCGGCAGCGACGGTCTTCATGCCGGCATCGAGGGGAGGGCACAACCTAATTGCCATGCAGACGTGATGGACGTCGACCAGGAGGTCGTGGTGCTTGAGGACGGCACCGTGCCGCGGACCGACATGGTCGAGCAAGCGGGGGCTGGCGGAGGTGCGGCGACAACGTCTTGAGGGAGGTGCCACGGATGGCGTTAGAGGGGGCGCCCAGGCGCCGACGAGCGGGCGTCGATGGTGGTGGGGCCGCAGGCCACCTCGGCAACCGAACTGGCGATGGCGCCGGAAGGTGCGCCGTAGAGGGCGCCAGACGCGGGGGAGGCGGCCAGCGGAGAGCGCGCCCTGGAGCTCAAGCCAGGGGGCGCCAGACCGTTGGGTCGCAGCCGACGTGCGGCGGCCCCGGCGAGGTCTTCTTCGGGCCTCTAACACAGGAGGAAGCGGCGATGGCCACTGTGACCCGGCGCCTGCCAGAGCGGGCGGCCGGATCCAGGCCTTCGCCCAGGCCGAGGTGGAGTAGGCATGGGAGCTGGAGCGCGCCGTGACCGTAAGTTTTTCCTTGCCTTCTGCTTTTTCCTTTCCCGTTGCTTCTTCTTCGTGGGGGCACGCTAGCGCACCCACTGGGTGTAGACCCCGAGATCTGAGCCAACTGGGTAGCAGTTGGGTCGAATATTAAGTTGTTGTCCTTCTGTTGACAATCGCTTCTTGCAGCAACTTGATTCCTACCGGGTCAGCGTCTTCAACCGGCTCCTCGAGGAGCAGCTCGCCGCCAAGGAGGAGGAGCTCTGTGCCACGACACGTATTCTTTTGTGTGTTCTTCTTTAGTGGGGGTGCGCTAGCACACCCACTAGGTGTAGCCCCCAAGATTTAGGCCAACTGTGTAGCAGTTGGGTTAAATCTTATATTGTTTCCTTCGTTTCTGACTCTTTCTGCAGCAGAGGTAGTGTCTTGGAGGACCCGGCTGATTCGAGCTGGCCTTCATTATGACTGGCTTGTCGCCAACACCGGTCGTCTTGGGGCCGAGGTGGCGAGGGCGAGGGCGGAGGCGATGGGAGCCCGGCAGACGCTCGACAAATCCAGCCGGCTACGGGAGCGGCTGGAGGGCGACAAGGGCCGCCTCAAGGCCGAGGTGGAGCGCCTGAAGGCGGAGTCCGCCAAGGTTGTGGAAATGCAGCGGGCCCTTGCCGAGGTGGACTAGCAATGCGGCAAGCTGGCTGACGACACGGGCCAGCTCCTGGCCGAGGCGGAGGAGACCTAGCAGGGTGAAACCTGTCCCCGCGAGGAGGCCGAGAAGACGACCGAGGCCAAGGATACCGAGCTAAAGGCGGCTCTTTCCAAGGTCACCGAGCTGGAGAAGTCACTGCAGGAGCGCGACCACACCCTTGCCCTGGAGCGGCGTGGTACATTGCTTGAAGCGCAGCACCTGGATGAGTCCTTCTCCAGTAAGTGCTTTTCTTGGATTCTGCCGGGTTGGGACCCCGGTTTCTTGTCCCTGGTAATTTTTCTAACTTGCTCTTTTTCTTGGCAGGGGCCTTCCCGGAGATGCGCGAGCTAGCGGAGGAGGCCGTCCACTTTCAGCGTGACCCGCAAGGGGTTGTCGGCTCTGGGACTGATCCGCAGGTGGCCTGGACCTTCCCGGAGATCGTGACCGCCGCCGAGGCTCGTCTGCGAGGCTTGGGCGACCAAATGGGGCGGCTCTATCAAGCCGACGCGGCGATGACAGCGGCCCTCTGCCCGGGTTCCGTCACGCCGAACAGCTTCACGCGGCTGGCGCGGTGGTTGGAGGCGGGGCCGAATCTTCTTCTTGACTGGCGCGTTTTTGCCACTCGTGCTGGGGCCGAGATGGCGCTCAGGTTCACGATGTCTTGGCATCTGAACCTGTCGCTGGATGCGTTGATGGGCCAGCGAGCCGGCTCGGAGAGCCAGCTGCAGGCAGAGGCCGGCCGGATTGCTGCGCGGGCCAGCTACATCACCGGGTTCTCCTTCCATGAAGAGTTCCGGCCGGAGTGGGCAGAAGAAGGCGGAGTCATGCCTGCTGATGACTACGGCCTTCTTCCGGACGACCCAGAGGGCAGCCCCAAGGAGACATGCGTCTACCGCGACATGGGCGCATAGGAGGGAGACACCGACACCTCAGCGGACCCAGAGGCCACCGAAGGAGATGCCTGAAGCCGCCTGCTTTTTACCTTAGCAAAAATTTCTATTAGGTAGTAGGTCCACCCACCCACTAGGGGTTTCTGGGTGTAATGAATTCTGGCCTTGGGGCCTGCTTAAATTTGACCTTGTGATGTATAAATTTCATGGCTGTTTGCGTTCTTGCTTTTTGTCCTTCGAGCCGTTTTTCTGTGATTTTCCCCTCTCGGGCTCCCCCCCCGCGAGTCTGATGTTGAAGGCTCCCGTCCGTGACAAGGAGTTCGGCCTTTGAGAGGAACGCGCAGTATTTTAGCTGTCGTGACGTTGAGCGCGAGCAAAACACCCACTAGGGCGGCCGGCGGCAACCCGGCGAAGCCGGTTGGCGAGCAGTCGGTTGTGCGGTAACGTAATGTGGCATTGCCGGGTTGGTTAAACCGGCAGTCCTTAACTTAGTGTTTGTGGCGCGCTGGTTCTCTGGCCTTGCAAGCTTGCCGGCTGACAGCCGGAGCCGGTTATGTGGCTTAGGGCGAAGTGGAAGACTACGGCGATCCCAATGCATCAGGAACCACTAAGTAAGGCGGCAGGTAGCGACCAAGCCAGCCAGCCCCCGAGCCCCTGGGTTGAGCGAGTCGGACCGGTGGCCGGGTTTGATGGAGAGGTAAATAATGCACAGATAAAGGAGACACAATAGCTTGGTCGAAAAGGGCAGCCCCCGAGCGTCGTTCGGGGACTCCATATTTTTCATATGATTACAAAAGGCAGCGCTACATATGTGCACACGGCTAACTGTAAAACGGGCGGAGGTGTTCCGCGTTCCATGGCCGAGTTGTTTCTTCTCCGGCGGTGTCTCTCTTGCGCTTGTTTCATTTGCGGGCATCGATGAGGCAGTAGGCGTTGCGATAACACAAGGCCTTGATGATGATGAAGGGGCCCTCTGCTACCTCTTGAGCTCTGTGTTGGTTTTCCCTTGAAGAAGAAAGAGTGATGGAGCAAAGTAGCATAAGTATTTCCCTCAATTTTTGAGAACCAAGGTATCAATCCAATAGGTGGTCACACACGAGTCCCTCGCACCTACACAAACAAGTAAAATCCTCGCAACCAACGCAATAAAGGGGTTGTCAATCCCTTCATGTTCACTTACGTAAGTGAGATCTGATAGATATGATACGATAATATTTTTTATATTTTTATGATAAAGATGCAAAGTAAAGAAAGCAAAATAAATGGAAAAGGAAATAGCTTGTTGACGGAAGATTAATATGATGGAAAATAGACCCAGGGGCCATAGGTTTCACTAGTGGCTTCTCAAGAGAGCATAAGTACTGCGGTGGGTGAACAAATTACTGTTGAGCAATTGACAGAATTGAGCATAGTTATGAGAATATCTAGGTATGATCATGTATGTAGGCATCATGTTCG
The DNA here is from genome assembly GCF_003073215.2 of Triticum urartu. Taxonomy (NCBI): domain Eukaryota; kingdom Viridiplantae; phylum Streptophyta; class Magnoliopsida; order Poales; family Poaceae; genus Triticum; species Triticum urartu. Next base: position 304,285,465 of record NC_053023.1, read on the forward strand.
AGACAAGTAGACCGACTCCTGCCTGCATCTACTACTATTACTCCACACATCGACCGCTATCCAGCATGCATCTAGAGTATTAAGTTCAAAAGAACAACGCTTTAAGCAAGATGACATGATGTAGAGGGATAAAGTCATGCAATACGAAATAAACCCCATCTTGTTATCCTCGATGGCAACAATACAATACGTGCCTTGCTACCCCTACTGTCACTGGGAAAGGACACCGCAAGATTGAACCCAAAGCTAAGCACTTCTCCCATTGCAAGAAAGATCAATCTAGTAGGCCAAACCAAACTGATAATTCAAAGAGACTTGGAAAGATAACCAATCATACATAAAAGAATTCGGAGAAGATTCAAATATTGTTCATAGATAAACTTGATCATAAACCCACAATTCATCGGTCTCAACAAACACACTGCAAAAGAAGATTACATCGAATAGATCTCCACAAGAGAGGGGGAGAACTTTGTATTGAGATCCAAAAAGAGAGAAGAAGCCATCTAGCTAATAACTATGGACCCGAAGGTCTGAAGTAAACTACTCACACTTCATCGGAGAGGCTATGGTGTTGATGTAGAAGCCCTCCGTGATGGATGCCCCCTCCGGCGGAGCTCCGGAAAAGGCCCCAAGATGGGATCTCACGGATACGGAAAGTTACGGCGGTGGAATTATGGTTTTGGCTCGGTATCTGGTAGTTTGGGGGTACGTAGGTATATATAAGAGGAAGAAGTACGTCAGTGGAGCAACATGGGCCCCATGAGGGTGGAGGGCGTGGCTGGGGGGTAGGCACGCCCCCCTACCTCGTGCCCTCCTGGTTGCTTTCTTGGCATAGGGCCCAAGTCCTCTGGATCATGTTCGTTCCAAAAATCACGTTCCCGAAGGTTTCATTCCGTTTGGACTCCGTTTGATATTCTTTTTATGCGAAACTCTGAAATAGGCAAAAAACAACAATTCTGGGCTGGGCCTCCGGTTAATAGGTTAGTCCCAAAAATAATATAAAAGTGTATAATAAAGCCCAATATTGTCCAAAACAGGATATAATATAGCCTAGAACAATCAAAAATTATAGATACGTTGGAGACGTATCAAGCATCCCCAAGCTTAATTCATGCTCGTCCTCGAGTAGGTAAATGATAAAAACATAATTTTTGATGTGGAATGCTACTTGGCATAATTTCAATGTAATTCTCTTAATTGTGGTACGAATATTCAGATCCGAAAGATTCAAGACGAAAGTTCAATATTGACATAGAAATAATAATACTTCAAGCATACTAACTAAGCAATTATCCCTACAAAATCATATAGTCTGGCTATGCTCCATCTTCACCACACAAAGTATTTAAATCATACACAACCCCGATGACAAGCCAAGCAATTGTTTCATACTTTTGGTGTTCTCAAACTTTTTCAATCTTCACGCAATACATGAGCATGAGCCATGGACATAGCACTATATGTGGAATAGAATGGTGGTTGTGGTGAAGACAAAAAGGGAGAAGATAGTCTCACATCAACTAGGCATATCAACGGGCTATGGAGATGCCCATTAATAGATATCAATGTGATTGAGTAGGGATTGCCATGTAACAGATGCACTAGAGCTATAAGTATATGAAAGCTCAACAAAAAGAACTAAGTGGGTGTGCATCCAACTCGCTTGCTCACGAAGACCTAGGGCATTTTGAGGAAGCCCATTCTTGGAATATACAAGCCAAGTTCTATAATGAAAGATTCCCACTAGTATATGGAAGTGATAACATAGGAGACTCTCTATCATGAAGATCATGGTGCTACTTTGAAGCACAAGTGTGGAAAAAAAAGGATAGTAGTATTGTCCCTTTTTATATATATATTTTTGGGCCTTCCTCTTTTTATTTGGCCTTTCTCCTTTTTTTGGGACAATACTCTATGAATGATGATCATCACACTTCTATTTATTTACAACTCAATGATTACAACTCGATACTAGAACAAAGTATGACTCTATACGAATGCCTCTGGCGGTATACCGGGATAGCAATGATGCATGAGTTACTTGTACAAAAGAATTATGAACAGTGGCTTTGCCACAACTAAAATGTCAAGTACATGATCATGCAAAGCAATATGACAATGATGGAGTGTGTCATAGTAAACGAAACGGTGGAAAGTTGCATGGCAATATATCTCGGAATGGCTATGGAAATGCCATGATAGGTAGGTATGGTGGCTGTTTTGAGGAAGGTATATGGTGGGTGTATGATACCGGCGAAAGGTGCGTGGTATCTAGAGAGGCTAGCAATGGTGGAAGGGTGATAGTGCGTATAATCCATGGACTCAAAATTAGTCATAAAGAACTCACATACTTATTGCAAAAATCTATTATTTATCGAAGCAAAGTACTACGCGCATGCTCCTAGGGGGATATATTGGTAGGAAAAGACCATTGCTCGTCCCCGACCGCCACTCATAAGGAAGACAATCAATAAATAAATCATGCTCCAACTTCTTCACATAATGGTTCACCATACATGCATGCTACGGGAATCACAAACTTCAACACAAGCATTTCTCAAGTTCATAACTACTGAACTAGCACGACTCTAGTATCACCATCTCCATATCTCAAAACAATTACCAAGTATCAAACTACTCATAGTATTCAACACACTCATAAGAATTTTTTTATTAATCTTTAATGCCTAACATAATTAAAGAAAATTACCATGCTGTTTTGTAGGAATCTCAAAATAATCTAAGTGAAGCATGAGAGAACAATAGTTTCTATAAAACAAATCCACCACCGTGCCCTAAAAGATATAAGTTAAGTACTGGAGCAAAAAACTATGTAAATCAAAAGATATAAGTGAAGCACATAGAGTATTCTAACAATTTACGAATCACGTGTGTCTCTCTCAAAAGGTGTGTACAGCAAGGATGATTGTGGAAAACTAACAAATAAAGACTCAAATAATACAAGACGCTCCAAGCAAAACACATATCATGTGGTAAATAAAAATATAGCTTCAAGTAAAGTTACCGATGGAAGTAGACGAAAGAGGGGATGCCTTCCGGGGCATCCCCAAGCTTGGGCTTTTAGGTGTCCTTATATTATCTTGGGGTGCCATGGGAACCCCCAAGCTTAGGCTCTTGCCACTCCTTGTTCCATAATTCATCAAATCTTTCACCAAAAACTTGAAAACTTCACAACACAAAACTTAAAGTAGAAAATCTCGTGAGCCCCGTTAGCGAAAGAAAACAAAACACCACTTCAAGGTACTGTAATGAAATCATTCTTCATTTATATTGATGTTAAACCTACTGTATTCTAACTTCTCTATGGTTTATAAACTATTTTACTAGCCATAGATTCATCAAAATAAGCAAACAACACACGAAGAACAGAATCTGTCAAAAACAGAACAGTCTGTAGTAATATGTAGCTAACGCAAGTTCTGGAACCCCAAAAATTCTATAATAAATTTCTGGACGTGATTAATTTATATATTAATCATCTTCAAAAATAATTAACTAAATAACACTTTCCAAATAAAAATGGCAGCAATTCTCGTGAGCGCTAAAGTTTCTGTTTTTTACAGCAAGATTAAAAAGACTTTCCCCAAGTCTTCCCAACAGTTCTACGTGGCACAAACACTAATTAAACACAAAAACACAACCAAAACAGAGGCTAGATAAATTATTTATTACTAAACAGGAGCAAAAAGCAAGGAATAAAAATAAAATTGGGTTGCCTCCCAACAAGCGCTATCGTTTAATGCCCCTAGCTAGGCATAATATTTCAATGATGCTCACATGAAAGACAGGAATTGAAGCACAAAGAGAGCATCAAGAACACGTGACAAACATATCTAAGTCTAACATACTTCCTATGCATAGGCATCTTATAGGCAAACAAATTATCAAGGCAAGCAAAAACTAGCATATGCAAGGAAGCGGAAAGAAACAATAGCAATCTCAACATAACGAGAGGTGATTTAGTAACATGAAAATTTCTACAATCATATGTTCCTCTCTCATAATAATTACATGTAGGATCATAATAAAATTCAACAATATTGCTATCACAAAACATATTCTTAACACGATCCACATGTATGAAAAGTTGACACTTCGAAAATAGTGGGATTAACATTAACTAAAGTCATGACCCCTCCAAACCCACTTTTATCAAAAACTTCATAAGATTGAACATTCTCCAAATATGTGGGATCTAAAGTTGACACTCTTCCAAACCCACTTTCAATATTATTGGAAAAATTATAATCAATCTCATATTCATCATGGGGCTTAAATAAATTTTCAAGATCAAAAGAAGAATCACCCCAATCATGATCATTGCAACAAATAGTAGTCATAGGAAAACTAGCATCCCCAAGCTTACAGTTTTGCATATCATTAACACAATTGACATTAAGAGAATTTATAATAACATCATTGCAATCATGCTTTTCGTCGAAGGAACTATTAAGTATGGGTGCAATAGGAACGATATCATGTTTAGCATAAGGAACTATAGCAAATTCATCTTCAAAATATTGGCATCATGGCCACAAGAATAGCAAGCATCATGTTCATCAAGGGTTATTTCAATCAAATCATCAGAATCATAATTATCTATAGATTCATGCATATCATTATTTTCTTCCGAAGCAACGGTCATTCTTTCAATAAATTCTTTGACATAGACATTATGAGCATAGTTTTCATAGCAATATTTAAGTATGTCAAAATTTTCAGATTCGTATAGAGTAATATCATATTTTTCAATCAAAGGAGCAACTTCATAAGCACCCTTAAAAGCAACAAATTCTTCAATTCGTTCGATATCATAGTAACTATAAACACCCTTTGCATAAGAAGATAAATTTCAATATCATTAAACTAACATAGGTAGGGGAGGTGTTTTTTAGGGTTCTTAGAGCAACAAGTAAAATCACAAATTTCACAAAGATTCCAAGCATAACACAGCAATCTGTTTAGTTGATTCCATAAGAGTCTCCCTTTTTCAGACAAACAGTGACGCATAAAATGAGCATGCTCATCTATAGATTTCCCATCAACTAGGCTAATTGGGGTATCAGCATGAGTGCATAAGGATCGAAGATGATCTAAGTAGAACACTTTAAGTGGATCCATATCAATAGATTTGTAGCAAGCAAAGATGCAAGCAAGTAGAAGGCACATGGAAACACAAACAGGGATACATACGGGAAGAAGGCAAAGAAAAGAAGAGGCAAATAGGGAAAGAGAAGGAGGATGGAGAGAGAGGGCAAATAAAATGGCAAGGGTGAAGTGGGGGAGAGGAAAACGAGAGGCAAATGGCAAATAATGTAATGCGGGAGATAAGTGTTTGTGATGGGTAATTGGTATGTTGACTTTTGCGTAGACTCCCCGGCAATGGTGCCAGAAATCCTTCTTGCTACCTCTTGAGCACTGCATTGGTTTTCCCTTGAAGAGGAAAGGGTGATGCAGCAAAGTAGCGTAAGTATTTCTCTCAGTTTTTGAGAACCAAGGTATCAATCCAGTAGGAGGCCACGCGCGAGTCCCTCGCACCTACACAAAAAAATAAAATCCTTGCAACCAACGCAATAAAGGGGTTGTCAATCCCTTCACGGTCACTTACGAAAGTGAGATATGATAGATATGGTAAGATAATATTTTTGGTATTTTTATGGTAAAGATGTAAAGTAAAGAAAGCAAGATAAATGGAAAAGGAAATAGCTTGTTGACGGAAGATTAATATGATGGAAAATAGACCCGGGGGCCATAGGTTTCACTAGTGGCTTCTCTTGAGAGCATAAGTATTACGGTGGGTGAACAAATTACTGTTGAGCAATTGACAGAATTGAGCATAGTTATGAGAATATCCATGTACGATCATGTATATAGGCATCACATCCGAGACAAGTAGACCGACTCCTGCCTGCATCTACTACTATTACTACACACATCGACCGCTCTCCAGCATGCATCTAGAGTATTAAGTTCAAAAGAACAGAGTAACGCTTTAAGCAACATGACATGATGTAGAGGGATAAACTCATGCAATATGAAATAAACCCCATCTTGTTATCCTCGATGGCAACAATACAATACGTGCCTTGCTGCCCTACCGTCACTGGGAATGGACACCGCAAGATTGAACCCAAAGCTAAGCACTTCTCCCATTGCAAGAAAGATCAATCTAGTAGGCCAAACCAAACTGATAATTCAAAGAGACTTGCAAATATAACCAATCATACATAAAAGATTTCATAGAAGATTCAAATATTGTTCATAGATAAACTTGATCATAAACCCACAATTCATCAGTCTCAACAAACACACCGCAAAAGAAGATTACATCGAATAGATCTCCACACGAGAGGGGGAGAACTTTGTATTGAGATCCAAAAAGAGAGAAGAAGCCATCCAGCTAACAACTATGGACCCGAAGGTCTGAAGTAAACTACTCACACTTCATCGGAGAGGCTATGGTGTTGATGTAGAAGCCCTCCGTGATCGATGCCCCCTCCGGCGGAGCTTCGGAAAAGGCCCCAAGATGGGATCTCACGGATACAGAAAGTTACGGCGGTGGAATTAGGGTTTTCGCTCTGTATTTGGTAGTTTAGGGTTACGTAGGTATATATAGGAGGAAGAAGTACGTCGGTGGAGCAACGTGGGCCCCACGAGGGTGGAGGGCGCACCTGGGGGGTGGGGTAGGCGCGCCCCCTACCTCATGCCCTCCTGGTTGTTTCTTGACGTAGCGTCCATGTCCTCTGGATCATGTTCGTTCCGAAAATCACATTCCCGAAGGTTTCATTCCGTTTGGACTCCATTTGATATTCTTTTTTCTGCGAAATTCTGAAATAGGTAAAAAACAGCAATTCTGGGCTAGGCCTCCGATTAATAGGTCAGTCCCAAAAATAATATAAATTTGTATAATAAAGCCCAATAATGTCCAAAACAGGATTTAATATAGTATGGAACAATCAAAAATTATAGATACGTTGGAGACGTATCACCCTCCCACGGGGAGGACAACTTGTGCTGGCCGGCTTGCTGCTGGACGAGTCGGAGGACGAGGTCTCCCTCCCGAATGGCTAGGGGTTTGATCTTCTTGCTGTGGTAGTGTCTCAGACCTTGCTAATAAATGGCTGAGCGGCTGAGCGCTAGGAGACGTGCTTCTTCGAGCAGGCCGGCACCGTCTTCGCGGGCTTCTTTGGCTTCGAATTTGGTGTACATCGCGACGCGCGACGAGTCGAACTCGATGTCGGTCGGGATGACGGCTTCCGCTCCGTAGACGAGAAAGAATGGGGTGTACCTGGTCGACTGGTTTGACGTTGTTCGAAGACTCCAGGGTACGGCCGGCAACTCGTCAAGCCAGCTGCCGGGTGAACAGATGAGTGGCTCGACGAGCCATGGCTTGATGCCGGGTAGGATGAGGCCGTTGTCCCGCTCGACCTGCCCGTTGGACTGCGGGTGTGCAACAGAAGCCAGGTCGAGGCAGATGCAGGAGACGGAGCATTACTTCGCGAGCGCGCCCTTGACGAAGTTGGTGCCATTGTCCGTGATGATGTTGTTCAGCATGTCGTAGCACACCGCGATGTCCTTCACGAATTGGACGGACGTTTGCCCGTCCAGCTTCTTGATTGGCCTTGCTTCAATCCACTTAGTGAACTTGTCCACCGCCACCAGCAAATGCGTCATGCCGCCTCGAGTGGTCTTGAAAGGTCCAACCATGTCGAGTCCCCAGACAGCGACGGGCCAGGTGATCGGGATGGTCCGAAGTGCGGACGCCGGCTGGTGGTTGCGCTTGCTGAAGCGCAGACATCCCTCGCACTTAAGGACGAGCGACTCGGCGTCTTCGAGGGCCGTGGGCCAGTAGAAACTATGGCGGAAGGCCTTGGCCACCAGGGACCAGGAGGCAGCATGGTGCCCGCACTCACCCTGGTGTATGTCTAGGAGGATCTCAATGCCCATGTCTTGCCCAACGTAGCGCTGGAACACGTCGGTGGAGCTGCGTTTGACGAGCTCGTTGTTGATGATGCTGTAGGCGGACGCCCGACGCTGCACCTGTCGGGCTTCGGTCTCGTCCGTGGGGAGAACTCCGTTCTCCAGAAACTCTGAGATGGACAGGGCCCATGATGGCATCATCATCACGGTGAGGACGGCCACTATGGCGGGTTCCGGGACATCAGCCCCCGAGCCGGGTTCAGCAGCCCCCTGGTCGGGTATGGCTGCGGTCGAATTGACGACAGCAGTCCCCGGGTTGGGAACGGCGGCAGCCGGGTCGATGGCAGCAACCCCTGTGTAACGCCCATGATTGGGCTATATCTACCACGTGTCCAGGCATGACTTAGAGGCCTAATCACATGGTGGTTTTGTCGCAAGAGGGGTAATCTTCACACAATCCCTTGTACTAAAGAAGAAAGGGGTAAAGAGTTGGCTTAGAATCGCCACTTCAGACATATAACAAGTTAAACATACATCATCCAGAGTACAATCAAGGTCCGACTACGGAACCAAAATAAAAGAAAACAACCCCAAAGGCTAGATCCCCGATCGTCCCAACTGGGCTCCACTACTGATCATCAAGAAGCAAAACATAGTAACCATGGTCCTCGTTGAACTCCTACTTGAGTTCGGTAGCATCACTGTACTGGTATCATCGACACCTGCAACTATTTGGAAGTTTCCGTGAGTCACGACGACTCAGCAATCTCACACCCGTGAGATCAAGACGATTTAAGCTTATGGGTAGGATAAGGTAATGGGGTTGAGCTGCAACAAGCGCTAAGCAAGTATGGTGGCTAACATACGCAATAAAGAGTTAGTTGAGAAGCTACGCAACGGTCGAAAAGCTAGAAGTGATCAAGAAGACATCCTGAAACTACTTATGTTCAAACATAACCCAAGACCGTGTTCACTTCCCGGACTCCGCCGAAAAGAGACCATCACGGTTACACACGCAGTTGATTCATTTTAATTAAGTCAAGTGTCAAGTTCGCTACAACCGGATATTAACAAACCCCATCTGCCACATAACCGCGGGCATGGCTCTCAAAAGGTTATACCCTGCAGGGTTGTCCCAACTTAGCCCATCACAAGCTCTCACGGTCAACGAAGGATATTCCTTCTCCCGGAAAGACCCGATCAGTCTCGGAATCCCGGTTACAAGACATTTCGACAATGGTAAAACAAGACTAGCAAAGTCGCCTGATGTGTAGACAAATGCCGATAGGAGTCGCACGTATCTCGTTTTCCGGGAACACCGGATGGGACAAGTTACGAGTAAAACCAGCCCTCAAGTTTCCCCAAGGTGGCCTCACAGGCTGCTCGTTTCGGCCCAATACTCAGAGGAGCACTGGCGCGGGGGGGGGGGGGGGGGGGTTAAAATATAGATGACCATTGAGTCTGCCGAACGCAAGGGAAAGGTATAGGTGGTAGGTAGGCAAATGGTAAAACCAAGTTTGGGCCTTGCTAGAGGAGTTTTATTCAAAGCGAACTGTCAAGGGGGTCCCATAACACCAACCGCGTAAGGAACACAAAATCAAGGAACATAACACCGGTATGACGGAAACTAGGCCGGCAGGAGTGGAACAAAACACCAGGCATAAGGCTGAGCCTTCCACCCTTTATCGAGTATATAGATGCATTAAATTAAATAAGAGATAATGTGATATCCCAACATATATATGTTCCAACATGGAACAAACATCAACTTCACCTCCAACTAACAACGCTATAAGAGGGGCTGGGGAAAAGCGGTAACATAGCAAAACAACGATTTGCTAGGAAGGTGGGTTAGAGGATTGACAAGGCAATATGGGAGGCATGATATAACAAGTGGTAGGTAGCAAAGATAGCAAAGAACAAACAACTAGCAAGAAAAGATAGAAGTGATATCGAGGGTATGGTCATCTTGCCTGTAATGTTCTCAGTGTTGTCGAAAGCTTGATCCTCGTTAGCATACTCAACAGGTTCCTCATTCACACACTCCTCTCCCGGCTCTACCCAAAGAAAGAACACAAGCAGTGGAACAACAATCAATCACGGTGCAATGCACAAGTAACATGATGCAATACATGGCATGACATGCAAGACATGATATGCAATGCATATGCGCGCTCCGGAGGGCAAAGAATGATCAAGGCATCAACTTGGCAAACCAAGTATGCCACTGGAAACATGAGGTGATTTCGGTCGAACTCGATATAAGGATCACCGGCAATAGATGCATGGTTTGCAAATGGCAAGCAACACAAGAATGACGCAAATCTGCGATTGATAGCATGATAACACTTAGAACGCAACAAGAAACTAAGCTACTTCACTCCAACATAGCAACAAAGCATATGGCAGTGATGTACAAGAGATGCTTGACAAAACATGAACACTAAGCTACGGCTAAATCACAATAGAACAGGTTCAAACAAGCATGGCAAAAGTGCAAAAGATATCAGCTCACAGACTTTGTGAAAAATATTAAAATGGCATAAACAACATCTGGAAGCAATGTTTAGGGCAAGCAAACAACATGCTACAGGAACATAACGTGGCAAACAAAGGAATGGCATGCTTCTACTAAATGCATAGATCAAAACTCCCTTAGTGAACATGAGCCAAAAAGGTACAGAAAATATGATGGTACCCATGTAAACATAGCTAGTTTTATAAACAGATTCAGATTGGAATTTCAGGACATGGCAGAAATAGATATATGATAGCAACTTTGCAAGCTCATGCCACTCACCACAAAGCATTACATAAAATAGAAAGGTAACCAACAGTAAATATACATGTTCAAGATGGTAAGAATGGCAAGAGCAAGTTCATAGGGTACATGGATCACTAGCAAAACATATGGCAATATTGATTAACATGTTAACAATCTGCCAGGAACAATATCTAGAGAAAGTAGAGCATGGTAATGACAACCGAGAGCACTCCATAATTTCAACCAGAGGTAGGGATGGATATAGAACAACCACATGTTCAAAAGATCTTTACTGAACTACCTCAAAATGTGCTTGGATCTCATGGTAGCAACAAGTTTACATGGCATCAAAATAACATCAGGAAAAGCACTTGTCAAAATCACTAAGTGCCCGAAAACAGTAACATCACGGAGCCTACTTTGCATGCTTGTGCTAGTCACCACATAGATCAAAATTACAAGGCTTGCACCTCTGCAAAATGGCATGATGGAGATCAGAACACCTGTAGACATCATGCTCGTACGAGGCACACACAAAATGCAACAAAAATGACAAATCTCCATGTACTATTAAGAACCACCAGTTAAGATTTTATAGCATTCTATGTCAGACTTTCAACAGGAACAGTTAATATCCATGACACGATAGACCAGTGAACTACATGTAGACATAAAGGTGCCAACAACACGATAGACCAATGGGCTACATGAGCAAAATTATTTAATAGTCATCTATGTCACCTACTAATATATTATTAAGCAGAACATGCTAACATGTGAATTAATGGTTAAAAAAGTTACTCCTGAAAAAACACCTTACAAAGCTAGAGAGAGCACTAATTCTGAATGTTCTAAGAGCAATGAAAAGACTTGCTCACATAGCGGTATGGACTATGCACTGACCATAGTTAGCAACAACAGAATAATTATTTGGAGTGTGGAATTTGCAAAGGATAGTGCCAATAGAGGAATACAACTGAATAAAATAAAATTCCATTAGCAGATCTCCAGGTTTGGAATGGACCAAACTTATTTGGTGCAGGCTATATATAAATATAATAACACTGCCATATATGCCTCACACATCCATAGTTAGAATAGAAAGGAAAAACTCCATATGAATTGTTTCCTGTGCATCAGTCCGGTGCCTTTTGGCCAGGCATCAGGAACCATGTAATTATAAACTACCATCTATCAATTAGTACGATACCATTAGGAATATGCACTAAATTAGGAATTTAAATAAGCTAATATACCTATGTTGAAATCAACCCATACAACACTCATTCTATATTTTTCCCAGCTCACCCAAAGCCTAAAAATATTTTGAGGACACACACAACATACGAATCTACACATAGGTTTTCATGCTGGGATTTATCCATAAGAATTAGAAACATAGAAGAAGCATATGCAAGTAAGTTTGCTTCTTTACCTCTGGTTACAGGGAGGAGGGGAAGAGCAGAGACTCAAGGCGTGCTCCTGCTGCTCGAGGTGGATGGGGATGGCGGATGCGGGCAGAGGTGGAGCTCCTGCTGCTCGAGGTGGACCCGGGGGCGGTGAGGCTCCTGCGTTGGCCGTTGGCGGTGGTCGACGAGGGGCAACGTCGGTGTAGAGCAGCTGGGCGGCGGCCAGAGAAGACGGAAGAGGAGGCGGCCGTGGGTGGAGCTCCCGCAGTGGTGGTTGAGGAGGGGCCACGCCGGAGGCCGGCGGCTCCAGCAAACCGTAAATCGCGAGGAGGCCTGCTCGAGGAGGAAGCGCGCGAGGATGGTGGCTACCGGTGGAGTAGCTCGCCGATGACGGTGCTCGACGTCGCTGCTCTGGAGTGGGGCGACGACGGTGGTGGCTGCTCTGGAGTGGGGCGACGACGGTGGATGGGTTGTTGGCGCGGCAGAGAGGATGGTGGAGGGGCTACCGTGATGGGGATTGGGGATTTTAGTCGGGGGAGGGATAGCAATGGCACACCACCTAGCGGTGCGCCATAAGTAACTATTTTTTGGATAGCAATGGCGCACCACCTAATGGTGCACCATAAGTAAGTTTTTTTGGATAGCAATGGCGCACCACCCAGCGGTGCGCCATAAGTAACTTTTTTTTGTATATCAATGGCGCACCACCCGGCGGTGCGCCATTAGTAATTTATTATTATTATTATTGTTTATTATTTTTTGTTGCATCTAATAATTTTTTAGAAAATGAATATGAATATGAACTAGTAATAATTTTCTATAAAAACAGTAATATTTTTTTAAAAATATCATCAAATTTTTTATTTGAAAATATCATCAAATTTGTTTTTTTATTTTTAGTTGCATTCATTTGTGAATTGGTAAAACATTTATGAATATGAAAAAATATCTTCAAATTTGAAAAAATATTCCTGAATTAAAAACGTGCCCATGAAATTTAAAAATATTCATGAGTTCAAAAAATATTAACAAATTCAATACTTTTTGTGAGTTAGAAATTCAATACCATAATAAACATAAATAAATATTCATGAGGACTAGAACAGAAGAAATATCATTTCAATATGTTGAATTACAATCAAGAAATGAAGACTACCATTTAAATACAATCGATCTTAGCTAGCTATCTTTTCACAATCTTCTTGCCCTTCTTTTTTCACAAATGGAGTTCTTCTGTGCAATGAATGTCCTTTAGGTATGGTGGTCCTGCTTCTTGTTGTGGTGTGTAGCACTTCATCGTCGTCATCATGTTCCATCTTCGGGTCGCCATACTTGTCGAAGTCTTGCTCATTGGCGACTCCATCCATTCCGATGATCTTCATTTTGCCTCTCCTCACGACAACATGACTGGGCTTTGACGGGTCGGTAATGAAGAAGCATTGGTGCACTTGGGAAGCCAGTACCCATGGCTCATTTTTTGCGGTGATGTTTGCGCCCGCGGTCTTGGATTTGGCTTCGGGTATAACCATGGTGGTGAAATACCGGTCTTATTTTAGGAAGCTCTTGGCCCATCTGACACGGAACATCGTGACCTTCTCTCCAGCGTAGCTCAGTACCCAGATCTCCTCGATCCTTCCGCAGTATTTGTCCTTGTCGTTACCGATGTAGGATTCCATTGTTACCCCGAAGTTCTGATAACCATCACTCTTCATGTCCTTGTCCTCGGTGTAGAATGTGTAGCGGTTGATATCGTAGGCCTCATAGGTCTTCAGGTTGTGCTCGGCGCCCTGTGACAAGGCGAATATGAGTTTTTCTTCCGCGGAAGAATCCTCATGTAAAGTGTAACACCCTCGATGCGACTATAGCTCCCACGTGTCGAGGCACGACTTAGAGACATAATCGCATTGAAGGCATATGTCGCAAGTTAGGCAATCTTCACAACATCCCATGTAATATGATAATAAAAGGGGAGATAACATAGTTGGCTTACACTCGCCACGTCAATCAAGTACATAAATAACATTACATCATGCAAACACTCATGGCCCGACTACGGCACCTAAATAAAAGAGAACCCAACATGCGACACGGTCCCAATCACCCCCAACTGGGCACCACTACTGATCATCGGGAAAGGAAACATAGTAACGTTGAGAGTCTTCGTCGAACTCCCACTTGAGCTCATACGCGTCTCCTGGAGCGGAATCATCAGGCCCTGCATCTGGTGTAATAGTAATCTGTGAGCCACAGGGACTCTGCAATCTCGCACCCTCGCGATCAAGACTATTTAAGCTTATAGGTATGGCAAGGTAAACATAAGTGGAGCTGGAGCAAGCGACTAGCAAATATGGTGGCTAACTTATTCGCAAAAGAGAGCGAGAAGAGGAGGCAAAGCGCGAGCGAGAAACTAGCAAGCAACCTACGCAAACATTAATCCAACACCGTGTCCACTTCCCGGACTCCGCCGAGAAGAGGCCATCACGGTAACACACTCAGTTGATTCATTTTAATTAAGTTAAGGTTCAAGTTATCTACAACCGGACATTAACAAATTCCCATCTGCCCATAACCGCGGGCACGGCTTTCGAAAGTTCAATCCCTGCAGGGGAGTCCCAACTTAGCCCATGACAAGCTCTCACGGTCAACGAAGGAATAGACCTCCTCCCAAGATGTTCCGATCAGACTCGGTATCTCGGTAACTCAAGACACTTCGACAGGTTAAAACAAGACCAGCAACACCGCCCGAATGTGCCGACAAATCCCGATAGGAGCTGCACATATCTCTGTCTTAGGGCAGAATCGGATAAGCAATCCGTACAACTAAAATCAGCACTCGAGTTTCCCCAAGGTGGCGCTGCAAGGGGCTCTAGGTTGGACCAACACTCAGAGGAGCACTGGCCCGGGGGGTTAAAATAAAGATGACCCTTGAGTCTGCAGAACCCAAGGGAAAGAAAAGGCTAGGTGGAAAATGGTAAAACCAAGGTTGGGCATTGCTGGAAAAGCTTTAATCAAGGCGAACTATCAAGGGGTTCCCATTATAACCCAACCACGTAAGGAACGCAAAATCCGGGAACATAACACCGATATGACGGAAACTAGGGCGGCAAGAGTGGAACAAAACACTAGGCGAGAGGCCGAGCCTTCCACCCTTTACCAAGTATATAGATGCATTATGATAACAAGATAATATAATGATATCCCAACAAGTAAATAAATGTTCCAACAAGGAACGGCCTCCAATCTTCACCTGCAACTAGCAACGCTATAAGAGGGGCTGAGCAAAGCGGTAACATAGCCAATCAATGGTTTGCTAGGACATGGTGGGTTAGAGGTTTGACATGGAAATTTGGGAGGCTTGAAAGCAAGTGGTAGGCATCGTAGCATTGGCATAGCAAAAGAGCAAAGCAAAGATAGTAGTGATTTCGAGGGTATGATCATCTTGCCTGCACAGTTGTTAGAGTTGACTGGATCCTCAAAAGCAAACTCAACGGGCTCCTCATTAGCGAACTCGTCTCCCGCATCTACCCAAACAAGACAAACAAGCAACAAGGATACAATCAACCACGTGCAAGACCAAGCAATATGATGAAATGGTGATATGTTATGCGGAGTGCGATGCGGGATGCAAAATGCAAGATATGACAGGAAATGCATGAACCTGGCCTCAACTTGGAAAACAAAGTGTGCCACTGTAAAGATGAGATGAAATCGCTTGAAAACGATATAAAGAACACCGGAATCGGAGTTACGGTTTGGAAATGGCAAGCGATTCAAAAATGACACCGGTCTGCGATTTACAGCAAGTAGCCAACTAAATGCAATGAGATGAACATTCTACAACACCCAAACATGACAAAAAAATACATGGCAGGGATGCATTCAAGATTCTTAACAAAAGTCTAACACTGAGCTACGGCCAATTCATCCATTAACAGGTTCAAACAAGCATGGCAAAAATGCATATGACAAACAGATCTCAGACTTATTGAAATTAACACTTGTCTGGAATTTCAGATCAGGTAGCCCTCTTCGGAGCCACAAAACTACATGCTACAGGATCTGAACATGGGAAAGTAAAACATGGCATGGAGCTACTCAAAGAGCTTAACAAAAGTCCCTTAGTGACCTTGAGCCAAAAGGGATCAGAAAATACAATTGCAAGCACGTGAACATAGCAAAAACATAATCAGTTTTCAGACAGTGAAAACTGGCACATGCTGACATATAACTCAAGTAGGCATGTTTACGAGCTCGATGCACTCACTACGGAGCAAGTCATGGCAAGACAAGCATACATCCATCAAGAAGGCACAAAATACAAGCTAGACATGGCAAGAACAATAGCATAACATGCACGGATCAACTACAACATCATCGGCAAAATTGCAAACAAGTTGGCAATCATCCCAGATTCACAAAGTAGCAAAAGTAGAGCTCGATTGACTCAAGCTAGGGTGCTCCATAATTGCAAAAAAGGCATGGATGGATAGAGCACTACAATATTAACAAAACATCCCTACTGATCTTCCTCAAAAGAGGCACGGATCACTAGGAAACAACATGAACATATGGCAACATGAGCTAAACAGATCAAGGACTTAGTGGAATTGCTAAGTCCCTGAAAACAGAATTACTAAGTGCACCACTTTGCAAGCTTGCACTAGTCACCACACACATCACAAAAATACATGTGTTGCACCTCTGGAAAGATGACAAAACTCTTAACAAAACACATGTAGAACTCACGGGCATAGCATGCACACATTAATCATGGCAAAAATGACAAAAACCTAAATGGAGTAACAGATCTGACAATTAACTCAAGTAGCCCTCTTCTAACAGCATTTCGGGCATCAACATGAACTCAAATGAAAATGATGCAATGGAATGAAATGATGTACTCTCTGAGATGAACATTTTGATATGCTATATGCATGAATCGGAGCTACGGATGCAAAGTTACGGAGCCGCGAACATGTGCACATGGACTAAAATTCTCCGGGACTTAGTGAAAAAATCAACCTCTAGGGTTACTATTTACGGATCTGGATCTCGCGCACGGGAACCGAGGTTGGCCGGAATTCTCGCCGGCGATGGAGGAGGAGCTCGCCAGAGACGTCGGGGCGACCGGATCCGAGCGGAGAGGCGAGGCCGGCGACAACGAGGAGGAGGCCGGCGTCGAGACGGCGAACGGCGGCGGCCTGCGGCGTCGGGCGGCGTCGTCGGCGCACCGGCCGGCGCGGCGGCACGGCAGGGCGATGCCCGGCGCGGGCGAGGTCGCCGCGCGGGAGGAAGACAAGGCGGGCGGCGGCGCTGCGCTCTGGCCCGAGCGGTCGGCAGGCAGGGCCGGCCTCGGACCCTCGCGGGCCGGCGCGGGAGGCGATGCGGCGAAGTGGCGCGGCGGTGGCGGGCCAGTAGGATGGCGACACGTGGCGGCGGTGGGGGAGGAACCGGACGTGTCCGTCGGTGCCGATCTTGTCTGGCGGCGTGCGAAGGGATTTTTAGGGTTTCGGGGGGAGAGGAAGATCCGGATTTCGGGGGGAGTTTAAATAGGCATGGAGGGAGCTAGGAGAGTCCAAATAAGGTGCGGTTTTCGGCCACGCGATCGTGATCGAACACTCTAGATGATGGAGCAGAGTTAGGTGGGTTTTGGGTCAAATTAGAGTGGTGTTGGGCTGCAACACACACGAGGCCTTTTCGATCCCTCGGTTAACCGTTGGAGTATCAAACGAAGTCCAAATGATACGAAACTTGACAGGCGGTCTACCGGCAGTAAACCAAGGCCGCTTGGCAAGTCTCGGTCCATTCCGGAAATGTTTAATCCCCACACACGAAAGAAAGCTAGAAATGACCACCGGAGGAGAACGAAGCGCCGGAATGCAAAACGGACAACGGGGAAAATGCTCGAATGCATGAGTCGAACACGTATGCAAATGCAATGCACATGATGACATGATATGAGAAGCATGACAACGACAACAACACACGGAGACAAAACCCGAACCCGAGGAAATAAATATAACTTAGCGCCAGAAACGGCAAGATTTGGAGTACAAATTGGGAAAGTTACATCCGGGGTGTTACATAAAGTGCATGATAGAAGCTTCTCCTTGAACCAACACATGAAACATAAGTTGTGCTCTTTGATTATATCTCCGTCCGTCCTCTGTTGGCCTCGGTCATTGTACGTCTTCTCAATAAAGGTTTTGTGCTCTAGCACCCAAGGATTGAGCACGTCTATGTGTTGTAGCGCGACTAGGTTTACTCTTTCAAAGTCGGCGAGTCGACCCTCGAAGTCGACATGCATTTCACGGCGACCATCGCGGTGATCCCATCCAGCGAGCCTGCCGAGGGGCGTGTTGACGGGGAGACCAATGGGGTACTCGATGCCTAGAAAATTCGTGAAGTAGGAGATGCACTCTTCGGTCAAAAAGCCCCTGGCCATGCTTCCCTCTGGACGTGACATGTTGCGAACGTATCCTTCGATGACACCATTCATCCTTTCGAACGGCATCATGTTGTGTAGGAACGTCTGCCCGAGTGGGATGATATCCTCCACGATATGGACCGGCAGATGCACCATAACATCGAAGAATGTGGGCGGGAAGTACATCTCAAGCTCGCATAGTATCACCACGATCTCTTCCTGTAGCCTTCTGAGTTGCCTGACGCCAACCGACTTTCGAGAGATGACGTCGAAAAAGTTTCATAGGCAAAATAGTGTTTCACAGACGTGCGCGTCCATGATCCCACTGATTGCAACGGGAAGTATCTGCATCATCAGCACGTGACAGTCATGAGACTTCATCCCGCTGAACTTCTGCTTCGCTGAGTCTAGGTATCTGCTTATCTTCCCCGCGTAACCGTAAGGAAGTTTTACTCCTACGAGGCAGGTGAAAAACTGCTTGATCTCCTCCTAACTTAGAGTGAAGCACGCGGGAGGGTAGTCATTTCCGGCCTTCTTGGCCTTTTTGCCTTTGCGAAGACTTTTCATGTCCTGCTTCGCCTCATCAAAATCATCATCATCATTAGTGTGAAGCTCCTCCCTGATGTCCATTGATTTCAAGTCTGCCCTTGCTTTCGGCCCATCTTTGGTCCTCTCTGGCATGTTGAGCAGGGTACCAAGAAGACTCTCGCACATGCTCTTTGTGATATGCATGACATCAAGGCTGTGAGGCACACGGTGGATCTTCCAGTACGGCAAGTCCTAGAAAACAGACCTCGTTTTCCATACCTTCAGCAGCGGCTCTGGCGCCTTTTTGCTTCTTTCCCAGCTCTGGCGCCTTTGGCTTCTTTCCCGGCAGTGGGCAATCTTTCCAATTTTTCAACAGCTCGTCTATTTCCTCGCCGCTCCTCGTACGCGGGCATCTTTGGGGTTCGGTTTCACCATCGAACAGATCCTTACGTTTTCTCCATGGGTCATCATCGCGAAGCCACCTTCAATGTCCCATGAACATGATTTTCAAAGACCCGGGTTCTCTATCCAGCTGGCGATACGTTGTGTCATCCATGCGCGTGACGCATCCAGAAAATCTGTGGACCACCTGCCCTGCGACATATCTGTAATTGAGATAGTCGTGCACCATCATGAGCAGTGTGGCTCTCATAGGGAAATATTCTTTCTCTGCGGCGTCCCACAGCGTGTCTCGATCCTCTTTCAGCAGCCCCAGATACAGATTGATGTCGTTCCCTGGTTTTTTCAGCCCTTCAATTAGCATACTCATGTGAATGTACTTCCTCTTCATGCAGAACAAGGGGGAAGGTTGTACATCCACACAAACACTGGCGAGGTGCTATGTGTGCTTCTCTGGCTGCCAAATGGATTGACTCCATCGGTGCTCGCGCCCAGCACGATGTTCCTTGGATCATCCCCAAATTCCGGGTGTTCGAAGTTCAACGCTTGCCACTGGCTCGCATCCTTAGGGTGACTCAGCATCTTGTCTTTTTTATTTATCTCCGGATCACTTCCGTCATCTTCTCGCTTCTTCTCCTCCCTATCCGCGTGCCAACGCAGGAGCTTTGCTAGCTTAGGGTCCGGGAAATATCGCTGCAGACGAGGAGTGATCGTAAAGTACCACACCACTTTTCGAGGACCTTTCTTCCTCTTCTTGTATCGAGTGACGCCGCACACCGGACATATGGTAGACTCCGCGTGCTCGTCCCGATAAATGATGCAATTGTTCATGCACACATGGTATTTCACGTGTGTAAATCCAGAGGACACATGATTTTCTTCGCCTCCTCGAAACTGGTTGGGCACTTGTTCCCCTTGGGAAGACGTTCGTGCCAGAATGACATGTTCTCGTCGAAGCATGCGTTGGTCATTTTGTGTTTTACCTTCATCTCCAGAGCCATGAGCATTACTTTCAGGCGGGTATCCTCGGGGCTGCATCCTTCATACAATGGAGTAACTGTGTCTATCTCCAGTTGATCCAGCTTGGCTTTCTTTCGGGCGGCAGCTCTTGCGTTATTCGTCTGCTTGAGAAGCTGCACTTGAATATGAGGGTCCTGCACTCAGCCCATTGATGGTCCATCGTCGTCTGCTCCGGCATCTTCATCTTCATGATCATGCCCTTGGTCTTGATCTTCCTCATCATCATGTCCGGCATCTTCAACATGATGACTATGTACTACATCACCGTCGTGATCATGTCATGGAGATTCTTCATCTTCTCGCCCGCCCTCACCGCAGTGGTTGTCTTGCTACCCTTCCTCATTTCTTGCCCGACCCCCATGGATGACTTCATAGTCATCTTCATCACCTTGCCACCGATACCCATCCATGAAACCACGCAAGAGCAGGTGGTCCCACACCTGCCCGGAATCCGGGTCCGCAATAAGGCTCTTCATCTTGCATCTTCGACATGGACATCTTATCTCCGTCTTGTTCTTTTGAAGCATCTCGGCCTTCGTGGAGCTCAAAAACCTATTCACGATGCCTTCGGTCATCGTGAGGACCATTGTCGCCTGCGGGGTAGAGCAAAACGATATTTTAGAACCAAGAAAAGATTTGGCACGACTTCGCCTAAAAATAGGACCAAAAAGAATGCATAGTGCCAAATTCTCGCCGAAACAGAAATGAATCAACATTCTGGCAAAATATTGGAAACTATCGCATTTCAAATACTGGTACCTGCAAACACAAACATATATGCAACACCACAAACATGCGTAGATCTAGCTAGGCCATAAAAAGTCCATGTGGACGTTGTTGTTAGTGGGAGAAAAAAGTAGATCTACAACATAAAGAAAGCTTTCCCCTTCTTACCTATCACAAAAAGGTAATTTAACCACTTAATTTTGGTGAATCTATGGTGCAAATGAGGTGAGGAGAAGGAGGCACCCGGGACAAGCTTGGAGGAGGAGGTGGAGAGAATATAGTGGGGAAAGTGAGTGTGGTAGGTGTGGCTGTCCAAAATATCTAGCTGGTCTCAGGTTACTAATGGCGCACATCCTAACAATGCGCCATTAGTAACCCTGGTTACTAATGGCGCACCAGTTAGGGGTGCGCCATTACTAGTTTTTTTAAAAATAATATAATTGTTAGTAGTGGCGCACCTTGTTTGTGGTGCGCCATTATTGTTTGAACTAGTAATGGCACACTTCACAAAGGTGCGCCATTACTAGTTTTGAAAAAAAGTAAAAAATTTGTTAGTTCTGGCGCACGGAGCGTGTAGTGCTCCATTACTAGTTAAAACTAGTAATGGCGCACTGTGCCTTGGTGCTCCATTAATAGTTTTGGAAAAATAAAAAAAATTCCTAGTAATGGCGCACCATGTGTCTGGTGCGCCATTAGTAATGAGGACACTAATGGCGCACCTGTACCTGGTGCGCCACTGCTATATAGCAGTGGCGCACCACATACATGGTGCGCCATTAATATCCATATTGGCAATAGCCCTTTTCCTAGTAGTGCTACTTTGCATGCTTGTGCTAGTCACCACGTAGATCACAAAATTACAAGGCTTGCACCTCTCTAATATGGCATGATGAAGATCAAAACACCTGTAGACATCATGCTTGTACGACGCACACACAAAATGCAACAAAAATGACAAATCTCCATGTTCTGTTAAGAACCAACAGTTAACATTTTATAGCACTCTTGGAACTATGTTAATAGTATCAATATGGAAAGTAACATGCATGCAAATGCCACTAACATGAAGAGCTTCACGAGGAGAACATTTTGACATATCATATGCGCACATCGGAGTCACGAGCATGGATATATAGCATGTCAAAGGGAGCAATAAAATGATAGGGATTCGGGACTTGTTGAAAATTTCACCTCGCGAGACAAGCGGGATGGGATGGATCCAGAAGGTTGTTTGGTTCAAGGGTCGTCGGGGTCCATGGACGACGAAGCCCAGATCTGGCAGAGGAGGCCCGAGGCCATGGCGACGGCTGGACGGAGCCCTGGCTCTGGTGAATGGCGGCGGAGGTCGGGGAAGGCCGGAGGCGGCTGGATCTGGCCGGAGCTGCCGGATCCGGTGGCGGCGTGAGCAAAGGCGGCGGCGATGCGGGCCAAGCGGGCGAGCCGCAGGCGCTGGTGGCGCGCAGCGCGGCGGCTGGAGGCGCGAGCGGCGGGGCAGCGACTCGGTGGTGCATCAGCGCAGCGAGGCGGCGCCAGAGCAGGGTGCGGCGGCACGGTCGGTGGGGAGGCGCGCGGGCGCGGGCAGCGGTGATAGGGCAACGGCGGCGCGGTCGGGCTCGCGCGGGCCCCGGATGGGCTTCGTGGGCCGGCGGTGCGGGGACGGCCGCAGATGGACAGGTGGCACGCTGCGGTTAGTTGCGGGTGGTGGCTCGATGACGTGGCGCAACAGGATTGGCCGGAGAGATGTGGCTGGCCGGCGGTGGACGCGTCCGACGACGGACGGACATGTCCGTTGGCGCGGAGCAGCTGGGATCTAGGGTTTGGACCCAAAATTTGGAAGGGGATCACATATTTATAGGTAGAGTGAGCTAGGAGTGTCCAAATGAGGTGCGGTTTTCGCCCACACGATCGTGATCCAACGACGGAGACCATGGAGAGGGGTTAGATGAGTTAGTGGGCTGTTTTGGAGGGGTGTTGGGATGCAACACTAAAGAGGCTTTTGTGGTTACCCAGTTAACCGTTGGGGCATGATAGGACCTCCAAATGGAACAAAATTTGACAGGCGGTCTACCGGTGATGTACCAAGGCCACTTGGCAAATCTTGAACCATTCTGAGAACGTTTTTCTCCCGCTCACGAAACGAGGTTAGAAGGGTGCAACAGGGGCACGAGAGAGCATCGGATCGCGAAACGGACTACGAGGAAAAGGACTGGATGCATGAGACGAACATTAATGCAAATGTGATGCACATGATACGAAATGCATGACATGACCAAAATGCAAAATGAACACAAAACCTAACCATAGAGGAAATATCATATCACATAGCCGAAAATGGCAAGAGTTGGAGTTACAAATATCGAAAGTTACATCCGGGGTGTTACACCCTGGGCAGCGTTCAGCAGTCCTCGGGTCGGGTTGAGGCGCCGCCGGGGCGTCTGGGACGTAGATGGACTCCGAGTCCGGAGACGGCTTGAGGGACGTCTTGCACAGGTGCTCTAGGGAGACGCCGGATGGGATGGATTGCCGAGACGAGGCGATCTTGGCGAGCGTGTTGGCCGCCTCGTTTTCTGCACGCGGGACGTGGAGTAACTCGCATCCCGCGAAGGACTCGGACAGCTTCTGGACGAGGAAGTGGTAGCTCGCCATGTTGGGGTCGCGGGCGTCCCATTCTCCGGAGCATTGTTGCACCACCAGATCCGAGTCGCTACAGCATAGGATGCGCTGTTTGCCGAGTTCCTTAGCGAGCCGGAGGCCATGCACAAGCACTTTGTACCAGGAAACGTTGTTGGAGGCGGTGAAGTGGATCTGGAGCGCGTATTTGAGGCGGTCTCCCTTTGGGTAGGACAACACGATGCTGGCCCCTAGGCCGAGACGCATCTTCGAGCTGTCGAAGCGCATGCGCCAGTGCGTTGAGTCCGGCGGCGGCATGTACTGGGTGTCGGTCCCGTCGACGAGGAAGTCGGCCAGTGCTTGGGACTTGATTGTGGTGCAGGGCTCGTAGAGGATGGTGTGAGCGGCTAGCTCGAGCGCCCACTTGGCGAACCGGCTAGAGGCATCCTGGCACCCGATGAATTCGCCTAGGGGGGTCGTGCTGACCATGGTGACGACGTGCGCTTGAAAGTACTTCTTCAACTTCTTGGCGGTGAAGTACACGCCGTAACACATCTTCTGGTAGTGCGGGTAGTTTTGTTTGGAGGCGGAGAGCACCTCGCTTAGGTACTAGAAGGGACGCTGGACGGCTTAGATCTTCTCCTTCTCTGGTCGCTCGACCACCATCACCGTGCTGACCGACCGCGAGGTTGCGGCGATGTAGAGCAACAGCGGCTCCTTCTAGGTTGGTGCGTCTAGGACGGGTGCGCTGGAGAGCATGTGCTTGAGGTCCCGGAAGGCCTTGTCCGCCTGGTCGCTCCATTGTAACATCGTCGTCTTCTTCATTAGCTGGTACAAGGGCAATGCCCTCTCGCCCAGCCGACTGAGAAACCGGCTGACCAAGGCTAATCAGCCGGTGAACTTCTGGACATCTCGCAGCCGAGCCGGCTTGCGCATGCACTTGATGGCCTTGATCTTCTCTGGGTTTGCCTCAATGCCGCGCTCCAAGACGAGGAAGCCGAGTAGCTTTCTGGCCAGGATGCCGAAAACGCACTTATCCGGGTTGAGCTTGACCTTGTATTCGCGCAGGTTGGCGAAGGTTTCCTTCAGATCATTGAGGAGCATGAGGTGCTGCTTGGTCTTCACCATGATGTCATCCACATAGACGTGGATGTTGCGAAAGGAAATATGCCCTAGAGACAATAATAAAGTTGTTATTTATATTTCCTTATATCTTGATAAATGTTTATTATTCATGCTAGAATTGTATTAACCTGAAACTTAATACATGTGTGAATACATAGACAAACAAATTTGTCACTAGTATGCTTCTACTTGTCTAGCTCGTTGAATCAATGATGGTTATATTTCCTAACCATAGACATGAGTTGTCATTTGATTAACGGGATCACATCATTAGAGAATGATGTGATTGACTTGACCCATGCATTAGCTTAGCACGATGATCGTTTAGTTTGTTGTTATTGCTTTCTTCATGACTTACACATGTTCCTATGACTATGAGATTATGCAACTCCCGAATACCGGAGGAACACTTTGTGTGCTACCAAACGTCACAACGTAACTGGGTGATTACAAAGGTGCTCTACAAGTGTCTCCGATGGTACTTGTTGAGTTGGCATTGATCAAGATTACGATTTTTCACTCCGATTGCCGGAGAGGTATCTCTGGGCCCTCTCGGTAATGCACATCACTTTAAGCCTTGCAAGCAATGAAACTAATGAGTTAGTTGCGGGATGATGTATTACGGAACGAGTAAAGAGACTTGCTGGTAACGAGTTTGAACTAGGTATTGAGATACCGACGATGGAATCTCGGGTAAGTAACAAACCGATAACAAAGGGAACAACGTATGCTGTTATGCGGTTTGACCGATAAAGATCTTCGTAGAATATGTAGGAGCCAATATGAGCATCCAGGTTCCGCTATTGGTTATTGACCGGAGATGAGCCTCGGTCATGTCTACATAGTTCTCGAACCCATAGGGTCCGCACGCTTAACGTTCGGTGATGGTCGGTAATATGAGTTTATGTGTTTTGATGTACCGAAGATAGTTCAGAGTCCAGGATGAGATCGGGGACATGACAAGGAGTTTTTATTTATATTTCCTTATATCATGATAAATTTTTATTATTCATGCTAGAATTGTATTAACCGGAAACTTAATACACGTGTGAATACATAGACAAACAGATTGTCACTAGTATGCCTCTACTTAACAAGCTCGTTGAATCAATGATGGTTTTGTTTCCTAACCATAGACATGAGTTGTCATTTGATTAACGGGATCACATCATTAGAGAATGATGTGATTGACTTGACCCATGCGTTAGCTTAGCACGATGATCGTTCAGTTTGTTGCTATTGCTTTCTTCATGACTTATACATGTTCCTATGACTATGAGATTATGCAACTCCCGAATACCAGAGGAACACTTTGTGTGCTACCAAATGTCACAATGTAACTGGGTGATTATAAAGGTGCTCTACAGGTGTCTCTGATGGTACTTGTTGAGTTGGCATAGATCAAGGTTAGGATTTGTCACTCCGATTGTCGGAGAGGTATCTATGGGCCCTCTCGGTAATGCACATCACTTTAAGCCTTGCAAGCAATGCAACTAATGAGTTAGTTGCGGGATGATGTATTACTGGAGGTAAACCGGCCTTATGTAGCCGGGTTGACTCTTTGAAGATTAAAAGCCCAGGAAGATGCAAGGATGATGGCGCTTCTCGAAAGGCCCAAGGCCTAAAGGCGGGTTAAGGCCTGTAAATGTAAACCGACCTAGTCATGAAACTTGTATTATAAGATAGGAAGAATAGAGATCGAACCGGATATGTTTATGATCCGGCTTTGGGACTCTGTAGCCTGGCGGGCGTCAACCTATGTATATAAAGGGACGACCCGGCCGCGGTTTAGGGACAGACAACAACTCGAGAGCCAGACAAAGCGGATTCGCTCCCTGACCTTCGAAACCCTAGCAATACCAATCACAACTAGACGTAGGCTTTTACCTTCCTCGAAGGGGCCGAAATAGTATAAAACTCCCCGTGTCCCCTTGTCCGGTTTAACCCCTTTAGGCTAACCCATAGCGATGGCTCCACGACTAAGTCCCTTCACAAGGACATCTACCGTGACAAACCCACGACAGTTGGCGCCCACCGTGGGGCTATCGCATGATGGTTTTGAGTTCTTAAAGGGCAGCTTCAATGGACTTAAGGGATACGCTGTGGGCCGAATGACAAAGAGTCGTCGCGGCAAGCTCTACATCGACAACGCAGGATGGGGTCCCGAGGCCGATTCAATCGAATATGTGTACCGGGTCCCCTTTGGTGGGATTCACGTCTTCATTGGCAAGATCGACGAACCGGTCCCTGAGCCGGACATCTGCACCGACATCATCGAAACGGCTCGGCGTGCAAGTTCTTCGCCGGTTCAGCCCGAGGCAAGGCATGTTTTCGTGGGTGTCATCCATGGATCGAGGTACGAGGACGGGCCGGTGTCCGATGGAGAGACCGTGATCTGTTCTGATGACGAGTCTTCTGGAGAGACCGAATCACCTTACCAGTTGTAGGACGGCCGGATTGATGGAGGATCTGAGGGCAACAGTATTCCGGATTCCCCTGATCTGCCAAACCGGGCCGCCATCTTCATGGTCGGCACACAATCAGCGTCTCATTCATCTACCGCCGCAGCAATGCTCTGCGGTTCAACAACGGCCACACCAGCAGGGGCAGGAAGCTGAGCGCCGCCTCCAGCCCAAGTCCTGTCAGATTTGTTCGACGCTTTGGCAACGTTGATGGCCGCAGAGGTGGATGCAGCAGCCAGGGATCAGCACAATGCGGAGATTGCAAAAGTGACAGATCAGATAGCCCAGGCTAAAGCGGACCTGGCGACAGAGAATGCTAGGATGGCTACAGAGCGGTCTGAATTGGAAGCACATGCCTACCGGATTAGGCTGGATCAGAATGCTTCAGAGGAAGTCATGAGAAGAAGGTACCGATCGCGTCTCCCGTCGGTTTATGAGCCGCAGAATCTCTTCAACACACCAGGAGCAGGAGCTGGTAACCAACCCATACTAAACCGGGCGGAGGCGCCGGGAACAGGGGCGCCGGTTCAACCGCACACGATGGACCCGCCTCGCCAGAACAACGTTGTGCCACAGTATGTACCAACACCTCCTGGGAATTATTCCAACCCGTTGGACAACATTGTGGCCGCTGCTTCACGCCTAGCGGCCCTCCCAACCGACGGCGAGTCACCAGTTGCAGTGGAAGCACGTCAGGCCAGGGATCTCCTTCAAACAGCACTAAATCAATAGCAGGCGTATTCACACAGTCGTGAGAGGATTCATTCCAATCCCCGTCCAAGCCGGAGCTATAGCAGACACGTGGAGGATGAACCGGCCGTGTCCAGTAGTGCACGTCGCTGAAATTCACGACGAGGAAACAACCCGGTAGGGGGAGGCGCTAATGCGCAGGATGTTGTGGACCATGGCCGTGCACGTCGGGAGGCCGAGTTGGCAGCTCGACACGGAGCATGACAACATACTCCGGTTCACCCTACGGCCTCAGTGGAGCCAGGTGTGGTATTCAGTTCCTTAGGGGTGCCGTGTCTTACCCCCGCTTTGCGTAATGTGAGACTGCCCAAGGATTTCAAGGGACCTCGTAAGGTACCAAATTACACCGCCGATTTGCAACCAGAGGCATGGGTGGAGAGCTATGAGATGGCAATGGAGATGTTAGATGTGGATGAGGCAGTGTGTGCTAAATATTTCACCATGATGTTGGAAGGAACAGCTCGCACTTGGTTGAAGAGCTTACCAACCAATTCTGTCGGATCATGGGCTGAGTTAAAGCACCGGTTTATCCAGAACTTCAAAGATACTTGTAAGCAGCCGATGTCAATCATGGATCTGGCTGCTTGTGTCCAAGAGGAAGGGGAGTCCATGACCCATTGGGTCAAATGGGTCTCACCGATTTTACATTCATCAGATCGTATCAATGCAGACACTGCAGCATTAACATTAGAGGGCAATTGCCGTTTCTTACCACTCAAACAGAAGTTGGGAAGACTCAAATGTCACTGCAATGATATGTCAACGCTCATGGCCGGTTTGGTTAAATATGCCGATTCAGATAATACCAAGGACCCGGACTCAGAGGAGGATTAACCAGGGAAAGGTAAGAAGAACAGCAATGCCAAGGGTCAGCAGCATAATCCGGCAGGCCATGGAAACGGCAGTAAGTGCAAGGCCAACAGCAGCTTGGACTTTGTTGCTAACACCAACACATAGGAGAATGGCCAGCACCGTAAGGGCAAGCAGCCCCAGAGGGGCGGAGGTTCAGGCCCCAATTTGGAGCGCCTATTAAATTCAGCCCTGTCCAAAGCATGGATCAAAGGAGAAGCCGGCATCACAACTTTGGAAGGACTGTTATATCATGTGGGATTTCAAGAATTCCAATATGTTCCAGTATGATAACAACCCGCCCGGCGGTTGAGGAGGAGGTTTCCATGGGCCGGGCTACGGAGGTGGTGGTTCCGGTTTATGGTTTCAAGGCAACCAAACCGGACACGTCAATCAAGGGCACCAAGGCAACCAGGGAGGTTACAACCATCAAGTGAATCAGCAGCAGCAGCAGTCGGGTTATCAGAGCAATCCCAAACAGCTAAACAGCAGGCAATATCATGTCTTCACTACTAGTTTGTGTAAACGTGATCAGAAGCTGCACAAAAGGGTAGTAAACTCTGTTGAACCGACAATACCTCAGTATTTACGCTGGCCTGAGCAACCTATTTTGTGGAGTAGAGAGGATCACCCACCTCGGGTTGATAATCTAGGTCACTTGGCCCTGGTGGTAGCCCCTCAAGTTGGGGGATACAAGTTTACCAAAGTACTGATGGATGGGGGAAGTAGTATCAACATTTTATATTATGATACATTCCACCGTATGGGGTTGACAGAAAAGAATCTTAAACCATCAAATACGGTCTTTCATGGTGTGGTGCCTGGTAAGTCTGCATATCCTGTTGGCAAGATAGCCTTCGAGGTAGCTTTTGGAGATGACTATGATTCATGGTCAGAAACATTGACATTTGATGTTGTAAAGATCAAAAGTGCGTACCATGCCTTGTTTGGGCGGCCGGCTTATGCTAAATTCATGGCGAGGCCGTGTTATGTTTATCTACAGCTTAAAATGCCCGGTCATAAGGGGACTATCACAGTACATGGAAAGGTTGCTTTGGAGTGTGAGGAAGGTGATGCGGCTTATGCTGAGTCGGTTTGTGCCATGGAAGAGTTGAAATTCTATAAGGAGCAAGTTGATCCGGCAGACATGACCTCTTTGAAAAAGTTGACTACAGAACATGATCCGGCGTTGAAGTTCAAATCGGCTACAGATACTAAGATGGTTGACTTTGTTCCTGGTGATTCATCCAAATAGTTCAGCATCAGCGCTAACCTGGATCCCAAATAGGAAAGTGCGCTCTTCGAGTTCATCCGTGAGAATCGGGACATCTTTGCATGGAAACCTTCTGACATGCCAGGTGTATCGAGGGAACTCGCTGAGCACACACTCAAAATTGATCCTAAGTTTAAACCAGTCCGGCAGTTCCTCCGCCGCTTCAATGAAGAAAGACGTAAGGCTATCGGTGAAGAGGTAGCCCGTCTGTTGGCCGTAGGGTTTATTGTAGAGGTTTTTCATCTAGAGTGGTTGGCTAACCCGGTGTTGGTTCTTAAGAAGAACGGCACTTGGCGCATGTGTGTGGATTACACAGATTTAAACAAGGCTTGCCCTGGATACCTCTTTGCTCTCCCTTGCATTGATCAGATAATTGATGCTACGGCGGGTTGTGACCGTTTGTGTTTTCTGGATGCTTACTCTGGTTATCATCAGATCAAAATGGCGGTTAAGGACCAGGAGAAGACAACTTTCATAACTCCCTTTGGAGCCTTCTGCTATGATTCCATGCCTTTTGGACTCAAGAGTGCCCAGGCAACTTACCAGCGATGTGTTCAGAATTGCCTTCATAAACAAATTGGGCGCAATGTTCATGCATATGTGGATGATATTGTGGTAAAGTCCAGAAAGGAGGAAACGTTGATAGAGGATTTAATAGAAACCTTTGACATTCTTCGGATTTACAAGATGATGCTCAATCTAGAGAAATGTGTTTTTGGTGTCCCGGCAGGCAAGCTCTTAGGTTTTTTGGTGTCAAACAAAGGCATTGAGGCTAATCCGGAAAAAATTGCAGCAATTACATCCTTGGCTAAACCGGCGTGTATCAATGATGTTCAACGTCTGGCCGGCCAGATTACAGCCTTGAGCCGGTTTATCAGTCGCCTTGGAGAGAAGGCCATCCCCTTATATCAGATGCTCAAGAAAACAGATAGCTTTGTCTGGAGTGAGGCAGCTGATAAAGCGTTCGAGGATCTGAAGAGGCAGCTAGCTGAACCGCCCATGCTTGCAGCGCCGATCGATAAAGAGCCATTATTATTATATGTGGCTGCTAATGCCCGGGCTGTTAGCGTAGCCATTGTGGTAGAGCGCAAGAAGCTTGGCAAGGAATATCCAGTTCAACGGCCGGTTTATTATATCAGCGAGATGCTCATTGAGTCAAAGCAGAGGTATCCGCATTGGCAGAAGTTGGTGTATGGAGTGGTTATGGCAAGCCGGAAGCTTAAACATTATTTTCAGGGCCATCCCATCACAGTGGTCAGTTTAGCTCCGCTGGGCGACACCATTCAAAATAGAGAAGCAACTGGCCGGATTACCAAGTGGGCTATTGAACTTGGACCTCACGGGCTCAAATATATACCCCGCACAGCGATCAAATCCCAGGCACTCGTGGACTTCATCAATGATTGGACGGAGTTACGGGTACCTAAAGAGAAACCAGATAAGACATATTGGACAATTCATTTTGATGGGTCTAGACAGTTGGAGGGCCCGGGTGCTGGAGTCATACTAACTTCCCCACGAGGTGACAAGTTTTGTTACGTCCTCCGTTTAATGTTCCCTTGCACTAACAATGCAGCTGAGTATGAGGCTTTGCTCCACGGTCTTCGGATGGCTAAGGAGATGAATTTGAGCCAGGTTAAGTGCTTCGGCGATTCAGATCTAGTGGCTCAGCAGGTGTCTGGCACTTGGGATTCTATGGACTCACTCATGGCTGCATATCGGCGGGAGGTGGACACAATGGCTGGTCACTTTAAGGGTTATTAGGTGGACCATATAGACCGGCAGAAGAATGAAGCGGGGGACGCTTTAAGTCATCTTGGTTCCCAGCGTAAACCAGTCCCGCCCAATATCTTTCTTGATGTGTTGCATAATCCGTCAGTCAAGATGCCATCCGAAGAAGATTTGGCTGTTCCTGATCCGGAGGCTTAGTTGGTGGCAACTCTGCATGCCATACCGGATTGGACAATCCCATATCTGGCTTACATGAATCGGGCGAGTTACCAGACGACGAAATGTTGGCCCGACAGATAATCCGGCGTTCCAAGTCCATGACCATACTCAACGGGGAGTTACATCGCTACAAGGTTTCAGGAGAAACTCAGCGTTGTGTTTCTCCTCAAGAAGGTTGTGCGATTTTGCGAGGAATCCATGAAGGGGATTGCGGTCACCACGCCGGTTCAAAGTCTTTGGTTGCTAAAGCTTTTCGCCACGGTTTTAACTGGTTGACGACGCATGCTGATGCAGAAGATTTAGTCAAGAGATGTGATGGGTGTCAAAAATTCGCCCGCCGTGCGCATGTTCCAGCTCAAGAGTTGCGGATGATTCCAATTACGTGGCCGTTTGCAACTTGGGGGCTTGATATGGTTGGACCCTTTAAGCGCTCTAAGGACAAAAAGACCCACCTGTTAGTAGCAGTTGATAAATTCACCAAATGGGTGGAGGCAGAGCCAATCAGCAAGTGTGATGCAGCCACGGCAGTTCAATTCATCAAGAAGGTGATATTCCGGTTTGGCTTTCCACACAGCATTATAACAAATAATGGTACTAACTTGTCAAAGGGGGAGATGGAAGAATTTTGTCAACATGAGCACATCTGGCTCGATCTAGCATCGGTAGCTCACCCCCAATCTAATGGTCAAGCAGAGAGGGCAAATGTCACATCCCTAGCTTCTGGTTTTGCACTAGGCTAGCTTCATGTGTGCATCATGTTTAAATTTTATTTAAAAGTTGAATTGGGGGTGATAAAACCCTAGCACTTTGAAATCCAAATAGGTCCAGCTTAAATAAATTCCATTCCAGAACCCAAAATGCTCTTATTTGATGTTTGTTATTTTTGACAATGGTTTTCATCCATACCAAAAATAATGAGCATTTTTAAGGAACAAGTTGGGCATTGAATTTAAGTCATTAAATATTTGAATTGGGGCATTTAATTGCTATTAATATTATTAAATGCTCCAACAATTCTGGAAATAGCTAAGGGCCTCTGAGATAATTCAGTTATTGCCCATAATTAATTTCAGGATTTATAGAAATGATTTGGTGTTTTTCCCAAATCAAAAACAAATTGCAAAAATAGAAAACAAAAAGAGAAGATGGAGAGGGAACTAACCTGGGCCACCTACCTGTAGCAGCAACCCAGCAGGTAGGCCCAGCCCACTGGCCTCTGCCAGTCACCTGCTACCTCCCGCCAGGAGGACAGGAGCGCGTGACTACGGCACGCTGGCACGCACCTCGCCAGCTCCTGCTTGCCGCCGAGGGCCTGGACGCCTCCACGAGTGCCACGCCACCTCCCCGACCCCCCTCGCACTTCTCCCTCGCTCTCTGGACCCCCCTCCCCCATGCTCCTTTGCTTTCCCCCCCATGGCCGAGCATGCCCGTCGCCGCCGCTCGCTGTTGCCACGGCCACCGGCCCTCCCTCGCCCATCCAACGTGCTCGGGAGCTCCGCCACGCTGTCCCCGTATACCCCACCGAGCCACGTGAGCTGGGAAGCACTGCAACACCCTCACCACTGTCGTCTTCAACCTCGGGATGCCAGGATCACCAGTGCCATGCCTTCTGCTCCGAGCCTTCCCCGAGCCCACATCGACGCCTCTCCAACCATCGTGAGCTCCCGCATCGGAACCCCCTCTCCTTGAGATCGTTTGCGCCGTGCAGCCACCGTTTCACTGGAGCCGGAAGCTCACCGCCGCCGACCATCTCGCCGTCGTGGCCACAGCTGTCTCCGCTCACTTTTGAGCGTGTCCTCGTGCTCTCTGTGCTCCCAGGAGTCCGCCCAGATGCCTAGCTCGCTCGCTAGCCAAGTGTAGAGCTACGCCGTGCTAACCCGTACTCCGGCCGCCGCCCGTCGTTGTTGCAGCCAACGTTGTGGACCACCCCAGCCGCTGCTGCCTGCTCCTTTGGACACGGACGAGCATCAGCTCCATGCCGGGCCCCTCCGCCGTCCATTTGGTCGACGGAGGGCGAAACCCAACGCGCTCCGCCGCCACTAACCTCGCCGGCGACGAGCCGCCGGTCTAATCCCGGTTTAGTTAGCACTCATGACTCTGCTAAACACCCCCAGAACCACTGCCATGTGGGCCCCTGTGCATGTTTAGGTTAGTTTAATTCCCTGTTTAGATTAGTGCCAATCTTGCAGACCCCACGTGTCAGCTTTGACTTTGACCAAGTCAGCGCTGACCGGTCCCACATGTCATCCACACAAACCAGCCCCAAGACACTGACGTGTGGGTCCCAACCATCGGGTTGACCTGGACCGGCCCTGTTGACCGCTGACATCACAGTGACATCAGGCTGACGCAATAATCATTTTCTGGAATATTTCTAATTCAAAAATGATTTGGAAATTTCAGAAAATGTTCCAAACTTTGAAAAATCATAGAAATTAAACCGTAACTCCAAATGAAATAATTTATATATGAAAAATTATCAGAAAAATCCAATCTATCCATCTGTACCATTTTCATGCATGTTTGAGCAAGTTAACCTCACTGTTTAGGATGAAACATGATTAGGGCAAATTTCATAATAGGTTTGGAGTTGGAATTTGATATAGTTTTGAATTCCACTTCAATTTGAAATGACTTTCTATTGCATTAGCCCAAAACACATTCATATTGCCATGTCATAGCATGCATCATATTGTTGCATATCGCCATGTGTTGATTGTGTTCTTTCTCATTTGCCGGTGTTTGTCCCCCCTCAGTAGACGTTGATCCAGCGATGAATTTGATGACACCGATGAAGAGCTATACTATCTTCAAAAGTGCCAAGCAAGCAAAACCCCCTTGTTCATTCCGATACAATCCCACTCTCTCGCTCCTGCTCTCTTTTACTGCATTAGGACTACAGCGATTCAACTGTTACATGCTGCGGTAGTTGAACCCCATACCTTTGCATGACCTGTCACTGCCACAGTAAATAGATGAAACCCACTAGCATGAGTAGGAGTTGTTTGAGCCCTGGTGTGCCTACTCATTCATGCTTGTTTGTCATGCCTGCTATTGCTTAGAGTTGAGTCAGGTCTGATTCATCGGGGATGAATTAGAATGGTGATGAACATGTCCTACCGTGTGAGAGCTAAGTGTGTGAACACGATTTGGTAAAGGTAGCGGTGAGAGGCCATGTAGGAGTACATGGGGTTGTCTCATTGCAGCCGTCCTCAGGAACTGAGTTCTGTGTTTGTGATCCATGAACAGTTAATACCACACATTGGGCTCCGGGCGCTCCAAGCTCCCTCAACTTATTAATCAACTCGATCTCTGTCCAGGAGTTGCAACTAGTTTCTGGTGTTTGTACGTAGTGTTAGTAGTCTACCAAGTGGCACCCGGTATAGGTGGGCTTGGGACAGACTAGGCAAAGTGGCACAGTGTACCAAGTGGCACTCGGATGGTGGGCTTGGGAACCCTGCTCACATCGTTTGGGGCCGTGAGTGACACCCCGGCCGGATCTCCTTGCGGATGGAACCCGAATAGTGTGGCCGGATCTCTCTTTTGGCTCACGTATATGATAATGTCGCTAGCATCCATATGAGGTCCTGGGCCATGGTAAGGCGACACCCATGGAAATATCGTGCTTAAGGCCGCAAAGTGATATGAGGTGTTACCGGCTAGATCGATGTGACTTGCAATCGAGGTCCTGACAGCTTTGGTATCAGAGCCTGACTGCCTGTAGGATTACCAAGCCAAACTGGTCGAAGTTGAGTCTAGAAATGCTTTAGTTATATAAGGGAATTGATTGTGGAAGGGAATGCAAGGCTCTTTTTACTCCTTATCCTCATGACCTTCTGATCCGAGTCATCTTATCTTTTCAATGGGGTTAAGAACAAGGCTTCTCGTCTATCTATCAGGATCACGTGTTACTAATATGTAGACTTATAGGATTGACCGATTTAAGCCTCAGTTCAGTTCCTACTACTTCCGTGTGTTCATAGTTGGTCTCGGAACCTTGATATTGTGCTTCTGAGTGGTTATGCCACCAATTTGCAGGATGTCTCAAAACTTTTTGAGCATTTATAGCCGTTATGTTGTCCGAGTCGTCCCAGGTTTCCAAAGAATCTGATGCATTTGCAAAATCCTTTCCCTCTGGTTTCGATGTTCCTCTAGGCCAGGTTAATCACACTAATTGTGAGTTGAGGTATTCTATTGCCTCAACATATATGTTGGAATTATTATTATGAACCTAGATGTCTTAGAGTGCCACCTAGTAATCGAACCATGTTTTGCGTTCCCAGTGTGATGATTCTGGCCGTTATTCTTGAAAGAATCCTGTGATGCCATTTAGTTAGTAGGCATTCTATTCCTGGGTTATCGAACCCGAGATTCACCCTACTTTCTTCATGTTGATAGTGTTTGCTAGTTCCTTAGGACATTAGTAAACCTTGTGATAGACCTCGAGGTTCGTGGTATATCATTCTTCCAGTACCATGAACCAATATGGCAGAAGTTCATGAACCAAAGATCACGACTAGAGCTCTTGATGAGTTCTTGATTCTATATTGTGACTCTGCCAGTTCTACCCTTCTGCATGGGTTATCCGGAAGAAATATGTTGAACTCGTTCGACATGCTAGTCCATGCATCCACAACTCAAAAAATCATATGTTCTTTTAAGTTGTCCCAATTTAGTTGTCTTCCGACCCTCGTCTATCAATTGATAGTCAAGAGCATGCGTGCATCCGTTAATCGATGCCTACTACTCTTGTGGTCCGTCAAGCCATTCTAATTCGGAAGGACTAGGAGAAACAAACTCCAGAACCCCATCCATATTTAGGATTGGGTCAAGCAGTTGTAATCCGCTGGTCAAAATACCAATCCAGCTTTTGATTCTGTTCTACCTTGAAGTATTGCCCTCTTGATGTCAGGAATGTCATGAGAATTGCACCAACTCTTATGAATTCTTGATGAAGTGATACTTCTCGCCATCATCATTCTTTCCTCGGTTCCGTGTTGTTGCAACCGGAATGCCGACAAGTGAACCGTGATGTGTGAAATCAATACTCCTAGCAAACCCGTTGCTTGGTGGTTAATGGACGATAATCTCATTCTTGGTGTGTTGATTATGGAATCATCATTCTAAGATTGATCGTGCTACCTAGTCCATTTTCCTGGTGCACTTTTCGATCAAGAGTTGGGATTATGTATATCCTTGCTTATTTGATCATATCATCCTGCCTAAAGAGCAAGATTGATCTCAAGCTTAATAACATGTCGGTGGTTCGTGATTTTCCGAATATCTTCTCGGAAGTATTTCCAGGTTGTCCCCTGACCGCTATGTTAAGCTTGTGATCAAGTTGGTTTCTTGTAACCACCCCTTCTCCAAGAATCTGTGTTGAATACTCTGAGCTAGTTGGTTAAGCCGAACAACAACTTGGAGAGTTGGAAGATAAAATCTTTCCTAACTTAGTTCGTTCCAAAGGGATATTCTTGTGTAGTGTGTGTTGAAGAAAGATGATATCTTCATCGATTGGTCCCTGTGATCAGTTGTTGGACCTATTGTCTTGTCAATCCTTTGATTTGAGTGCGGGCTATCGTCAAATCAAATCAGTACCAACGATGTTCGTAATGTTGTCTTACTCGTGGTTGATCCCTCGAGCATACACCATTACATCTTTTGGTCTGACCAATAGTAACACATTGTTCACATAATGGTGGAAGTTCAGTGATATGGAAATTCTAATGAGTTGCTGTTGAGCCCAACAGCAGCATCTTGTCTCCTCCATGATTCATGTTGAACATTGAGCTAGTGTTGGAAACTTTTGAAAGCATTTTCTTCATACTATCTCATGAAGGATATGTTTGGATGAAAGAAGTGACTTTCTTTAATTCACGTGCACTTGATGTAAGTTGTCGTCGTGGATCCGAGAAAGATTGTTTTTGCTTCCTCTGGAATCGTCCCAAGTTAGTCACGCCTATATGCGAAGTACTCTATGGTTTGATAGGTTGGCCGCCTCCATTCCATATGTGTTTCCTAGCACACCAAGCCACTGATTGATTTGTTCAAGGAGAAGTAGTTCCTTCTTAAGAGCAAGACTTATGCAAGGACTCCGACATCCTCAATGATGGTTCCCCTTCTGAACTCGGTAGCGTTTTATTGTAAGACTACTATGTGGTCATGCTTGTCTAGGACAGCGTGTTCACATGTGTGTAGTAGAACCAGCTCATGTTTTGGAGCTTTCTATTGTAGTTCATTTATTGAGAATCTTGCAACATCGTCTTGTCGATTTGTGTTGCAAAATTTCTTTTCCAGGTCCTGTTACCGACCAGATCTGAATCTCAGGAAAATATGATGGTTGGAACTATTCCAAGATCTATGATGTAGGTCCCGACAAGGTTGATGTTGGCCAACACACCTAGCCGAAGATCTATTATTGCAGCATCTTAACTGAGCAAGTTGACCATCCTCTCCATAAGGATGTCGTGCGACTTATTTTAGAAGTTGTTCCTTATGGATCCTTTGTTCTCCCAAGTCAGACCTTTACTTGATGTTCCAGATACCGACGGGTAATGGATTACGCTAGCACATCAAGGAGAACATTAGAAGCGGAGTGCTAAATGTCTCTCAGTCGATCATCCAGATTCTGTTTCCTTATCCTCGCTAAGGGGAAGTCTGAGAAGG
This sequence comes from Triticum urartu, assembly GCF_003073215.2. Lineage (NCBI taxonomy): Eukaryota > Viridiplantae > Streptophyta > Magnoliopsida > Poales > Poaceae > Triticum > Triticum urartu. Next base: position 304,324,367 of record NC_053023.1, read on the forward strand.
TGTTATCTTCTTTTGTATCCGCATCATCCATCACTAGTCATCATGGTGGTATGTCGTGTTGCCAGGATCCTTGCCACGAATGCTGGTAAAACCTTGATGAGTATGGAAATGCTCAAGTCCCTAAGAGCAAACTAAGTCACTAGGTTATATCCTCGGTATCAATTGGGATGTGCCTCCCGTTTACCGAGTTGTTCTATAACCATAGTTTCCTTTCTGATTTGAGTATGCCATTTCTCCGAACTCCGTCAAACAATCGTTCGTAAATTGCCTCAGGTTGGTGAAAAGAGTTCCAATGATCTATCTATCAAAAGTAATTCTTTTTGCCACTTAAGGGAAAAATTCTACGAGTCACCTTCCCCGAGGGGTCCCGTTATGGTACCGTGGGCAACTTAACTCCTCACTACTTTGAAACCCCCCTCACCATCTATTTAAGCATCGAATTATTGCCTACCAATTTGAACCTTTGTCATATGTTTCTCATCCATCATCTCTGATGTGTGTTCTGCGTCTCACCTCAAGGGATGTTTCTACGTCTCATTCCGTGAGTTAATCTTGTGTTCATTAAGATCGATGATCCAGTCTTGTGAGGTTGTCTTGCTCTCTTGTCGCCATGTTGGATGAAGTTCTCGAAGGAACGGATGTCATAATCAATATGATGTAGCGGATCAACATCTCCGAGAAGGGCAGTTGGATCATGAAGATCGTGTTAGCTTTGTGTCCCCTCTGATTTCTTACCTCACATCTTAAATCTCGGGACGAGATTCTTGTTTTAGTGGGGGTGAGTTGTCACATCCCTAGCTTCTAGTTTTGCACTAGGCTAGCTTCATGTGTGCGTCATGTTTAAATTTTATTTAAAAGTTGAATTGGGGGTGATAAAACCCTAGCACTTTGAAATCCAAATAGGTCCAGCTTAAATAAATTGTATTCAAGAACCCAAAATGCACTTATTTGATGTTTGTTATTTTTTACAATGGTTTTGATCCATACAAAAAATAATGAGCATTTTTAAGGAACAAGTTGGGCATTGAATTTAAGTCATAAAATATTTGAATTGGGGCAGTTAATTTCTATTAATATTATTAAATGCTCCAACAATTCTGGAAACAGCTAAGGGCCTCTAAGTTAATTCAGTTATTGCCCATAATTAATTTCAGGACTTATAGAAATGATTTGGTGTTTTTACCAAATCAAAAACAAATTGCAAAAATAGAAAACAAAAAGAGAAGATGGAGAGGGAACTTACCTGGGCCACCTACCTGTAGCAGCAACCCAACAGGCAGGCCCAGCCCACTGGCCCCTGCTAGTTACCTGCTACATCCCGCCAGGAGGACAGGAGCGCATGGCAGCGGCGCGCTGGCACGCGCTAAGCCAGGTCCTGCTTGCCGCTGAGGGCCTGGACGCCTCCACGAGTGCCACGCCACCTCCCCGACCCCCCTCTCACTTCTCCCTCGCTCTCTAGACCCCCCTCTCACTTCTCCCTCGCTCTCTAGACCCCCCTCCCCCTCGCTCCTCTGCTTGTCCCCCCCATGGCCGAGCATGCCCATCGCCGCCGCTCGCTGTTGCCACGGCCACCGGCCCTCCCTCGCCCATCCAACGTGCTCGGGAGCTCCGCCACGCCGTCCCCGTATACCCCACCGAGCCACGCGAGCTGGGAAGCACTGCAACGTCCTCACCGCTGTCGTCTTCAACCTCAGGATGCCGAGATCGCCACCGCCGTGCCTTCTGCTCCAAGCCTTCCCCGAGCCCACGTCGACGGCTCTGCAACCACCGTGAGCTCCTGCATCAGAACCCCCTCTCCTTGAGCTCGTTTGCGCCGTGCAGCCACTGTTTCACCGGAGCCGGAAGCTCACCGTCGCCGACCATCTCGCCGTCGTGGCCACAGCTGTCGCCGCTCGCTTTTGAGAGTGTCCTCATGCTCTCTGTGATCCCAGGAGTCCGCCCAGATGCCTAGCTCGCTCGCTAGCCAAGTGTAGTGCTTCACCGTGCTAACCCGTACTCCGGCCGCCGCCCGTCGTCGTTGCACCTGATGCTGTGGACCACCCCAGCCGTTGCTGCCTGATCCTTTGGACGCGGACGAGCATCAGCTCCACGCCGGGCCCCTCTGCCGTCCATTTGGTCGACGGAGGGCGAAACCCGACGCGCTCGGCCGCCGCTGACCTCGCCGGCGATGAGCCGCCGGCCTAATCCCGGTTTAGTTAGCACTAATGACTCTGCTAAACAACCCCAGAACCACTACCATGTGGGCCCCTATGCTTGTTTAGGTTAGTTTAATTCCCTGTTTAGATTAGTGCTAATCTTGCAGACCCCACGTGTTAGCTTTGACTTTGACCAAGTCAGCGCTGACCGGTCCCACATGTCATCCACACAAACCAGCCCCAAGACACTGACGTGTGGGTCCCAACCGTCGGGTTGACCTGGACCGGCCCTGTTGACCGCTGACATCACAGTGACATTAGGCTGACGCAATAATCATTTTCTGGAATATTTCTAATTCAAAAATGATTTGGAAATTTCAGAAAATGTTGCAAACTTTGAAAAATCATAGAAATTAAACCATAACTCCAAATGAAATAATTTATATATGAAAAATTATCAGAAAAATCCAATCTATCCATCTGTACCATTTTCATGCATGTTTGAGCAAGTTAACCTCACTGTTTAGGATGAAACATGATTAGGGTAAATTTCATAATAGGTTTGGAGTTGGAATTTGACATAGTTTTGAATTCCACTTCAATTAAAATGACTTTCTATTGCATTAGCCCAAAACACATTCATATTGCCATGTCATAGCATGCATCATATTGTTGCATATCGCCATGTGTTGATTGTGTTCTTTCTCATTTGTCGGTTTTTGTCCCCCCTCAATAGATGTTGATCCAGCGATGAATTCGATGACACCGATGAAGAGCTATACTATCTTCAGAAGTGCCAGGCAAGCAAAACCCCCTTGTTCATTCTGATACAATCCCACTCTCTCGCTCCTGCTCTCTTTTACTGTATTAGGACTACAGTGATTCAAATGTTACATGCTGCAGTAGTTGAACCCCATACCTTTGCATGACCTGTCATTGCCATAGTAAATAGATGAAACCCACTAGCATGAGTAGGAGTTGTTTGAGCCCTGGTGTGCCTACTCATTCATGCTTGTTTGTCATGCCTGCTATTGCTTAGAGTTGAGTCAGGTCTGATTCATCGGGGATGAATTAGAATGGTGATGAACATGTCCTACCGTGTGAGAGCTAAGTGTGTGAACACGATTTGGTAAAGGTAGCGGTGAGAGGCCATGTAGGAGTACATGGGGTTGTCTCATTGCAGCCGTCCTCAGGAACTGAGTTCTGTGTTTGTGATCCATGAACAGTTAATACCACACATTGGGCTCCGGGCGCTCCAAGCTCCCTCAACTTATTAATCAACTCGATCTCTGTCCAGGAGTTGCAACTAGTTTCTGGTGTTTGTACGTAGTGTTAGTAGTCTACCAAGTGGCACCCGGTACAGGTGGGCTTGGGACAGACTAGGCAAAGTGGCACGGTGTACCAAGTGGCCCCGTATGGTGGGCTTGGGAACCCTGCTCACATCGTTTGGGACCGTGAGTGACACCCTGGCCGGATCTCCTTGCGGATGGAACCCGAATAGTGCGGCCGGATCTCTCTTTTGGCTCACGTATATGATAGTATCGCTAGCATCCATATGAGGTCCCGGGCCATGGTAAGGCGACACCCGTGGAAATACCGTGCTTGAGGCTGCAATGTGGTATGAGGTGTTACCGGCTAGATCGATGTGACTTGGAATCGGGGTCCTGACAGCTTTGGTATCAGAACCTGACTGCCTGTAGGATTACCAAGCCAAACTGGTAGAAGTTGAGTCTAGAAATGCTTTAGTTATATAAGGGAATTGATTGTGGAAGGGAATGCAAGGCTCTTTTTACTCCTTATCCTCATGACCTTCTGATCCGAGTCATCTTATCTTTTCAATGGGGTTAAGAACTAGGCTTCTCGTCTATCTATCAGGATCACGTGTTGCTAATCTGTAGACTTATAGGATTGACCGATTTAAGCCTCAGTTCAGTTCCTACTACTTCCGTGTGTTCATAGTTGGTCTTGGAACCTTGATATTGTGCTTCTGAGTGGTTATGCCACCAATTTTCAGGATGTCTCAAAACTTTTTGAGCATTTACAGCCGTTATGTTGTCCGAGTCGTCCCAGGTTTCCAAAGAATCTGATGCATTTGCAAAATCCTTTCCCTCTGGTTTCGATGTTCCTCTAGGCCAGGTTAATCACACTAATTGTGAGTTGAGGTATTCTATTGCCTCGACATATATGTTGGAATTATTATTATGAACCTAGATGTCTTAGAGTGCCACCTAGTAATCGAACCATGTTTTGCGTTCCCAGTGTGATGATTCTGGCCGTTATTCTTGAAAGCATCCTGTGATGCCATTTAGTTAGTAGGCATTCTATTCCTGGGTTATTGAACCCAAGATTCACCCTACTTGCTTCATGTTGATAGTGTTTGCTAGTGCCTTAGGACATTAGTAAACCTTGTGATAGACCTCGAGGTTCGTGGTATATCATTCTTCCAGTACCATGAACCAATATGGCAGAAGTTCTTGAACCAAAGATCACGACTAGAGCTCTTGATGAGTTCTCGATTCTATATTGTGACTCTGCCAGTTCTACCCTTCTGCATGGGTTATCCGGAAGAAATATGTTGAACTCGTTCGACATGCTAGTCCATGCATCCACAACTCAAAAAATCATATGTTCTTTTAAGTTGTCCCAATTTAGTTGTCTTCCGACCCTCGTCTATCAATTGATAGTCAAGAGCATGCGTGCATCTGTTAATCGATGCCTACTACTCTTGTGGTCCGTCAAGCCATTCTAATTCGGAAGGACTAGGAGAAACAAACTCCAGAACCCCATCCATATTTAGGATTGGGTCAAGCAGTTGTATTCCGCTGGTCAAAATGCCAATCCAGCTTTTGATTCTGTTCTTCCCTGAAGTATTGCCCTCTTGATGTCAGGAATGTCATGAGAATTGCACCAACTCTTATGAATTCTTGATGAAGTGATACTTCTCGCCGTCATCATTCGTTCCTCGGTTCCGTGTTGTTGCAACCGGAATGCCGACAAGTGAACCGTGATGTGTGAAATCAATACTCCTAGCAAACCCGTTGCTTGGTGGTTAATGGACGATAATCTCGTTCTTGGTGTGTTGATTATGGAATCATCATTCTAAGATTGATCGTGCTACCTAGTCCATTTTCCTGGTGCACTTTTCGATCAAGAGTTGGGATTATGTATATCCTTGCTTATTTGATCATATCCTGCCTAAAGAGCAAGATTGATCTCAAGCTTAATAACATGTCGGTGGTTCGTGATTTTCCGAATATCTTCTCGAAAGTATTTCCAGGTTGTCCCCTGACCGCTATGTTAAGCTCGTGATCAAGTTGGTTTCTTGTAACCACCCCTTCTCCAAGAATTTGTGTTGAATACTCTGAGCTAGTTGGTTAAGCTGAACAACAACTTCGAGAGTTGGAAGATAAAATCTTGCCTAACTTAGTTCGTTCCAAAGGGATATTCTTGTGTAGTGTGTGTTGAAGAAAGATGATATCTTCATCGATTGGTCCCTGTGATCAGTTGTTGGACCTATTGTCTTGTCAATCCTTTGATGTGAGTGCGGGCTATCGTCAAATCAAATCAGTACCAACGATGTTCGTAATGTTGTCTTACTCGTGGTTGATCCCTCGAGCATACACCATTACATCTTTTGGTCTGACCGATAGTAACACATTGTTCACATAATGGTGGAAGTTCAGTGATAAGGAAATTCCGATGAGTTGCTGTTGAGGCCAACAGCAGCATCTTGTCTCCTCCATGATTCATGTTGAACATTGAGCTAGTGTTGGAAACTTTTGAAAGCATTTTCTTCATACTATGTAATGAAGGATATGTTTGGATGAAAGAAGTGACTTTCTTTAATTCACGTGCACTTGATGTAAGTTGTCGTCGTGGATCCGAGAAAGATTGTTTTTGCTCCCTCTGGAATCGTCCCAAGTTAGTCACGCCTATATGCGAAGTACTCTATGGTTTGATAGGTTGGCCGCCTCCATTCCATATGTGTTTCCTAGCACATCAAGCCACTGATTGATTTGTTCAAGGAGAAGTAGTTCCTTCTTAAGAGCAAGACTTATGCAAGGACTCCGACATCCTCGATGATGGTTCCCCTTCTGAACTCGGTAGCGTTTTATTGTAAGACTACTATGTGGTCATGCTTTTCTAGGATAGCGTGTTCACATGTGTGTAGCAGAACCAGCTCATGTTTTGGAGCTTGCTATTGTAGTTCATTTCTTGAGAATCTTGCAACATCGTCTTGTCAATTTGTGTTGCAAAATTTCTTTTCCAGACATGATGTCTGAAATGTCCTGTTACCGACCAGATCTGAATCTCAGGCAAATATGATGGTTGGAACTATTCCAAGATCTATGATGTAGGTCCCGACAAGGTTGATGTTGGCCGACACACCTAGCCGAAGATCTATTATTGTAGCATCTTAACTGAGCAAGTTGACCATCCTCTCCATAAGGATGTCGTGCGACTTATTTTAGAAGTTGTTCCTTATGGATCCCTTGTTCTCCCAAGTCAGACCTTTACTTGATGTTCCAGATACCGACGGGTAATGGATTACGCAAGCACATCAAGGAGAACATTAGAAGCGAAGTGCTAAATGTCTCTCGGTCGATCATCCAGATTCTGTTTCCTTAGCCTCGCTAAGGGGAAGTCTGAGAAGGTGTTATCTTCTTTTGTAACCACATCATCCATCACTAGTCATCATGGTAGTATGTCGTGTTGCCAGGATCCTTGCCACGAATGCTGGTAAAACCATGATGAGTATGGAAATGCTCAAGTCCCTAAGAGCACACTCAGTCACTAGGTTATATCATCGGTATCAATTGGGATGTGCCTCCCGTTACCGAGTTGTTCTATAACCATAGTTTCCTTTCTGATTTGAGTATGCCATTTCTCCGAACTCCGTCAAACAATCGTTCGTAAATTGCCTCAGGTTGGTGAAAAGAGTTCCAATGATCTATGTATCAAAAGTAATTCTTTTTGCCACTTAAGGGAAAAATTCTACGAGTCACCTTCCCCGAGGTGTCCCGTTATGGTACCGTGGGCAACTTAACTCCTCACTACTTTGAAACCCCCCTCACCATCTATTTAAGCGTCAAATTGTTGCCTACCAATTTGAACCTTTGTCATATGTTTCTCATCCATCATCTCTGATGTGTGTTCTGCGTCTCACCTCAAGGGATGTTTCTACGTCTCATTCCGTGAGTTGATCTTGTGTTCATTAAGATCGATGATCCAGTCTTGTGAGGTTGTCTTGCTCTCTTGTCACCATGTTGGATGAAGTTCTCGAAGGAATGGATGTCATAATCAATATGATGTAGTGGATCAACATCTCCGAGAAGGGCAGTTGGATCATGAAGATCATGTTAGCTTTGTGTCCCCTCTGATTTCTTACCTCACGTCTTGAATCTCGGGACGAGATTCTTGTTTTAGTGGGGGTGAGTTGTCACATCCCTAGCTTCTAGTTTTGCACTAGGCTAGCTTCATGTGTGCATCATGTTTAAATTTTATTTAAAAGTTGAATTGGGGGTGATAAAACCCTAGCACTTTGAAATCCAAATAGGTCCAGCTTAAATAAATTGCATTCAAGAACCCAAAATGCTCTTATTTGATGTTTGTTATTTTTTACAATGGTTTTGATCCATACCAAAAATAATGAGCATTTTAAGGAACAAGTTGGGCATTGAATTTAAGTCATAAAATATTTGAATTGGGGCATTTAATTTCTATTAATATTATTAAATGCTCCAACAATTCTGGAAATAGCAAAGGGCCTCTAAGATAATTTAGTTATTGCCCATAATTAATTTCAGGACTTATAGAAATGATTTGGTGTTTTTACCAAATCAAAAACAAATTGCAAAAATAGAAAACAAAAAGAGAAGATGGAGAGGGAACTAACCTGGGCCACCTACGTGTAGGAGCAACCCAGCAGGCAGGCCCAGCCCACTGGCCCCTGCTAGTCACCTGCTACATCCCGCCAGGAGGACAGGAGCGCGTGGCCGCGGCACGCTTGTACGCGCTAAGCCAGGTCCTGCTTGCCGCCGAGGGCCTGGACGCCTCCATGAGTGCCACGCCACCTCCCCGACCCCCCTCTCACTTCTCCCTCGCTCTCTGGACCCCCTCCCCCTCGCTCCTCTGCTTCCCCCCCCCAATGGCCGAGCATGCCCGTCGCCGCCGCTCGCTGTTGCCATGGCCACCGGCCCTCCCTCGCCCATCCAACGTGCTCGGGAGCTCCGCCACGCCGTCCCCGTATACCCCACCGAGCCACGTGAGCTGGGAAGCACTGCAACGCCCTCACCGCTGTCGTCTTCAACCTCGGGATGCCGAGATCGCCACCGCCGTGCCTTTTGCTCTGAGTGTTCCCCGACCCATGTCGACGCCTCTGCAACCACCGTGAGCTCCCGCATCGGAACCCCCTCTCCTTGAGCTCGTTTGCGCCCTGCAGCCACCGTTTCACCGGAGCTGGAAGCTCACCGCCGCCGACCATCTCGCCGTCGTGGCCACAGCTGTCGCCGCCCGCTTTTGAGCGTGTCCTCGTCCTCTCTGTGCTCCCAGGAGTCCGCCCAGATGCCTAGCTCGCTCGCTAGCCAAGCGTAGTGCTTCGCCGTGCTAACCCGTACTCCGGCCACCGCCCGTCGTCGTTGCAGCTGATGCTGTGGACCACCCCAGCCACTGCTGCCTGCTCCTTTGGACGCGGACAAGCATCAGCTCCACGCCGGGCCCCTCCACCGTCCATTTGGTCGACGGAGGGCAAAACCCGACGCGCTCCGCCGCCACTGACCTCGCCGGCGACGAGCCGCCGACCTAATCCCGGTTTAGTTAGCACTCATGAATCTGCTAAACACCCCCAGAACCACTGCCATGTGGGCCCCTATGCCTGTTTAGGTTGGTTTAATTCCTTGTTTAGATTAGTGCTAATCTTGCAGACCCCACGTGTTAGCTTTGACTTTGACCAAGTCAGCGCTGACCGGTCCCACATGTCATCCACACAAACCAGCCCCAAGACACTGACGTGTGGGTCCCAACCGTCGGGTTGACTTGGACCGGCCCTGTTGACCGCTGACATCACAGTGACATCAGGCTGACGCAATAATCATTTTCTGGAATATTTCTAATTCAAAAATGATTTGGAAATTTCAGAAAATGTTGCAAACTTTGAAAAATCATAGAAATTAAACCGTAACTCCAAATGAAATAATTTATATATGAAAAATTATCAGAAAAATCCAATCTATCCATCTATACCATTTTCATGCATGTTTGAGTAAGTTAACCTCACTGTTTTGGATGAAACATGATTAGGGCAAATTTCATAATAGGTTTGGAGTTGGAATTTGATATAATTTTGAATTCCACTTCAATTAAAATGACTTTCTGTTGCATTAGCCCAAAACACATTCATATTACCATGTCATAGCATGCATCATATTGTTACATATCACCATGTGTTGATTGTGTTCTTTCTCATTTGCCGGTGTTTGTCCCCCCTCAGTAGACGCTGATCCAGCGATGAATTCGATGACACCGATGAAGAGCTATACTATCTTCAGAAGTGCCATGCAAGCAAAACCCCCTTGTTCATTCCGATACAATCCCACTCTCTCGCTCCTGCTCTCTTTTACGGCATTAGAACTACAGCGATTCAACTGTTACATGCTGCGGTAGTTGAACCCCATACCTTTGCATGACCTGTCATTGCCACAGTAAATAGATGAAACCCACTAGCATGAGTAGGAGTTGTTTGAGCCCTGGTGTGCCTACTCATTCATGCTTGTTTGTCATGCCTGCTATTGCTTAGAGTTGAGTTAGGTCTGATTCATCGGGGATGAATTATAATGGTGATGAACATGTCCTACCGTGTGAGAGCTAAGTGTGTGAACACAATTTGGTAAAGGTAGCGGTGAGAGGCCATGTAGGAGTACATGGTGGGTTGTCTCATTGCAGCCGTCCTCAGGAACTGAGTTCTGTGTTTGTGATCCATGAACAGTTACTACCACACATTGGGCTCCGGGCGCTCCAAGCTCTCTCGACTTATTAATCAACTCGATCTCTGTCCAGGAGTTGCAACTAATTTCTGGTGTTTGTAGGTAGTGTTAGTAGTCTACCAAGTGGCACCCGGTACAGGTGGGCTTGGGACAGACTAGGCAAAGTGGCACGGTGTACCAAGTGGCACCCGGATGGTGGGCTTGGGAACCCTGCTCACATTGTTTGGTGCCGTGAGTGACACCCCGGCCGGATCTCCTTGCGGATGGAACCCGAATAGGCGATAAACCTAGACTAGAGACTTGTTGATTAGTCAGGTCGTGGCCGACTCCCTTGCCAGGCTTCCGCTTGAAGGTTGCTGAGATACACGATTTGTACATGGTGGTAAGTGACGAGAGCGTGTGTGAAGAAGTACACCCCTGCAGGGTTATCATTATCTATTCGAATAGCCGGATTCCTCGGATATGGGAACTTGGACCCCTTGCATAGTTCATAGACAAGTGAAAGTGGATACTCTAAAACTCGCAAGATAAGCATGAGTGCTATGGATGGCCTTCTCGTAGGGAGACGGGAGCAGATCCATAGTGGTGTATTCATATGGTGAATATGTGGACTCGTGTGCGCCACCTCAAAAGAGTTGCTTGCAGTCGTAGTTCAGGTTAGCCACTGAGTCAAAGCTGGCTTGCTACAGTTAAACTCCACCACCCCCTTTATTGATACCGATGCATATGTAGATAGTTCTGATGTAAGTCTTGCTGGGTACATTTGTACTCACGTTTGCCTATTTTATGTTTTGCAGAGAGACGTCAGCCACGCTAGTAGTTCCATGTGGACTTTGATGTTTAGCTTGTTACCTCAGCTATGATCTTGTCCCCTTGGGAGGGTCTTGTAGATAGTCAGGCTTCTGAGCCTTCTTCATTTGTAGTTGTCTGTACTCAGACAAGTTAAGCTTCCGCATGTGCTTGTTGCTTGTATGCTCTGTATGTTGGGTCATGAGACCCATGTTTGTAATATCTCGCTCCTCGGAGCCTAATGAATAAATACTTTGAGTCATAGAGTTTTGTTTTGATGCCATGTTGTATTTACACATATCGAGCATATTGTGTGTATGATTAAAATGCTTGGTATGTGTGGGATCCGACAATCTAGTTGTTTATCCTTGGTAGCCTCTCTTATGGGGAAATGTAGTCTTGTGCTTCCATGAGCCATAGTAGTCCACTACAGCCCGGTTCACCGGAGTCCTGCTAGCCCAGCACTACTGCTCCAGAACACTTGACTAGCCGGCATGTGATTCACTTCGTTCCTGTGTCTATCCCTTTGGGGAAATGTCACGCGGTGACATCCGGAGTCCTACCTAGCCTGCTACAGCCCGGTTCACCGGAGTCCTGTTAGCCCAGTGCTATAGCCCGGATTCGCATGCTGCTGACCGACATGCTCGATGTTGATTCGTGTATGCCTGTCCCCATAAGTTAGTGCCACTTTGGGTTCACGACTAGTCATGTCGGCCCGGGTTCTCTATCATATGTATGCTAGCGACACTATCATATACGTGAGCCAAAAGGCGCAAACGGTCCCGGGCCATGGTAAGGCGACACCCATGGAAATACCGTGCGTGAGGCCGCAAAGTGATATGAGGTGTTACCGGCTAGATCGGTGTGACTTGGAATCGGGGTCCTGACAGCAAATCAAGAGATTCTACGGGGTATCAGACCCAGGCTTATGGTTCCCTTAAAGCAGACACCGGGTTGTTGGGTTGAGGAGCTACCTTCTGTATTATGGAGCATCAACACCACACCCAAGTGACATGGTCTATGGAGCAGAGGCCGTTCTTCCTAGTGACATCCGTCACGATTCGCCCCGTGCAACAGCTTATGTTGAAGCTGATAATGAGAAGGCACGTCAGGATTCTCTGGACCTGTTGGATGAAGAGCGTGATCTTGCAGCAGCACAATCGGCGATTTATCAACAAGATCTCCGACGTTATCACAACCGCCGGGTTAAAACCAGAACCTTTCAAGAAGGCGATTTGGTGCTTCGGCTCATCCAGGATCAGACTGATATGCACAAGTTATCCCCACCTTGGGAAGGACCCCGTGGTCAGCAAAAATCTGCACAACGGGTCTTACTACCTCATTGATGTTCAAGAGCATAAAGACTCACGTCAATCAGAGGAGGAGACCAAGCGGCCATGGAACATAGCTCTTCTTCGGCCTTACTATACTTGAGCCATAGGCTCTTCATATGTACATATTTATGACGATGTATATATCATATAATAAACCGGGGCCTCCATTAAAGCGGGGTCTCTGTTCTTTTTACATCATGTGTGTGCTTACAAGAGTTTCTACTGAAAAATCAGAGTTTTTGTTAAACCGGTCTCTACAGCCACACGGATATAAAAAATATCACTAGGGGTCTTGGTCATATTTGAACCATAGCTACAGCTCTTGATCGGTTTGACACGACAAAGGGGTATCACTAGGGGGCTTGGTTGTTATCACACCACAGCTACACCTCTTGATAGGCGTTTAGCCAGAAAAGAAATTATGTGGGGCCAAAGAGAGTGTTGCACAAAGCACAAACTCAAACATGGGCACCCACTGAGCACAGCTCACAAAGTTACTTGGGGGCTCTTTGTGCAAAGCAACAAAGAGTTTGAAAGGACCCTTGTAATTGGCTATCAAGCCACGGCTTGGAAGCCTGGTGTATTCACCTAAAAACCCGGGTTAACCTGCCTTCATCAAGTAAGCTACTCATGTCCAGGTAATCCTGGTATGACCCATCGAACGTTTGACATGTCAACCTTTTACAGGCCCTGAACTTGTCAAAGTTAAAACGATGATTGGTTACTTGGAGACCCATCTAAAGAGGCTTTGTTAAATGGTTTAACTCAGAGGCCTGGCAGCCCATGAAAAGCCTCGATTTGGAGCCTGGCAGCTCGTAAAAAGCCTTGCATATTTTCCTTTTTGAGTTTTATTTGTTGAAGTTCATAAGTATTTTTGATAAACCGGTGTCCTTGACCCGACTTGCTTCTCAACTACAAGTTGTTGGCACATGATCAGTTATAAACCGGTGTTTATTGACCCGGTCTGGTTTGACTAAATCACTAGTGTTATAAAGAAAGCCCGGTAGTTATCCCGGTCCGGTTTAATATATAAACTGGCAATACAGAGATAAGGTTATCAACGTTCCAGATTGGTATTAACACCTTTGCCGTATACACCATTGGTCAACCAATAAGGTATGTTATGTATATTGTTTTTTGTACAAACACTTTGATTATTTCATCTATATCATGTACACTTCCTAGATATATTGACCCGTCTAGCGGTAAACCGCTAGACACTTTTAAGTTGTTGAACCCAGGAACACAACTCATCATGGGTTATGCATAAATATATCCCAAAGGGTGGCACAAGTTGTCATGAGGCATTGCAAAACATGCTTGATGGCATAGCAAATAAAGGAGTTTTGGCTATCCTATTACAAGAAGCCTTCAAAGTGGCTCCAATGGCATAATTGTTTTTCGTAAGATCGGCACACGGTGGACAGTAAACCGGCGACCGGTTCACGATGCTTCGTCTGGACGGTTTGATGGTTGAGGGTCAGTTGGTGTGGGCACTTCTTCATCCCTCCCCAGTCGCTGGAAATAAACAGTTGACCAATCGATTCCAGTTAAAGCTTGAAACACTGCTTCTTCATGGAAAATATTGGAGGGGTTAATATCAGGTGCATAAGTGTGCTTACGAATTGGAGGCACAAGTTCTTCAACTTCATGGATGTCGGCCGGCTGCCTCTTCCCCTCCGCATTATAAAACGGTTGAAAATTGGACAAATCTGTATCATCGGCCAACTTGCTGGCTGCTAGCCGCATCTGTTTGGTCAGCCGCCGGAGATCATCATTATCAAAGTTGGAACCATCTTCTTTAACTCCTGGGTATCCTTTAATGATGTCCTCCACTTCAAGATCTGGAATCCATGCTTTTGCTCGAATAAGTGCAGTTAAAGCTCTGGCTCTGGCAGCTACTTTCTTCAACTCGGCGATGCGGGCTGGTAACATGGCCAACTTCTCAAGCGTTTCTTTAATCAAAGTTGGGGCCGGTTTGTTATAAGCTGCCGTGCTAATAGCCCGCCGAGACAAAGAGTATAGCTGTTCAACCAATGTGTATGACGCTTTGAGCTTCATCCGCATATCTGTACCAAGATGAGCGATCCGAGTGCCTGCCAAAGATTTTATCAACATTTTGGTCAGTTGTAAGGTTCATCGACTTGCACAACACACATAAGCAGGCACTTACCAAAGATAGCAGACGTCATAGCATTGATTTGGCGTTTCAAATCGGCTAGTTCATCAACCATTGGCTTCAGGGCTGCCTCGGCGTCTACAGCTCTTTTGGTTAAACCTGATTTCTCGGTTTCCCAGTCAGCACGATCTTTGTTGAAAGATTCTTTCAACTTTTCCATCACGGCCAGGGCCTGGGTCAGCTCCTCTTTGGCTTTTTCAGCCTCGGCTTGTTGTGACTTCACATTCTCTTGCAAGTCAGAATTTCGGGCATCTTTGCTTCTCAGTTCAGCCTGCCACGTTGAAGGTATATTAAACAAACATCATATATATGTGCTAAGTACAAAGCGTATAACAAGTTATGCACTTCATACTTGGGGGCTAATGCCTATTTGCTCTCAAGTAGTACACTTTATACAAGTCTCCAGAATAATGCAAGCATTATCCTTGACACTTGGGGGCTAATGTGCGTCTGTTCTAAAACGGATGTGTGGATTAAAAACCAGATTAACTTGCCAAGTTAAACCGGCCTTTGGGGGCTATGCTACAGAAAGTTATCTAATTATTTCAAGATGAGTCTTATCTATTATTTGATACCTGCCATTGCAAGGATCAATGATGAGAAGCTTAAAATGTTACAAAGACCCAGTTTATGATTAATAATCATAAAACAGCCCTTGGGGGCTACTTGGGATAGTAGTTCAGCTATAAATCAATAAACAAATGGAGAGGAATTTACCTCATATCACACTTTCATCAAGTTCACCAAACCGGCTTCATAATCCCGGTTTGAGTGCAGACGATTCAAGAAGCCAGAATGAAGCTCATCAGCGTTAAGATGAGCATAGCTTGATAAATCGCTGCTCCATTTACCTTTTTCCCTAGCAGCTTGCTCTTCTTTGGCACTGTGTTGAGCCAAAATGATGGGATGGCCAGGAGAGCTGTGGCCCATTCCAGTAATAATAACGTCATCACCTTGTCCTTCAGGGTTTTCGGTTGATGATATTGGAATTTTAGCATCTTTCACCGGATTAGCCCGGTTTGGTTCTGCCGGCTCAGCATCAGGCGCGGCAGGATCAGCGCCTGCTGGTTCATCAGTATTTTGGCTTTCAAGGGGCGGGTTATCAGAAGCAGCTTTAGGATGAGGGCTTTCCGGTTCACAAGCTTGTTCCGGTTCACCTCTTGGTTCTTCTTCTTCGGCGACCGGATCTTCGAGCGGATTGGTGGTCCGAGCTTTCTTGTTGGGTCTGGCTTTGGCCCTGTAAACATAATAAAAGAGAATTAACATCCTATTCAAGGGATTAATGACACATTGAAAGGGAAGGTTTTTACAACTTACCCCGCCACAGTTTTCAAAGGGGGAGTTGAGTTGTTGTTGATTCACCAAAAGATGAAGGAGGTGTCACCTGATAATTTGAATCGGACGGATTAAGAGGCTGTCTGAAATAACCTGGCTTGGGGTAAGAATGGTGAGAAGTAGGAGAGACCTCAGATCGGCGCTTCCGAACCGGAGTATCAGGTAAACCGGCTGAAGTGACCTATTGGCCACTGTGCCGGGTTGTCTGGCGAGCTTCATGCTGCTAAGTCTTCGAATTAAATGTTGGATCCAAGTGAGCAAGAGGATGAGAAAAGCTTACTTTCCGGACTGCTTGGCGGGATTTTTGTGTTGGCATTGAGTCTGAAATGGAGGAAAGGGTAATTAACTCTACATCATCGGCTTGACTAGCTTCTGCGTCCTCCTGAGGAAGATCATTGTTAATGAGATGCATGAAAAGAGAGCCAAGTGAGTCAAGTTCTACCTCAACTTCTAGATCATCAGTATCATCATCAAGCTCCATGTTAATCCGGTCATCCATTTTCCCTTTTGACATCCGTTTTACGGCTTTGGTTTTTGGGCGGGGTGGCTTGACTGCTTTGTCTCCAGTCGGCTTTGCCGCTTTCTCTACGGTTTTCCGTTTCCAGAAGGGGTCATCACCCTACATACAAAGAAGAAGGATTATAGGTTGCATAAGCTAAAAATATTAGAGATGAAGGGGAAGTATAATGCTTACGATAGGCGGTTTGTTCTTGGCATAGAAGGGACTCAGACAAGTTTGACTACAGATCAGTTCCGATTCATTCAGAATCTTCTTTACACCTTAAGTGACTTCTTCCTCAGATAAGATGTTGCAATGGCATTGAGGGTCGTCAACCTCACCGGTATATTCACACATTAAACTGGGACACCGGCTTAGCGGCAAGATACTCCAGGATATCCAACAGCGCACAAAGTCCACGCCTGTTAAACCGTTCGCCATAAAGTCCCGGAGTTTGGCGAGTTGAGGAGCGTATTTCTCCCTTTCTGAAGAGCTCAGGCGTTGTGGCATTGGGTGAGTGTTGGATAGCCTGTGATCACGAAAGCCGGGGAGGGGATTTTCATCTTCAAGCGAAGTGTCACTGCAATAAAACCAAGTTTGGTTCCATTCCTTTGGGTGGCTATGATGTTTGGCATGAGAAAATTCAACTTCTTTCTGCTTTTGAATCGAGACACCACCCAAGTTCTATGTTCGGGCCATTTACAAACTCTGTGCGCCGTTTTAAGTGAAAGAAATCCCGGAACAGTTCTGCAGTTGGTTCTTCTTGTAAATATACTTCACAGAAGACCTGGAAGTTGCATAAATTGGAAACCGAGTTGGGACCAATATCTTGCGGATGAAGTTGGAAGCTGGCAAGCACATCTCGATAAAACTTTGACCCTGGCAGTTTGAAGCCACAGCCTATATGGTCAACAAAGACCACCACCTCGCCCTGCCTTGGGGTTGGAGGATTTTTTGTTCTTGGAACTCGCCATTTGATTTCAGTTTTCTTAGGCAGGGAGCCGATGCTGACCATCTCATTCAACTGAGTCTCAGTAACCCGGGAATGAGCCCAGTTGTAGGCAGTGAATTATTTAGCCATTGCGAAACAAACAAGATGAAAATGAAAGGCCGGTTTATAAATTACGCATGATTATATGCAAGATACAAGGGAGTAAGAAATATACTGATATGTGAAATGGCGTAAACCGGAGACCAATGCAACAAAAAAAGAAGAAGAAGGCAATACCAGGACAGGAATATTCAGACATTGTTAAATCGGAGTACAACTATGAAGGTAAAGGGCTCCTCCGGTTTATCAAAGGGCTAATGGTACAAATTGATTATGCAAAGTTAAACCGCTTATGATGGTGTGAGGAGAAACAGATTTCACAGAGATGTATAAATATTTCGGATCTAAGATAAGACAGAAAAGCAAAATATTTCGACCTAAAAAGGGTAAGACCCGATACAGTTTATGGAGGACTGCAGCAGTTTTTTGCGTATAAGGATTTGAGAGGGTAACAGAAGATTCATCACGGCAAGGGATATGATAAGTACGAAGCATTCATCTACGGGCCAAGGAAGAACATCGCTATAAGCTATGACGAACCTCAAGAACAGCAAGGAAACCCTAATGGATCTAGGAAAGAAGGGGGAAAGCACTTACTGTGACCATGGAAGCACCGGAAGGGCGCTGTGGAACTCTGGTGCGAACACGTTGATGCAGCGGCCGACGACGAAGCAGAGGCGAGGTTCGAAGATGACGGCGGCGCTCAAGTGCGGGGTCGTTGAGAGGAAGAAGAAGAGATGAATGGGTAGCGGAAAGAAAAGAAAGGGGTCCTCTGCCCCTATTTATAAGGCGAAGCAATAAAACAACAAGTACGGGAATCGAGGAGCCCAAACAATGGATAAGTTAATAAAGGTGTCGCCTCGGTGACTGAATACACATTAAATGAAGGTAATCTTCGACATCAACGGATGGATGACGTCAGGGCAGTTTATCATAATCTGGAAGAATGATGTCACGGCGGTTTACAAGATCAAAGTGAAGATGATGAGGGAGGAATTTTTCTAAAGTATAAAAGATTGACATGAACAAGTTCAAACCAATCTCGGGCCTAATGTTGGGGATATTACTACTGGAGGTAAACCGGCCTTATGTAGCCGGGTTGATTCTTTGAAGATTAAAAGCCCAGGAAGATGCAAGGATTATGGTGCTTCACGAAAGGCCCAAGGCCCAAAGGAGGGTTAAGGCCTGTAAATGTAAACCGACCTAGTCATGAAACTTGTATTACAAGATAGGAAGAATAGAGATCGAACCGGATATGTTTATGATCCGGCTTTGGGATTTTGTAGTCCGGCGGGCGTCAACCTATGTATATAAAGGGACGACCCGGCCGCGGTTTAGGGATAGACAACAACTCGAGAGCCAGACAAAGCGGATTCGCTCCCTGGCGTTCGAAACCCCAGCAATACCAATCACAACTAGATGTAGGCTTTTACCTTCCTCGAAGGGGCCAAACTAGTATAAAACTCCCCGTGTCCCCTTGTCCGGTTTAACCCCTTTAAGCTAACCCATTGTGATGGCTCCACGACTAAGTCCCTTCACAAGGACATCTGCCGTGACAAACCCACGACAGAACGAGTAAAGAGTCTTTTTGGTAATGAGATCGAACTAGGTATTGAGATACCGACGATCGAATCTCGGGCAAGTAACATACCAATGACAAAGGGAACAATGTATGTTGTTATGCGGTTTGACCAATAAAGATCTTCGTAGAATATGTAGGATCCAATATGAGAGTCCAGGTTCCGCTATTGGTTATTGACCGGAGACGAGTCTCGGTCATGTCTACATAGTTCTCCAACCCGTAGGGTCCACACGCTTAACGTTCGGTGACGATCAATAATATGAGTTTATGTGTTTTGATGTACCGAAGGTAGTTTGGTGTCTCGGATGCGATCGGGGACATGGGGAGGTGTCCCTAAATGGTCGAGACGTAAAGATCGATATATTGGACGACTATATTCGGACATCAGAAAGGTTCCGAGTGATTCGGGTATTTTTTCAGAGTACCGGAGAGTTATGGGAATTTGTCGGGGAGTATATGGGCCTTATTGGGCTTTAGGGGAAAGAGAGAGGGGAGGCTGCGCCCCCCCCCCCAAGGCTTAGTCCGAATTGGACAAGGTGGAGGGGTGACGCCCCCCCCTTCCTTCTCTTGTCTTTTCCCTTTATCTTCCCTCCTACTACTACATGGAAGGGGGGAATCCTACTCCCGGTGGGAGTAGGACTCCCCTGGGCGCGCCATAGTAGAGGGCCGGCCCTCCCCCTCGTAAACTCCTTTATATACAGGGAGGGGGCATCCCACGGAGACACACAAGTTGATCATTGATCTTTTAGCCGTGTGTGGTGCCCCCCTCCACCATAATCCACCTCGGTCATATCGTAGTGGTGCTTAGGCGAGGCCCTGCATCGGTAGCTTCATCAACACGTTCATCACACCGTCGTGCTGACGAAACTCTCCCTTGAAGCTCTACTAGATCGTGAGTTTGTGGGACGTCACCGAGCTGAACGTGTGCAGATCGTGGAGGTGTCGTACGTTCGGTACCAGGATCGGTCGATCGTGAGGACGTAGGACTACATCAACCACGTTGTCATAACGCTTCCGCATACGGTCTAGGAGGGTACGTGGATGATACTCTCCCCTCTCGTTTCTATGCATCACCATGATCTTGCATGTGCGTAGGAAAATTTTTAATTGCTATGTTCCCCTAAAGTTGCGGCCGAGTTGCCGCAACAAGCATTACTGCATGCAGCGCTGGAAGGTGGCGCCGGCGTTCTTCAGGCCAAACGACACGGTGATCTAGCAATACGCCCTAAAGAACATGATGAAGGACGTCTTTAGGGCGTCGGTCGGGTCTAGCTTGATCTGGTGATAGCCGGAGTAAGCATCCAGGAAGGTAAGGAGCTAGCACCCGGCGGTGGAGTCGATGACTTGGTCGATTCGTGGGAGGGTGAATGGATCTTCGGGGTAGGCCTTGTTCAGGCTGGTGTAGTCAATGCACATGCGCCAGGTCTTTATCTTCTTACGAACGAGGACTGGGTTGGCCAGCCACTCGGTGGTGAAACACTTCCATGATGAAGCTTTGTCAACCTCTTCAACGATGGAACGTCGCAGGGGTTGGCGGACAGGCTTGGTGTCCTTGCGGACGTGGAGTTTGTGCTCGGCGTACTTCCTCGGGATACCCGGCATGTCCTTTGGGGTCCATGCAAAAATATCCCGATTCTCACGAAGGAAGTCGACGAGCTTGCCTTCCTATTTGCTGTCGAGGCGGGTGCACACGAGAACGTACTTGCTGCAGCTGGGGTCTTCCGGGTTCAGCTTCACTTTCTTGGTCTCCTTGGAGGGCTTTAATGAGGCCTCATTGGCCGGATCCTCGGTCGGGATCGGCGCGGCCGATGCTTCGTTGGCCAGGGCGATGATTTGATCGAGTTGGCACCGCTGCTCGGCTACGACCAGCGACTCGACCAATTTGGCGCCATCTCGGGCGCACTCTATGGACTTGCGGTATTCGCCGGTGATAGTGATGAGGCCCTTCGGACCTGGCAGCTTCATCTTCAGGTAGGCGTAGTGGGGAACCGCCATGAACTTGGCCAGCGCGGGTCGGCTCAGCAACGCATGTGTCATGGCCTGGCTTATTAGGGATGATAGACTACTCATATCAATAAGGAATTCCTTCTTTTCCGGGAGCCCATTCGGACAGAACTCCAAAGTTAAGCATGCTCAGCTTGGAGTAGTGTAAGGATGGGTGAACGACCGGGAAGTTGCTCCCGGGTGCGCACGAGTGAGGACAAAGTGCGCAGAAAAGACTAGTATTGATCTGTGGGGCCAGTCTAGATCCCGCCAGGAGTAACGACCACCGGCGGGTGTGTCCGGGGTGGGACAAGTTGGTATCAGAGCCGACCCTCGCGGTTACACGGATGTTTGCGGACAAGTGTGCGGTCATGTTGTTCATGACGTTTGTGAGGAGAGACTTGAAGGTTGGCGAGGAAACCTTGAGGAACAACTTGCAGATTAAGTTTGCGGAAAGCTTCACAAAGCTCGGGTTGATAAGGCTTGAGAATCAGAGTGTTGCAATAAGCCTTCCTGCTCAATGCGTCAGCAATCACATTGGCCTTGCCTGGAGTATACTCGATACTCGGATTATACTCTTGAATCATTTCAACCCATCGAGTCTGCCTGAGGTTGAGATTAGGCTGAGTGAAGATGTACTCGAGACTCTTGTGGTCAGTGAAAATGTCCACTTTTCTTCCCAGCAAAAGATGTCTCCAAGTCAAAAGAGCATGCACAACTGCCGCCAACTCGAGGTCATGAGTGGGGTAGTTCTTCTCATTGGGCTTCAACTGGCGAGTCGTATAAGCCACAACTTTCTTCTCTTGCATCAAAACTGCACCAAGCCCTTGGAGAGAGGCATCGCAGAAGACCTCGAACGGTTTGGATTCATCAGGAGGAGTCAGAACTGGAGCAGTAACCAATTTCTCTTTCAAAGTGTTGAAAGCAATGTCACACTCCGGAGACCAAACGTACTTGACGTGCTTCTGGAGAAGATTTGAGAGAGGTTCGCGATCTTAGAAAAGTTCTCCACGAACCTGCGACAATAGCTTGCGAGACCAAGGAAGCTACGGAGTTGCTTCACATTCTGAGGTGGTTCCCAATTCACAATTGCACACACCTTCTCAGGATTCACGGCAATGCCCTTGGCAGAGATGATATGACCAAGATAAAGAACCTCATCGAGCCAAAACTCACACTTGGAGAACTTGGCGTAGAACTGATGTTCCCTAAGCTTATCAAGAACCAAACGCAAGTGCTTGGCATGATCTTCCTTGTTCTTCGAGAAAACCAGAATGTCGTCGAGATAGACCAAAACGAAGTCATTGGTGTAGGCATTGAAGATGAAATTCATCATGCGAGAGAACGTCGGAGGAGCGTTGGCGAGACCAAAAGACATGACAGTGTATTCATATGAACCAAAACTTGTCCTGAAAGCCGTCTTGGGAATATCTTGCTCACGGATTCGAATCTGATGATAACCCATACGGAGATCAAGCTTGGAGAATACTTGGGCACCTTTGAGTTGTTCGAACAGCTCATTGATGTTGGGAAGTGGGTATTTGTTCTTGATGGTCTTCTTGTTCACTGGACGGTAGTCAACACAAAGTCGGTCCGTTCCATCCTTCTTCTTCACAAAAAGAACACCACAACCCCATGGAGAAGAACTAGGCCGGATAAGACCCATTTTCTCTTGAATATCAAGTTGCTTCTTCAGCTCCTCGTGGTTACCAAGGACCATTGGAGAAGCCAGAAACTTGAAATCACCCATCATGATAGAAATATCCGGAATCTCGGGGTTAGCGAGCAAACATTTACCCGGAGAGACAACTGCTAACGGTTTATGCATAACTTGGGAAGTCAACTCATGCTTAGATGCAAAAGGTTTCGAGATGAAACAAAGCGATGCACCAGTGTCAAAAAGTACATTTGCAGGAACATCGTTAACAGGAAGGTTACCCATGATGACATCTGACGAGTCCTCTGCCTGAGCTGCATTCATCAAATTGACCTTGGCGGACTTGGTGTTATGCTTGACCATAGCTGTACTTGCCGATCTCACAGGAGGAGGAGGAGGGAGACGCCTCTGATTGAAGCACTTGTTGGCATAGTGACCCTTCTGTTGGCACTTTTTGCACGTGACCTCTGAAAGCGGACGGTGGTACGGAGCACTCGATCTTGGAGCTTGAGACGAAGTCTTTTTCTGAAAGCCAGGGTTGGGTGGGTGGGAAGATCCACTGGCACCTTTGCTCTTCTGATACGGCTGACGAAACGGAGGAGGAGGAAGCCAATACTTTTGTTGCTTGGCCACTTGAGTAGAGGAAGACGGAGTAGCATCTCTGACTCGCTTCTTGGAAGCATCACACCTCAGTTGAGCAGCCTCTTGCTTCAATGCCATGTTGTAGAACTCATCGTACCTCAAGGGCTCAAAGAGAACAAGAGCTAGCTGGATTTCTTCTCTGAGACCACCCCTGAACTGATATATCATGCTCTTCTCATCAGGGACGTCCTGCTTAGCAAAGCGGGCGAGCTTCTGAAACAACTTTTTGTAGTCATAGACAGATAAAGAGCCTTGCTTCAGGTTGCGGAATTCCTCACGCTTGCTTTCAACCACGCTCTGAGGAATATGATGAGCTTTGAAGTCTTGACGGAATTCATCCCAGGTAATCAGACGGCCTCCTCTGGAATCCTTGTACTGCTGGAACCACTCTGCAGCTTGGTCTTTGAGTTGGAAGGAAGCGAACTTGACAAAGTCCTCAGGCCTGATGTTACTGCACTCGAAATGCTTGCACAGGTCCACGAGCCAATCATCAGCATTAGTTGCCTCAACAAAATTGCTGAAAGTCTTTGGCCCGTTAGCAAGGAACTGGTTGAGTGTAGCAAAGTGATTCTGATTGTTGCCTTGGTTGCCTTGATTCGCTTGATTGCGCTCTTGAAGAATTTGCATGATCAACTGCATGTTTGCATTAGTTGCGGCCATCACAGCTTGCCATACCTCCGGAGGAGGTGGAGGTGGTGGCGGATCAGGATTCGGAGTCGTGCGCGTTGGAGGAGCCATCCTGAAGAGGTTGACATCCATTAGCACATTGATAGACAAATATTGAAGCTGAATCCAATGGAAAGAAATAGCAATAAATCATCTTCACATCCGAACATAAGAACAAATGCATTCCAATTGAAATGGTCACATATCCATAAATTGAGAAGCCACTTAGAATTTAGGTAGAGAAATAAATCAATAAGGTACGGACCAAGAACGAATAAACGGTAAGAAATCCCAATCTCAAAACAAATATCCGTGGAAGAAGAACTAGAGCTACAAGAATTCCCACCTATGAAACTCCCGAACCTTTCCGGTTATGCAATCAGGTGTTGGGGATACAGGGGAAGCATAATATCTCACCCAATTCTAGCAATTCCTACATCCAGCTGTATCCATCCTTCAACACATAACCGAGAAAAACTTCAGAAACCATCTACCTCAACCTTCGAAAAGCATCCGTTATACAAGTTATGGCAATACTCCCAAACTCCCGCCCCAGTACTGGGTGGCGTCGAGGTTATCTCACCAACGAACTGCATAAAAGAGATTTTCGATGTCGGCGTACTAAACTCAGGTATTCCAGAACTGCAACGATAAAATTGTGACGACAACACCTCGGAGCTCAACTCCCCGGGACACTGCCACAACCCCTAAAGACATGAGGCACCAAGAACAATGTTCTCGTCACAAAACCATCGGAACGATTCCAAGATACCCGCGTGATCCTAAATTTTTTTTTAGTGAAATTTGAGAAGAGAAGAGTCAAAACTCTACGTCAGGATGTCTCACCAGAGCGATGAAGGGACTGGGAAGTAAAACGAATTCCTAAACTCTCCGATATATAATTCCTAAATGACTCAAAACATTTTTCTAGACTCAACTCGGCCACTAATAACGATCAAGCAATGGGGCTCCTAAGGTCGGGAAGGCTCTGATTACCAACTTGTAACGCCCTCGATGCGGCTGTATCTCCCATGTGTCGAGGCACGACTTAGAGGCATAACCGCATTGAAAGCAATATCGCAAGTTAGGCAATCATCAGAACATCCAATGTAATACATAATAAGGGGAAAGGTAGCATAGTTGGCTTACACTCGCCACATCAAACAAAGTACATAAATAGCATTACATCAACCAATCACTCATGGCCTGACTACGGCGCCAAAATAAAAGACCAACCCAACATGCGACAGGGTCCCGATCGCCCCAACTGGGCACCACTACTGATCATCAGGGAAAGATACATAGTAACGGCGTGAGTCCTCATCGAACTCCCACTTGAGCTCTAACGCGTCATCTGGAGCGGAGTCGTGTGGCCCTGCATCTGGTTTGGAAGTAAACTGTGAGCCACAGGGACTCAGCAATCTCACACCCTCGCGATCAAGACTATTTAAGCTTATAGGAAAGGCAAGGTAACATTTCTGGAGCTGCGGCAAGCGACTAGCATATATGGTGGCTAACCTATTCGCAAAAGAGAGCGATAAGAGAAGGCAAAGCGTGAAACGGGTAACTAGAGAACAACCCGCGGCATGCATTACTCGAACACCGTGTTCGCTTCCCGGACTCCGCCGAGAAGAGACCATCACGGTAACTCACACAGTTGATTCATTTTAATTAAGTTAAGGTTCAAGTTATCTACAACCAGACATTAACAAATTCCCATCTGCCCATAACCGCGGGCACGGCTTTCAAAAGTTCAAATCCCTGCAGGGGGTCCCAACTTAGCCCATGACAAGCTCTCACGGTCAACGAAGGAATAGACCTTCTCCCGAGACATTCCGATCAGGCTCGGTATCCCGGTTCTACAAGACACTTCGACAAGTTAAAACAAATCCAGCAACACCGCCTGAATGTGCCGACAAATCCTGATAGGAGCTGCACATATCTCGTTCTCAGGGCACACTCAGATTGTCCAAACTTCCGGTAGGCCAGCCCAGAGTTGCCCCTGGTAGCCACCGGCGGCTGACGAGGTGGACCAACACTCAGAGGAGCACTGGCCCGGGGGGGGGGGGTTAAATAAGATGACCCTCGGGCTCCGGAAACCCAAGGGAAAAATAGGCTAGGTGGCAAATGGTAAAACCAAGGTTGGGCATTGCTGGAGAAGCTTTATTCAAGGCGAACTATCAAGGGGTTCCCATTATCACCCAACCGCGTAAGGAACGCAAAATCCGGGAACATAACACCGATATGACGGAAACTAGGGCGGCAGGAGTGGAACAAAACACTAGGCAAAAAGGCCGAGCCTTCCACCCTTTACCAAGTATATAGATGCATTAAGATAACAAGATAATATAATGATATCCCAACAAGTAAATAATGTTCCAACAAGGAACGATCTCCAATCTCCATCTACAACTAGCAACGCTATAAGAGGGGCTGAGCAAAGCGGTAACATAGACAATCAACGGTTTGCTAGGACATGGTGGGTTAGAGGTTTGACATGGCAATTTGGGAGGCATGATAAGCAAGTGGTAGGTATCGTAGCATAGGCATAGCAAAAGAGCGAGCATCTAGCAAAGCAAAGATAAAAGTGATTTTGAGGGTATGATCATCTTGCCTGCAACGTTGTCAGAGTTGACTGGATCCTCGAAAGCAAACTCAACGGGCTCCTCGTTAGCGAACTCGTCTCCCGGCTCTACCCAAACAAGACAAACTAGCAAAATGAACGCAATCAACCACGTGCACAACTCAAACAACATGATGCAAACATGGTATGCTATCCGGGATGCGATATATGATGCATATGCAAGATTTGAGAAGAGATAAATGAACCTGACCTCAAATTGGAAATCCAAGTGTGCCACTGGAAAGGTGAGATCAAATCGCTTGAAAATCATATAAAGAACGCCGGAATCGGAGACACGGTTTGGAAATGGCGAGCAAAACAAATATGGCACCGGTGTGCGATATACAGCAAGTAGGCATCTAAATGCAACAAGATGAACATGCTACAGCACTCAAACATGGCAACAAAATACATGGCGGGAATCCATTCAAGATGCTTAACAAAAGATGAACACTGAGCTACGGACAATTCATACATTAACAGGTTCAAACAAGCATGACAAAAATGCAATTGGTAAACAGATTTCAGACTTAGTGAAATTAACACTTGTCTGGAATTTCAGATCAGGTAGCACATTTCGGAGCATGCAAACTATATGCTACATGGCCTGAACATGGCAAAGTAAAGCATGGCATGGAGCTACTCAAAGAGCTTAACAAAAGTCCCTTAGTGACCTTGAGCCAAAAGGGATCAGAAAATACATTTGCAAGTATGTGAACATGGCAAAAACATAATCAGATCACAGACTTTGTGAAAAACTGGAGCATGCAAAAACAGATATCGAGGGCATGTTTACGAGATCGATGCACTCACTACAGAGCAAGTCATGACAATCTAAGCATACACCCATCAAGAATACACATTATACAAGCTAGTCATGGCAAGAACAAAAACATAGCATGCACGGATCAACTACAACATCCTCGGCAAAATCGCTAACAAGTAGACAATCTGCCCAGATTCACGAAATGACAAAAGTAGAGCTCGATTGACTCAAGCTAGGTTGCTCCACAATTGCAAACAAAGACATGGATGGATAGAGCACTACAAGATAAACAAAACATCCTTACTGATCATCCCCAAAAGAGGCACGGATCACTAGGAAACAACATGAACATATGCCATATTGAGATAAACAGATCAAGGACTTAGTGGAATTGCTAAGTCCCTAAAATCAGCATTGACGAATGCACCACTTTGCAAGCTTGTGCTAGTCACCACACATATCACAAAAATACATGGATGGCACCACTGGAAAGATGACAAAGCATATAACAAAACACATGTAGAGCTCATGGGCATATCATGCACACAATAATCATGGCAAAAATGACAAATATCTAATTGGAGCAGCAGATCTGACAATTAGCTCAAATAGCACTCTTCCAATAGCATTTCGGGCATCAAGATGAACTCAAATGAAAATGATGCAATGAGATGAAATGATGTGCTCTCTGAGACGAACATTTTGATATGATGTATGCCCAAATCGGAGCTACGGATGCAGATTTACGATGCGATGAACAAGTGCAAAATATTAGGGTTTCGGGGATAAAAAGTCAACCGATCCGAGATTCGGATCTAGATCTGGCCGCACGGAACATGAGATTCGCCAGAGAACTTGAAGCTCGCCGGAGTTGGGGTAGATCGCCGGAGGAGGGGTTCGGCGCGGGGACGGCGGGAGTGGAGTTGGCCGGAGCCGGCCTTGGGCGGTGCGGCGGAGAGGGCGGAGAGGGGCGTCGGCGACGGAGCGTCGGGCGGCGGTCGGCGGCGGCTTGCGGAGCTCCGGCGGCGGCCGACAATGGCGGGCGGCGGCGCCGGCCGGCGAGGCGGCTCGGCCGCGGAGAAGACACGGTGCGGGGCGAGGGGACTCGGGGCCCGGTCGACGGAGGAGAGGGCCGGCCTCGGGCCCTCGCGGGCCGGCGGCTGCGGGCGGCGAAGCGGTCCCCTCGGGGACACGTGGTAGCGGCTGGTTGGTCGGCAGCGGCGGGCGGACGCGTCCGGCGCCGTCCGGACGTGTCCGTAGGCGGCGGGGATGTTTTTTTTTAGGGTTTGGAAAGATGGGATCCGGAATTTGGAGGAGGGGTCTATATATAGAGGTAGAGGGAGCTTGGAGTGTCCAAATGAGGTGCGGTTTTCGGCCACGCGATCGAGATCGAACGCTCTAGATGATGGAGAGGGTTTTGGGCCAAATTGGAGGGGTGTTGGGCTGCAACACACTCGAGGCCTTTTCGGTCCCTTGGTTAACCGTTGGAGCATCAAACGAAGTCCAAATGGTATGAAACTTGACAGGCGGTCTACCGGTAGTAAACCAAGGCCGCTTGGCAAGTCTCGGTCCAATACGGAAATGTTTAATCCCCACACACGAGAGAAAGGTAGAAATGACCATCGGAGGAGAACGGAGCGCCGGAATGCAAAACGGACAATGGGGAAAATGCTCAGATGCATGAGACAAACACGTATGCAAATGCAATGCACATGATGAAATGATATGAGATGCATGACAACGATAACAACACACGGAGACAAAAACCCGAACCCGAGAAAATAAAATAACTTAACGCAGGAAACGGCAAGAGTTGGATTACATATTGGGTAAATCATATCCTGGGTGTTACAGGCTACTAGCACAAAAAATGATGCAGGCGATCACGTGAGAAAAATACTAAAAACATTTCTTTTGGTGCGGTGCGTAGATGAAGTTTTGAACACTACACTTTTCATCGTAATTTGGGAAAATTACAAAAAAAATTGAGCTAGGTTGTGATTACCGTTTCACTTCAATGAGTAGCTTCTCCGTGCATGAAAAGCATGTAAGGAATCCAACAACTTGATCCAGATTGGGGCCGATAGATTTTATTGCCAAGATCTTCACTATGCACACATACTAGGTCAAGCTTGTGGGAATCATTTTCTGGATAACAGTTGTAAATAAATCAAGAAGAAATTTAAAAATGTGAATTCAATAAAACGGAGAAAAAGATGAGTGTTTTACTTGAATGATTATGGATCCAATAAAGAGTTCGGAGAATTTGGCAGACGAGTACACCAACGCTGTCAATTTTGGCACGTCAATGACCCTGATTTTTGTTGGACCTTCTAGATTAGATACAAGCATTCTCTCAAGGAAAGGAACATTCTCAATGACCATAATATGGAACAACACGAGTGATCTCTTCCTAATTGATGTCTTGTTGCGGGGCCAGCAATACACATAAATCCATCACAGATTCGTCGAGGCAATGTGGAGGCTAATGAACCCGTGGATCTGCCAAAGACGAAGGTACTCGTGCGCAGTACAGCTGCGGAGCAGGTGCTCCATAGCCTTCTATGGGCTGCCAACATTGAAGAGGTTGAGCTTCTTGAGTTGAGGGAGAAGAAGGGCAGGCGCGACATTAATCTGGGGAAAATAGCAGGAGCGAAAGCTAGCGCGGCGCACTATTGGCGTGAGGTAGAGCGCGGACGGTAGCACAAAGCGACATCGTCCAGCTTCAAACCTGAGCTCCTCGAGCTGATCTAGGGCAGAGGATAAGAACCACTCATCGAACTTGGCTTGGACTTTGTATTTGGTACTAAACAAGCTAATGTCAAGGCGTCTCGCTGGCCCAGGGTGAGATGCAAGGATCTTGGAGACTGCGGCCATGCATTTGCAATCCCCGTCACAGAGGCAGTTGTCGACAATGAGGTTGAGGGGGAAGCGGCGGCTGAGGGAGCTCCACCGCTAGGAGAGCAGAGTGCTCCGCACGGCAGATTTGGTGGGGAGGAGGGCGATGATCACAAGCAGCATGTTGTCGGGGTGGCTGCTGATGAAGTCCAGGCTTGCATGATGCGGTTTTGGCTCGATCCGCCTCCGCTTGTTGGATGCCTCGCCGTCCATCTCAGTCGGTGGTGATGCAGGTGTACACATGTGCTGGTGTGTATTTGGTGCTAGGTGTGCGCGAGTGCATCCTTGTGTGTATGCCGCCGTGAAGTGGTGTAGTTTGCGCGAGTGCGTCCTTCACGTGGAAGAAGTGGGCCCTCAATTGCTAGCTGAATTGCTTCACGCATGATAGTAAATGCGCAATGCCTGCATGATTCTCCTTCCCCAACAGTGCTCATGCATGCACGATAACTGTTGGTGCTGCCACGTCTGAATCATGCTGCGTCGGTCGTGCATGCGTTGTGTGTATGGTAGTGCTGATTTACTAGCGTGCGAGGTGCTACCGTGAGTGGTTTCAACTTTAAGCTTCAAAAAATAAGCGGTTTCGACTTTGTTTACTTCACCGCGTGTCAGATGGGCCTCTAGTTTACTTATTTTCACCCACTGCCACATGTACCAGCATATGAAGAAAGAGAACACGAGCTGACAAGGTAGCATGTGGACTGGTTGACCGGTCAACTAAACAATATACAAACCCATACACTCAGACCGTATAATCCCTCGGTAAAGAGAGATCTAATGAGAGATAGTAGAGAGAGAGAGAAAGAAAGATCTACTCCCTCCGTTCAATAATGTAGTGCCTATATTTTTTTGAAGTCAAACTTTTGAAACTTTGACCAAGTTTATAAAGAAATTACTTATGTCTACAATACCAAAGATAAATGATAGTACGAAGTAAGTACATGTTGTGATGAGTCTAATGATCATTCCAAATTTAAAAAAATTTCCCTCATATACCTGGTCAATCTTTTCTGAGGTTTGACTTTTCAAAACATCCATATGTTTATGGACGTGAGAGAGTACCTACCTAGGGAGAGAGGGAGAGTGTGTGTGAAATAGAAAGAGTGAGTGAAAAAAGTGTGTGTGCGTGTGTGAAAGAGACATGGATAACACATGATAAAGTAGAGAAAAAACGTGTGTCTTATGCAAACATATCACACATGCACCTTCGACAGCGGAATTGAGGCGAGGAGGTAGTGTGTGGTTGTTTGCAACAAAGAGGGAAAGTCCCATAGCACGTGGCCAAGAGAGGTCTGACAAACAAGGGAGAGAGGCCGAGAGAGACGTATAGAGAAAATGCAGGCATGGGGAGGAGAGAGTGTGTGTTTGTGACAGAGAGATCCCGTGGAGATCGTGATGGGACTACATGGGTGGGAGATCGAATGATAAGGTGTGTGTGCAATAGAAGATACCCTGAGAGATATCGAGATAGACGTATGGATGGAAGGAGGCAATACGTGTGTTCCTGATGGATAGTGACAGATAGTCACTTAGGGGGAGTGCCTATGATGGAGTGAGAGATTATGGTACTTATAGGGGGGGTGTAAAATAGAGAGAGAACAAGGTCGGACACTGTTAGATGGGTCTACGTAGCGCGAGCGAGATATGTGTATGTGTGAACTAGGGAGATATAAAGTTTGAGAGAGATAGAGGAGCCCTGATACGGCTGAGTGGTGCGTCAGATAGCTAAGAGGGGGGAAGAGATACTCCATCCATTTGATAATGCAGTGCATATAAATTTTTTAGAAGTCAAACCTTGGAAACTTTGACCAGGTTTACGCAAATATTATTTATTTACAATACCAAAGATACATCATATGAAACTACATCTCATGATGAATCCAATGATATATGTTTGTTGTTCCGGATGAAAATGTTTTTCTCCACGTGTCTGGTCAAACTTTGTGAAGTTTGACTTATTAATAAATCTATATGCTATGGACTGAAGAGAGTACCTTAGTCGAGAGAGATCAAGTGCGTGTGAAGGAGAAAGAGTGAGTGTGCAAAAGAGTGTGTCTGTGAAAGAGAAAAGACAACAATTGATAAAATAGAGAGAGTGTGTTCGCTACTTCTGCAAACATATCACGCCTGCATCTCCGAGATAGAAAAGCAAGGT
This sequence comes from Triticum urartu, assembly GCF_003073215.2. NCBI lineage: Eukaryota > Viridiplantae > Streptophyta > Magnoliopsida > Poales > Poaceae > Triticum > Triticum urartu. The sequence continues at coordinate 304,356,640 of NC_053023.1, forward strand.
AAGGAGATACACGAAGATAGCTAGTGCGTGATTGTATGCAAAGGAGAGAGACACCCCTATAACACATCACTACTAGGGAAAAGCCTAGCAGTAGCACGGGTTTTTGGCCTACCAGTACCGCGGGTGGCAGCGCTACTAGTACCGTGCTACAGTTAAAGGTTAGCAGTAGCAGGGGTTTACCCGCTCTACTGCTATATCCACTTAGTAGTAGTGCTTCCTGGAAAGGGTGCTACTGGTAATTACTAGTAGCGCTTCTCGCAGCCCGCGCCACTACTATTATTCCGTATTATTATTTTATTTCATGTTGTATTCATCCACCTTTATACAAGTTTTCATACAAGAACAATTTAGAGATTTTTTTTACATCATAATGAGTTATTACATCACTGGGTGAAGGAACCGTGGACTAGTTTCAAGTGGATGGACATCCACTTGAAGCTAATCCGCAGTTCTTTCACCCAATGATATAATAAATATCATCATATCATATCATTAACAACTTATCATCATAATACATCATTGTCATATAACACCTCCTCATGATCATCATTTTCATCAATGAGACATCATATAGCAAGTTGGTCACTAATAATAATCACAACTCCTCCTCCTCATCATCAACTCTAACACATTGTACCACATAATAACACACTGTACCTAGGACCTACTTCTCTCTCATAGGATTTACTACTTTCTCTTAGTTAAAATAGCATAAAACAAGATAGGCCCTGACTCTCCATTATGGAGAATGGAGATTATCCTATCTCCAATTCTTGCCCTTGGCACAATGTTGCTTCCAAGTAGCTCCCTACGATTGACCGTACATTTGTTCCAATCTTTTGATTGTCATGTCTTCTTCAGTTTTAGAAATCCAATTTGGACAGGAGTGATGCATAGGATGACTTGGCCGTATGTTCAAAACATCAAGATGACCTTTCCGAAACATCAGATGAGGCACACAATCCTTTGGGATTTTCTATTGAAAAACATAGTAATAACTTCGTAGTTAGCAATGTAGTTCAGTTTTAGAAGAATTTATGCAAAAAAATGAACGGATGTCGTAATAGTAAAAAATCTCACCATGGCATCTCCAAGGATGTTACCGTAGTTCAACCCGTGCACTAGTGGCACGTATTGACCATAATGTGGAGGAGTTTGATAATAGATATTGTAATTTGAAAGATCTGTAATAAATGAGATCAGATGATTTTTCTCCCGATAAGTTAATTCTGAGCCATCGGTGTAGTAGGTTATGTCTACCATCTTCCGCACATTCCTTGAAGAATGAAAATAAGCTGTCAACTATTTTGAAATAAACAATATAAATTACTTAATAACTATGTTTGAGAAACTCACATAGCGGTAGAATTGGAAGCGTATAAACAAGGACCCAAATGTCCATATTGTCTTCGGCGATGTCAGGAACACCAAGATCCATGGTGACAAGCATACCCTCATGACAATCATACATCTTGCAAAGTGCTTCCTAATTCGGGCAATCAAAATGGGTTACGCTCTCAGAATTGTACAGATTTACTTCAAAATCCATACCATGATGGGTCCTTAGGTGAACTTTCTATGTTTCCATACTTTCATGATCTTCAAAATCCATCCTCTCCAAGACATAGCGTCTTGCATGGCATGGGATAAGCTAGTTGAATTGTAGAAGACGAAAATTACACATTGAAGTAGTTCAAGTTGTGCTTAATTACGAAAAAACACTTATCATCGTTGCGTACCGTTTCAACATCGAAGGTCTCCTAGAGCTTAATGCTGAAGCGCCAAGCTTTGTCCAGGTGAGGCCTGTCGCATAGACCTCGGTCGTCATTGCACCAGTCGCACTGCCCCGAGAGACTTTCATCGTCCGATGACGACATTTCCTATGTTCATAATTCAAAGATTAAACTTGTACAATTAAATATATGTACTACAAAAACTAAATTAGATCATTATTATTCATCACGGGTTGACTATTGGTCTGCCGAGTCTTTTCTTGAAAACTCTCAGCTCACGTCGCGTACATCAACTCCTCGAACTATGGTCATCACTGGGAGTGGCCCCGGTTGTTTTCACTCTAGGGTTGCCGGATCACAACATGTATTAGGTGACTATAACTTGAAAGATCGGATCTAGAACATGGCTATAATGATGATAACATAAACAGTTCAGATCTGAAATCATGGCACTCGAGCCCAAAGTGACAAGCATTATGCATGGGAAAGTCATAGCAACATCAATCTAAGAACATATTGGATACTAGGGATCAAGCCCTAACAAAACTAACTAGATTTCATGATGAATCACATCCAACTCCTCACTGACCAGCAAGCCTACGAAGGAATTAGTCACTCCCGGTGGGGAGCATCATGGAATTGGCGATGGAGAAGGGTTGGTGATGACGAAGAACGAAGACCCCCCTCTCCGGAGCCCCAAATGGACTCTAGATCTTCCTTCCCGAGGAAGGACAGGGCTTGGCGGCGGCTTCATCTCGTGGATCGTGATAATTCTTTCTCCCTGATTTTTTCTCCAAAAATAGGAATTTATAGCGTTGGTTTCAGGGTCAGTGGGGCCACAAGGTGGGGAAAACCCACCTGGGCGCGCAAGGAGAGGGGGTGCGCCCTGGTGGGTTGTGCCCACCAAGGGGCCCCTCTTCGGTAGGTCTTGCCTCCAGAAGTTCTTATATATTATATAAAAATTCCTTGAAAAGTTTCGTTCCATTCCGAGAACTTTTATTTCTGCACAAAAACAACACCAAGGTAGTTCTGCTGAAAATTGCATTAGTCCGAGGTTAGTTTCATTCAAATAATGAAAATTATAGTCCAAAACAAGAGGAAAAGCATGAGAAAAAGTAGATACGTTGGAAACGTATCAGCATGGTATAGGCTATGCGATGATATTGGATCTTGGAATTGGAATCATTTGTAATTGGTGTTCCAACAAAAAAATTATCATATGCATCTAGTTCATCATGATCAGAATTATATATATAATTTTTGGCCTCGTTATGGAGAAAGTATTGCTCTAGCTTGGGGGAGGCTTAAGTTAATGTTATATTCATGCCCCAATCATGAGATCTCAAGAGAAATTATTATCCAGAATTTTTATGCTCGGCTTTCTCGTAATGATCAAACCATGCTTGATACTACTTCTGCGGGTTCTTTTATAAGGAAGACTATTGAATTCTGGTGGGATCTTTTGGGAAGAATTAAATGCAACTCTGAAGATTGGGAACTCGACAAAGGTAGAGAGTCAGGTATTAAATTTAAGTATGATTTTGCTAAATCTTTTATGGATACTGATGCTTTTCGAAAGTTTAGCACTAAATATGGGCTTGACTCTCAGATAGTAGCCTCCTTTTGTGAATCATTTTCTACTCATGTTGAACTTCCTAAAGAGAAGTGGTTTAAATATCACCCACCTATTAAACAAGAAGCTAAAGAACCGGTACCAGTTAAAGAACAAACTATAATTTATAATGTTGATCCAGTTGTTCCTTCTGCTTATATTGAGAAACCACCTTTCCCTGTTAGGATAAAGGAACATGCTAAAGTTTCAACTGTGGTTAACAAAAGCTATATTAGAACACCTAAACCTGATGAACAAATTAAAGTAGAATCTAGTATTGCTATGGTAAAAGATCTCTTGGAAGAATATATGGACGGGCATGTTATTTATTTCTGTGAAGAAGCTAGTAGAATTGCCAAACCTGATAAAAAAGATAAACATAGATCTGTTGTTGGCATGCCCGTCATCTCAGTCAAAATAGGAGATCACTGTTATCATGGTTTATGTGACATAGGTGCACGTGTGAGTGCTATTCCTTATACCTTATGTCAAGAAATTATGAATGACATAGCACCCGCAGAGATAGAATAAATAGATGTTACTATTAAACTTGCTAATAGAGACACTATATCACCAATTGGGACTGTTAGAGATGTTGAAGTCTTGTGTAGGAAAATAAAATACCCTACTGATTTTCTTGATCTTGGTTCCCATAAGATGATTTTTGTCCCATTACCTTTGGTAGAACTTTCTTGAACACTGTAAATGCTAAGATAAATTGCAAGAAACAAACTGTCGGTGTTAGTTTTGGCGATGAGTTTAATGTTTCCAAGTTTAGTAGAAACCTTCATGAAAAATAATTGCCTAGTAAGGATGAATTAATTGGTCCTGCTTCTATTGCTGGACCACCTACAGATCCTTTAGAACAATATTTGCTAGACCATGAAAATGATTTACATATGCATGAAAGAAATGAAATAGATAAAATTTTCTTTGAACAATGTCCTCTGCTTAAACACGATTTGCCTATTGAAACTCTAGGAGGTCCTCCTCCACCTAAAGGTGATCCCGTGTTTGAATTAAAACAATTGCCAGACACTTTCAAATGTGCTTATCTTGATGAAAAGAATATATCCTGTTATTATTAGTGCTAACCTTTCAGAACATGAAGAAGAAAGATTATTGAAAGTTCTAAGGAAGCACCGACCCGCTATTGGATATACTCTTGATGTTTTGAAGGGCATTAGTCCCACTCTATGTCAGCACAAAATTAATATGGAACCAGATGCTAAACCTGTTGTTGATCACCAACGTCAGTTAAATCTAATGATGAAAGAGGTAGTAAGAACGGAAATATTAAAACTTCTGGAAGCAGGTATACTCTATCCCATAGCTGATAGTAGATGGGTAAGTCCTGTTCATTGTGTTCCTAAGAAAGGAGGTATAACTGTTGTTCCTAATGATAAGAATGAACTTATTCCACAAAGAATTGTTACAGGCTATAGAATGGTAATAGATTTTAGAAAATTAAACAAAGCAACTAGAAAAGATCATTACCCTTTGCCTTTTATTGATCAAATGCTTGAAAGATTATCCAAGAACACACACTTTTGCTTCCTTGATGGATATTCTGGCTTTTCACAAATACCTGTTTCTCAACCTGATCAAGAAAAGACCACTTTTACTTGTCCTTTTGGAACCTATGCTTATAGATGTATGCCTTTTGGTTTATGTAATGCACCTGCTACCTTTCAAAGATGCATGACTTCTATATTCTCCGACTTTTGTGAAAAGATTGTTGAGGTTTTCATGGATGACTTTTCTGTTTATGGAAGTCTTTTGATGATTATTTAAGCAATCTTGATCGAGCTTTGCAGAGATGTGAACAAACAAATCTTGTCTTGAATTGGGAGAAGTGCCACTTTATGGTTAGTGAAGACATTGTCTTGGGTCATAAAATTTCTGAAAGAGGTATTGAAGTGGAAAAAAACTAAGGTTGATGCAATTAAGAAAATGACATGTCCTAAAGATATAAAAGGTATTCGTAGTTTCTTAGGTCATGCTGGTTTCTAGGTTTATCAAGGACTTTTCTAAAATCTAGGCCTCTTACTAGTCTCTTCCAAATGGATATTCCTTTTGTTTATTATGATGATTGTTTAGAAGCCTTTGAAACACTTAGGAAAGCTTTAATTTCTGCACCTATTGTTCAATGACCTGATTGGAACTTGCCTTTTGAAATTATGTGTGATGCTAGTGATTATGCTGTTGGTGCTGTTCTAGGACAAAGAGTTGATAAGAAATTGAATGTTATTCATTATGCTAGTAAAACTCTAGAAAGTGCTCAAAGAAATTATGCTACTATTGAAAAAGAATTTTTAGCGGTTGTGTTTGCTTGTGATAAATTTAGACCTTATATTGTTGATTCCAAAGTAACTGTTCACACGGACCATGCTTCTATTAAATATCTTATGGAAAAGAAACATGCTAAACCTAGACTTATTCGATGGGTTCTCTTGTTACAAGAATTTGATTTACATATCATTGATGGAAAAGGAGCTGAGCACCCAGTAGCTGATAATTTATCTAGGCTTGAAAATGTTCTTGATGACCCACTACCTATTGATGATAGTTTTCCTGATGAGCAGTTAGCTACAATAAATGTTTCTCATAGTACTCCTTGGTATGCTGATTATGCTAATTACATTGTTGCTAAATATTTACCACCTAGCTTTACATACCAGCAAAAGAAAAAATTCTTCTATGATTTAAGACCCTACTTTTGGGATGATCCACATCTTTATAAAGAAGGAGTAGATGGTATTATTAGGCGTTGTCTACCTGAGCATGAACATGGAAAAATCCTACGAAAATGTCACTTCGAAGCTTATGGAGGGCATTATGCTGGAGATAGAACTGCTCACAAGGTATTGCAATCTGGATTTTATTGGCCTACTCTCTTCAAGGATGCCCGTAAGTTTGTCTTATGATGTGATGAATGTCAAATAATAGGTAATATCGGTAAGCTTCAAGAAATGCCTATGAATTATTCACTTGGTGTTGAACCATTGGATGTTTGGGGATTTGATTATATGGGACCTTTTCCTTCCTCTAATGGGTATACACATATTTTGGTTGTTGTTGATTATGTTACTAAATGGGTAGAAGCTATTCCAACCAATAGTGCTGATCACAACACCTCTATTAAAATGCTTAAGGAAGTTATTTTCCCAACGTCTGGAGTCCCTAGATATTTAATGACTGATGGTGGTTCACACTTTATTCATGGCGCTTTCCGTAAAGTGCTTGCCAAGTATGATGTTAACCATAGAATTGCATCACCATATCATCCTCAGTCTAGTGGTCAAGTTGAACTTAGCAATAGAGAAATAAAATTAATTTTGCAAAAGATTGTTAATAGGTCCAGGAAGAATTGTTCTAAGACATTAGATGATGCACTTTGGGTTTATAGAACATAATATAAAAATCCTATGGGTATGTCTCCTTATAAAATGGCTTATGGAAAAGCTTGTCATTTGCCTCTTGAGTTAGAAAGGATTTTGGGCAATCGAAGAACTCAATTATGACTTCAAACTTGCTGATGAAAAGAGGTTATTTGATATTACCTCTCTAGATGAATGGAGAACCCCAAGCTTATGAAAATGCAAAATTATTCAATGAAAAGGTTAAAAGATAGCATGACAAAAGAATCCAAAAGCGTGAGTTTAAAGTCGGAGAATATGTTCTTTTGTACAACTCTCATTTCAGATTCTTTGCAGGAAAAATCCTCTCAAATGGAAAGGCCCATATGCCATCGAGGAGGTTTATCGGTCTGGAGCCATCAAAATAAATAATTCCGAAGGTACTAAACCGAAGGTTGTCAATGGGCAACGAATAATACATTATATCTTAGGTACGTCTATTCATGTTGAGAGTAATATTATCCAAACTTTGACACCGGAAGAACACATAAAAGAGTCTTTCCGGAACACTCCAGAATCTTGAAAATAAGGAGGTATGTGATACGGTAAGTAAACAGACTCCAAAAAATCCGCAAAAATATTTTTTATCCGTTTTGGAATATTTAAGAATTTTGGAAATAAAGAAACTTTGAGGAAGCGTCGCCTGGTAGGCACAAGACACCAGGGCCTGGTGCTCCCAAGTGGGTTGTGCCCACCTGGGACATCTTCCGGACTCCGTTTTTCTACAGTTTGCTTGTCCCCCAAGATAAAAAAATTATATATACTTCCCAAACCTGTTGGTCACTGTATCGCGGAGAAATCTTCTGTTCTCTTTTCTTGCTGTTTTCTGTATAGTTTTAAAAATATGTCATCCCAAGACTCTGACGGTGAGAGAGATGTCTCGCATCTCATTGCCGACCCAAAGGCCTATGGGGACCTATCTGCTTATGGTCGAACTACGGATGACGAGGAGGATGCTCACTTGATGAGGGTTGATGATTCAAGCTCGGAGGAGGAGGATGTTCCTCTACCTCAACCTGGGGATATGCACATAGAGTTCAAGAAGTCCAGTCTCCCTAAGAGAGCTGACCGGTCTAATAACCGATCTATTCCTTCTCTTTTTCGATAGAAAAGCAAAGGAGATTTATGTGAAAGATCTTGAAGCTGGAGTTGGAGGTCGATGATTTAAAAGTGGAGATTGCTCTCCTCAACTACAATATGAAAAAGTTGAAGGCACAATTGTCATCAACACCACCATCAGCTTCACCATCACCAAAAGAGAATTAAGTATCTGGTATGGGCACTCCCGCTGGCTTCCACCATGCTTGGGGGAGGTGCCCCGATATCGTATCATCCCACTATATTTTAGCTTTTATTTATTTTAGTTCGATCCTTTCTTCTTTGAGAGTTTGCTTAGTGATCTATCCTTGTAATTGTGTGTAAATTATACAATAAAGTTTAGTTTGTGTTTTTGCTTTCTTTACTTTCATAATGGAAATAAAGAAAAGAAATAAGAAAGGAAATAAATGAAAGAAAGGAAATAAATAAATCAATAAGATCTTATACTAATCCTATGGTAGGTGATGACACCACATAAGGAAAAGTATAAGTAGAAAATTTTATTAGTGATGCAACTCATGAAAGAATTAATTAGGGATTGAGCAAGATCCCTCAAGTAAGTTGTCATCGGTGCAAAAAGGCAATAAAAATTTCTTCTAAAAGTGTGAGATCATTAAGTGTAAGAGAAAATTGAGCGTTGCACGAACTTGTGATGGTGAAGAATAAAAGCGACATACTGCATAATAAAGGTCGATTTCGCAAGGGGCAATGTAACCTGACATTCTTTTGCACTAAGGGATTGAGAATACAAACAAATAAGCGCATGGCAACCTCTGCTTACCTCTGCGAAGTGCCTATATTTTACATTTATGCAAGAGTCAAAGTTTTTCTCTCTACTCCTTTTATCTTTCTCCTTTAACAAGCATCATGTGGTGAGGAAAGATCTAGTCACATATGTCCAGTTGAATATGGATGGCATGAGTTATCATTGTTGACATCACCCTTGAGATGAGTACGTTGGGAGGCGAAACCATAAGCCCCTATCTTTCTATGTGTTCGGTTGAAACGTTTTGCTCATGTGTAGGCGGTGAGTGTTAGCAATCATAGAAGACTACATGATGGTTGAGTATGTGGACTTGCCTAAACGCTCCGACACATGACCCTTCCTGAAAAGATGATGAATTGTAGTTTCAAGGTTGACTGACAACATAGTTTGTTGGTTTCTAATAGAGTTTTTGCTTTGTACTTCAATTGTGTGATGAACTATTACTTATTCATGAGAAGTATATTATAAAAGTTCTATGATAAAAGTCCTATGTTTAATTTTGTTGCTGTTATAATAATCAAGATGATCCTTCTATGTCTATATTTTGTTTTTATCGACACCTCTCTCTCAAAGCATGTGGACATGTTTTTCGATTTTGGTTTTCGCTTGAGGACAAGCGAGGTCTAAGCTTGGGGGAGTTGACACGTCCATTTGGCATCATGTTTTATTATTGTTATTTATAATGTTTTTATCCATAATAATGCTTTTGGAGTAATTCTAATGCCTTTTCTCTCATAATATGCAAGGTATACACAAAGAGGGAGAATTCCGGCAGCTAGAAATCTGGACCTGGAAAAGCTACGCCAGGCTACCTATTCTACACTACTCCAAACAAGCTGAAACATCATAGTGATTTTTTATGGACTATTTAAGAATTACTAGAGCAAATAACTACCAGAGGGGGGCCACCAGGTGGGCACAACCCACCTGGGCGCGCTAGGGAGCCCAGGCCCGCCCTGGTGGGTTGTGCCCTCCTCAGCCCACCTCCGGTCCCTATCTTTTGGTATATAACTCATTTTGACCTAAAAAAAATAAGAGGATGACTTTCGGGATGAAGCGTTGCCGCCTTGAGGCGGAACTTGGGCAGGAGCAATTTTGCCCTCCGGCAGAGCGGTTCCGCTGGGGGAACATCCCTCTCGGAGGTGGAAATCTTTGTCATCATCATCACCAACAACTCTCCCATCTTGGGGAGGGTAATCTCCATCAACATCTTCAACATCACCATCTCCTCTCAAACCCTAGTTCATCTCTTGTGTTCAATCTTGTTACCGGAACTATAGATTGGTGCTTGTGGGTGACTAGTCGTGTTGATTACATCTTGTAGTTGATTACTATATGGTTTATTTGGTGGAATATTATATGTTCAGATCCATTATGCTATTTAATACTCCTCTGATTGTGAGCATGTTTATCATTTGTGAGTAGTTACCTTTGTTCTTGAGGTCACAGGAGAAATCATGTTGCAAGTAATCATGGGAACTTGATATGTGTTTGATATTTTGATATTCTCTATGTTGTGATTCCCTTAGTGGTGTCATGTGAATGTAGACTACATGACACTTCACCATATTTGGGCCTAAGGGAATGCATTGTGGAGTAGCAATTAGATGATGGGTTGCGAGAGTACCAGAAGCTTAAACCCCAATTTATGCGCTATTCTGTAAGGGACCGATTGGATCCAAAAGTTTAATGTTATGGTTAGAATTTATTCTTAATACTTTTCTCATATTTGCCGATGGTTGCGGGAGGGTTAATCATAAGTAAGAGGTTTGTTCAAGTAAGAACAGCACCTAAGAACCGTTCCACCCACATATCAAATTATAAAAGTACCAAACACGAATTAAACCAACATGATGAAAGTGACTAGATGAAATTCCCGTGTACCCTCAAGAACGCTTTGCTTATCATAAGAAACTGTTTTGGCCTGTCCTTTGCCTCAAAAGGATTGGGCTACCTTGCTGCACTTTTGTTACTACTATCGTTACTTGCTCGTTACAAATTATCTTGCTATCAAACTACTCTGCTACTTACAATTTTAGCACTTGCAGACATTACCTTACTGAAAACTACTTATCATTTCCTTCTGCTCCTCATTGGGTTCAACACTCTTACTTATCGAAAAGAGCTACAATTGATCCCCTATACTTGTGGGTCATCAGGAGTTAACGTTGTTCCATAGTTCAGATAAGAGACTTCTTTAGGCAACGATGTTCTCTAATTATCATCCATCAGCTAATGCTATCCCACAGGTTGGTGATTATAGAACTTATAGTATTACTTATGTTGTTCTTTCATACTTTTTGTGCCATATAGTTAATAAAGAGTACAAATGATACATATTCTGTAGCTTTCATCTGTGTTCTCCCTTTAGTTTTTGATACCTGTTGCTGCTAGTTAAGCCCGGTCCTACTATTTATGTCGTCTCCTACAGGCACTCATTACATAAATCTAACCACTAGTTCTCTTCCATGCATGTCAGATATAATTGCACACACTGATATATCCACAAGAACCTCATGGAGCAATGTAACGGCCAACAAATTTGATGTCAATGATACCCAATATGACGGAACATGTTAATGCGGTTCTTTGGAAGACTTGCAGAAATATGATGAATCCTATTCATCCCACAATGTCCTTGCTATAACTTGGCCCGTGATATGGGTACAACATGCATATAATGTCCTGGAGTGCATCTACTCTGTTCCAATGCCAAGTGCTTAGCCTGCTGATCATGCATGTAAAATATGTCATGCATTCCTATTTTTAATACATATTCCATTCATGATAACATGTTTTCAAATTCAAGTATTGTCATTCTACTCTGCCACAATGCCATCTGCTTAGTTTGGACATCATGCTTCTGAATATTTTACTCCATCTGTCTACCATACCATGTCTTTTTTCATTGAAGTGATGTTCTAGTGGTCTGTTGCAATGCCATCTTAGTCTCCCAATCATACATTCATATGTTGCCTTAGTGTTTTTGTGTATGTATTCCGCTATCATACAGTTTTACATTCAGGTAGTGTTTTTTTTACTCTCTTGTCCTATCATATCCCTAGCTCTTACATCATAATCCCTCTGTTTGGATTGCATGTCATAGAAATGGATGAAAATGGATGTGTCTAGAACCGAAATATGCCTAGACACATCCATTTATTTCTGCATGGAGGGAATACATGTCAATATGTCATGCCTTTCTATTCTTTAGCACCTATTCCATCTCTCTATCGTAGCATGTTTTATAACAGAAGCACCATTCTTCTATAAGGCATGCAAGGGGAATACGGCTATGTTAGAATCTGAAGGGTTACAAGCAAGGTCTTTGCAAAAGATCCAAACGCCAGGAGATAGTAAACCAACTCCAGTGTTCATAGATACTGCTCTAGCAGAGATGTAACACCCCATATGTAATCCTCCTAATTTAGTAATATATCCAACTTCATATTCATCTAATTCCATCTGGGTTCCATCATGGTTGGCTTCATCTTGTTTTGTTTTTTTGTTTTACTTATTGCATTGCCATACTCATCATGGTTATGTTGCATTGTGCCACTTGTCAGTTTGCATCCTTCATGCTCATCGTGTGCATTGTGGTATTCATCTTCATGCTCATTGTGACATTTACCTTCCCCCATTAATGTTCATTTGTTCCCTATTAATCTGGCACCATGCCTTATACCTCTCTATCAAATTTTGTCTCTTTCGGACTTGATTTGGTTGGGTTTAAAAATGCATCAAGTTTGAACTTAATTACAACTTGGTTTATTTTTTATCTCTAAAAATTGCCAAGTAAATTTATTCAAATAGTGCATGATTCCAGGATCTTTAGAATGTTTCTATATGTTCCAAATTCTTGTCCTGGCTCCCCCTCTTTTTCCTTTTCGGAAATCTGTTGACTAAAAGGAAAACAAAAGATAAGAGAATGAGGGAGAGAGAATCCAGCCCACCTGGCCTTCCAGCAGCCCAGCAGTCAGCGGCCCAACCAGCCTCCCGCAGCTCACTTGGCCCGCAAGCGACAGGAGCTTCATCCTCCTGTACGGCAGCTAATCTACAGGAGCCACATCGATGCCCCAGACGATTTTACGGCCGTCGGGTGCCCTAGAGCCCTATAAAGCACGTCAAACCCCTACCCTGGGCTCTCCTGTATCCATTCAGACCCTCTCCTTCCCTCACCGCCGCCTAGCTAAGTCTCCACGCCCATGTTGTCGCCGCATCCACCATGCTCCGGCCGAGGTTGAGCTCGAGCTCAAGGTAGCTCCTCGCCGCGCCTCTGACCCCCTCGGCCGCCGTGGAGAGGACCGCCAACTACCTTGCTATCCCCTGCCTCCACGCACGCAACCACATGGCCTTTGGGTCAACTTCTCCGACCTGTCTTCTTCATCTTCTTCCCGGACAGAAGCCCCGTCAAGTTCCATGCGTCTCTTCGTCGCCTCCATCGTGTATCCGGCCGCACCTTCATGTAAAGTGGACACTAGGTGAGCAGTCACTATGCCACATCAGACCCCTCTTCTCGATGGTTGTGCCATGTAGTCGTCGCTATGCCTGTGTCAACATCGTGCTCTCTACACTCCGGTCAAGGCCGTGTTTTTATTTCTCTGTTGCTTTTGTTGCTCCGAGCCGGGCACTGCCCTACTTGCTCCTTGCATCCCGCATGCTCAAGCTCAACCCCCCTGCTCGTCGTGCTTGTGTCGCGCACGTATGCCGCGCTCCCTGCCTATCGCTCGCTCGCCTTGCCGCGCCCAGCCATGGCCCGAGCAGAGCCATGCTAATGCTCGAGCGCCCCAGCTTCTCCGCTTGCACGCGTGCATCCATACCCCATTCCCGTCCGCAGTTGCTCTACCTAGTGAGCCGCGCCTCCTAGCTCGTTGCCACTGGCGACAGTGATCTTTGTGTCGTCATAGCCAAAGGCTCGGCCTTCTAGCACTGGTTGAAAAGGACCCAGGCGCCCTTCACATCACAAAGATTCTTCTAGCGCAATGGTTAGCGCGTGTCTGTCCTACTTAGGAGGCCAGAGATCAAATCCTAGGCGATGCATTGTTTTTGGTTTGGCCTTTTGCTTCAGTGTGACACTGGCGCCTAGGCGCCACTGTCATACACACACCCTCATAGGCCCAGTGTCATACAAATACGTACACAACCCCCTCTTTTATTTATTTTTGTTCATATTAGTCTGCGCTTTCCATTTGTGGAAAGACCCTCTTTCCATTTTGGGCAATCCAGATCTGGACATTCTAGATCTGGTAGCTGCCATTTCTGTCTATTTCCCTTTAAGGCATTATATGACTTAATGCATTTGTGGGCATTTTTCATATAGGTCATATACATATTACTAGTAAAGATGTCCGTGCGTTGGAACGGGTCAGATAAATACTACTCAAGACCCCCACAATTCAAGGTCCTCTATTTTAACACGGTGTCCCACCCGTGTCACCACTTATCTTAGTCCCTCACCGACAATGTGTCACAACTTATCTTAGTCCCTCACCGCCAGAGATTACCGCAGTGTCCTCTAATCAAAGCCTGTCTAGACTTCATCAATCCCAACCATTGCATGACACACATGTCATTTACGTGAAATCACAATGGAATGTTTAAAACATTAAAAATTAATCATGTCGCTGGACACGAGGACCGCTCTCCGCAAGCTATTCCCTACTCTTGATCCCACGCATCCTGCTATAGTGACAACAGGGACGCCATTGAGGAAAGTAGCACCCTGAGTAGGGTGTCATTGGCGGTTGTCGCTGTGCTTCACTGCCATGAGCGGGATCAAGGAACCGGGTTGTGGAGGGTCACTCAAGGTCTAATCTGTTGTGCATTGTTGATGGGTGCCAACGGGCGAAACGGGGATTGGACATCACACTCTTACACGTGGATTTCATGAGCCCCTCTATCGGATGTGGGGCTCCGTCTAACCCTTAAGGTTCGAACACTGGGGTGCGCACGAAGTGTTTCCCTCCTACCGATCTACGCTCTAGCTCGATAGATCTCGCAGACGAACTCGACGAACTCACAACACAGAAAGATATGGGGTTTATACTGGTTCGGGTCACCGTTGTGGTGTAATACCCTACTGCTACCTCTTGAGCATTGCGTTGGATTTCCTTGAAGATGAAAGGATGATGCAGCAAAGTAGCGTAAGTATTTCCCTCAGTTTTTGAGAACCAAGGTATCAATCCAGTAGGAGGCTACACGCGAGTCCCTCATACCTGCACAAAACAAATAACTCCTCGCAACCAACGCGATAAGGGGTTGTCAATCCCTTCAGGGTCACTTACCAGAGTGAGGTCTGATAGATATAATAAGATAACATTTTTGATATTTTTGTGATAAAGATGCAAAGTAAAATAAAAGCAAAGGAAATAACTAAGTATTGGAAGATTAATATGATGAAGATAGACCCGGGGGCCATAGGTTTCACTAGTGGCTTCTCTCAAGAGCATAAGTATTTTACGGTGGGTGAACGAATTACTGTTGAGCAATTGACAGAATTGAGCATAATCATGAGAATATCTAGGTATAATCATGTATATAGGCATCACATTCGAGACAAGTAGACCGACTCCTGCCTGCATCTACTACTATTACTCCACTCATCGACCGCTATCCAGCATGCATCTAGAGTATTATGTTCATGAAAACAGAGTAACGCCTTAAGCAAGATGACATGATGTAGAGGGATAAATTCATGCAATATGATAAAAACTCCATCTTGTTATCCTCGATGGAAACAATACAATACGTGCCTTGCTGCCCCTACTGTCACTGGGAAAGGACACCGAAAGATTGAACCCAAAGCTAAGCACTTCTCCCATTGCAAGAAAGATCAATCTAGTAGGCCAAACCAAACTGATAATTCGAAGAGACTTGCAAAGATAACCAATCATACATAAAAGAATTCAGAGAAGATTCAAATATTGTTCATAGATAATCTTGATCATAAACCCACAATTCATCGGTCTCAACAAAAACACCGCAAAAAGAAGATTACATCTTATAGATCTCCACGAGAGAGGGGGAGAACATTGTATTGAGATCCAAAAAGAGAGAAGAAGCCATCTAGCTAATAACTATGGACCCGAAGGTCTGAGGTAAACTACTCACACTTCATCGGAGAGGCTATGGTGTTGATGTAGAAGCCCTCCGTGATGGATGCCCCCTCCGGCGGAGCTTCGGAACAGGCCCCGAGATGGGATCTCATGGATACAGAAAGTTGCGGTGGTGGAATTAGGGTTTTGGCTCCGTATCTGATCGTTTGGGGGAACGTAGGTATATATAGGAGGAAGGAGAACGTCGGTGGAGCAACAGGGGGCTCACGAGGTTGGAGGGCGCGCCTGGGGGGGGGAGTAGGTGCGCGCCCCTACCTCGTGGCCTCCTCCTTTATTTCTTGATGTAGGGTCCAAATCTCCTAGATCATGTTGGGTGAGAAAATCACGTTACCGAATGTTTCATTCCGTTTGGATCCCGTTTGATTTCCTTTTCTTTGAAACCCTAAAATAGTCAAAAAACAGCAATTTTGGGTTGAGCCTTCGATTAATAGGTTAGTGCCAAAAATAATATAAAAGTGGATGATAAAGCCCAATAATGTCCAAAACAGTAGATAATATAGCATGGAGCAATCAAAAATTATAGATACGTTGGAGACGTATCACCTACTCCAGTGTGGTGGTGGTGGATTGCCTCTTAGGCTGATGATGAACAATACAAGGGAAGAACAGCCTCCTGACGTTGAGGTGTTCTCGTGCTTTCAGACTTGTGTGTATCTCTGGGTCTGATGATATCTGTCCCCTCTACTATGTTGGCTAGTCCTATTTATAGAGGCCGTGGTCCTCTTCCCAAATATCGAGCGGGAAGGGAGCCAACAATGGCGGGCAAATTTGAAGGGGGGCAGCTAGTACAATCTATCCTGACAAAAGCGGTCTTCGCCTGCACAAAGCTCTGGTGGTGACGCTGTCTTGGGCTCAACGATGACCTCCGTCTTGCAGTCCTCCTAGTCTTGGTCTCGTTGCACCGAAACGGCAACCTTTGCCTGAGGCCTCGGTACTCCGCGGCTGCGCCTGTTTCCTTAGCACCAAAGAGGAAACAAGGATGCTGCGTGCGCTGGAGACCGCATGGTGTCGATTGTCATGGCTCACGTCACCAGAGCCTCGTGAGGTTCGCCTCGCCTTGATATCTCCGTCCCTTGCGATCCTGCCTGACTAGGCCGCTCGGGAGGAGGTCTTGTGTCGTCCACCTCACAAGGCTTGGACGCTCGCGAGGGTCTTGGATGCTTTGTTGATGAAGATGGGCCGTACGGCCTACTGGCTTAGCCACGCCATGGGCCGCAGGAAGGCAAGTCTGGGGACCCCTGTTCCCAGAACACCGACAGTAGCCCCCGGGCCCAAGGTGCTGTCACACCCACGTTGCGGCTATATCTCCCACGTGTCGGAGCACGACTTAGAGGCATAACCGCATTGTAGGCAATGTCGCAAGAGGGGTAATCTTTACACATCCCATGTACTGAATAAGAAAAGAGGTACATAGTTGGCTTATAATCGCCAGTTCACACAATACATGAATAAAGCATTACATCAACCAGATACAATCAAGGTCCGACTACGGAACCAAAATGAAAGAAGACTACCCCTAATGCTACAGATCCTCGATCGCCCCGACTGGGCTCCACTACTGATCAACTGGAAACGAAACAACTCAAAGAACGAGATCTTCATCGAGCTCCTCCTTGAGCTGGGTTGCGTCACCTTCACGGTATCATCGGCACCTGCAAACTAGTTTTGGAAGTATCTGTGAGTCACGGGGACTCAGCAATCTCACACCATAGCGATCAAGACTATTTAAGCTTATAGGTAGGGAAAAGGTATGAGGTGGAGCTGCAGCAAGCACTAGCATATATGGTGGCTAACATACGAAAATGAGAGCGAGAAGAGAAGGCAACGCATGGTCGAGAAACTATGATCAAGAAGTGATCCTAGAACAACCTACATCAAGCATAACTCCAACACCGTGTTCACTTCCGAACTCCACCGGAAAAAGACCATCACGGCTACACACACAGTTGATCCATTTTAATTAAGTTAGGTTCAAGTTTTCTAAAACTGGACATTAATAAATTCCCATCTGCCCATAACCGTGGGCACGACTTTCGTAAGTTCATAACCCTGCAGGGGTGTCCCAACTTAGCCCATCACAAGCTCTCACGGTCAACAAAGGATATTCCTTCTCCCAAGACAACCCAATCAGACTCGGAATCCCAGTTACAAGACATCTCGACAATGGTAAAACTAACCAGCAAAGCCGCCCGATGCGCTGACAATCCCGATAGGAGCTGCACATATCTTGTTCTCAGGGCAACACCGGATGAGACATCCTACGAGTAAAACCAATCCTCAAGTTTCCCCGAGGTGGCCCCGCAGTTTACTCAGTTCGGACTAACACTTAGAGAAGCACTGACCCGGGGGGGCGGGATTAAAATAAAGATGACCCTTGAGTCTGCAAAACCCAAGGGAAGGTGGTAGGTTGTTAGTGCAAATGGTAAAACTAAGGTTGGGCCTTGCTGGAGGAGTTTTATTCATGGTGAACTATCAAGGGGTTCCCATTATAATCCAACCGTGTAAGGAACGCAAAGTCAAGGAACATAACACCGGTATGACGGAAACTAGGGCAGCAAGAGTGGAACCAAACACCAGGCATAAGACCGAGCCTTCCACCCTTTACCAAGTATATAGATGCATTAATTAAATAAGAGATATTGTGATATCCCAACAATAATCATGTTCCAACAAGGAACAAACTCCAATCTTCACCTTCAACTAACAACACTATAAGAGGGGCGGAGTAAAGCGGTAACATAGCCAAACAACGGTTTGCTAGGACAAGGTGGGTTAGAGGCTTGGCTTAGCAATATGGGAGGCATGATAAGCAAGTGGTAGGTATCGTAGCATAGGCATAACAATAGAGCGAGCAACTAGCAAGCAAAGAAAGAAGTGATTTCAAGGGTATGGTCATCTTGCCTGCAAAGTTCTCCGAGAAGACGAAAGCTTGATCCTCATAAGCGTACTCAACGGGTACCTCGAACACGAACTCGTCTCCCGGCTCTACCCAAAGCAAGACACAAGCAAAGGGAACAAACATCAACCACGGTGCAATGCGCAAGCAACATGATGCAAAACATGGCATGATATGCGGGATATGATATGTAATGCATATGCGTGCTTCGGAAGGGAAAGATTGAACCAGGCCTGAACTTGGAAAACCAAGAGTGCCGCTGGAAAGATGAGTTGGTTTCGGTCGAAATCGATATAAATATCTCCGGAATCGGATGCACGGTTTGCAAATGACAAGCAAAACAAATATGGCACCGATCTGCGATTAACAGCACGAGGCCATCTAAATGCATTAAGAACAACAAGCTACTGCAGTCTAACATAGCAACAAAATACATGGCAGGGATACACTCAAGATGCTTGACAAAAGATGAACACTAAGCAACGGCTAATTCACTCAATAGCAGGTTCAAACAAGCATGGAAAAAGTGCAAAAGATAACATGTTACTGTCTTAGTGAAAATAACAACACGTCAGGAATTTAACATCAGGAAGCAATGTTTAGAGCAAGGTAACAACATGCTACAGGAACATATCATGGCAAAACAAGGCATGGCATGAAGCTACTCAAAGCCTACAACAAAAGTCCCTTACTGACCATAAGTCAAAAGGGATCAGAAAATACAACGGCAACCATGTGAACATAGCAATTATCGTTAACAAATTCAGACTTAGCAGAAAACTGGAACATGGCAAAACAGATATTAAGTAGGCATGTTTATGAGCTCGATGCACTCACCACAAGGCATTGCATGACAAACTAAGCATACACCCAGCAAGTAGACATGGCATAGAAGCTAAACACGGCAAGAACAACCTCATAGCATGCATGGATTAACTACAACAACCTCGGCAAAAAAGCTTAACACGTAAACATTCTGACATGAACATTTTATAGCAAAAGTAGAGCTCGATTGAGTCAAGCTAGGGTGCTCCATAATTGCAAACAAAGACATGGATGGATATAGCACACCAATATCTACAAAACATCCTTACTGCTCAAAAGAGGCATGAATCACTCTGTAGCAACATGAATACATGGCATAAAAATTACAGCAGTAAAAGGACATAATGAAATTCTAAGTCCCTGAAATCAGCAACATTACGAGAGCTACTTTGCATGCTTGTGCTAGTCACCACAAAGATGACAAAAATACATGGCATACACCCCTGTAAAGATGGCATGGCATACTTCAAAACTCATGTAGGGCTCAAGATCATAGGAGGGACCAAACAATCATGGCAAAAATGACAAATGCTCAATCTCTGATAAGAATCTGAAACTAACATAAACTAGCACTCTTGCAACAGCATTTAGGACATCAAGATGAACTCAAATGAACATGGTGCAATGAGATGAAATGAAGTACTCGTCGAGACAAACAATCTGATATGCTACACGCCCAAAACGGAGCCACGGAGGTGAAGTTATGATGTGATGAAAATGCCCAAAAATACTGGGGACTTAGACGAAATATACCCTCGAGGAGAAGTTGGACAGGGAGGACCCTGGACGGAGCGGGGCGGAACGGGCTGTGCGTGTTTGGTTCCGGGACGGGTGGATCTCATCCCACCCGTCCAGATCCGGCGACGGGGCGGCCGGCGACGAGGGAGCGCACCTGCGGCGAAGCATGCCGGCGGGGTCGGGGAAGGAGAGGCGCAGCGAGGCGCGGCCGGCGAGCTCCGACGAGCCTCACGGGGCCGGCGGCGAGGGAAGGCAGGCGAGGCGCGAGCGCGATGGCGGCGGCGGCGACCGGCGTCGTGGAGGTGAGGCGGCGATGAACGGCGAGTCGGCGGCGGCGAACGGGCGGCGGGACGGGCGAGGCTCGGCAGGGAAGCCGGGGCGCGTGGCCAGCTGCGGCGGTGGACGGAGGTGAGGCGCCTCGGGCGTGGGAGACAGGCAGCGTCGGCTGCGGGCTCACGCGGGCCCGTTATGGGCCTGGCGGGCCACGGTGGCGGGCGGTGGCGGAGTGCCACTTGGCGCGCTCTGGATGGCTGCGGGCGGCGGCGCTGTGGAGCGGACATGTCCGGCGGCGACGGAGACGCGTCCGGTGGCGCGAGATAGGAGGAGCTAGGGTTGGATCTGCGCGGAAATTTCAGGGGAAGCCATGTATTTATAGATAGAGGTAGATAGGAGGCTCCAAATTGAGCACGGTTTTCGGCCACGCAATCGTGATCAAACGACTGAGAGGATGGATGGGGGTTTAGGTGGGGTTTGGGCCACTTTGGAGGGGTGTTGGGCTGCAACACACACAAGGCCTTTTCGGTTCCTCGGTTAACCGTTGGAGTATCAAACGAAGTCCAAATGGCATGAAACTTGACAGGCGGTCTACCGGTAGTATACCAAGGCCGCTTGGCATGTATCGGTCCAATCCGAGAACGTTTAACACCCGCACATGAAAAGAGGTATAAGGAGACACCGGAGGACGTAGGAGCGCTGGATTGCAAAACGGACAACGGGGAAAAAGCTCGGATGCATGAGATGAACATGTATGCAAATGCGATGCACATGATGACATGATATGATATGCATGAGACGCAAGCAAATGACAAGGCAAAAACAGCGAATAACTGGGAGACACCTCGCACATCGGTCTCGGGGCGTTACAGGTGCGCTCCGGCTTGGCTTCGCGGCGAAGCCAAGGGTCAAGTTCGGAGCACCGCGGGCCCCAAAAGCCTGCAGCCTCGGTCGATGTGTGGTGGTTGATTGGACGTGGGCGTCTCCGCTTCCCCACACTGCCTCTGCAACTGCATGACTTGACAAGTCCCTGCGACATGCAAGGGAAACCATCATTACCTGCGATCGTGGGAGGTGCCGGTTGGCCTTCTTCCGCTATAAATGGAGAGGGGGGGCGGACCCCCGTCGCCCATCTCTTCCTCGCTTCCTTGCTTCTTCTTTGCTTCATTTCTTGCAGTGCCTCCGATGGCGCCACGAAGGAAGTTCTCTGCCGCCGAGAAGGGGAAGGCCCCTCGCGAGGGCCCTAGTTCCCGGGCACCCAAGTGCGGTCGCGGCCGTCCGCGCAAGCACGCTGCGACCCCTGACGTGGCCCATCGTCGAGGCGGCGTCGCGGCACACGCAAGGGACCACCCTAACCATGGCGGTCCAGCTGACGAGGGGAGGCGCGCGATGGTGGCACGGCCTCCCCGCCTACGCTTCAATTCAGCGGAGGTGTCGCCGGAGTTCGTTGTCTGGTCCGAGAACCCGACCGGCAACTGGCTCCAGCTTCCGCGCTTCCTTGTCGATGAACTGCCGGCCCCTGGTCTAGGTGGGCTCTTGTTGCAGGCGGATGGTTGCTGCAGCAAGGCCTCCTAGGTCGCGGTCGAGACTTCCACCGCGGGCAACATAGCCCTGGCCCGCGGCTGGCATACGTTCGCCCGCGCACGCGGCCTGGGCAGGCGGTGCATGCTCCACTTTAGGTATGACGGTGGGTCGACCCTCTATGTGAGGGCATTCGGGGAAGATGGTCGCCGCGCCGGGTGCTGCCCCGATACGAACGGTGGTGAGGAGGTGCTCGGCCTTGGTGACGGACGCGATGAGGATGAGGGCGAGCCTACCCTCGGCAGCGACCGCGTCTCTTCCAGCTACGGTGGCTCTTCCTCCGGTGACAGCTCCAGCAGCGGTGGCTACGACCAGCCACTGTGACACCATGCCCGCTTCGAAGCAGGCAGCGGGTCATCTCATCAACGCGCCTCCGTGAAGCGCGAGGAGGGGTCTGGCTAGGCTCGGGGCATCGCCAAGGGCCTGCCCACGCGGATTGCTGGAACGTCGCTTTGATTACCTTTTTCCTTTTTTCCTGCATCAGAAAATGAAACCAGTATGGGCCCAAAGGGGCGTGTATCGAACTGTGGTTCTTGGTTAATGCAATGTGTGTGTTATTCCCATGCCATGTTGTTATTTTGTGCAAAGATAACATAACCTGGCGTGTTTGGGACGCCCTTTCCTTCACGAGATGCCTGCGTTTGTTCAGAAACTGCAAAAAAAATTGTTAGTGGATGCGCTAGAGGATTTGCCGTTCACCCAAACCTTGACTTGGCGCTTTGTATCACGGTACCCGAGGGGAACGGATTAGGAGAGATGTGCCAGCTTTCAGGCTCAAAGGAGGGTGACTCGCGAGAAGGCAGAGAGAAGAAAAATGCTTGCGAGGGCACGTACCTAGCCCCCTCGTGAGGTATGCGAGAGAGAGATCATGAGCAAACCAGAGCCGAAAAATGCGGTAAAAGGCGAATGAACCAAATCAGCAAGGAACGCCAAAAGCAAACTTTGATTAAGGAGAAGCGAGCCATCTGTAGAAAGCAAATGAAAAGCCGCGTCCGGCACCTAATCTAGTCTGCAAGTCTTCTCACCAGCGCAGAGCTAAGTGATGTCCACTAGGCGTGGGAGGGAGCCCCAAGGCCTGAGGCCGGCGCTCCTGAGACTCCGGGGCGTGTACAACACCAACTCATTATTACGTGAGAGTGTCACGGGCGGCGATTCTTCACAGGCACCGGGCCTTATTCACATGCTCTGGGCCTTGCTTCATGGGTAGAACTTCCGGAGGTGCTGGATGTTCCAGGAGTTTTGGATAGGTGTCCCTTCTTGCGTCTCCCGGCACATGGCACCAGGCCTAGAGATGTGGACGACCCTGAACAGGCCCTACCACATGGGTGAAAGCTTATGCAACCCTTCCTTGGAGAGGACCCGCCTAAGGACCAGGTCACCCGTCTCAAGCGTCCTGGAGCGAATGTTGCGGCAGTGGTAACGCCGCAGCGCTTGCTGGTACCTTGCCGCCCTTAATGCAGCTTCGCAATGACATTCCTCCGCCAGCACGAGATCCATCACCTGCATGGCGTCCTGCTGTGTTTCGTCGAATGCCAGAACCCGCACAGAGCGATGCTTGACCTCGTGAGGGAGGACTGCTTCAGCTCCGTAGACGAGGAAGAACGGAGTCTCGCCCGCTGGCTTGGTAGCGGTGGTGCGGATGGACCACAACACGGACTGGAGCTCGTCGTGCCAGCCCCTACCGCAGGCCTCCAGCTTCTTCTTGAAGGTCCTGGTCTTGAGGCCCCTCAGGACCTCAGCGTTGGCGTGCTCAGCCTGACCATTGCTCCTGGGGTGGGCCACCGAAGCATAGCAGATCTGTGTTCCAAGGTTAGCACAATAGGTTTTAAAGAGGTTACTAGTAAACTGCGAGCCGTTATTTGTGACGATGCGGTTGGGGACCCCGAAGCGGCTCATGGGGCCCTTGATGAACTTGATAGTAGAGCCGGCTGGAATGGTACGGACGGCTTCCACTTCCGCCCACTTGGTGAACTTGTCGACGGCGACGTAGAGATAATGGTAGCCCTCTGGCGCTCGGGGGAACGGGCCTAGGATGTCTAGCCCCCAGACCGCGAACGGCCACGTGAGCGGGATGGTTTGGGGGCCCTGAGCAGGATGATGGATTTGCTTGGCGTGGAATTGGCAAGCTTCGCAGGACTTGACCAGCTCGGCTGCATCGTTAAGTGTTGTGGGCCAATAGAATCCGCTGCGGAAGGCCTTGCCGACGAGGGTCCGTGATGATGAGTGATGTCCACAGTCCCCGCCGTGTATGTCAATCAGCAGCTCCCTCCCTTGATCGCTGGAGATGCAGCACAGCGTGACATCGTCCAGCTGTTTCTTGTACAACTCGCCGTCTTGAAATGCAGTATGCCATGGCCTGTCGGGCCACGTGCTCCGTGTCTTCTTCCTTCTCCGGTAGTGTCCCATGC
Organism: Triticum urartu; assembly: GCF_003073215.2. NCBI lineage: Eukaryota > Viridiplantae > Streptophyta > Magnoliopsida > Poales > Poaceae > Triticum > Triticum urartu. The sequence continues at coordinate 304,381,104 of NC_053023.1, forward strand.
ATCAGGTACTCCTTGAACTCCTTGGTCCAGCACTCCACCTGGGGCTCGAGCGCCAAGAGTAGCCGAGCTCCTGAGGTTGGGCCGCAAGCTGGGGCTCCCGTGGCGGCTGGCTATGGGAGGTCCTCCCAAGGCCGAGTCGTGCTTCAAAGAGGTGGCGTAGCTGACGGCTTGAAGAGCCGCTCTCCGAAGACCCCTGGCTCTTGCAGTTGCCGCTTGGATGGTCTCTTGGCGGTGTCGTTGGCTTCCTTGTTGGTGCCCCGGGGCACGTGCTGCAGCTCCAAGCCTGAGAACTGCTTTTCCATCTTGCGCACCTCCGAAAGGTAGGCCTCCATGTGCTCCTCCTTTGGCTTGTACACTTTGTTGGAGAAGTTGACGAGGAGCTGCGAGTCGCCCTTGATGGTAAGGCGCCTCACCCCCAGAGCCGCTGCAGCCTTCAGGCCGGCTATGAGGCCTTCGTACTCTGCGATATTGTTGGAGACCTTCTCGCCGTGCTGGAAGCAGAGTTGGACGACGTAGTAAAGCTTGTCTTGAGTGGGCGAGATGAGCACTGCTCCAGCCCCCGCGCCCTAGTGCGCAAAGGCGCCATCAAAATACATGACCCAGCCATTTGTTGCCTCACTTCCTGGGGAGGTGGACCGGTCTTTTCCTTCCTCAAGAGCCGGGGCATCTGTCCATTCTACCACAAAATGGGCGAGCGTGGCTCCCTTGATGACCCTGGTGGTGCTGAACTCCAGCTGGAATGCTTGCAGCTCGATGTTCCATTCAACGACCCTTCTGACTGAGTTTGGGCTCCTGAGTACCCTCTCCAATGGGTAAGATGAGACGACCTTGATGGGGTGCCCCTGGAAGTAGTGCCGCAGCTTGCGCGAGGCCACCAAGAGTGCGAGCAGGAGCTTTTGTGGCATGGGGTAGCGTGCCCTTGCATCTCGCAGTACGGTGTTGACGAAGTACACCGGGTGCTCGACGAGGGCTGGCACACTGTTGAGGCTCGGATCTTGCAGAGATTGTGGCGTATCCTGAGGTGGAGGATTTCCTGAGACTTGGTCATCCTCAGGAGTTTCTGCGACATTGCCCTGCTGAGCTTGATCTTCCACCGCTGATGGCTCTCGTGTGCCTTCCTGACCCTGTGCTGCATCAGCTCTGGCTTGGCGCGGCACACTCTTGTCTTTGCGCTCCTCCCAAACCGCCACCAGCGCCGCGCGGGCGGAGTACAGGGTGGCGGCGAGGTAGAGTACCAGAGGCTCGAGAGGCCGTGGCGCCACCATCACCGGGGGGCTGGTGAGGTATTTCTTGAGGTCTTGGAAGGCCCGGTCGGCCTCCGGGGTCCACTCGAAGGGGCCTTTCTTCTTCATGAGCTTAAATAAGGGTAAGGCGCGCTCGCCTAGCTTAGAGATGAAACGCCCTAACGCGGTCACCCATCCTGCCAGCTTTTGCATCTCCATGAGGGTCTGTGGTGGGCTCATGCCTTCGATGGCCTTGATCTTCTTCGGGTTCGCCTCGATCCCTCTGTGGGATACGAAAAACCCCAACAGCTTGCCAGAGGGGACGCCAAACACGCACTTCTCCGGGTTAAGCCTCAAGTTCACCCGGCGCAAACTCTCGAAGGTCTCCTCCAAGTCATGAATCAACGTCCTCGCCTCACGAGATTTGACCACTATGCCATCAATGTAGGCCTTTGTGTTCCTGCCGAGCTGCTGATACGTCTCCAACGTATCTATCATTTTTGATTGCTCCATGCTATATTATCTTCTGTTTTGGATGTTTATGGGCTTTATTATACACTTTTATATTATTTTTGGGACTAACCTATTAAACCAGAGCCCAGTGCCAGTTTTTGTTTTTCTTTGTTTAGAGTATCGCAGAAAAGGAAAATCAAAGGGAGTCCAATTGACCTGAAACTTCACGGAACCTATTTTTGGAAGGAAAGCAACCCGGGAGACTTGGAGTCCACGTTAAGGAAGCTTCAATGAAGCCACGAGCTAGGGGGGCGCGCCCTCCACCCTCGTGGGCCAATCGTGGCTCCCTGACATGCTTCTTCCTCCTATATATCTCCATGTACCCTAAGACGGTCGGGGAGGACAATAGATCGGGAGTTCCGCTGCCAGAAGCCTCCGTAGCCACCAAAAACCAATCTAGACCCATTCCGACACCCTGCCGGAGGGGGCAATCCCTCTCCGGTGGCCATCTTCACCATCCTAGTGCTCTCCATGACGAGGAGGGAGTAGTGCTCCCTCGGGGCTGAGGGTATGTACCAGTAGCTATGTGTAAAATCTCTCTCTCTCTCTCTCTCGTGTTCTTGAGGTGGTACAATCTTAATGTATCGCGACCTTTGCTAATAGTTGGATCTTATGATGTTTCTCCTCCCCCTCTACTCTCTTGTAATGGATTGAGTTTTCCCTTTGAAGTTATCTTATTGGATTGAGTCTTTAAAGATTATAGAACACTCGATGTATGTCTTGTCGTGCATATCTGTGGTGACAATGGGATATCACGTGATTCACTTGATGTATGTTTTGGTGATCAACTTGTGGGTTCCGCCCATGAACCTATTCATAGGGGTTGGCACACATTTTCGTCGTGATTCTCCGGTAGAAACTTTGGGGCACTCTTTGAGGTTCTATGTGTTGGTTGAATAGATGAATCTGAGATTGTGTGATGCATATCATATAATCATACCCACGGATACTTGAGGTGACATTGGAGTATCTAGGTGACATTAGTTTTTTGGTTGATTTGTGTCTTAAGGTGTTATTCTAGTATGAACTCTAGGGTTGTTTGTGACACTTATAGGAATAGCCCAACGGATTGATTGGAAAGAATAACTTTGAGGTGCTTTCGTACCCTACCATAATATCTTCGTTTGTTCTCCGCTATTCGTGACTTTGGAGTGACTCTTTGTTGCACGTTGAGGGATAGTTATGTGATCCAATTATGTTATTATTGTTGAGGGAACTTGCACTAGCAAAAGTATGAACCCTAGGCCTTGTTACAACGCATTTCAATACCGTTTAGGCTCACTTTCATCATTAGTTACCTTGCTGTTTTTATAATTTCAGATTACAAAAACCTTTATCTACTATCCATATACCACTTATATCACCATCTCTACGCCGAACTAGTGCACCTATACAATTTACCATTGTATTGGGTGTGTTGGGGACACAAGAGACTCTTTGTTATTTGGTTGCAGGGTTGCTTGAGAGAGACCATCTTCATCCTACACCTCCTACGTATTGATAAACCTTAGGTCATCCACTTGAGGGAAATTTGCTACTGTCCTACAAACCTCTGCACTTGGAGGCCCAACAACGTCTACAAGAAGAAGGTTGTGTAGTAGACATCAACTGCCACCCCAAGGCGATGTGCATCAGCCACTGAAAGGTTGCGCCCGCGTTGCGAAGGCCGAAAGGCATGCAGGTGTAGCAGTACACCCCGCATGGTGTCAAGAAGTCCGTCTTCTCCACATCCTCCACGGCCATCTTGTTCTGATGGTATCCAGAGAACGCATCCAGGAAACATAACAAATCGCACTCGGCGGTGGAGTTGACGATTTGATCGATGCGCGGAAGGGGGAACGGATCTTGGGGGCAGGCTTTGTTGAGGTTGGTGAAGTCAACGCACATCCATTCTTCCCACCTTTCTTCGGTACTACGACGGGGTTCGCCAGCCATTCGGGGTATCGAACTTCTCGCATGGTACCTGCCGCCTCCAGCTTGCGTGTCTCTTGGACGATGAAGGCCTTCTTCTTAATGAAGTGTCGCCTTGCTCGCTACTTCACGGGGCGTACGTTGGGGCACACCCTTAGATGATGCTGGATTACCTCTCTCGGGACCCCTACCAGCTGATCAAGCTCCCACGCGAATACCTCCTTGTTCACGCGCAAAAACCTCACCAAAGCTTCTTCTTGTCCTGGGTCAAGGCCGGTTCCTAAGGTGAAGGTGGCTCCTGAAGACCCGTCCTCGTTGACCGGCACCTGCTTGGTCTCTGCCTTGTCTTGGGTGAACATCTGCCTCTTCTTGGTGGGCGCAGTCTCCTTGGCCTTGGGCGCAATGGCGCCGGCTGGCTGTGCCACTGCCGCGGTCTTGAAGGCGAGCCTGAGCGCCGTCACGGCCTCCTTAGTGTCCCCCTTGATGGTGAGGACGCCCTTCCTCCCTAGCATCTTCATGAGGTTGTAGGCCGGGTGAGTTGCCGCCATGAACTGAGCGAGAGCCGGGTACCCGAGAATGGCATTGTACGGGAGACCGATGCGGGCGATGTCAAAGTCTACCAGCTCAGTGCGATGGTTGTCTCGCGTGCCAAAGGTGACAGGGAGGCGGATCTCCCCCAAAGAGTGGGCAGCTCCACCACCCACTCCCATGAAGGGCTTGCTGAGGCCGAGCCGCTCGAGCGGCACATGAAGAAGGCTGAAGGCTTCTACGGAGAGCAAGTTGAGGTCGGCGCCGCCGTCGATGAGGGTCTTGGTAACGGCCACGTTGCAGATGGTGGGCGTGCAGAGCATCGGGAGCATCCCGGAGCCGGCGGTGGAGTCGGGGTGCTCTTCCGAGCCGAAGGTGAGGTCGGCCTCCGGCACGGTCCAACCCGGCGGAGCCCCCGGGCGCCTGGTGGCTGCCCCAATCTGACGGAAGAAAGGTTTGACGTGGCGATCTGAAGGTGGCACTTTAGAGCCACCCAGCAGTGCCGCGGCTGCATGGTGCACCGGCACCGCATAGCGCACGGTGAAGAGGTCACAGAGTTCCCCCCAGGATGTCACCGTGGATCCCGGGAGGTTGAGCAGCCAGGCGCGCGGCTCGCCGGCGAGGGCCATGGGGAACCAGTTGGCCATGATCTTGTCATCGCCCCCTGCTTCGAGGACGGCCTCCTCGTATGTCAGCAGGAACGGCGCCGGGTCTGCCGCGCCGCCATAACGAGGCGGCATCTCCGGCTTGAACTTGGTTGGCCACTGCACTCGCCACAGGGCGGGGGCCAGGGCTCGGTACCCAGACTCCCTGTTGCTGGTGTCGGCCGCAGACGTCGGTGGTGGGGCACCTGCCATGGGAGCGAAGCGCGGCGGCGCGAGGCGCAGGTTGGTGGAGACGAGCTCCGGCGCACCCCTACCAAGCGCCAAGTGTCGGATGTGGGGCTCCGGCTAACACTTAAGGTTCGAACACTGGGTGCGCGCGAAGTCTTTCCCTCCTACCGATATATGCTCTAGCTCGCTAGATCTTGCGGACGAACTCGACGAACTCGCAACACAGAAAGACATGGGGTTTATACTGGTTGAGGACACCTTTGTGGTATAATACCCTACTCCAGTGTGGTGGTGGTGGTGGATTGCCTCTTAGGCTGATGATGAACAATAGAAGGGAAGAACAGCCTCCTGAGGTTGAGGTGTTCTTGTGCTTTCGGACTTGTGTGTATCTCTGGGTCTGATGATATCTCTCCCCTCTACTGTGGTGGCTAGTCCTATTTATAGAGGCCCTGGTCCTCTACCCAAATATCGAGTGGGAAGGGAGCCAACAATGGCGGGCAAATTTGAAGGGGGACAACTAGTACAAGCTATCCTGACAAAAGTGGTCTTCGCCTGCACAAAGCTCTGGTGGTGACGTCGTCTTGGGCTCCATGATGACCTCCATCTTGCAGTCCTCCTGGTCTTGGTCTCATTGCACCGAAATGGCAACCTTTGCCTGAGGCCTCGGTACTCCACGGCTGCACCTGTTTCCTTAGCACCAAAGAGGAAAGAAGGACGATGCGCGCGCTGGCGCCCTCCTGGTGTCGATCGTCATGGCTCACGTCACGAGAGCCTCGTGAGGTTCGCCTCGCCTTGATATCTCTGCCCCTCACGAGCCGGCCTGACTAGGCCACTCGGGAGGAGGTCTTGCATCGTCCGCCTCGCGAGGCTTGGACCCTCGCGAGGGTCTTGGATGCTTTGTTGATGAAGATGGGCCGTACGGCCTGCTGGCTCAGCCACGCCATGGGCCGCAGGCAGGCAAGTCTGGCGACCCCCGTTCCCAGAACGCCGACACCCTCCCTACACCGACTTGTAATTATGAAAATTTATAATGATAGTGGGCTTCACCCCTGTCTCATCTAGCAGAAGACCCGTGTGTTGCTACAGGAAAAAGGTGGAAAATACCTCCGCATGCACCATCGGTATGAAGAAGCAAAACTGCAAAAAGACTATGCAAAGGCTCAAATTGGTTCGAATATGATGACCGAACCCTAATTATGTTTTGGCTTTTTCGTGGACTATAGGTATGAAGAACAGACTCGACCTAAACTACGAAAAACTATAAAATCTCAGCGAGCAACCCAGAAATCTGATACCACTTGATAGAGGCGAAGGTGTCCCGATTTTTCGATGAGATAGATATCGTTTTCTGTGGGAGTCGACTTTGACGATCCGACTATGAACGTGCGAAGAAGTCACGCCTTAGCAATTGCTAAACCAACTTCTGAGGGTTATTGACCACGCCGGTGCATGTTCAACCTTACCACGAGGGTCTATTTCCTGCAAGCAAATGAAGAACAACCAAGAAACTGAGATTTTAATCTGGATATTGCGAATTAAAGAGGAAAGCTTTATTAATGAAGGTGGGGTTCTGTGACTTCTTGGTCTGGTCGTTAGACACAAACGAAGGACGCGAAGTTGCAGCTATGGCGAACTTTGAATCTAAACAAAACCCAAAGTCTAAACGACGCCCTAAGGGCTGTATATATGGAGGAAGAGGGGGGAATTTCGTGGCCCTTGGAGGAGGGGTCCGAAACCAACCCTAACTCTTGTTTCCCGACACATACGGACTCCAAAAACAGCCTATACTTAAGTATTTCGAAAATACATGGGCCTGGCCCACTAAAAAGGTGACGCGGCACCTATAATAGCCTCTGGACGAGATTTATGAAGTGGCATCTTGTATATTTCGTCCAAGGATTCATGCACTCCTTATGGTGGCTTCAAAGTCCTGAAATCATCACTTGTAACTCCATTCTGGATCCCCTTGCGCATGCCATCATCTCCATGCTTGGTCTTGCTCCAGTGTTCATCCCTCTTACCCATGCAAGGCCCTTCATTTGTAAGCAAAACAAATGTATCCAATTTAGGCAGCATCATATTCTCATGAACATTAGAATCATTACCAAGAAACGAAAGTACCTGATAATTTAATTGGCGTTCGCGAGCTCTAGTAATTGGTCCAGTATGTATAGCAACGGGGGCTGTGGGTGTAACAATGGTATTGATGTCCTCATCAGTAGAGAAAAATATTTATATCTACAATAGCAAAAATAAATAATGCAAAACTACATCATATGATGAATCTAGTGATATATGATCCGCACTCTAGATGTAAATATTTTCTCCACAAACTTGGTCAAAGTTGGAGAGGTTGGACTTTTCAAAAAATCTATAAGCACTACATTATGGAACGGAAGGAGTAGTTATTACCACTGTATTATTTTTTGGACACCAGACAAACGGTGGAGTACATATACAAAGAGAAGAGGCGCACGCATGCAGTCAGTCTCTCGGTGTCTCGCACACATGAGAGTTACGTAAAGGCACCGTTAAAAATAAACTCTAAAACCCTAGGATAACGATTGCTGCATGCGCGGGTACCGGCTACGTGGCGGAGCACCCCTTTGTAGGAATAGTCAGCTCGTGTGATAATTTGCTCTGTATGAGTTGATTGTCGGGGCCACAGATGAACAACCTGGAGGTGGTGGCTCGCCAATTGCCACAGATCGAGTAGCCCTGTTTAAAATATCATTTTTTAGCAGGGTAAGATTTCTGATATTCAATGGCGCGTTATAAGTACTAAGTAGTTTTTAGAACGATTGGTATGGAGCGAAATGGAATTCATAACTACTACCTCCTTGGCGTATGGTTGTATGGGTTTATGTTGTGAGATGTTGAACCTAGTAGTTCTAGGGAAAATACTATGGTTTAGATGTTGGTTTTTAGTAATGAAAATCAGAAGGGGGAAACACTTCTTTAATAAAAAAACTACTACTTACCTCCGTTCCAGTTTACTAGTCCCCATCGTAGTTTGGGTCAAAGTTTGTCCATGAATTTTACTTGTAAAATGTGAAAGGAAAACGAAATTTTGTCATACCCAAACAAAAAAGGACTGGAGGGAGTGATTGCTCTGACACGGACGTGACCTCTCATAGCGCAGGCATTGAACTGGCACGCCAGCCAAGAGGGCCCCACTCGCTGCAGGCCCGGCTGAACACGCCTCCTCGCCGCATGCAACCGGCTTCAGACTGCCCTGCCTACCTCCATTGAATCCGCGCGTGTGCCGGCAACACGTCCTTCCGCGAGCCGGCCGGCATTTTAGAACACAAAAAATGACCAAAATATAATTAATTACGCATGGTCTTGACTTGTTGTGCTTGAAGTGGTAGCAGGAAGTAGAGGTTTTTGTTTAATTATAACTCTCCTCACATTTTTTTGGATTTGAAGTGAAGCATGGTTTTGGACATTATCTATGACTGTGCAGATATTTGTGAACATGAATTTGATGTGGAAGTTGAACTTGCAATGTCGAGCTTGCGCGTGAACTATACCATGTCCAATGCTTCGTCTGTTATTGTTTGGAAAGTAATTGCTGTTATTACATGACCCGAAAAAATTTATTTTGTGCCACATTAGTAGATGCACGGACATCACAACAGGCATGCTGACTGGGTAAACATTTGAACCTAGCTATTATGAAGGAAATTTTGTATTGACAACTGTTTTAGATAGCAGGAGGCGCCTAGCCTGCTCTGCCGCTACTAGCTTATTTCTGGATTCTTCCATCTATTCTTTCGCTTGGGTGAAGAGAGCATCCAATTGCTCTTTTCGCTTCTTCAGGAACTTAGCTACATTCTCAAGGGCTGTTGCACGCTTTCTTTGAGCCTTTACTAGAGCCACGAGGACACGAACAGCTGATGACTCCATCTGGCTTGTGTGTAATCCAACATCATCTGGGAATTTGCACCTTGTGTCTAATCTAGCATCATTAGGGAACTGGCACCTTGTGTGTAATCCAACCTCATTTTGGAAACATGATCTCAAGGTTGACCATACTTTCCTCCTCGCAGGAACTGCATCCTGACATGAAGTTACTTCTTTTTTAGATCAATACTCAGAGCAACCTAGATCCATTTAGTAGAAGCCAGATAAACATGACTCGTAGAAGTGAATTCAAAAGGAAAAATATAAAAACAGACTACAAGGTGAGAACACCCACTTCCTACATCAAGCTAAAAATGAAAGCATTAGGACGATTAAGACTCTTCTTATTACACATCGAAGAACACGAGGCTAAGAGAAACAAAAACTACAACATATACACATCAAAGAACACGAGGCTAAACGAAAGTAACTGAAAGGGAGTTACTTACCAAAGCTCGTTTTACAGGTTCGGTGCAGCTCCTCTTTAACTTGCCACGCTCCTTGAAGATGTCCCCAATATCCTGTGTTTGGTCTTCATTGCTCCTCTGCATGTTCGCACTCGTGGTTTTAAAATCTCAACATGGCAAGAAAAATATACTACTAGTAATACTCACGCATCTTGTGGGCAACATCAAAGCACTCGTCTGCCATGTTAGAGCATCTCCAACAAAAGCGCAATGCGCGACGCTTTTAAAAAGCATTAAAGTGCTGAGATCGAGAAGTAGAGATAGAGAGTAGAGACTAGAGAATAGAGGATAGTTCTCAGCATAGATATAGCATAGATAGATAAAAGATAGATAGTTCAACTACTCCTCGTTGCCGACTCCTCCTCGGTGATGTCTCCTCCGATGTCTCAATGTAGGCGTGAAGATACTGGTCATCGTCGAATTCCCAGGGCGACGCTGCTCCTAGCCTCATGTTGAATTGAGCATCCGCTTTTTGCGTACGCTTGTCCTCGCGATAGGCGGCAAGCTCCGCCCTCCTCTTCTCCCTCTCCGCCCTCCTTTGCGCATAGAACTCGCGCTTGTTGATGATGTCCTACGGGAAGTGTTGGCACCACAGCGCTATGGCTTCCTCGTCAATGTCGGTGATGCCGAGACGATGCTCCCGCCTCCGGTTGTCCCAATGATCCTCGTCAGTGATAAGCCGCGGTAGAGGCACGAGCTCCTGCGCCCGCTCCTGTGTCGGCACGTTGGGGAATTTCAATGTTCTATGAGGCCACCAGAGGCGCCATACCGCCGCATCATATGCGCGGGCGGCCTCGTTGGCGGTGTCGCAATTGCCGAGGCCGAGGCGCATCCTGAGGAACCAGATCTCGGCGGAGAAGCCACTGGAGGGGCACGTGCGGATGCCGCGGTATCCCCAAGTTTCCCGGCGATGCGGCGGCATGGTGGTGCGGCGGCGGCGAGGCGAGAAAGAGCGGGGAGAGAGTGGTGGCAAGGCACAGAGCGGGGATAGAGCGGTGGCAAGGCACAGAGCGGTGGGAGGGCGTTGGATTTTATAAAGCGTGCCAGACGCCACGCGCCCGTCCGATTTTTCCCACGCGCGCGCGATCCTTTCCCGACGTCCCTGCTATCTATACTATCTTATCTATTGTTATATTTATTTTATATTTAATATTTATCTCTACTTCTCTACTCTCTACTCTTTTTTCTTTTTTCTTTTAAAAATCAGAGTTGGTGATGATGGTGTGCCTGCCATCCTGCAATATAGGCCGTCCGATTTATATCCGACATATAGGAAGGAAACTATGGCAATTTTGTAGAAAGATACCCATACCCCTCTCCAGATTTGCAAATAAGTCCTTTCCTTGTTCATCCATTTCTCCCACAAGATAAACTACTTATACAAATGCATATTAATGCGTGCAACGCATGGGCATCTTGCTAGTTCTAAAAAACTTTTCATCCTTTGCCACACTATTGGTTGCAAATGAAGAACCTACCCAAGCACAGCGTGATACAAGAGCGACGCACAATTACAAGCTGATATTCAGTTGGACAATGGAGTCTATAACCAATTACTTTTACGGCAACAATAGCAGCCAGGAAATTTGAAGGGTAGGTACGAACAAAAGTGGAACTGCACATGTACTGCTAAGTGATTCAATACACACATTACCAATCGAGGAGGAGAACAATGGTCGCAGCGGACTCTGTGCATCATGGTCGGCAACGGGAGTTAGTTCATTTTCCACGACGTTGGTGCTTCTGCGCTTAGCGTCGGCTTCGGGGAAGTAGATCCGAGGTCGTGAAAGATGGTGCCGGGGAAGAGGCACAGTGTACGACGACGACGGTGGCCCGACTCCAGTGCGGCGTACGAGGTCGTCGATGAGGTAGATGCACTACGGTGGACGAGTGCACCGATGTAGAAGGGGAGGAGCAGGAAGGCTGCAGTGCCGTGGAGAAGTCTATTTTGCGGTGGGTATAGAAAATGGGGAGTATTCAGGTGTACTACTCTGGGTGCCGGGGTGGGGTTGGCTGGGTAGGGTGAAACTAAAGTTATGAAAACAGCCCCCTACCAAGCGTCATCCATAGGCCTGTTCCGAAGGCTATGATGGTAACTTTGCACTGCTCGAATCAGGGTCGTGGGAGATTTTCCTGCCGACCTCAAAATTTTGTGACACTGAACTCCCCGTGTGGCGTGCTGGGCGATTGGGCTAAGCAACTAGCGAGTAGTACTAGTAACTACTAGTGTTCCCTCCGTTTTTATTAACTTTTCATATTAGGTTTGACCGAAGTCAAACTTCCTAAAGTTTGACCAAGTTTATAGAAAAATATAAAAATTTACCATAACAAATATGTATGATGTGAAAGTACATTCAATAATGAATCTAATGGTATTTATTTGTTACTGTATTGTATATGTTAATATATTTTGTTATTAACTTTCTCAGAGTTCTGTGGCGACCCGACCCGAATGGATCAAGTCTACTGTGCTCCGGTGTCATCCCTGGATCAGTAATGCTGCCACCACACAGTACATCGAAGGATTTATAGCAGAGTGGCAATCACACACTTATTACATCGTTGTCTCAAAGATAACTTATTACAATAAATATGGCTTAAGGCCATCTAATAACGATAACAGCGGAAGACTCGGAAGATAAATGGGTCAATCAACTCCAACGGCATCACTGAGTATAGAACCACGACCTAAAAGCACCTTACTCGTCGTCTGAAAAGTCTGCAACATGAAAGTTGCAGCCCGAAAACGGGTCAGCACATGGAATATGCTGGCAATGTAACACATAGAGAGTAATGGAATGAAACAGCTATACTACATGCATATATGGCTGGTGGAAAGCTCTATGGTTACAGTTTTGCGTAAAGCCAATTTTTCCCTACTGCAAAGGAATAAATTTATTTAACTCTCATGGTGGTTGTGAAACATCGAGAATGGTTGACAGCATTCTGACCCCAATTAAGTGAACAATTAAAACCCAACAATATTAATTTGAGTAACATGATGAGATTCACATGATATTCAAGTACTAGATACTCAAGTTGTCCATAACCGAGGACACGGCTAATCATGATTAGTTTGTACACTCTGCAGAGGTTTGCGCACTTTTCCCCACAAGACTCGATCGCCTCCGTTTGGTTTCTCGCACTACAGGGTGTTTGAGAAGACGGATGATCGAGACATAGTCTTTCAGAAGCGCTAGCACCTTACGATCGGGTAGACCGGTACACCTACATCCCCTACATCTGCTAGTCTACCACTGTAAGAGTTCGCACAACTTAGTCAACTATGCCAGAGCCCATAATGGCTTGTGGCTGCACACAGAAATTACTAGCATGAATGATCTTATGATCCCTTTGAGCCTGGGTGCGTTCCAAAATAAACAGGGGCAAGTCCTGATAGAAACCAGGTGCCTTCAATCACCCAGATGTGTGTTTAAGTTGCCACTTTAGATAAACATTAATTTTAACAATACTCACATCTGTCATGGATATTCACTCACCATTCCACGTCTACTAGCATAGCATGCATAATAAGCAAAAGTAGAAGTAACTCCCAAAGGTTTCATAGTAATACAGGTAATAGGTACTACCTCATCTACTTCCCATCCCACAATTTAATTAGATCCTAATCATGCAATGTGTGAGGATTGATTAATGCAATAAAACATGGGTTGTAGAAAACGTATGATCAAAGTGTTACTTGCCTTGCTGATGATCCGCGAGACCTAGGGTTTCGAAGTAACAAGCGGCCCAATCCGGGTGATCTATCGCAGACAAACAACAAGCACACAATAAGTACTCATCTAATGCACAGGTAAAACTCGAACAAGAGAACGAACCAGGAAGTTCAACTTAAGAACTCCGGTTGCAGAGAAAGAACGAACCAAACAAAGAAACGGAAAACAAACGGCGGAAGAAAAACAACTCGGTTCTAGCAAGTTGAAACTAGGTCAAATTTTACCGGGGCAAAAACTTGTTCAACTTGATTAGACGGAACGGCGGTTTCGAAACGAAACTCCAGGCGCTTGAATCACCTGATTCCGATAAACGAGCGAGAAGAAAGACTAGAACGAAGATCGGATCTGAGATCGCGATCGCGGAATAAAACCGACGAAAAGAAAAGAGACGAACGATTAAACGAACGAACGTTCGCTAACCGAGAATAACCGGTGATCACGTTCGTTAAGACGAACGGTCCGGCGAACGCTCGCTAAACAACTAAACCGAAGAAAACGAAAAGAAAACCGATCTAGGGTTTCGGAAAAGAAACCGAAACAAAGAACCGGAAAAGAACCGGAAAAGAAAACGGAAAAGAATCGGAACGGTTCTTTTAAGAAAAACCGAACCGAGGCGAGGAAAAAGAGAGAGGCGCGGCGTGGGGCTACCTCGATGAGGCGGAACTCCGGCGGCGGCGGGGTCCAAAGGCGGCGGCGGCTAGGTGGCGGCGGCGGCAGCTAGGCGGCGGCGGCGCTAGGGCGGCGGCGCAGGCTGCGGCTTGGGGTGGAAAGGGGGGTGCTTGGGTATTTATACTAGGAGGGTGGGGGTTTGCTTGGGGAAGGGGCAAGCAATAGGAGGCGGCGGCGGCCTAGAGTCCTTCTAGGACTCGGCCTGGCGGCGGGGCTGGCTGGCGCGCAGGGCGGCTGGGCCTTGGCCCAGGCGGGCGCTGGCTCTTTTTTTAAATAGTTCCGCACGCAGAAAAACAAAGAAAAGAAAATCTAAACGAACTCCAAAATTCCTAAAGTAAATTTTCCCCGACTCCTAAAAATGAGTCGAACAAAAAGAACTTTTCTCCGGGCCTAGAATGCAATTTTTGAAAATACGCATTTTTCCCTATCCAAATAAAAAGCAAACAAACTCCGGAAATCCAAAATTTGATTTATTTATTAAATCTTCATTTTTCCTAAATTTGGGAAAGTCATATTATTCCCTCTCTCATTTTTTTGATATTAGAAAAATAATTTGAAGATGAAATAAAATAAATCAAATGATCCTCTTTTCAAATTTGAGAAAACTCTCAAATATGAAAGTATCTCCAACTCTCTCCGAAGGTCCTTGAGTTGCGTGAAATTTCTAGGACCAACCAAAATGCAAGAAAATATGCTATGCATGATGATCTAGTGTATAACATTCCAAATTGCAAATTTGGGATTTTACAAACCTACCCCCCTTAAGATGAATCTCGCCCTCGAGATTCGGGTTGGCTAGAAAATAGGTGAGGGTGGTCCTTGAGCAAATCTTCTTCTCTTTCCCAGGTGGCTTCATCCTCTGAGTGGTGGTTCCACTGAACTTTGCAAAACTTGATAACCTTGCTGCGAGTAACTCTGCTGGCAAACTCGAGAATCTTAACTGGTTTCTCCTCATACGTTAAGTCGTCCTTCAACTGAATTGCTTCAAGTGTCACTGTATCTCTTAGCGGTATCTCCGCCATCTCGGCGTGACATTTCTTTAGCTGAGAAACATGGAATACATCATGAACTCCTGACAGTCCCTCTGGTAATTTCAACTTATAAGCGACTTCTCCCATACGTTGCAAGATCTTGTACGGTCCAACGAAACGCGGTGCTAACTTTCCCTTAACTCCAAAGCGCTTAACTCCTCGAAGTGGGGATACTCGGAGATAAACTCTGTCTCCAGTTTCATAGACTGTCTCCTTGCGTTTAGAATCTGCGTAGCTCTTCTGCCTGGACTGGGCTACCTTGAGCCTATCGCGAATCAACTTAACTTTCCGTTCAGACTCCTTAATCAAATCTGGTCCATAGAATTGACGGTCTCCAACTTCGTCCCATGACAACGGTGTCCTGCACCTCCTTCCGTATAAAGCTTCGAAAGGTGCCATCTTAAAACTGGTTTGGTAACTGTTGTTATAAGAAAACTCCACACATGGCAAGTTATCGTCCCAACTAGATCCATAATCTAGTGCACAAGCTCTCAGCATATCTTCCAAAATCTGATTGACTCTCTCGGTCTGTCCATCCGTCTGTGGGTGAAAAGCTGTGCTGAACTCTAGTCTGGTTCCTAAAGTTGCATGCAACTGATTCCAAAACTTTGAGGTAAATTGGGTTCCTCTATCTGATACGATACTCGTCGGAACTCCATGCAAACAAATGATCCTAGTCATGTATATCTTCGCCAACTTAGCACTGGTGTAAATGGTCCTAACTGGAATAAAATGTGCTACCTTCGTCAAACGATCAACTACTACCCATATCGAGTCATAGCCTGCTTTCGTCCTGGGTAGTCCTGTGATAAAATCCATGCCTATCTTATCCCACTTCCATTCGGGTATCGGCAATGGTTGTAACAATCCTGCTGGCTTCTGATGCTCTGCCTTTACTCTCTGACATACGTCACAGACTGCTACATATGCTGCAATATCCTTGTTCATTCTGGTCCACCAGAATGTTTCCTTCAAATCCAAATACATCTTGGTATTCCCTGGGTGAGTCGAATACGGTGAATCATGTGCCTCTTGCAAAATCAACTTCCTGATCTCCGGGTCATTTGGCACATAAACACGGTCCTCAAACCATAGGGTATCGTGCTCATCCTCACGAAATCCCTTTGCTTTTCCTTCGCTCAATTTCTCTTTTATAACAGCAATCTCCTTGTCAGATTTCCGAGCTTCTCTGATTTTATCCATCAATGTTGACTGAATCTCCAATGCTGCTACATAGCCTCTCGGAACTATTTCCAAACATAGCTCACGAAGGTTTTCTGCTAACTCCTTGGGTATTTTCCCCATCATTAGGGTGTTGACATGGCTCTTACGGCTCAATGCGTCAGCTACCACATTAGCCTTTCCGGGATGGTAATGCAATCTCATGTCATAATCCTTGATGAGCTCCAACCATCTCCTTTCTTTGAGGTTCAACTCCTTCTGCGTGAAAATGTACTTCAAACTCTTGTGATCCGTGTACACCTCACAATGATTTCCAATGAGAAAATGTCTCCACGTCTTCAATGCATGTACTACAGCTGCTAACTCCAAATCATGCGTGGCATAATTCAACTCATGAGGCTTCAGTTGCCGTGAAGCATACGAAACAACTCTTCCTTCCTGCATAAGCACTGCTCCAAGTCCTCGACGTGAAGCGTCGCAATACACCTCATAATCCTTGGTCTGATCTGGCAAAATCAATACTGGTGAGGTAACCAAGCGTTTCTTCAACTCCTGGAAACTAGCCTCACACTCCTCAGTCCATTTGAACTTAGTATCCTTCTTCAACAATTCAGTCATAGGCTTTGCAATCTTTGAGAAATTCTCAATGAATCTCCGGTAGTATCCTGCGAGTCCAAGAAAACTCCGGATCTCTCCAACGGTCGTTGGTGCTTCCCATTCGGTTACGGTCTCAACCTTTGTGGGGTCAACTGCTATCCCTTCTCCGGATATAACGTGTCCGAGGAATCCAACTTCCTTCAACCAAAACTCACATTTGCTGAATTTGGCGTATAACTGATGTTCCCTTAGTTTCTCCAAAACCAAACGCAAATGTTCCTTATGCTCCTCTTCATTCTTTGAATAAACCAGGATGTCATCAATGAACACTACGATGAACTTATCCAAAAACTCCATAAACACTTTGTTCATCAGGTTCATAAATAGGCAGGTGCGTTAGTCAATCCAAATGACATAACGGTATACTCATATAGTCCATATCTTGTGGTGAATGCTGTCTTAGGTATGTCCTGCTCCTGAATCTTCAATTGATGGTATCCTGATCACAAATCGATCTTGGAAAACACTTTAGCTCCTTGCAACCGATCAAACAGATCGTTGATCATTGGCAGTGGGTACTTGTTCTTGATGGTTACTTCATTCAATCCCCGATAATCTACAACCATCCTTAATGATCCATCCTTCTTTTCCACTAGAAGTACGGGTGATCCCCAAGGCGAAGAACTTGGGCGAATGTAACCTTTATCCAATAACTCCTTAATCTGATTCTTAATTTCCACCAAATCCTTTGCTGGCATCCGGTACGGTCGCTTCGATATTGGGCCTGTACCTGGCAATAACTCAATCAAAAACTCAATGTCTCTATCCGGTGGCATGCCTGGCAATTCCTCAGGAAATACATCAGGAAAATCCTTCACCACTGGTACTTCCTCTTGCACAACTCCTATTAGGCAGTTTACTTGTGTCCTGTTTGGCACATGCCGGGATACATACTTGATCCTTCTTCCTTCTGGTGTGGTAAGCAAAATTGTCTTACTGGCGCAATCGATGTTTCCTCCATACATCGACAGCCAATCCATACCAAGAATCACATCCAGACCTTGGGACTCCAGAATAATTAAATCCGTTGGGAAAACATGCCTTCCTATACTTAATGGTACTTGGAAACATCCTTGTCTGGCCATGTAATCTTCTCCTGGCGAGCTTACTAACATAGGTGTTTTAAGAATCCTAGTGGGCAGGCTATACTTTTCCACAAATCCCCTTGATATGTATGAATGCGATGCACCAGTATCGAAAAGAACGAGTGCGGTAAATGACTTAACCAAAAACTTACCGATTACTGAATCGGGCTGATCTTCAACCTCCTCCACATTAACGTGGTTCACCTGTCCCCTATTGAAAGGGTTTGGCTTCTTCCCAGAGCTTCCATTGCCATTTTGGCCTTCAGGGCATTCATTTGCATAATGCCCTGGCTTCGAACACTTATAGCAAGTGACGTGGCTCAAGTCCTTCTTGGCTGGGGTGGATGGGGTGGTCCGGTTCTGGCCGTTGCTTCCTCCATTCCCATTACCATTCTTGTGGCCATTATGGTTGTGCGAGCTACCTGCTCCATGGGTGTGCTGAAACTAAAATCCCGGTTTAGGGGCAAAACGGGGCTTCTGCTAGGCTCCAGAGTTATACTTCCCCTGTCCATACTTCCTCTTACGGTTCTCAATCTGCTGTTGCTTCCCTTCAATCATGATGGCACGATCTACCAACTCCTGGTAGTTGTTGAAACTCGCTACCATCAACTGCATGCTTAGTTCATCATTCAGTCCTTCCAGAAACTTTTCCTGCTTAGTTGCATCCGTAGCAACGTCATCTGGGGCATAACGTGCTAACTTGCTGAAATCGTCAACGTACTGGCCAACTGTCCTTCCTCCTTGGCGTAAGTTGCGAAACTCACACTTCTTCATGGCCATAGCTCCTACTGAAACATGGGCAGTGCGGAAAGCTTGCTGAAACTGATCCCATGTGACAGTGTCAACTGGGTAAGTGGCTGTGAAATTCTCCCACCATGCTGCCGCGGGTCCGTCAAGCTGGTGAGCGGCAAACTTCACTTTCTCACCATTCGTGCATCCTGCAGTGGTCAACTCCCTTCCTATCTTGCGGAGCCAATCGTCTGCTACTATTGGCTCGGTGCTACTGGAAAACACCGGCGGATTCAGCCTAAGAAAACGGGCTAAGTGGTCAACAGGTGGTGGGGGTGGTGGGTTGTTGTTCTGCTGGTTCTGGACTAACATCTGCATCAATTGATTCTGCTGCTGGATCAACTGAGTGAGCTCCGGTGGGAATCCATTGTCACGTCTCGGAGGCATCTGAGGGTTTAGGAAAAGACGAGAATTAAGAATAGAGTGAGGTCTAAAGGGAAAACACTACCCCAATGCACATGAGCAAATGCACACAAAATCACTTCATTCAATCAAACAAGGGCTTACAATCGGTCTAAAACTATCGCAAAAGTGCTCGACTATTGTGTTTACATGGGGGAATACTACTGCTATCTGGTGGTCATCTAGAAATTTGAACCGGTGGAAGACTCCATGATATCTGCTCCAGCTTCGTCTTCAAAGTCGGGTTCACTTGGATCCGAATCGGTGTCGTCGATGATGATGTAGTTGTTCGGAGATGCGTCGTAATGTCTTCCCTCCTGGATGCTAACTTCCTCTTGAGTTCTTCAATCTCCTGCTTAAGATCGCCATTGTGCCTTGCTAGAGCTACGATCTCGTCCATGTAGTCCTTGCGTGTAGACTTCAGTTCTCCTTCTAGCTCGATGATCCTTGCCTTTGCATTCTTCAACTATATCATATCATTGCACATCTGGTTCTCGTGGCGTCGAATGTGCTGGTTTAACTCCTGGATGAAAGATGCAATGGATCTATCCTTCTTGGTGCTGACTAACTCCCATTGTTCATCTCGGCGTCCGCAAATCTGGTAGATAGTGTCCTTGAGGTCTTCTTGATAAACTTCTCCAATGCGTCCTATGGTGATATGAGCTGCCATGCTCTTTCCCAGACTCCAGGTTGGTGCATTGAAAACGCTATCTATGGGCTTCGTGATTGGCGCGAATGTTCTTCCCGGAACGTGAGCTTGAATCTTCCAGCGCTCCTCTTCAGGCAGAGTGGCGTTGAAGGTTACTGTGAAGCTTGGTAATCCAATGTTTAGGTACTTGGTGACTTCCTTCAAGTGAAATCCAAATGGTGTGCCTTCATCCGGTTGAGCATACTTAATCTTCGCGTTCGTCATCCTAAAAGAGTAGAAAAGATGAGGAGTTCGAAAATGAGAAGAGAATGGTGATCTATGGCTTTAACTTAGTGGTCGTGTCCTACAGTCAGCGTGTGCTCTGATACCATCTCTGTGGCGACCTGACCCGAATGGATCAAGTCTACTGTGCTCCGGTGTCATCCCTGGATCAGTAATGCTGACACCACACAGTACATCGAAGGATTTATAGCAGAGTGGCAATCACACACTTATTACATTGTTGTCTCAAAGAGAACTTATTACAATAAATATGGCTTAAGGCCATCTAATAATGATAACAGCGGAAGACTCGGAAGATAAATGGGTCCATCAACTCCAACGGCATCACTGAGTATAGAACCACGACCTAAAAGCACCTTACTCGTCGTCTGAAAAGTCTGCAACATGAAAGTTGCAGCCCGAAAACGGGTCAGCACATGGAATATGCTGGCAATGTAACACATAGAGAGTAATGGAATGAAACAGCTATACTATATGCATATATGGCTGGTGGAAAGCTCTATGGTTACAGTTTTTGCGTAAAGCCAGTTTTTCCCTACTGCAAAGGAATAAATTTATTTAACTATCATGGTGGTTGTGAAACATCGAGAATGGTTGACAGCATTCCGATCCCAATTAAGTGAACAATTAAAACCCAACAACATTAATTAGAAGTAACATGTTGAGATTCACATGATATTCAAGTACTAGATACTCAAGTTGTCCATAACCGGGGACACGGCTAATCATGATTAGTTTGTACACTCTGCAGAGGTTGCGCACTTTTCCCCACAAGACTCGATCGCCTCCGTTTGGTTTCTCGCACTACAGGGTTTGAGAAAACGGATGACCGAGACACAGTCTTTCAGAAGCGCTAGCACCTTAACGTCGGGTTAGACCGGTACACCTACATCCCTACATCTGCTAGTCTACCACTGTAAGAGTTCGCACAACTTACTCAACTATGCCAGAGCCCATAATGGCTTGTGGCTGCACACGGAAGTTTCTAGTATGAATAATCTCATGATCCCTTTGAGCCTGGGTGGCGGTCCAAAAGAAAACAGGCAAGTCCTGGTAACCCCAGGTGCCTCAATCCACCCAGATGTGTGTTAGGTTTAAGTTGCCACCTTAGATAAACCATTAATTAACAATACTCACATCTGTCATGGATATCACTCACCCAATCCACGTCTACTAGCATAGCATGGCATAATAAGCAAACGTAGAAGTAACTCCCAAAGGTTTCATAGTAATACAGGTAATAGGTACTACCTCATCTACTTCCCATCCCACAATTTAATTAGATCCTAATCATGCAATGTGTGAGGATTGATCTAATGCAATAAAACATGGGTTGCAGAAAAGGTATGATCAAAGTGCTACTTGCCTTGCTGATGATCCGCGAGACCTAGGGTTTCGAAGTAACAAGCGGCGCAATCCGGGTGATCTCGCAGACAAACAACAAGCACACAATAAGTACCCATCTAATGCACAGGTAAAACTCGAACAAGAGAACGAACCAGGAAGTTCAACTTAAGAACTCCGGTTGCAGAGAAAGAACGAACCGAACAAAGAAACGGAAAACAAACGGCGGAAGAAAAACAACTCGGTTCTAGCAAGTTGAAACTGGGTCAAATTTTACCGGGGCAAAAACTTGTTCAAGTTGATTAGACGGAACGGTGGTTTCGAAACGAAACTCCAGGCGCTTGAATCACCTGATTCCGATAAACGAGCGAGAAGAAAGACTAGAACGAAGATCGGATCTGAGATCGCGATCGCGGAATAAAACCGACGAAAAGAAAAGAGACGAACGATTAAACGAATGGACGTTCGCTAACCGAGAATAACCGGTGATCACGTTCGTTAAGACGATGGTCCGGCGAACGCTCGCTAAACAACTAAACCGAAGAAAACGAAAAGAAAACCGATCCAGGGTTTCGGAAAAGAAACCGAAACAAAGAACCAGAAAAGAACCGGAAAAGAAAACGGAAAAGAATCGGAACGGTTCTTTTAAGAAAAACCGAACCGAGGCGAGGAAAAAGAGAGAGGCGCGGCGCGGGGCTACCTCGACGAGGCGGAACTCCGGCGGCGGCGGGGTGCAAAGGCGGCGGCGGCAGCTAGGCGGCGGCGGCGCTAGGGCGGCCGCGCGGCTAGAGGCGGCGGCGGCTGCGGCTTGGGGTGGAGAAGGGGGGGTGCTTGGGTATTTATACTAGGAGGGGGGGTGCTTGGGTATTTATACTCGGCCTGGCGGCGGCGTTGGCTGGCGCGCAGGGCGGCTGGCGGCTGGGCCTTGGCCCAGGCGGGCGCTGGCTCTTTTTTTTTTAAATAGTTCCGCGCGCAGAAAAACAAAGAAAAGAAAATCTAAACGAACTCCAAAATTCCTAAAGTAAATTTTCCCCGACTCCTAAAAATGAGTCGAACAAAAAGAACTTTTCTCCGGGCCTAGATTGCAATTTTTGAAAACACGCATTTTTCCCTATCCAAATAAAAAGCAAACAAACTCCGGAAATCCAAAATTTGATTTATTTATTAAGTCTTCATTTTTCCTAAATTTGTGAAAGTCATATTATTCCCTCTCTCATTTTTTTTGATATTAGAAAAATAATTTGAAGATGAAATAAAATAAATCAAATGATCCTCTTTTCAAATTTGAGAAAACTCTCAAATATGAAAGTAACGAAATCTCCAACTCTCTCCGAAGGTCCTTGAGTTGCGTGAAATTTCTAGGATCAACCAAAATGCAAGAAAATATGCTATGCATGATGATCTAGTGTATAACATTCCAAATTGCAAATTTGGGATGTTACAAGTTCACAAAACTTGACTTTGACCAATGCTAATATGCGAACTTAAATAAAGACGGAGGGAGTACACATTTGTTTTCTTAGTTTGTACTAAATTAATCATTTGTTGTAATTGTGAAATAAATATATTAGGCTAGTGACTTCGAATGTAATGGTCTATACAATTCAATACTTGCAATCATTGTTGAAACCCAAGATGTATACGGGGTCTATAGTATTTCACAATATGCTGAAACTCACATAATCCTAGTCAAATGAGAATATAAATGCATTTCATAGCTATTGCTTTGTAGGATGCAAAAAAACCAACCCTAACTCTACATCATCCATTATAAAAGCGACATTCTGAACACATGCCAATGTGGGAATGAAACGTGTAAAGAGAGCTTGCGAAGATTGAGCACATAGGGCAGGAAATATTGTATGTATGTGGACGAGAGAGTTGGAGACAAACCTAACGAGGCAGAGAGAGATAGAGCGAGAAAGAGATAGGAACAAGTTAGGTCTGTGAGAAAGATGGAGATATGTAATATACGTGAGATGCGTGTGCATCGGGATCTGTACACGTGGAAGGAGAAGAGACAACAGGTTTGATGAGAGAGCTCGAAAACATGGATGAGAGGGGAAGGATCTCATGGGTTAAGGGATTGATCATTTTGTGCAAGGGAAAGAGGGATTGGTAATTTTGTGCGGGAGAGAGGGGGGAGTCAGTTAGCCGTCGTCACATCATCCTGCTTCCAAATGGCCCTGCATTTTGTAGTGCAATGTGGTCGCCGTCTTCGATCTCCTCGATGCCCTCTTTGAAGATTGAGGTGTTGTGCATGCTGGGGTGCAGTGAAGCACAAGCGAGAGTGGTCGCCATATAACCTTGGATGGGAATGAATTGTGTGCTCGAGGGAGGGTGTGTGTGTGTGTGTGTGCCTGTGTGTGTCAGATATTGAGAGAAATCAAACCTATGGAGAGAAATGTGTGTGTATGTGACGGAAAGCTACATGCTAAATATGGTTTTCATGAAGAGATTGTGCGTGCGAGATAGAGAGCGATGTGCGGGCCTTGAGGTGGGCAGGGGCCGGGTGAGGGTGTCAAAATGTGTGCGTTGATGCATGTGTTACATGCGATCATGCGAGGGACGGACGAATCGAGAGGGATGGTTGTTGTGTTACGGATGCTCCTCTCTCTCTCTCTCACACACACACACAAGTAAAATAGAAGACTGTTCTCTCATGTATACACAATGTATCAGCATATGTCTATTTCTCACTCATGCACGATCATTTGCACATTCCACACCTGTCTATGTCTCTATCACACACACACACCGTTTCCACATTGCCCTTCCACCACAACACACATATGGACACATACACACGTTCTCTCTCAATCACACACACAAAATCAGTATTAAAAAAACTAGGGCGCATCTAAAACGTCCAAATCCAAATAAACACAAACTGGAACTAAATTCAAATATATGAAAATATTGTAGCATCAAGAACTTTTCCAGGAAAAAAATGTTGAGTAATATTCGGGGATTGTTTTCGCACACACAAAAAGGTTCGGTGAATTCCTTCGAGCGAGACACAGTGACACATCGTTCGATCGACCACGCGGCCGTGATTCACGCGCTTGCACAGGATTTTGTATCATGGATGTGGTAACTAATATAAGTGTTGCCTCAGTCTAATGTTTACGTGTACTAGTACGGTTATCTTTTAAGGATGACCAACCCTATATAAAACTAAACTAAGCTCCCATACGTGCACTCATCAATATGCCGCCACCACCGTTGCACATGCCGGCGCCCGCCTACTCCGGCCAACAATTTCTTGCCCATCATCGCCGTGTCGCCGCCATCTCTGTGCCATGAAGCCGAAGGCTCGCCCGCTCACATCATCTGCAGTCCCTCCTTGCAATGCTGCCGTGTTGCCAATAACGCGAGCAGCTTGTGGAGCCGTGTCTATGCACGCAGCGTACGAAGAGGAGGACGAGCGCGTGCTCCAGCATGCCTGCGAGGAGGAACTAGCGTGTCATTGTCGTCTCCACCTGCGCGGAGGAGGCGCGCATGGTGGCTGTCGGCGGAAGCCGGTCACGCACACGCTGAGCCCGCAAACCGGGTGCGGATGCGGAATCTACCTTCGAGACCTTGAATGCCACGTGGATCCTGCAATCTGAAGGAACAATTTGGGTCAGTCGACTCTTGTGAGCCGTTGGATGCAACATGAATGGCTAGAAGGGCTTCTTCAACCTCCGAAAGTGATGCACTGTTCATCTTCTCAGCCCGCCACATGCCTAACCACCTGCCACCGCCGCCCCGCCCTCCCCTGAACCGCCTGCCACCTCCATGCCCCCCAGCCCGCCATCCGTTTAACCTTGGGCACGATCCATTTTTTTCGGCGTACTGCATTCCACACCCAACACTCATAAGATAGATCATGGGCACCCTGCCACCCTAATATAGATACTGGGGTAGCTTCTCTGCCGTCTTCTTCCTTCGCTCCATCGAACTTCTTTCACAAATCGACTGACCCAAATTATACTACTAGTACGAACGTATTAAGTATAGTAGGAACACAAAGATATGAGCAGTAATACCAACTACAATAAGAACAGTAGTAAGACATACTAGTACTAGTACTACTGTACATACTAAAGAGTTAAAATAATGAGAAAGAACATAAAGTTCAAATAACGAGAAAGAACATAAACATAGTTCTGCTGGGGGCTCAGCACAACACACCCCTAAAATAAAACTAAGCAACTAGTCTGCTTCACACTGCAGTAGAACCAGCATGAGCGATGGCACTACCACCTTACTCGGAGTCTGAGTCCGAGTCCACTTCCTCGACTTCGTCCTCATCCCTCTTCCTCTTCCTCTTCACCGATGCTTCTTTTCTTGAACCGAACACTGGGCTCTGCTTCTTCATCCAACCCTTGTAGATATTTAAACAAAGGTAGGCATCCATTGCTGCGTACAGGATGTGGTCTTCATCTAATGTCTTAGACGCCCATGCATGATGAAACTCGTGGTGAGGTTTCTTCAGTTTAGCGTGCGAATGATCAATCATGGCTGCTGCTAGGGTCAGCATTGAAGGCTGAGAGGAGGACAACAGGCTTGCCTTCTGGAGATCGAAGGGCTGGCCTACAACGAGGCCTATTCGACCCAGGATATCCCTGTCGTTCCTAAAGTCTACAGTAGTGAATTTCACTCTTTCGTCCTTGAGGAACTTCTTAAAATCCTGGCACTCAACTTCCGCATGGCATATGTGGTAGACCAAGCACTCTTTATGTATGCAAACCTGGATTATGGCTGGCTTCTTCATCTCTACCTCCTTTAGAATCTTTTCTCTTTCCAGGACTGTGGTGTACTCAACATCTAGCCCAGCGACCCACTCATCCTTTGAACTGTTGAACATGCGTAGGAAACAAGAAAGGCATGCTTTCACCGTCGCGGATCCACGTGTGTAGATGACAATGAACTCATCACCGGTGATGGCTCTAACCTAGTACTCAGCGGTGACCATGGAGATTTGGGAGGCCATGGATTTTGGAGGATGGTTAGGAGAAGTTGAACTGGTGTAATGTCAAAGGACGGGACGAATAGGAGCGAAATGTTGTAAGGTAGT
Organism: Triticum urartu; assembly: GCF_003073215.2. Classification (NCBI taxonomy): domain Eukaryota; kingdom Viridiplantae; phylum Streptophyta; class Magnoliopsida; order Poales; family Poaceae; genus Triticum; species Triticum urartu. The sequence goes on from NC_053023.1 coordinate 304,407,374, forward strand.
AGTAGAGGACGGGGAAGAGTAGGGCGTGCGAACAGCGTGGGGTTGTTGGCTTGCCTAATGGATAAACGGGTGCAAGCCCCCAAAGAGTTCTTGAGTACTATGCAGGACCCACTAGATGTCATGTCTACTAGACCCATATCATAGGCCTGACGGTATAGCTTCTACCTGTTCACACGCCATGCCGGCGCGTGGATGTAACTTCACTTAATTTCGTCAACCGTTGCGCCTCCCACGACCTTTGCCTCCCTCGCGCGGTCGCACCCTTTGAGACTTCGACCGGCTATAAATGAGCAATTTTTTGGCCTAGTCTGCATGCATCATACTCCCTCTGGTCCTTTTTACTTCCGTCAACTGTTTGCAAAGTGTTTGACCAAATTTATACTAAAAATATCAATATCTACAATACTGATTATAATGAGTATAAGAATCGCGTTTCATAATGAGTATACAAATATTGATTTGACATTGTGAATGTTGATACATTTTTCTATAAATTTGGTCAAAGTAGAGGTTCATTGACTTCAGACAAAACTTAAATGCACAATGCAGACTAGTTCCTCTGTCTAGGTGCGTGCCATGTCCTATCTAGTCATCACAACAAGGTTAGCTATTAGAGTACTACTACCTGCCTTCTACTTTAAAGGGATCGATTCAAAAATTTCACCTACTCTTACCAAGATAGAGGCGGTGGAATAGTTTTTGTAGTATGCAAAAGTACTCAACTAATGCTTTCGTTCTTCACAAACATTGTGTTTACCAATGAATTATGGCATTGCATGCATGCATGAATACTAGTTACTCTAACCCCCCTCTCTCCTTTAATTCTTTGCCACATCAGCATGTTTGCTATTCCCGTGTGCATGATACCAGCTAAGATACCACCATTATGGCTAGCCTTAATCATCGCATGCAATAATTTAGTGCACCTTGAAATATGAACATGTGTGGGGCATGTATGTTTTTAGTGACTTGAGACTATACCTAGCCCGGCATGCAAGATGACTTATTATGCACCGTTCCCCATACCTGCAGGAAGCCCGTTCGTCTCCCAATCTTTTCCTCTCCACGTGTGAAAACAATATGCCTGCTTTACTCTCCCTCTCCCTCCGGCGGTCCCACAACTCCACCCCGTGTGGAAACAATATGCATGCATGACTCTCCTCCCCCCGCGCTAGTCCAATCCATTGTGACCAGCAATATTTCCACCCCTTCCCTCCCCCGTAATTTACTCCAACAAATATGCCCACGTAGCTGTTACATTAATCACGCAACATATCTTATGGGGCGTTGCTTCAGTTACTTAACTGCAGGTGCATTGGGTCACTGACATATGGGCCCAACAGGGGTCTGGCCTATATGTCAATGACGCTACTAGACCTGTAGTTAAGTTAGGGCAGCTCAGTCCATTTGTTACGTAGGTGTGCCATTGCTCGCTATAAATATTGCGCCTCCCATGGCATTCGGAAGAATGCTCACGTTCATCACTATCTCCTCCCCCTCCCTCTCATGTCGACCACCGTGACATCGCCCCTCCCAAGACCTAGGCGCCCCTCGCTGCACCACGCGGACGGTCACGCGTCATTGTTCTGTTCCTCGCCGCCACTAGTCGAGGAGGACGCATCGGTGTTTCGCTCCTTGCTGCGACGCGGCGAGGTGGACGCGTCGGTGTTCCCAATCTTGCCAGCATGCGCGTCGGAGGGCGCCTCGGCTCCCCTCTATGAGGAGAACACCGCACCGCCCGCCATGCCCCCCCAGCCTTGAGGAGCTTTGGAAAGAAATGGATGTCGCCTTGTGGGAGGCTTTGCCTCCGGCAGAGCGCACCAAAATAGAGGCAGAGAAGAAGGCCGAGGAAGAGAAGCGCGCCGCGGGACAAGCTGCCTATCATGCCTATGACGTGTCCGAGAGAGTCAAGCAATTGGCTCTTTGCCAGAAGGCTCATGCAAGAGCCGTGAGGGTGGCGGAGGATGCCCGTGCCAAAGCCCTGAGTGCAATCGGGCCCAAGAGCCTCATCTATGCTTGGTGTATGTGGGCCGGGTGCACTCTTCCAGCGAGGAGGAGTACCTGTTGGCGCCGGAGCACCACACCGGTGACATCGCGCTTGCCTGCCGGCAAGCCGCCAATCAGGACCTCACGAGTTGCGAGGCTGAGGAAGAGGCATTGTGTCGACGTGCTAGGAAACGGCCGCGCACCAGGGCACCCGTGGCGCGCCACAAGCGCTCCTGTGAGCGTCATGGCTTTTAGTAGGAGTATAATTTAGTTTCATAAGGCATTCTCATTAGTTTTGGGACGCAAATGGTAAATCCCGAATGTTCTGAAATTATTAGCGTCCTTAATTAAGTATGTAAAAGGGAAGGTTTGGAAGCCCTTTGTATCCGTACGCATTTTGTACGTACGTGCAAATAGCACAAACTTTCCTACTCCTTTATAGTATCGCACTACATGTCACTCTCTATATATGCTTGCAGACTGTGCTACTCCCTCTGTCCATGTGAATAAGTCATCTTTGGTTGTGCACCATGACCAAGAAGGAGGGAAGACTTATACACCTTGGCGGAGGGAGTTTTACTATTAGTTATGTACGTGCAAATGCATTTTTTAAGATTACGATGCGGTTTTTGTAAAAGTAGAAAAACAACAGTAGTCAAGCTTGTGAAACGATTCAATGCAAAACAAATGCGAAAAATGCTCATTCAATTGTTTACTTTTAGCTTCCTTCTCTGTGGTTATTTCTTTGTCGTACTTTGTACGGAGTATCTCACTGGTCGGAAAGGCATGCAAACTCCCAAACCACTTCCTACACCCTGTATTGAATTTTTTGACTAATAAGTTGTGTCGTGCAATTGCAATTCCAATTTGAGTACTACTACTAGTAGGAGTACCAGTTGCCAGTTCTTCTAGGCTTCTATATTAGTAATCCCATAACTACTACCTCTGTCCTGGTTAATTGGTCCCCATTGTAATCTGTGTCAAATTTTGATCATAAATTTAACTAATGAAATGTTAGTGCATGTCACGTGCACTAACATTTTATCAATTAAATCTTTGGTCAAAATTTAGCACAAAATACAATGGTGACGAATAAACCAGGACGGAAGTACTATTAGTAGTTTAGAGGTCCATGTAATTGAGTGAGGCGCCTTTAATGCTACTCTCCACTGTGACTAGTATTATGGGAAAAGCCGGGGAAGAGACGACTTATTTTTTAAGCCGCCAAAAGAACTGGGCCATAGAAGTAGTAGCTAGGGATACTAGGAGTAGCAGCTAGGGATCGATTGCTTGTCCGTTTATTTTACTAGGCCACTTATTACTACGAGTGGTTGGGTTTTGTGATATGATGGCTTTACTGCCGCGCCACGAGCGGGGTGAGACACGCGTGCAGCGCCGCCCTCTACGGTAGTACTACATCAGTCGCGGTTTATTAGTCCCCCGTTGAATTTGACTGAAGATTTAACTGACAAAATGTTAGTGCATGTCAACAAAAACTATATCATTGGATTCGTATTTGAACATAGTTTTCAATGATATAATTTTAGGTGACATGCATTAGCATTTATCCTACTATATATAATGTTAGTTTAATTTTTGGTCGTACCAATCTATAGTAAGGTGCCCGTGCGTTGCACGGAATAGTGAAATGCATTGATCGAGGAGTTGTTTATTTTGACAAAGGATGTGGTGGTCATCTCCTATGTAACGGGTATCGATAGGTTTCTTTGGATATTATTTCATATCTAGAGCTCACAAACATCCGGGTGAAATAGATAAAAAAGTACCTTTTGCAAACAAAAGCGTTCAACTATTCAACCTGCATCCAAAACTTGTGAAGAAATAACACTTATTGTGCTTTGCAAGAAATGATTTTTAATAATTAGTTTTTGAGTATCGATTGTTATACATGTTGGCTACAAATGACATGGCACTTTCTTATAGTCAACAGTTGGCTATACTATTAAGTATTAACCAAGCCCTTATACACCTAGACGGAGGCATTAAATCAGGATGACTTGGAAGGGAGTAGAGGAGATGTAAGAAATGGTTCATCATAAGTCTTTCACCAGTACTGTAGTAAAAATTTCATACATGGAAGATTCTAGACTAAACCATAAATGGATATACTTTTATTCATGCGTGATACTGCAATAGAGCAATATTATCATGCATGGAAGTCTACACATGCTTAGACAGCGAGTTACGTTGAGCAAAGAGTAATGATCAACATTTAACTTGGTAATGCATATGTCCAGGTGAACCTCCTTGGAGTCCCCATGCACATTGTTGGGGGTCAAATCATGCCATGCGTCTTCCATGTCCACATCGGCGGGAAGGTCCCAGCTCGGCATAGTCCTAGTCAGCTTGATGTAGCCAGTGTCGCTGCCCACGTACCTCCGAGGGGTAGTAATAGTGAGCATGCACCTGTACATCGGCCTCGTGTCAGTGTCAGCATCAGTTGCGTCGCCCCTGACGCACACTACAGAGATGGGGCAGCAGCCTGCGTGGGCCTCACTGGTGCCCACGATCAAGAGGAAGACGCTGTTGTCCTCCTCGGAGACTAGCGGGCGGCGGTAATCCTCCAGCGACTCTAGCACGGTGAACGGGGAGCACGTCTCGTACTTGTTATTCTCCACCAAGGGCCAGTAGTGATCGCCGTGCGCCTCCGTGAGGTGATGCACGATGTCCGCCGGCGAGACCCAAAACTGCATCAGGCACTCATAGCAATTGACAAAGGGCTCCTTGGAGGCATCGACTAGGACGTCCATGAAATGGGAGTGGCTGTTGGGGATGTTCTGCCAGTTGAGTATATGAGCAAGTTACTATGATATTTAGTTCGAATAAGCACAAAATAAATCTTGTCGGCTATAATAATGATTAAACTAATCATGTGGACTAGCATAGTAGATGAACAGATCGAATCAAGGACACAGACTAGAAACATGAATTCTACCACGATTTCGAACAGGAAGGACAGAAACACATACGGTCCAATGGGAGCAGCACCGTTGGCGTTGAGGTTGTCACCCATGTCATTGAGTAACAGCTTGCCGAGGTCGGGAAGAAGTCGTCGTCAGTGAAGTCTTCGCTTGCAGTAGTCGCTAGAGTGCGCTTCCCAAATTTCAACAGCGCCCGCCGAATGGAGCGCAGGAGGGAGTGGCTTTAGGGGACATTCGGCCGCCGAATGGAGCGCATGAGTTTCCCACGAAGCAGTAGATGGTGCTCCTCCCTAGTCTCTACTCTTATCTCTATCTCTACTACTCTTTTTTGTTTTTTATAATATACTAGTTGTAGCTGTCAAATCAAATAGTACTGCACCGTTCGAGGCACGCCTGGCTGAACACGCCTCCTCGCATCCATCAAACCCCTCCGTTCAACCCGCATGCAAACCGAGAAACCTACTCCGGCCCATGGGAGAAAAAAATTTGGTTGCCGTTGGAGAATAATAGAGTCACGTCCAATCCACATGAGTTAATTGTGTGTATGATTCTCCCTCTATAAAAAGTTAATCCACCCTTAATCTTGTATTCTAAGTACTCTGTGGGTTCCACTGTCAGTAAAGTGTACATGACTTGCAGGCTGGCTAAAGATTCGTACAGAAATTTAAAACGAAACAAATCCATCCTTAATCTTGTATTCTAAGTACTATGTGGGTTCCACTGCTAGTAAAGTAGCGAAAGAAGTATATATTAGAAAATATATAAAAAGCTAAAGTTTAGGACAGAATTCAAACTCAAGTCATCGCGCTGTGAGCATCCGGCCCGGACTAGTACGCTAGGTGTTCGTTGCAGACAATGCAAGAGATAAACCTTCACTACAAAAAAATACACTTCCGTGATGATATGTGTTTGTCACAGTAGGTCGCATTTTCTGTCATGCATGTACATCCATGACGATTTTATGACAGAATCAAGATAGCCATACCTGTGCTGTCATAGAAGTGTTCCATGACATTACCAAAATTATCATCACGGAAGTGTCCACTTCCATGACGATAAATCCCGCGACACAGAAGTGCTTTCGTCAGGGGTGAACGACACATGGCATCCACGGTAACGGAACGCCGTTAAGCTATCGGGTCGGGTTTTGGATCCGATAACCCGTTAACAGCCCCGACCAGTGGGGATTTTCCACGTGTAAAATCATAATTGGCTGGAGGAAACACGTGTCGGCTCATCGTTGGGACAGATGTCATCCACTCATTGGACAGAAGGCGCCTATGATACGTCGACACATGGCACGGCCCAACAGAGGCCCATTCCTATGAAAAGGCCGGCCCGTTTGACTTGGTCGAAAGGTGGCGGGCCGGCCCATGTAAAGCCTGTTAATGGCCTATTCACATATAGCCCATTTACAGCCCGCTAACCGAAGGCCCGTTACACCCTATCCGAATTAGGCCCAGTAACATCATCTGGGCCACCCAATATGATTCCAGCCCGTTTTCACTTATGGCCGATGTATGGAACATGACGTCTTTTGGCCCATATGAGGCTCTATGTAACTCTTGGCCTATTAATGGCCCGTGGTGAAACTGGCCCGTAATGAAGAGTGTATCACTTTACACCCATTAACGGCCCGTGGTGAAACTGGCTCGTAATGAACAGTGTATCACTTTATACCCATTAACGTCCCTTTATTCCGTTGGGCCGTTTCGAGCCCATGTTATCTTTCGGCCTTCTCAGAGCCCATTTATTCTTGGGCACATTTCCAGCATTTGTTTACTTACGGCCCGTTACTATCATTTTCTGCTTCTGGGCCAAATTCAGCCCGTGTTTACAGTTGGCCCATTTGTGGTCCGTTAATATGTTGGGCCGTTTTCATAGCGTCATCAAATACGGCCTATTAACGATGGCCCATTATGGTCGGCCTATGAATGGATGATTCCAACTCTAGCCCGTTTACGACCATAATGCGGTCTGTTTAGCCCATGTTTGGCCAATCGATCATACGGCCCGTATAAGGCCCATTGATGATACGGCCCGTAGAAGGCCCATTGTTTCTATGGCCCGTAGAAGGCCCACTATTTCTACGGCCAGTAGGAGGCCCAGTGTCACTACAGTAAATATTAGCCCATGGTTATTGTGGCCTAGTTTTAAAAAATAGGTTATTGCAGCCACTAGCTAACCGTGGAAAAAGAACTGCAATGACTACAAGCAAACAAATAAACAAGACATCAAGGAAATAAATAAGCAAGCAACTAACGCTAGGCTATCACGGCTATTACACATATTCCATCAACTGGGCATCAAAGTTCGCCACCAGTGCAAATATAGGGAACAAAGCAGCATATCATATACACTGGTTGTCAAAGTTGGCGACCAGCGCAAATAAACGTCGCAGCAAAACAAATCCAGAACTGAAACCACTTCAGAAGAACTCAAGAAACAATATCCTGGGTACCCATAATGCTGGCAAGAGGCTTAGCAAGCTTATTAACTTTCTCTTGTTTTGCGCTTAAATCCTCCAGCGCTTGCTGTTGCACCAGAAAATATGCATCTGAATTCTGCAGGGACTTCCTCAGTCCTTCAGCTTCCTGTCACAGCACATCTGATCGATGTCTTTCAACTTGAAGTTGAGACTCAAGAAGACGAACTAATTCAGGCAGCGAGTTCGAAGAGCTTGTGCCAGCAGTAGTGGCCAATAACTCGAACACTACATCAAGACAGGACTTTTGGGTTCCCTCACTGTCGTCAAGATAGTTTTTATCAGCTTTCATGGAGACCAACAGGGATGTCTCACAATCTTGAACCTTATCTGCCTTACTTCCTTTACCGTTGGATAACGCGGCACTGTTCTCCATTATTTTGTCCGCATTCTAAAAGAGAAACAAGCAGACACATCACATGCTTACCATGTTGTAAATGAAACTCATTTTGGTAAATGAGTTCAGTCGTAAAGTGGATAGGATAACATCATGAAACAAACATATATCTATGTACCATGGTCACTTTATGGTCTATATCATTCTAGTTTATGTTGCCAAATCAAGATAGAGACAAAGTTCAAATAATATTTGTTCAAGACAAAGCAGAAGAGACAAAATATAAGTGTGGGTAACTATAGAGCAATAACAACACTTGTAATGTGCATGACATGAGAACATAACTATTTATTCAATTGAAACTGAAATCAACATAGAGCAGGTTACAACAGCAAACCAGTTAAAGAAACAGGTTTAAAACATACCTATTGCGCCATTGGAGTTTTAATTCCATCCTTCAAATTTGAAAATAGTTGGTATGAGTAAATAAAGTAATGCAAGAGCAAAGGAGTATGAACCATAGCTACAGAACCTGACCTGAGAACAAATGTTCTTCTCCTTTAAGCATTGAGTTGGGATTCAGAGTGGTGGTCCTCATGCTTTGGGCACTACAGTTCCCTTACTAACTGCTCGTGTTTGGGTGCTCTGTGGTGGAGACGGTGTTGTGTCAACTGGAACTGGGTTACTATCTGCCGGGGTTGGTGTTGAGGATATAACCACTGAGGGTAAACCGCCCAGGAGGGGCCGGTTCACCTTCAGCTATACTGAAGCCCATGGAAACCCAGAAGATGGCGCTTTACGGATGAAGCTTAGAGGCCCAGAGCCCGCAGGCGATTTAGGGCCCATGATAGTAAACCGCCATGATTGTATAAACTTGCATTGTAAGATAAGAAAGAAGAGACCGAGGCGGACACTTGTATGATCCAGCCTCGGGACTCTGTAGACCGGCCGGGGTCCTCCTGAGTATATAAAGGGGTGACCCGGTGGCGGTTCAGGGACAGAGAACAACAATTCGAAGCCAGACAAAGCGGATTCGCTCCCTGGCCTTCGAAACCCCAGCAATACCAATCACAACTAGACGTAGGCTTTTACCTTCATCGAAGGGGCCGAACTAGCATAAAACTCTCATGTCCCCTTGTCCGGTTTAACCCCTTCAAGCTAACCCGTAGTGATGGCTCCACGACTAAGTCCTTTCATGAGGACATCTGCCGTGACAATTCCACGATAGTTGGCGCCCACCGTGGGGCTATCACACGACTGTTTTGAGTTCTTGAAGGGCAGCCTCGATGGACTTAAGGGATACGCTGTGGGCCAGATGACGAAGAGTCGCCGTGGCAGGTTCTACATCGACAACGCAGGATGGGGTCCCAAGGCTGATTCAATCGAATACGGGTACCGGGTCCCCTTTGGTGGGATTCACGTCTTCATCGGCAAGATCGGCGAACCGGCCCCCGAGCCGGACACCTGCACCGACATCATCGAGACGGCTCGGCGTGCAAGTTCTTCACCGGTTCAGCCTGAGGCAAGGCATGTTTTCGTAGGTGTCGTCCATGGTTCGGGGTACGAGGAGGAACCGGTCTCCGATGGAGAAACCGTAGTCCGCTGCGGTGACGATTCTTCCGGAGAAACTGAATCGCTTTACCAGTTGTACGACGGCCGGATTGAGGGAGGATCCGAGGGCAACAGTATTCCGGAATCCCCCGGTCTGCCAAACTGGGCCGCTGTCTTCATGGCCGGCACACGACTGGCACCTCATTCATCTACCGCCGCAGTAGTGCTCTCCGGTTCAACGACGGCCACGACAGCAGGGGCAGGAAGCTCGGCGCCGCCTCCAGCCCAAGTCTTGTCTGATTTGTTCGACGCTCTAGCAGCACTGATGTCCGTGGAGGTAGACGCAGCAGCCAGGGATCAGCACGATGCGGAGATTATAAAGGTGAAAGATCAGATAGCCCAGGCTAAAGCGGACCTGGCAGCAGAGAATGCCAGGATGGCAACAGAGCGGGCCGAGTTGGAGGCACAGGCTTACCGGATTAGACTGGATCAGAATGCCTCGGAAGAGGTCATGAGAAGAAGGTACAGATCACGTCTCCCGTCGGTTTATGAGCCGCAGAATCTTTTCAACACGCCAGGTGCAGGAGCTGGTAACCAACCCGCGCCAAACCGGGCGGGGGCACCGGAAGCAGGAGCACCGGTTCAACCACGCGCGACAGACCTGCCTCACCAGAACAACGTTGTGCCATCAACACCGCCCGGGCATTATTCCAACCCGTTGGATAATATTGTGGGTGCCGCTTCGCGCCTGGCGGCCCTACCAACCGACGGTGAATCACCAGTTGCAGTGGAAGCGCGTCGGGCCAGGGATCTCCTTCAGACAGCACTGAATCAACAGCAAGCGTATTCACACAACCATGAGAGGATTCATTCCACTCCCCGTCCAAGCCGGAGTTATAGCAGACACGTGGAAGACGAACCGGCCATGTCCAATAGCGCACGCCACCGAAATTCACCGCGGGGGAACAACCCGGCCGGGGGAGGTGCTAATGCACAAGACGTTGTGGACCATGGCCGCGCACGACGAGAGGCCGAGTTGACAGCTCGACACGAAGCACGACAACATACTCCGGTTCACCCCGCTGCCTCCGTGGAGCCAGGGGTAATGTTCAGTTCCCTGGGGGTACCATGTTTAACTACCGCATTGCGTAACGTGCGATTGCCTAAAGATTTCAAAGGACCTCATAAAGTACCAAATTACACCACCGATTTGCAGCCAGAAGCGTGGGTAGAGAGCTATGAGATGGCAATGGAGATGTTAGAAGTGGATGAGGCGGTATGTGCTAAATATTTCACCATGATGTTGGAAGGAACAGCTCACACTTGGTTGAAAAGCTTGCCGACCAACTCTATCGGTTCATGGGCCAAATTAAAGCGCCGGTTTATCCAGAACTTCAAGGATACGTGCAAGAAGCCGATGTCAATTGTGGATCTGGCTGCTTGTGTCCAAGAGGAAGGGGAATCCACGACCCATTGGGTCAAAAGGGTCTCGGAGATTTTACATTCATCAGATCGTATCAATGCAGACACCGCAGTGTTAACGTTAGAGGGCAATTGCCACTTCAAGCCATTGAAACAGAAGTTGGGAAGGCTCAAACGTCACTGCAGCGACATGTCAACACTCATGGCCGCTTTGGTTAAGTATGCCGATTCAGATAACACCAAGGATCCGGATTTAGAGGATGACAAACTGGAGAAAGGAAAGAAGAACGGCGGTGCAAAAGGGCAGCACCACAACCAAGGAGGCCATGGGAATAACGGTAAGCGTAAACGGATAATTCAGATTTAGTGGCTAACACAAATATGCAGCGTCGCAAAGGTAAACCGCCCCAGCGCGGTGGAGGGATGAATCTGGAGCGTTTGTTAAACCAACCCTGCCCGAAGCATGGAACCAAGGAGGTCCCTTCCACACATCTTTGGAAGGATTGTCACATAATGAAGGAGTTCAAAAATTCTGATCTATACCAGTACGATCAGGATCCACCGGGCGGTTCAGGCCTAGGTTTCCACGGGGGCGGCGGTTCAAGCTCTGGATTTCAGAACAACCAGGGCCATCAGAACAACCATGGTAATAACTAGCAGAATAACCAAGGGAATCAGCAACAGTCAGGTTACCAGAGTCACCCCAAGCAGTTGAACAGCGGACAGTACCATGTGTTCATTACCGGCCTGTGCAAGCAGGATCAAAAACTTCACAAGAGGGCAGTCAATACTGTTGAACCGGCCATACCACATTATCTATGATGGTCGGAGCAGCCTATTGTGTGGAGCAGAGAGGATCACCCACCCCGGGTTGAAAATCCGGGCCAGCTGGCCTTGGTGGTAGCACCTCAGATAGGGGGCTATAAGTTTACCAAGGTTCTGATGGATGGAGGGAGCAGTATCAACATCCTGTACTATGAGACTTTCCGTCGCATGGGGTTGACAGATAAGAATCTTAAACCGTCAAACACTATTTTTCATGGTGTAGTACCAGGTAAATCGGCATACCCTGTGGGGAAGATTGCTTTGGAAGTCGTGTTTGGAGATGAGCTTGATTCCAGGTCTGAGACTTTGACCTTTGAGGTGGTGAAAATCCAGAGTCCATATCACGCGCTATTTGGACAGCCGGCTTACACGAAATTCATGGCGAGACCTTGTTATGTCTATCTACAGCTCAAAATGCCGGGTTATAAGGGGACGATCACAGTACATGGGAGTCGAAGGATTGCCTTGGATTGCGAGGAAGGAGACGTGGCCTATGCTGAATCGGTTTGTGCCACAGAGGAACTGAAATTCTATAAGGACAATGTTGATCTGGCGAACATGACCCCTCTGAAGAAACCTACGACGGAGCATGACCCAGCCCTAACGTTCAAACTGGCTAATGAGACTAAACTCGTTGACTTTGTCCCTGGTGATTCATCCAAGCAGTTTAGTATCAGTGCAAATCTGGATCCGAAATAGGAAAGCGCGCTCATCGAGTTCATCCGTGAGAACCAGGACATCTTTGCATGGAAACCTTCTGACATGCCAGGTGTACCGAGGGAACTCACTGAGCACACTCTAAATATTGATCCTAAGTTTAAACCGGTCAAGGAGTACCTTCGCCGCTTTAACAAAGAAAGATGCAAGGCCATCGGCGAAGAGGTAGCTCGGCTACTGGCAGCTGGGTTCATTGTCGAAGTGTTTCATCCTGAATGGTTGGATAATCCGGTGCTTGTTCTTAAGAAAAATGGCACTTGGCGTATGTGTGTGGACTACACTGATTTGAATAAAGCTTTCCCGACAGATCCTTTCGCTCTCCCACGTATTGATCAGATCATTGATGCAACGGCGGGTTGTGAGCGTCTGAGTTTTCTGGATGCTTATTCAGGTTATCATCAGATTAAAATGGCAGTTAAGGACCAGGAGAAGAAAACCTTCATCACTCCCTTTGGAGCCTTCTGCTATGTTTCTATGCCTTTCGGGCTCAAGAGTGCCCAAGCAACCTACCAGCGTTGTGTGCAAAATTGTCTTCACAACCAGATCGGGCGTAATGTTCATGCCTATGTGGATGATATTTTGGTGAAATCCAGTAAGCAGGAAACCCTGATAAATGATCTCAAGGAGATGTTCGACAATCTTCGGGTTTACAAGATGATGCTCAACCCGGACAAATGCGTTTTTGGTGTTCCGGCAGGCAAACTCTTGGGTTTTCTTGTGTCTAACAGGGGTATTGATGCAAATCCGGAAAAGATCGAAGCAATCACCTCCTTGGCTAAACCGGCGTGTATCAACGACGTTCAGCGTCTGGCAGGCCGGATTGCAGCCCTCAGCCGATTTATCAGCCATTTGGGAGAGAAGGCGATTCCCCTGTATCAGATGTTGAAGAAAATAGATAAATTCGTCTGGAGTGACGCCGCCAATGCGGCATTCGAGGAATTAAAGCGGCAGCTAGCCGAACCGCCAGTCCTTGCTGCTCCAGTTGATAATGAACCTCTATTGTTGTACGTGGCAGCCAACGCCCGAGCGGTCAGCGTGGCGATTGTGGTTGAGCGTAAGGAGGCCGGAAAAGAGTATCCTGTTCAACGACCGGTTTATTATATCAGTGAAGTACTGATCGAATCAAAGCAAAGATATCCGCAATGGCAGAAGCTAGTGCATGGAGTTTTTATGGCAAGTAGGAAACTCAAGCAATATTTCAAGGCCATCCTATCACAGTGGTTAGTTCTGCACCCTTGGGCGATATAATCCAGAATAGAGAGGCAACTGGCCGGGTTGCGAAGTGGGCGATCGAGCTTGGTCCCCATGGTTTGAAGTATACGCCCCGAACAGCCATCAAATCTTAGGCGCTGGTGGATCTCATCAATGATTGGACCGAGTTACAGGCACTAGAGGACAAACCGGATAATACATACTGGACCATCCACTTTGATGGATCCAGGCAGCTGGAAGGCTCGGGGGCTGGGGTTGTCCTCACTTCCCCTCGAGGAGATAAGATTTGTTATGTTCTCCGCTTAATGTTTCCTTGTACTAACAATGCAGCAGAGTACGAGGCCTTGCTCCATGGCCTTCGTGTAGCTAAGGAAATGAACTTAAGCCAGGTTCGATGCTTTGGAGATTCTGATCTAGTGGCTTAGCAAGTTTCAGGTACTTGGGATTGTAAGGACCCACTCATGGCGGCTTATAAGCGCGAGGTGGATATGGTAGCAGGTCACTTCAAGGGTTATCAGGTGGAGCACATCGGCCGGCACAAGAATGAAGCAGCAGATGCTCTAAGCCGACTGGGATCTCAGCGTAAGCCGGTACCACCCAATACCTTTCTAGATGTCTTGCATAACCCATCTGTAAAGTTGCCTATAGAGGAAGATTTAGCTGTTCCTGATCCGGAGGCCCAATTAGTCGCCGTTTTACATGCCACTCCGGATTGGACGGTTCCATATTTGGCGTATCTGAACTGGGGCGAATTACCAGAAGACGAACTTTTCGCCAGACAGATAGTCCAACGGTCCAAGTCTATGGTTGTTCACAATGGCGAATTGCACCGTTCTAGCATTTCAGGCGTATTCCAATGTTGTGTTTCTCCTGAAGAAGGACAAGTGATTCTACGTGAAATCCATGAAGGGGATTGCGGTCACCATGCCGGTTCAAAGTCCTTGGTTGCTAAAGCTTTCCGACACGGGTTCTACTGGTTGACAACTCATTCTGATGCGGAAGACTTAGTAAAGCGGTGTGACGCTTGTCAGAAATTTTCGCGTCGAGCTCATGTTCCTGCTCAGGAGTTACGCATGGTTGGACCCTTTAAGCGTTCTAAGGACAAGAAGACCCACCTGTTGGTAGCGGTTGACAAGTTCACCAAATGGGTTGAAGCGGAGCCCGTCAGTAAATGTGATGCAGCCACGGCGGTTCAATTTCTCAAAAAGATTATTTTCCGTTTCGGTTTTCCACATAGCATCATCACAGATAATGGTACGAACCTTTCTAAAGGTGAGATGGAGGAGTTCTGCCAATGAGAGCACATCCGGCTTGATGTAGCATCGTGGCTCACCCCCAGTCTAATGGTCAAGCTGAGAGGGCGAATCAAGAAATCCTGAAGGGTATCAAGCCTCGGCCCATGGTCCCTTTGAAGCGGACGCCAGGTTGTTGGGTGGAAGAATTACCATCTGTGTTATGGAGCATAAATACCACCCCAAACCGATCTACGGGATATACACCCTTTTTCCTAGTCTATGGGGCAGAGGCTGTCCTCCCAAGTGATATTCATCACGACTCGCCCCGGGTTGCGAATTATGTTGAAGCGAACAACGAGCAAGCACGCCAAGAGGCGCTGGACCTGTTAGATGAAAAACGAGACATGGCTTTGGCTCGGTCGGCGGTTTATCAACAAGACCTGCGGCGTTATCACAGCCGCCAGGCTAAGACAAGAACCTTTCAAGAAGGCGATTTGGTACTTCGGCTCATTCAAGACTAGACTGATATGCACAAGTTATCCCCACCTTGGGAAGGGACCTTGGGAAGGGCCCTTTGTGGTCAGCAAAAATCTGCACAACTGATCATACTACCTCATTGACGTTCGAGAAGACTCACGTAGCTCTGAGGAGGAGACCCGGCGGCCATGGAACATAGCTGTCCTACGGCCTTATTACACTTGAAGCCACAGACTTTTCGTATGTACATATTTCAACAATGTATATATTATGATCAATATAATAAACCAGCATCCTTGTTATCAAGCAGGATCTCCGTCGTTTTTTCTTCAAATATCTGTTAACTTGGGGGCTTCAGCTAATAATGCAAAGTACTACCTGTTAGCCCGGCTACCATGCCACCATCTAGCTGGGGAGCTTCACACCCAAGGGGCCAAAGAGAGTTTGTTGCACACCACAACTCAAACACAGGCACCCGGTGAGCACAACTCAGAAATATATCACATGGGAGCTTTTGCTTGCAAAGCGGAGACCTGTCCATTAATCCGGCTATCACGCCACAACAAAGCTTGGGAGCTTCACACCCAAGGGGCCAAAGAGAGTCTTGTTGCTACGCACAACTCAAACATAGGCACCCATTGAGCACAGCTCACTAAGTTACTTGGGGGCTCTTTGTGTCAAATACCAAAGAGTTTGTAAGGACCCTCGTAGCTGGGTATCGACCCACGGCTTGGAAGCCTGGTGTATTCACCTAAAACCCCGGGTTAACATTCCTTCATCAAGTAAGCCACTCCTATCCAGGTAATCCTGGCACGACCCGTCGAACGTTTGACAGTTACTCTCATTGAGACCCTGAACTTGTCAAAGTTAAAACGATGATTGGTTAGTTGGAGGGCCATCTTAAAAGGCTTTGTCAAAATGGTTTAACTCAGTGGCCTGGCAGCCCATGAAAAGCCTCGATTTGGGCCTGCCAGCCCTTGAAAAGCCTCGACTACAAGTTTTTATTTGTTTTTGTCAAAGTTTCTTCTCCTTTGATATGGTTTTAAGGTAAACTGGCGTCTATTGACCCGGCCAGACTATAAATCATCAGTCCGGTGTTTCTTAACCCGGCACACGTTTTTGTTTTTCGTAAGGTCTATGTTAAACCAGAGTTTTTTAACCCGGTATGGCTTACGGATCTTCTGTTAAAGAATACAATTAAAGGTAACCCGGCATCCTTCAAAACCGGTCTGGCTTTGACACTTTGTCTCCAGCAATCGGCCGGTGTTCGTCACAACCCGGCTCTATATCCTATATATGCTAACATGGCACGGTGGAGGTTGGGTTTTCACCCTTCTTCAAATCACAATTGTTAAACCGACAGCAATGTTTTATATCACAGGTATGATTTATTATTGCTGCAACCATAGTTGCTTACCAAGTTGTGTTGGGTATTTTGACCCGTCCGGTGGTAAACCGCCTGGACAGATTTTCCTTATGCAGACACAGGGATTGCATAATATTGTAAAAATACATAAGACAGTACTAAAATTCTCATGACAAATCAGCGCAAAGTGTATCCCAGTGCACGATGGCAACGGATCAAAGTATTTTTAATAGCCTATTACAAGGCGCTTGAAGGCCCAAAATATGGTGTTTCCAGCAGAACAAGGTTTATCGAGCATCACTATGATTGCCGGATCAAGTTTCATTACCATGTTGATTTGAAGTTGATGGATCATCTGGTGTCGGCTCAGCTTCCTCCTCCTCACCTAGAGGCTGGAAGTTTGTAGTGGTCCAGTCAATCCGGGTTAAGGCCTGAAAGATTGCTTCTTCACTAATAAGTTCTGACGGATCAATGTCAGGGGCACAAGTGTGCTTACGGATTCCTGGAATAAGATTTTGCGCCTCCGGGATGACAGGATTAACCCGTTTGTTGCTGGCATCATAATAAGACCGGTGGACAATCTAGTTAGCATGTTCTGCCAGCTGACTCGCCAGAGGACGCATTTGCCTTATCACTCTTTTAAGGGCTGCATCATCAAAATCTGCCTCGTTTTCTTGTGTGCTTGGAAAGCCTTTGGCAAGGTCAACCGGATCCAAGTCATCTATCCACGCTTTGGCTCGGGTAAGTGCCAACAAAGCACCGGCCCTGGCAGCCGATCGCTTCACCTCTTCTAGCTGTGCTGGTACCATGGATAGCCTTGTTAGAGTGTCCTTGATCAGTGTTGGGGCCGGATTGTCATAGGATGCTGCGCAGATAACCCGTTGAGCACTGGTGTAAAGTTGTTCCAGAAGAGTATATGCTGCTTTCAGCTTCATCCGTACATCTGAGCCCAGATGAGTAATGCGGCTACCTGCAACGGTTTAAGAATTTCATATTTCAAACCGGCACCTTACAAGATGGATATTTCAGATACCTTTCTAGGAGTACTTACCAAATACTGCGGAGGTCATGGCGTTCACTTGACGCTTTAACCCAGAAAGCTCTTCTGCCATCGGTTCAAGATAAGATTCGGCATCTTCAGCCCGTTTCAGCAATGTACCCTTCTCAGTGTCCCAGTTGGTACGTTCCGTCTTGAATTCTTCCTTTAGTCGTTCTATGGAAGTTAAAGCGGCTCGAAGTTCATCTTTGGCTTTGGAAGATTCTTCTTGATGAGATTTGATACTCTCTTGAAGATCAGCAATCTGCGTCCGTTGATGGTTTATGTCAGCCTGCCAAAATCAAGAGGAGCTTGTCAATATTTTATCAAAAGTCCCAAGCATACAACTGGTTCTACACTTGGCACTTGGGGGCTAATGCGGATTAATTCTTTCTTACTGCTTATTCAAAGTCCCAAGGATTCAATACAAGTTTCAATCCTGGCACTTGAGGGCTAATGCGGATTAATTCTTTCTTACTGCTTATTCAAAGTCCCAAGGATTCAATACAAGTTTCAATCCTGGCACTTGGGGGCTAATGCGGATTAATTCTTTCTTATTGCTTATTCAAAGTCCCAAGGATTCATACAAGTTTCAATCCTGGCACTTGGGGGCTAATGTGTGTTTGTTCAGAAAACTTAAAAGTCAACAATATGCAGTTTGGAAATTCAAAGTCCCAGTTTTGTTTTTACAAACTAAACCGACCCTTGGGGGCTACAGGATACAAGGCAGTGAAAATACAAAGATAAGGAGGAAAATGTTTACCTCATAACGTTCCTTCATCAGATTTACCAAGTCAGCCTCATTGTCTCGGCTTGTATAAAGCCGGTTCAAGAATCAGGAATGAAGATCCTGGGCAGAAAGATTAGCATATTTTGACATATTAGTTTCCGTCTTCTTCTTGCCCATTGAAATAAACTCATCCTTGGCGGTATGTTTTGCCAAGATAACTAGATCGCCCGGAGTGGTATAAGCAGTGCCAGTAATAATAACGTCATCGTCTTTGGCTGGGCTTGGCGGATTAGCACTTGACTTCAGTGGATCAGCAACCGGACTTGCAGGTATAGCATGTGGACTTGAGGTATCCTCATGCATGGCCGGATCAGCTTCTGGCGGATCAGCAACCGGACTTGCAGGTATAGCATGTGGACTTGAGGTATCCTCATGCATGGCCGGATCAGCTTCTGGCGGATCAGCATTGATGGTTGGCTCTGGCAGGACAAAATCATCCATGAGATTATCAAGGTTTTGATCAGGATTTTCAGGAGCTTTCTCCGGTTCAACTTCATCGGTAGGGGCACTGGTCTTGGCCTTCTTACTCAAACGAGCTTTAGCACTAATATTAAAACAAGGATTAGCATGATTAACTAAGTTGTGAAAGAAAAGGGAAGACTGCACGCTTACCCAGGGACGGTTTTCAGTGGAGGCAGCTGAGTGGTTGATGAACCGCCAAACGAATTAGAAGATTCCTGATAATTTGAATCAGATGAATTGAGAGGGCATTGGAAGAAACCTTTCAAAAGATAACGTTTTTCAGGAGAACAAGCAACCTCTGGACGATGTTTCTGGTTTGGGGTATGAGGTAAACCGGAAGAAGTGACCTGTTGACCACTCTGCCGAGTTGTGCGACGCCCTTTGGTTTGTTGTGTCTTCAAAGAAAGTTTTTGATCCAAATGAGCAACAGGGTGAGAGCATTTCACTTTCCGAACTGCACGGCGAAATCGTTGAACCAGCACAAGTTCTGAGTCGGAAAGACAAATTACCTCAACATGATCTGCATGGCTGGCTTCCGCCTCATCCTGGGAATAATCATTATCAGTAAAATATATGGATAGAAGTCAAGGGAGTCAAACTTTACCACTTCAGCCGACTCATCGACATCTTCTGGCGGTTCCGAAGACTCAGCAGTTTTCTTTTTGGCAGCTCTCTTGATGACCTTGGTCTTACCACGAGGAGCCTTAGCTACTTTGTCTTGAGTTTTCTTTTTCCAAAAGGAGCTACTGGCCTATGGGATTGCACAAAGGATTATTATAGCAGTGTCAAAGCGGAGAAGGATCAGGAAAGGTACAAGGTTAAAATCTTTACCACTGGCGGTTTGTTGGAGGCGTAAAAAGGACGCAGACCAATTTGAGTACATACGGCGAGTGGTTCATCAAGTATTTTCTTTACACTTTCACTTACTTCATCGTCAGTCAGTTCTATTTCATTAAACCGTTGCGGATCATTGGTATTGCCGGTATATTCAAACATCAATACAGGCAGGTGGTTGAAAGGGAGAATGCACCATGAAATCCAGCAACGGACGAGATCAACACCCGTTAAACCGTTGGCAAGGAGAGCCCGGAGTTTGGCGAGTTGAGATGCATAAGCTTGTCGGTCTTTGGCAGGCAATCTCTAAGGTAAAGGGTGATTATTGCTGAGCCGGTGCGGACGGTAGCCCGGTAAAGGATTCTCTTCAGCAGGGGCAGTATTCTGACAGTAGAACCAGGTTTGGTTCCAGTCTTTTGGATGGCTGTGAAGTTTGGCGTGAGGAAATTCAACCTCTTTCCTCTTTTGGATTGACACACCACCAAGTTCTGTATTGGGTCCATCAGAAAATTCCGTTCGGCGGTTTAAGTGAAAGAGATCCAGAAAGAGGTCGACAGTTGGTTCTTCTTGCAGGTAAACCTCGCAGAATACTTGGAAATTGCATATGTTGGACACAGAATTCGGTCCAATATCTTGAGGATGAAGTTGGAGCCTGGTAAGAACATCCCGGAAATTTTTTGATCCGGGAGGACTGAAACCTCAAGCTAAATGTTGCAAGAATACAATCACTTCTCCATCTTCAGGTTCAGGGGGCACTCAGGGCCAGGAACTCGCCAATGGAGGATATTTTTTGAAGCTAAAGCGCCGGTGGTGACATATTCATTGATTTGCGTTTCTGTGATCCGAGACGGAACCCATTTGCAAGCAGCAAATTGCTTCGTCATCTTACAAAGTCTGTAAAAGGAAAATGGATGGTTTACAATTGGCGGTTCATATGTGTTTGTCAAATATTAAATCGGTAATTCAAGGTATACGTATTAAGTGAACCGGGCATGGTTGCTCAAAGTCGAGATGGCGGTTTAAGAGAGGGCTAATGACATACGACGGATTACCAATACTAAAGGATAAACCGCCCTTTGGAGGAAGAACCCCGAACTGAAAATTTGTTAAGTGTTGCGGAAACAAGTTTCATAAGATGGTGACATAATTTTGGATCTACCGTTGTTCAAGAGACAATTTTTTCTGAGCTGTACAATGGTGTTAAACAGAACAGAGAAGATTCAGATGAGGATTTATAGAGAAACAGTAAGATGCTATAGTACGGCAGATTAAAGCTAATCTGGCCGCAAGAGGAAATTATCAGGTTTATCTGGATTCAGTACGATGCTAAAGGAAAAGTAGAGGAAGGACCGATGAACACTGACGAACACCGAAGAAGCTTTGAAACCCTAATACAGATTCAACATATAACAGGAAGGAGCATGTACCAGGAATGTGCAGCGACGGAGTATCTTCAGAGATCTGGTATGAACAGGGTGATGCAGCGGCCTGGTTGGTGCGGACTGGAAGATCAACGACGGCGGCGGCGGCGATACTCGAGGTCTTCGGGTCGCGAGGAGGAAGACGATGTGGTTTGGAAAGGGGGGAAATGGAAGGCGCCCCGGTCTTATTTATAAGGAGGTGGGATAAAACAGGAGGCGCGAAAATCGAGGAGTCGGAAGCGGCAAAAGAGGATGCAGCTGTCGCCTTGATCTTCAGGAATTAATTAAAGAGAAGGGAATCTTTATAAAAAAAATTATACAGGGATGACATCACAATGATTTACCACGATAACAGAAGATGATGTCATGGCAATTCATCAAAGTTCACAGGGAGAAGACAATATGGCGGTTTACGGGAATTGCCAGAAATTCAAGGATTGAAGACTGACATGAACATGTTCAAATCAATCTGGGGCCTAATGTTGAGGATATAACCACTGAGGGTAAACCGCCCAGGAGGGGCCGGTTCACCTTCAGCTATACTGAAGCCCAAGGAAACCCAGAAGATGGCGCTTTACGGATGAAGCTTAGAGGCCCAGAGCCCGCAGGCGATTTAGGGCCCATGATAGTAAACTGCCATGATTGTATCAACTTGCATTGTAAGATAAGAAAGAAGAGACCGAGGTGGACACTTGTATGAGCCAGCCTCGGGACTCTGTAGACCGGCCGGGGTCCTCCTAAGTATATAAAGGGGTGACCCGGCAGCGGTTCAGGGATAGAGAACAACAAATCGAAGCCAGACAAAGCGGATTCGCTCCCTGGCCTTCGAAACCCCAGCAATACTAATCACAACTAGACGTAGGCTTTTACCTTCATCGAAGGGGCCGAACTAGTATAAAACTCTCGTGCCCCCTTGTCCGGTTTAACCCCTTCAAGCTAACCCGTAGTGATGGCTCCACGACTAAGTCCTTTCATGAGGACATCTGCTGTGACAATTCCACGACAGTTGGGGTTAGAAGGGGTGTAGCTGGTTCTCTATCCAACTTGGTAGGGGTACAATCTGCGAGTCTCTGGGTTATGTGTGGTGGATCTGGTCCTTGGGCAAGTAGAACCGTGGTTCTATCTGCATCAACTGGTAGCACTATCTTTTCTGAAGACCATGTTGTTACTCCCTTAGATACAGCCATCACGCTCTCCAATTCAAATGGCTGATAAACAAGACAAGTAATTGAAAGTATAGACATTGTATGATAGACAGGTGCAATGGATAGTGGGGAATAAAAGAGGGCATGAAATAATTCATATTTATGTTGTCTAACCAAACAGGATAGCATGACACAATTTCACATATATGATGGCTAACTAAACAGGATAGCATGACACAATTTCACATTATGATGGCTAACTAGAAAAGATGGAAAGACATAGTTCAAAATATGAGACTATGTAAACAGGATAACATGACATAACTATAGAATGTGTTTATTAAATAGGTTGGCATGCCATAATTCACATACATTCATGGATAGAAAGCCATAATTCAAAATATGATGACTGTAAACACTAAACAGGATGAGATGATATAACTATATGATGTCTTTATTAAATGGGTTGCCATGCCATAATTCAGATAGATGATGTGTATGTACTATGTAAAAATGATGGCATGATATGATTCAAATATATTATTTATATAGTAAGCAAGTAAGCAGATGGCAATCCATATATGATGTAAAAACTAAGCAATGCAAGACAACATGCATGACATGGGTAATATAACCCTGCCAAGTTTGAGCATAGACCTCAGGGGGAAATAGGACTGGTCATCAGTCTCTGAATCCTCCTCTGAGGAGCTCTCTGTAACTAGCATGATGTCTGCTTCAGCAGGTAGCATTGTCTACTCTGAATACCTTGTTTTCACTCCAGATACTTCCAACACAGCTTCAAATGGCTGATGCACAGGAAGAGTAGTTGAATATACAAACATTGTCGACAAATGGAACACGTAATACAAAAAAATGATAGCATGATATAATTCACATACATGATGATTGGCTAAACAACATGATAGCATTGTATAATTCACATATATAATGTCTTGCAACAAGACGGCAATGCATAATTCACATATAAGATAATTAGACACTAAACAGGTGGCATTCACACAAAGCATGTCTAAACTAATCAAATGACATAGCAATGCGAGACACCATAAGCACGATATGAGCAACATAACCGTGCCAAGTTAGAACATACACCTCAGGGGGGGAATAGGACTGGTCATCTGTCTCTGAATCCTCCTCTGAGGAGCTATCCGTAACCAGCGAGATATGCGCTTCGTCAGATAGCATAGTCTGCTCTGAAGACCTTGTTTTCACTCCAAAATTTGCCATCACCGTGTCAAATGGCTGATGCACACGAAGAGCAGTTGAATGTACTAACATTGTTGACAAATGTAATATGTAACAAAAAAAAGGATGGCCTGATATAATTTACATATAATATGACTGACTAAGCAGGATGGCATTGCAAAATTCACATATATGATGCCTGGCTAAACAAGATGGCGTTGCATAATTCACATAAACGATGAATAAACTAAACAGATGGCATTCACACAAAGGATGTCTAAACTAAGCAGATGACATATTTGATGTATAAAGTAAGCAATGCAAGACACCATATGCATGATATAACCAACATCAGCATGCCAAGTTAGAGCGAAGACCTCAGGGGGTAAATAGGAGTTGTCTTCTCCTTCTGAATCCCCCTCAGAACAGATATCTTCCTCTTGATTACAATCTGAAATGCTTGGAGGGGGGCTGCCTTTGCGCCTACCATGGAGTGACATCTGCATGAAATTTTATTGCCACGCAAGGCTCGTCTCTTTTGCTCTACATGTTCAGTTCCATTGTTTACAATAACTGTCATGCATAGGAATAAAATATAGTGAGATTATGTAAGGAGTGCATGCAGAAATCCAGAGTGATGGTAGCAACCTGTGGATAGACCCAAAACCAATAATAGCAGGAAGATAATGGCTTCAGTTAAAAAATACAGATAATGGCTTCTTTAATGTTTATTTCCCACCTAACATGAAACTCATAGTAGGCACCGGAGATTAACCAGATAGTAGATAGAGGCCCCGATATGTACCCCACAACCATTTAAAAACTCAAGTTTGACCATTAGTTTGGAGCTGACTCAGAGTCTAATCGGTGAACAGGACGATAAAGTAGCATGTAATATTAAGCGATGCATAACGTAAGCAGACTTGAAAGAGTGCGACCTCTCTTGCGGACCCGTGTAGTCCTCGAGGTCATCTGCTCGGTTGATGATGGTAATGTAGTTTTCATGGCTGCCAGCAGAGGGGAGGAAGATCTGAGGTGGCGAAAGACAGTCTGGAGGCCCGATCCCTGCTGTGCTGGACCCTTCTGTCATTGCAGCAGCTGAGCTGGGGTGGACGACGGCGCAGTAGGAGCGGGACAAACCACGTAAGGTTTTCTTTGACAACTATTTGTGAGAGAAGTAATTCTATAAGGGCTCGTTTTAATTGGAGAATTCCAACAATGCAGGGATAGGAAATAGACAGGAATAGGATAGGAATGCACGTGCAAAACAGAGAATTTAAAAACACAGGATTTCTGCCAATCTAGGTGTTTGATTCACAACAATTGGAAGATCACAGGATGCAAAGAAGCATGGTGAGATTAAGTCAAACCACTAGAAAATGTATGGTTATAATGCTATTATGCTACTATCTCTTAGTCTTGTGCTTCATGAATAGGAATTTCAAAATTAGGACAAGTGAAAATTAAAATTCCTACGTTTTTTCTTTCAAGGAGACACTAAAGGAACAAATCCGTGTGCTCGGTGGACAATATATATAACATGTAGAGTAAAAAAGAGATGCAACAAGTGTACAACCTCTTTGGCGAACCCATGTCGATCTCAGCGTGATTGGGTTGGCCGGTGAGGATGCTCCGGCTGACTTTGCTGTCGGAGGAGGGGAAGAAGATCTTAGGCGTCTCGAGATGGAGCCCTAGGTACTGCTCCGCTGTGATGGAGCGTTTCATCGTTGGAGCAGCTCCAGTGAGTTGTACGACGCCGAGGCTGAAGCAGGACAAGAGAGACAACGAACAACGTTAACCTGAGTGGAATTCTAATAGCATCTCCAATACATGACGTAAAATACATAACCACAAAGTGCTAGATGTAAAATACATCAGCCGCTCATATCTGAACTTAGCTG
Source organism: Triticum urartu (assembly GCF_003073215.2). NCBI lineage: Eukaryota > Viridiplantae > Streptophyta > Magnoliopsida > Poales > Poaceae > Triticum > Triticum urartu. Next base: position 304,432,724 of record NC_053023.1, read on the forward strand.
TCGAAACTGAACTTAACTATCGAAACTGAATTTTACTGTCGAAACTGAACGCACTCGCAAGGTGAGGCTACACGTTGGTTGACTGACTTTTTCATCTCTAGTCAGTCGATTTTGGAGCTGTTGGATACGAAATCAAGGGCCTGCGGTTCATCTTCAACCTCCACCCCCCTGAGACTCCAGCCACCACCGGCCAAACAGCAGCCCCCCGCCGCCCGCGGCCGGCGGTGCGCCACCCCGCCCGCCCGAAAAACACTCCCCACCACCGGTCCGCCGCCGCCCCGTCCATCCCTCTAGGCCCACCGTGCTGAGCTTTTTCTTCGCTGATCCCCATGCCACCGCCTCGCCAACACCCCGCCACCACCGGCGACCACCGCCACCATCCTGAATCCTAAGATAGATAGTGGGGTACCTCTCCGGCGAGCCCCCCTCCCTACTGCGGCTGGTTCTTCCTTCACACGAGTGAGCCCCCACCCCCTGAAAATCGACTGACCCAAAAGTCGATTCAGTCGACTGAAGTGTAGCTAAACCGGAGCACCATCGCAAGCAAGAGCGAGAGCAGTAGCGCGAGCAAGAGCAATAGCAAGAGCAGACCAGGCAGGGGACCGAGAGCTAAAGCATTAGCAAGTCCTACTGATGTGGACGTCGCCGCCGAGGGAGCGACACCATGGAGGAAGTGGCCGGCGACGCCGCCGTGGATGGAGCCACGCCGTGTCGGCTCGGGACCGAGCGCCGACAGCACCGTGAGATCGAATCAAGAAGAAAATGCGGCGATTAGTGTACAACCTCTTTGGTGGCGCCGATTAGGCCGCAGCTTCATCCAAGGAAACGGTGCTGATGACGCTCTTCCGGTGGTGCAGGTGAAGACGGTGGTGTGGGAATGGAGGTGGCGCGAAAGACGAGGGGAACATCGGGGCAGCTCCTTCGAGGTGGAGGAGGGGTGGCTGAACCAGCGGTACGATGAGATTGACAACGGATCCTCATCTGGTACGGTGGATGAGGGACGTCGAGGTGTTGCTGTGGACGACGTCATCGGGGAAGAGGCTCCGGCTGGGTGGCGGACGGAGCTGGGTGTGGGGTTTCGTCGCGGGTTTTCGCGGCCTCGGTGTACAAATGGGTGGGCGGATGGGATGGCAGTGGGGAACCATGGCTTAGAGACGCGCTTGTCCGAAATGTGGGGTAAGTTACGAAAGTACCCCCACGGATTTCAGGCGGTTCTTTCGGTTCAGGGGTACCATGGGCATTTCGCGTGTCGGGATTTCACAGGAGGTGGGAGTTTTCGCGCGCGTTGTAATTTCGGAATAGCAAGGCCCGGGTTGAGATGGAGGGAGTTGTCGGAGCACAACAAGACAAATATATATCTTAAATATTTTGGGCTAACAAGGCGCGGGTTGAAATTTTCGGACAAGCCTAACGTGTATTGTACCAAATCAATGCGCACTACAAATTTCATTCAAAATTTTGAATTCATGTTATGTTCAATTAAAATATTTCACTACATGTATAATGCATGCAACCTACTACTCAAATGAGCGTTTTAGTGCATTCCAAACATATATACTACCGCTTCAATATGAACTAAATTTGAATTTGTTTCTGTATTTGAATAAGATCTACATAATGCAATGATTGTTGTGCACTACAATTAGTCTCGAGTTACATATGAACTGTGTGTACTATATGAACTCGAACTAGATTTTTTGAATCCACTTTATTTTGATTTCAAATCAAATTACATTTCTAGATCTAGCTAGATCTTCATAATCTAAACCATGTCTCATATGTATAATGTGTTTATCACATTATGTATGGTGCCCCGCCCCCTACGCCTACAAGTATTTAGATGTGAGTTGCAAACACCACACATTACCACAAATTCAAATAAAATGTGAGAATGTTCGATATATAGTATTGTTTAGATTGTTCGATATTTAGTTGTAAGCTGCAAATGCCACACATTATCACAAATTCAAATAAAATGTGAGATTGTTTGATGTATAGTATGGTTTAGATTGTTCGGCATTTAGCTATGAGTTGCAAACGCCATGCATTATCACATTATGGTATAACATGTGCACAGCACGTGTATCACCGCTATATTCATGCATGCAATGTTTAAAACACTATGATCTCCTATTCAAATATATGAATCCGCTTTCATATCAAATTATGATCTTTGTTAGTCTCTTACACCCACACAATCCTCTAACCTTTGTAGGTACCACTAACTTTCTCTCGTGCATGCACACGCCCTCCTCGCCCTCCACCTCCCTCGGCATTCTATACACCGGGCACATTCATTTTTTTCTTTAGGTCGTTCTCCCAGAGTCTCCACAACTCCTTTTCGACACACACCGATCTATGAACCTCTCCAGCGATGCCTGCCTACAACATACACACACACACCTTCAATCTCCTCCTTTATGTGTCATTGCCTCGTGTCTCTCATACGGTCAGACACACGTGTAAACTCTCGCCCCTCTTTTCATCGATCTCACAACCGCACACTCCTCCCCCTATCTAGCTAGTAGTTGGGCCTCTCGCACCAGCTCCTCGCTCCATTCTCTCTGTCTATCCGTCTCGCTGGGCCTTATATGCCTCTGACAAATGGACATACACCGAGCGATCTCTTGCTATACATATAGCTAGCTAGGTCCTTATAACTCGTTTTTACCCACACGTCAATCGATCTACCTCATTAGTTGTGTCTCTCCCTTCCTCCGACAAACAACAATTGATCTACCGATCTAGTTAGGTTTGCTTACCAAACACATGGTTCCCCTTCATCATCCATGGATGCGTCCTGATAGATCTATCACGCACAGGCACACAAAGAAACACATCCCCACTCTTATTGATAACATTGCAGTTCCACCCTCAGTTTGTCTAGTAGGCCTCTCCCACCATCTTTGAGAAGCAACTCCATCACGCATCCAGCACTCTACCCCTCTCCCTCCCTCTCCCTCCATCTGTCTCTCCTCTCTCTCTGTCCCATCATATTTGCCGTCCTTCAGTTATGTATGGATGTTGACCGATCTCCCTCAAGACATAGCTAGGTCCCTCCTTCTCAACACATATATGAGTCGTTCTAACTCTATAGTTAGGCCTCTGCCTACCCCTCCCCCCACCCCCTCCCCCCCACACACACCGATACGTCGAGCGCTCTAGTCATGTCTCCCCGCCACACACAAACTTGACATGTGCCCTCTGACATTCTGGTAGGCCAGTCGCCCTATATCTTTGACTTGCACACACACACAATTCCGATGGCTCTCTTCATCGATCTCGCACCCACCGACTTGATCCTCTCTTCGACTCTATCGATAGCTATGACCCTCCCTTTTTTCTCGTGAATTGCCCGACCCTCTATGTATGATATGGATAGGCCTCCATTTCACACATATTGCATGCAAAATTTTGTTTGAGATGTCATCGACACATATTCCCACAAATAATTCACGAAATCAACCCCCCACCCCACCCCCACCCCACCCCAAAACAAAAAACACTCACGAACGCGGTTTGTATCTCTCACACACACCCACGTAGGTGGGGGACGTGCACGAAGAGAAGAGGTGCATGCACGACGAACATACTCCCGTCTCTTTCCCAACCACACCCATGCAGGTACACGGTGGAGCTCATTTCTGTACGAAAAAGGCAGCCCATGTGGTAATTTGGCATTTGTACTGGTTTTCCACTTGGTGGAGGGAGGATCGTCTACCACGGGTGAACAAACAAATTGCGACTTGACGTGTTATGTTAAAAAAAGAGGCAAACCATGTGGGGCCTACCTTAGAGGCAAGGCTCTATACACTGGAGTACTTTTGATGTGTCCCGTCAACTCGCAGAACGAAGAGAAGCTTGCTTAGTACGCCATCTCCCCCGTACCTAAATATAAGTCTTTGTAGAGATTTCACCATGAACCACATGCGGATGTATATAGATGCATTTTAAGTGTAGATTTATTCATTATGTTCCGTATGTAGTGGAATCTCTAAAAGACTTATCTACTAGTAATAGCTAGCCGCCACTACTAGGAATTCTCTATCCTCTCCTTGAGCCACATCATCAAAATTGATGTAGCCATTAGATGAAGTAAATCAGTCCATAATAGCAATCTGATCTAGACGTTGAGAGGCTCCGCACTAAGCCACATGCAAGCAAGGATGCAAGGATATAGTGGCGGCATGTGAGTGAGTTTTAAATTACATCAACATGTCTGCATGCAAGGATGCACCGGTAGCATGCATGTAAGTGAGCTTTTATGTCCCATTAACATGTCAAAAAGAAAAATATAATCCCATTATGCAGTAGGAGTTGGCTGATCTATTTTCCTTACGTGGATGATCTAAATGATGATGGGAGTTTATTTAGTTTGGCAACCACATTTGTCATGCGGTTATAGAGTTTTTTTAGTTCTATGAAATCGATAATTTTGCGCAGAGAGATATACCGCTGTTCCGCGGCAACGCGCGGGGACTCATCTAGTAATATTTAGGAACGGAGGGAGTACTATGTAAAGAGTTAGGTGTCGCACGGTGATAGTGTGAGGTGGGCCACGTAATCACTAAGCCTGCGTGTTTTCTCTGCTCTTGCATGCCTCCACTGTAAGAATGGAGAAAATTGTAATCTAGTAGTAGTACTCCCTCCGGTCCTTTTTACTCTGCGTATTAGGTTTGGGTCAAGTCAAAGTTTGCAAAGTTTGACCAAATACATATTAAAACATATCAACATTTACCATGCCAAATATATATTCCATGAAACTACATTTCATAATGAATCTAAAGATATTGATTTGACATTGTAAATCTTGATACCTTTTTCTATAAGTTTGGTCAAAGTAGAGATGCTTTGACTTCACACAAAACTTATATGAAAACTAAAAAGGACCGGAGGGAGTACCTCCTTTCGCTGAAAGTGTGGGACATCCAGCAGTCCTACCACCTCAGTAATAAAGACCAATGAGCCATCAAATCACATAGACCCAGCAGTAAGTTGGATAGATGAAGCAACCATCACTCTTGAGCTAGTGAGAGGTCGCGTCCGCTCTGCCAGGGCATGAATTCGGCACCGATTCTTTGGAGCGGCGCTGACCGTTTCGGGCGGGAAGCGCGCGCGGGCGATGGAGGGGATTTGGGTGGGGCAGGCTGGTCAGGAGCGGGCGTGGCAGCTGTCCGCATGTCCCTACTGGTCTCGCCTAGAAACTACAGGATGCACCACTCTCGCGGCTAAAATCGTACACTACACAACATCTCTCGGTAGGAGTAGGTCGATCTGTTGCTCTCTCTAACACACACATGTTGTTAAACACACACACACACGCACACGCACCCACCTTGGTCCCGTTGCACCTTCTAACGTGACTTATTACACCTAGATGGAGGGAGTAGTAAGTATACGAGATACGGCGGCACACTGACTTAAGTTGAATACAAGTGTCCAAAATTTGTGTGCATGTTATAATAAGGACTCACTTAAATTAGTACGTGAGCGAACAGAGGGATCAAGTGGACAGTGGTCCCGAGCAGTAGCGAGATGTGTGAGGTAAGAAACACCGCTGGCGCTTTTAATTTTTCTTATTAATTTTTTTGTTTCACACTCTAACTGGTGGGACCCAACGTACTACGTGGAGAGAGGTAAGGTGACTAAGGCTGCATTATTTCTGCACCATTGTGGATAGTCTTACCACCAAAGCCACATGACAAGATTATGATTGAAATCCCAATGACTCCCACACACACAAAAAAACACGGCATGCTTGTCACACGAATGTAGGAATGTATAAAAGGTTATTTCCCTCTCGTTGGACATAACGGGAGGGTTGTGTAGCTGGTTAGCCTGTTCGCTCATCAAACTTCAGGTCTCGGTTTCGATAACTACACTTGAGCATAATTTGTGCCAGGAGGATTCTTTGACTAGTCAAAATGTTTTCTAGGGTTTGCACGCTTCACACTCTTTCTCGAGTATATATATACACGCTGGAGCCTCAGCGCTTGTAGTTGCTCTCTTCACACTCTCTCGCCCTCTCCTGCTGGAGCCTCAACGCTTGTAGTTGCTCTCTTCACACTCTCTCGCCCTCTCCAGATCTAAACAAGACTTCATTGGCCTCTCTCTCCCTTCACTACTGCTCAAAGAGCCGGCAGGATCCATCCGCCAGGAAGGGAAGGAGGCTTAACGCTGTCGCCGTCGGCGAGGGACTACCGGCGCAGTTGTTCACTTTCCACCCAGTGGCGGCGCGGGAGGGCCTCCGACCCCTTCTTCTTTGCCGCCGTCCCGTCGCCCACCGAACCACACCCCAAGACCCTTAAGGTATAATTTACTTACTCCACATGCATTGCTCTAGCTGCATGTATACCATGTATCTTAGGACGTAGTTCAAAGAGGAAAGGAGTGGGGGGAAGTAGTGGGAAAGGTTGTATATAGCATGAATCTAGGACGTGGTCCAAAGAGGAAACGAAGGGGGAAATTTGTATAGCATGAATCTAGGACATGGTTCAAAGAGGAAAGGAATGGGGGAAAGTAGTGGGGAAAGTTGTATCGCATAAATCTAGGACGTGGTTCAAAGAGGAAAGGAAGGGGTGAAACTACTAGTTCAAAAAGGAAAGGAAGGGACAAGGCTATATAGTTTGAGCAGGACTAAATTTGCTGCGCTCACATAGGGAAAGGTGTCTAAATATAACAAAACTGGGACCAACACAAATATGCTCCTTGGTTTTTTGTTCTTTGTTGCAACAGACTGTGCATGACCACAGTACATCAGTAGATGCACATGGTGCTAGTGCGTCCACTGTCACGTGCAACTCATTAGCTGTTGTTAATCTAAGGCCCTGTTTAGTTAAAAACTCCCTAGTCTCTACCTGCTTGGTTCCAGGGAATAAACATGGACTAGAGGTTATTAAATGACATGCTGAAAGACCATGTTACCCCTAGTAATGAACTAATAGAGACAAGGTGCGATGCGTGGCAGGGGCAACTGTTGGAAAAAGTCCCAAAAAGACTCCCTCGGGGTCTTCTTTCTTTAGTCCCAAATTGCCCACTTTTAGTCCCTAAAAGCCTCTCCTATTTGGTTTAGATGGGACTGACACGGAGTTTTTTTAGTCCCTACACCAAAATGTCCCTGTAAACAAACACCCTATAATAATGCCGCTGGAAAATTGATGCAATGCCATAGTTAAAAGAAAATTACATGTTTAATGAATTTTATTGTTAATATAATCTCTATGTTAATATTAATCAATGCCACCGTTTGCTAAATGCTATTGTCTTGCTTTCTTTCCCATTTAGATAAGGTAGATGCTTCTTTTTGTTGTCTTCTGTGTCATCCATCGTTATTGACCACTAATTGTTTCCTTTGCACCTCTATGTAAACAGGGTTATCTACTTCACCTCGTTGCCATTGTGACCTTTTGTTGCACTACACAAAACACTTTTGTTTGAAGAGTGTTTTGTGCAGTTCAACCAAAATGTCACACCGACAATGTTGCTTGATTGCTTGATCTTAGTGGAACTGCGCCAGAGGAGATCTTACTTCCTATCTGTTAAGGCGAATTTGGTTTAGATCTTCTTCTTGTGAGTTGTTTTAATTCCGCATCATGAGAGGTCAGTACTAGCCTTCTTTCACATGATTCTGCAGTGTGCTTTCATATGTTGTGCTACTTGTATGATAATGTTGCTTGATTTTAGTGAACTATACAAATGGAGACAAGACTTCCAATATGTATGTGCACCATAATATCCCGTTGAGGTAAGATAAGGATATTTCACAACTACTGGCCTGCATTTTGCCACTTTCATCAGAAAATTAAGTTTAGTACTATGCTTGTGCTCCCTAATTGACATGCCAAATCATACATTGAAGGAGAAGCTTGTCTGTTATTGAACCAAGTGATGAAGGGGAAGAACAACCGGAAGAAAAACAAAAATCAACTCCCGGTGCTGTAATGAAGCACTAGAACTGTGATGACACAAGCAATGATATAGTTTTGCATCTTAATTTATTGCTATGGCTGGAACGAGCAATTGTTTTGCCACTAATTTGATGCCACTCTTAATGTAATATGTAATTATCTCTACTTTTGCCAACAGGGATCTTCTTTGAAGATACCATATATTTTAGTGGAACTGCACAAGAAGATGTTGGAAACATTAAACTAATTGAGGAGTATATAGTAAGCATGGCCATCATCGTAGATAGCAAAAGATGGTTCTGGAGAAGTGCTTCATCTGTATGCTCTACACAATAAGCCTCCTGACAAAGGTTGGTACTCGCCCACTGATTTCATCCATATGATTGAGCTTTGTCATCTCTATTGGTGTTGTGCTACTGTTTAGATACTGTCATGAAAAAGTGGTATTGTCCTTGAGAAGTGCTTCATCTGTGCTGTTTTAAATATTTTCTTTCCTTTTTTTTGAGTAAACAGGGAAGCTAGCATTTAGTAGTCCTCTTGTCTTTGCACAATAGGATCATCTTCCTCTGAAGCAGAATATGGAGTATGTGAAGTGACTAGTTCCAATTATGCCAGGATGAAGAAGCCATGTCTATCTTATCATCAGAAGGAGTAGTTGAAGTATGGTTACATTACTCCCCACAAGACCAAACTAACTTCAGCTCAGAAGGACTGACAAATCTCCAATTTTTTTGCTATGATGCGCGAGTACAATGTTGTTCTAGGATTATTTCTGGTGAGTTCCATTTTTCTAAAAGTTTGCTCTACATGGACCATGTATGTGCCTGTTGAAACTGTCAATTCACAGTATAGTTTGCTTTATACAAATCACTTTTTTGTATTTGTGCAAACAGGGGTGCTCAGCTTGATTTCAATGGGAACTACACAAAATGTTCATGAATACATCGAATCATTCATTTCCACCACAAGAAAGGAGGTGCCGATAAGTTCAAGGCGTTGCAACATATAAGGGCGAAATCATACAAGCTACGCGTGAATTTGGTTGATTTTGGTGGAACTGCACAAAAAGAACAACTGGTTTATTTAGCACGAGGTGCCATGTCAATGTCCGAACTGATGGCAAACCCTGCCCATTCCACAATCGTAGGCATTTGATATTTTGGAATGGGACAACCTTGTCAAATTTTGCTCATTGATTTTAGCAAGACATGCGTTTGATATTTTTGAATGGTACACCCTTTGCTGTCAGCAGTGTCGATCAATTTTTTCTTTATTCTTTAGTTGTGAAGTAAATATTGCCTCTGACATGTGAGTCACTAAGATGCATAATCATTGATTGTTTTAAATGTTCTCTATGAATTGCCAAGCCTGTGTGTTTGATTGCAATGTACAGAAACGCTAAAAAGCTGCTCAAACTCTTCATACTCCTTCTGTTCCTTTTTACTTCGCACATTGTGAAAGTGCATACTTTTTCATATAAGATTGGTCAAAGTAGAGATACTTTGACTGCAGACAAAACTTGTATGCAGACTAGAAAGGACCGGAGGGAGTACATGTGCAACTGCTGCAAACGAGGTGATCACCCTGGGAATAATGCTAGTACGTATTGTTTTGCATGTTCATCCAATGCCAGTGATACAGGAATTCGAACTAATCGAAATAAATTCATTCATACACGGTCAGATTTCATATAAACATGCCAGATTTCATTACATTTCATACATTCTTCAACTAAAAAGGGGTGCGCTAGAGGTATAATTAATTAACCGAAGCTACCCACCTGTGTCCCACTGAGCCGAATAGAAGCTTCAGTGACTTAACTGCAGGTGCAGTTGCATAACTGACATGTGGCCTGTTGGGCCCACGTGTCAGTCAACCAACTGCACCAGCAGTTAAGTAGAAGCAGCGTTCTTCTCCAGCGCAGCTCTCCGACTCCACGTCGCCGCCAAGAAGCTAACCGGCCGTCAATGGTCAACCCACCTAGCTTAGCTTCAAACGGAGGGTAGCAGTGGTGGCCTTATTTGGACCCGAGCGGCGGCGACCTACCGTGTTCTACTCTTCCTTGTTTTCTGTGTGGCGCGGCCTCGTTGGCAGCGGGGCCGGGCCTCGGCGGAGCCGGCGATGTCCTCTGTCTCGTTGCCGGCAGGGTGGGGCCTTGGTTGACCGGTGATATCCTCTGCCTCGTTGTTGGTGCCGCGGGGCCTCGACGGAGCAGCGCCTCGTCAACGCCAGCGGAGCGGGGACTCGTTGGAGTCGGCATTGTCCTATGCCTCGTCCTCGATCTCGCCAAACAGCACCTTGCCCGCTTCATCGCCCTCTTTGCTAGCCTCTTTGTAGGCGGCCGTAGCCTCCGCCACCTGCATGCGGTACCGCCAGCGCTCGAGGCAGCCCTTGCAGGCGGAGCGGTACGAGTCGAGCAGTGCCTCCTGCTCCGCGAGGATCGGCTCCTCCGCCTGCAGGTGCTCCTGGAGGAGATGGTGGTTGTAGGCGGCGTCGGCCTACACCTCCCGGAACTGCTGCTCACGCATCTGCCTCACCCTGTCCACATATTGGGCACGGGCGTCACCGATGGTCATGGTGCAATGCACCGAAGAGGACGGCGCGGAGGAGGGGGTTGGCGCCGGATCGTCGACTACCATGTTCTCCATTGGAGCTGACCGGCCCCCTCACTGCTTCCTCCCCTGCTCCTCCTTTGTCCTGCACGGGAGCACAGGAGTGGGAGGAAGGAGACAAACTCTCGTGCCCCCTCCCCCTACGCCTGGGCCCCGCCTGTAAGTAGCTCCAGCCACGGGTCCACGTGCATAAGTGTAGACGGGTTTCTCCTAGGTACGCTTTCCTGTCTCGAAAACGTATTTCCAATCTACTTTGGTTAAGAATACGCTTTTTGTTTCAGAAAACGTACTTCCCCTTATGCGCTTTCAGTTTTTGCTCCCACGGACCCGTTGGTGATGAAAATATCCATAGATTTGTCCCTGATCTTCAACTCCTTACAACTTCTCAACCGTAACTCCGATCGAGTTGAAACCAGCGCTCACTTCTTCGTGTCGTCGAGCTCTATGTTTTGGTAACATTTTCACTAGGTGGTCTCATAGTGAAAAAGGCTCCGGCTGGGCAGCGGTGAGGTGGCGGATGGAGGAGGGTGGGGTTTCGCTGCTGGAACGGAGAGGTTATGGCGGCCTGGGATTTCGAATGGCAAAAAGTAGGCGATGGGAGGGGGAACCATGACTTAGGGACGCGCTTGTCCAAAATGTAGGGTGTGTTACAAAAGTACCCCCACCGATTTGACCTAGTGGCCCTTTTGGCTCAGGGTTAGAAGGGGGATTTCGCATGTCGGGATTTGCCAGCTGGAAGGAGTTTTCGCACGCGTTGTAATTTTGGGATAGCAGGGCGCAGGTTGTGAAGGCGCCAGTTTTGGGAGCACGATATCTGAATTTTCGGGATATAACAAGGCGCGGGTTAAATTTAGGAACAAGCCTAACGTGTAATATTGTACTTGTACGTACCAAATCAATTCGCTCTTCCCTCAACGGAAAAGACGAAAAAATAAAACTATTCACACCACACAAAGAGAGAGTCTTGTCCCGTTTTACTATACAAAAGCTATTCAAAGCTACTCCCTCCTTCCATCTATATAGGGTCTAATGCGTTTTTTGAGGCTAACTTTGACCAAATACTAGAGCAATAATATATGACATGCAACTTACACAAAGCACACCGTTAAATCCGTGTGTGAAAGGAGCTTTCAATGATATAATTTTCACACTGTGCATGTCATGTACTATTAATCTTGTCAATAGTCAAAGGCGGTCTTAAAAAAGGCGTTACGCCCTATATAGATGGAAGGAGGGAGTATGAATCCATGTTATGTCCAATTAAATTTTTTTGCTGGCTGTATAATGTATGTAACCTACTCATACCAACATTTTAGTGCATTCCAAATGTCTATACTACCGCTTCAATTCAAACTAAATTTGAATTTGTTTCTCTATTTCAATAAGAATCTACAATCATGATTTTTGCCAACTTCAACCATCATTCGTGTATTACCTTAACAACACACCACAAGATTAGTATAGAGATAGATATGAACTATGTGTACTATATGAACTCGAATTCAATTTTTTAATACACTTGATGTTGATTCCAAATAATAGTAAATTTGATGTACTAACTATATATTCATAATCTAAACCATGTTCCATACATACACCATGTTTATCACACAAAGTATAGTGCCCCGCCCCCTACATTATGACAAGTATTTAGCCCTGAGCTGCAAAAGCCACACATTAGCCCAAATTATAATCAATGGTCTACATTATGATATCTTCTTCAAGTATCCGTATCCACTTTTTTATAATGAATTATGATATTTGTTCATCTTCTACACCTTCATGATCCTCTTATCTTTGTAGGTAGCTAGTGCTAACTTTCTATCGTGCATGCACACACCCGCCCCCCTCTCAACCACTGTCGGCGTCCCCTCCATCGCGCACGTTCATTATTTCTCATTAGGTCGTTCACCTGCGATGTGTGTAGGCCCCCCGGCTCCTTCTTTCCGGCACACACCGGTTGATATACCTCTCTAGCCAAGTGTGCCTACCACAAACACATACTTCCTATCTTCTCTTCTCACCGTCCCAGCCCCCCTATGTCCAATATGATTCCACGCAGGTGCACACTCCCGCCCCTCTTTTCATCGATCTCATACTCGCACACTCCTCCCCCTCGACATGGTAGGCCTCTCGCACCACCTCCTAGCCACACCCCTCTCCCATGTCTATCTCTCCGGACATTATTTGCTTCTAACACATGCATGCATGTATACGTACTGTTCTCCCTACATATAGCCAGGTTGATTATAATTCGTTTTGCCCACGCACCGATAGACTTACCTCACTAGTTATGTCTCTCCCTTTCTCGGGCACACGATGGTTAATCTTCCTATGTAGTTACGTATGCTTACCACAACCATATCATCTCCCCTCATCATCCTTGCATACCTCCCGACCCATCTCTCACACGCACGTGCATAGACAAACAGACATCCCCCGCCCTCTCTTATTTATATTACACTCGTACCCTCCGTTTGTCTAGCAGGCCTCTCCCCACCATTTGTGAGATGCCACACCATCACCAACCCTCCGACACTCTACCTTTGTCTTTCTCCCAACCTTATTCCTCTGCTACACATATCCATGGATGCTGATCGATGTCCCTCAATACATAGCTAGGTCCCTCTCCTTCCCCACACATATACTAGTTGATCGGTCTCTGCCCCCCCCCCCACACACACCGATAGTCGAACGTTGTAGGTAGGTATCCATGCCACAGAGAAAAGCTGCACCTCTTCCCTCTCAAATTCCAGTAGGCCAGCCACCCTGTATCTTTGATGCGGACAAAACACAAATTTGATTGCACTCTTTATCAATCGCGTAGCCACACAATTCATCCATGTTTTCAATTCTATCGATATCTCGCGTCTATGACTCCGTTTCACACATATTGCATATGTTACGTTTCTTTGTTAGAGATATCATCTACACATTGCCTCTGTTTTGCACAAACCATCTCTCTCACACCCACCCACATACATACCTACACCTAAAGAAGAGGTGCACGCAGGACGCATGTACTCAAGTCTAGTTCCCTGCCACACCCACGCGGGTACATGATGGAGTTCGTTTCTGTACGAAAAGGCAGCCCACGTGATAATTTGACGCGTGTAGCAGTTGTTTACTCGAAGGAGGCTCAGGTACCACGCCTAGACGGAACAAAGTTCAACTTGACGCGTTAGCATTAAATAAAGTTATATATTCCTCAATGGCACGTACAGAATATAAAACGATTGTTGTGGGGAAAATGGAAAAATCCGCTGCACAATATAGAACGGAGCCTGCCTGCCAGGGTTTGTCTCTCGTCACACTATCTCACACAAGGCGGTGGTGGCCTCTCTCTCACACCACTGGTCAGTGATCCGGCCACATCCCATCGCTGCTGGAAAGGGAAGATGTGCATCATTTCTCCATTCAACAGCGTTGAGGCAGCACGTCCCGATCTGAGGTACTCGTCGTTCTCTCGGACCAAACTCCAGCGTGGTAGGGCCTTCGCCACTTGCTCGCTGCCACAATATGGGTAGATTTCAGCCGCCGGCGCCCTCCTAGTAACATCCCGACGACCCTGAGGTACAACTTCCTCCGGCCTTGCTCCACTACCCATCTTCCCATGTTGCTGCATGTGAATCTTCTTTAGTTGTTTGCTTAAAATGTATCTCGGCTGGCGTACTTTCCATCTTGCAATGTCATCCTCAAACCATTTTGATAAACCACCATGCTGCTATCTTTCCCTTATTAAATGGAATATACTTTTTTTTGTCGGCGTATGTGTCTTCCACTCATGTTATTGGGCAGTAATTGTTTCCTTTCTACCTCCTTTTGCAAACAGGGTTATCCATTTTCACCTTGCTGCTACTACGACCTTTCTACCTCACTTTTTTGTTAAGAGTGTTTTGTGCAGTTCCACCAAAATGTCACACGGGCAACGTTTTTACATTTCTGTGGGACTGCAGAAAGGGAGATTGGTTTTGCCATCATCCTCATCCAACTCCGTGCCTAATCTTCTCCAACAAGTAGTTAGTCCTAAAGAGAGATCGTGGAGGTGATCGGCTTCTATTTTTGTGTGTGTTATGTTTCATCATCTAGTTCCACAATTATTGTAATCAGACTGACCGGATATCTTTGCAAACAGGGATGGTCCACTCGATTTTAGTGGAGCTGCACAAAATGATCGGATTGTGGTATCCTCCATACATCTCTTTTTTGGCTATAGAGCTGGGTGAAACTAGCTGCCAAGTAATGAACACTATGCCCAGGAAATGTTGCCATGCCTATGAACAACATCGATCAATTATATATTTTTCTTCATTTGTACACCTTCTCACTACTTTGTCGTTAGTTGTGATGTGAATATTGGTGCTAATCTTTGAACCATTGAGATGCATTAGCACCCATGGTAGTTTCATTTGTATTTGGTGGAATGTTGTAACGAGATAATCTTGACGCAAGAGGACACATGAATCCTAAATTGAAACCTTTTTCTTCCTGCGGGAACCAAAGTTGAAACCTTCATAGCATCACAGTACAATTTCATTAAAATTATGCGTACATATAAACAAATCCTGAAGGATTGATAGCAATGCCAGAAACAATTCAACTTCCTTTCACCGACATGTGGGACATCCTTCATCCGGCTCCACCTGCCGTGCAGCAATCTTGAGTGCACAACTGCAGGGAAAGATTCACCTTGGTCGTTGTGCCATAGTAGTAATGACTAGTGAGCAGTCAAATCACAGAGC
This sequence comes from Triticum urartu, assembly GCF_003073215.2. Lineage (NCBI taxonomy): Eukaryota > Viridiplantae > Streptophyta > Magnoliopsida > Poales > Poaceae > Triticum > Triticum urartu. The sequence continues at coordinate 304,447,985 of NC_053023.1, forward strand.
CCCACCTTCCCACAGTAAGTTGCTGGGACAAAGCAACCATCATTTCTCTGTTCCTTGAATCAGCTGGTACTCCTATATTCCTAGAGTAATATGTTGCTCGGGTGAAGAAACCATCACTTCACCTTTCCCACAGTAAGTACTAGTACCTCCTTTTTTTACTCTAGAAACAACCACACATGAACATTGGCAGTAGCAGCACAGCAACTGAATCAAAAGTCAAAACAAACGAATGAACTACTACTAATGGTGAGTGTTTGCTAGTATCATGTACTCTGTATGTCCATGTATATAGGGCTTAATGCGTTTTCCGAGACTAACTTTGGACCTGTTTGGATCCATGGGTTAGAGTTAGCTTGAGCTAGTTGGGGCTCAAATAGCCCTAAAGTATCCAAGCATGAGGGTTAAGGGATCCATTGATTCACATGGTTTAGGAACTGGAGGAATAGGAAAATCCAGGAATAGGATGTACCGTCCACTAAAATCCTACATTGGGTAGCAAAACAGAAGATTTTTCCCAAGATGTCCAACCTCATGCTTGTTTTCCTGTAAAAATGAACCAAGAAGTCCCTATAGGATTGGTTCCTGAGGAATGCAATCCTAAGAATCAAACAACATGTAAAGGGAAAATTCTAGAGGGTTTAAATCCTGTAAAATTCCTATGCAAACCCTATAAATCAAAGGAGGCGTAAATTGGAGCAAGTTGCACCAAACCGACCAAAAAAAACTAACCCACCCAAGAGGTGCTAATTGGAGATAGTTCTCATTGGGCCCACTGAAAAATCACTTTCCTCTCTCCATCAAGTGCATTTAATGTCAATCTAACACTGTCACCCAAACACCTCTTTGGCTACAGTTAGTTGAGGGTTAGTCATGAGTTAGTCTAACCTCCAGCTAAGTTAGAGTATCCAAACAGGAGCAGTATAGGACATGCAAGTTGCTCAGAGCATATAGTCAAATTCGTACGTGAAAGGATCTTTCTTTTTGAAAACAGAATGTGAAAGGATCTTCGAATGATATAATTTTTAAATTATATAAAACCTTATCAATAGTCAATGGCATCCTCGAAGAATACATTAGGCCCTATATAAAATCTTATCAATAGTCAAAACCAAGTGTTTTAAACGAGATCAAAAGAAGAAACTGGACCCACTCACGACACGACACGCCTGTCTCGTTTGGTCCGTCAGTCAAAGCGCTTCCTCTTCTTGGCATAACAATAGAGCACAATGTTTTTTTAGAATGCTCTTGGCATGTCGCTAACATGTGATGAGTTAACCGACCTCAATAGACGGCAAAAACGCCAGCCCGCCGCACTTTCAGAGAGACAAGGAGTGAGAAGGGATACAGGCTGCTGGATTACTAGAGCTAGGTGTCGCACGGAGGCCAAGAAGTATGGTTTAGCCATCTGGTATGATGTAACTACACTGGGCTTCCGTGTTTCGTACTCTTCCTGTCCACTTTGGAGATGATCGGTTGATTTTATATCGCTGAATAATATAAAATATTATGAGTGCAGATGATCCACCATGAGGTTCCTTGCTCCTTCTTGGTCATCGGGAATCTATGTTCTTCCACTCTCTTTTTTGACGTGAGCTTTGTTCATCCTTTTGCCAACACGCAGCAACTCGCAGAACGACGAGAAGCTTGCTTACTATGCCTTATCCCTTGCCAATGCGTGCGCAGTGGCTCGCAGCACAAGGAGAAACTTTTTCTTACAAGCGATGGACGTGCAGTGGTTCATAATGGGAGTAACATACTCCTAGGTAGTAACATAGCGCGGTCCAAGACATGTTTGCTTATGTGGCATGTATTTAATGAGGAGAGATGTGTTTAGAGTAACATAATATTTTACTGTAACATAGCGCTTTCCAATAGAGGATGGGTCTACAAGGTAATTAATGAAGCCAAACAGTGTGACATTACTACTATGTTACTATGGAGGTAGTAACATAGATTAGTTTCGTATGCATGACTAGTCTAAGTTACTCTGCACTATGACCAACCTAAGAGCATGGTTAATAGTATAGCTAGATGATGGCTATAAGAAACTGCCATGTCATGTATAGCCATCATTTAGAGTCACTCATATAGTAGTGTGGGCTACAAGGTTGGCTATAAATTACTTAGTACTTTTTTGAACCTTCTCTCTTTCTCTTCACATTTATTTTATTTGTCTAGGAATCCGCATATAGCTAGGCTCTTGCATGAGAGCCCACTCCCCATAATTTTCTTTGTCATCATTTGAGTCCTGGAAGATCTCACACACATCATCATTAGGCATGCAGCCGCCTTGATAGACAATGTGCGCAGAAGGAGTAGAGGCGACTAGGGACGCACCATGTCGTGGGCACTCCATACGTGCTCGTGTGTGTGCAGCATGCGTGCTTTTCCATCGGTGCTAGCTCTAAGGCCGAGGTTATGATGGTCTTCGTATCTCACTAGTCGTTGAGCAACAACGGCAAAGAGGTGCTGCAAGAGATGCGTAGGTGCCATTGTGTGCGAGCTTCGTCGTAGCATGACGAACTGGACGTCACCGTAGATGGCGCACGCCTCCATGCAGCCAAGTGTGTGCGCATGCATGTGTTATTCACGTGCATTCTATGGCCGAGTGTGTGTGCATGCATGTGTTGTGTACGTGCATTGTGTGCTCCACGCTGTGCGCGTATGTGCATGAGTTGGATCGACATGAGTTAGTGTGTTGGCGTGTGTACATGCGTGGCTGCGTGCGTCCTGTACATGCATGGCTTCTTGCGTGGTTATAGATATAAACTATAAAACATCTTCAACTTAGCATCGTGATGTATCGTCTCTAGTGGTTAGCGAAGAGTTCATGTTCTTTTATTTGATTATAGGTGGGCGGGCGGCAAAAAACAGGGGAAAACGTGCAAGGTTCCCTGCAGACGCTCCACCGCGAGGTTCCTTGCTCCTTCTTGGTCGTTGGGAATATATGTTCTTCAACTATTTTTTTACGTGAGCTTTGTTCATCCTTTTGCCAACATGTGAGAGATCTAGCATCAAGGCACACGTGTCATGCAAGAAAATTGAGATAATTAGATAAGCAGTGCGTAAGTGATTCGTGCACTTCGATGGCACCTACTACACAATATTTTTTCTCCTCGATGGCATGTGAATAGTGCACATACTCAACGTCGGAACACGGGATGGGGGGGGTAGTCGTGACATGCTCACCCTTCTTTGGAGAGAGTACGTACTCCCTCCAAATAACTTTGATGTGTCCTCTCAACTCGTAGAATGATGAGAAGCTTGCTTACTATGCCTTCTCCCTCACCAACGCGTGCGCGGTGGCTCGCAACACGGGGAGAAACTTTTGCTTACAAGCGGTGGACGTGCAGCAGTTCATTTGGTGTCAGATTGCTAGAAGTACTACTATAGTACCATCATTATTGTTCGACTTCCGGAAGAGGCGAAGAGCCAAGCGCAAGGTCACCTACTAACCTTAGTCTAGGCATAGTGGGAGTAACATAAGTAGGGGTACCTCCTTTTTTATTCTTGAAACAACCACACGTGAATATTGGATGGTAGCAGCACAACAACATAATCAAAAATCGAAACCAACTAATGAACTACTACTAATGGTGAGTGTTTGCTAGTATCATGTACTCTGTCTGTCCATGTATATAGCGCTTAATGCGTTTTCCGAGACTAACTTTGGCCCTGTTTTGATCCATTGGTTAGAGTTAGTTTGAGCTAGTTGGGCTCAAATAGCCCTAAAGTATCCAAACATGAGGGTTAAATTGGAGCAAGTTGCCCCAGACCCACCAAAAAAAATATCCCACCCAAGAGTCGGTAACATGTGATGAGTTAACCGACCTCAATAGACGGCAAAAACGCCAGCCCGCCGCACTTTGAAATAGACGGGCTGCTGGATTACTAGAGCTAGGTGTTGCACGGAGGCCAGGAAATATGGTGATAGCGTAGGTTAGCCATGTAGTAGTACACTGGGCTGCCGTGTTTCGTACTCTTCCGGTCTACTGTGGAGAAGATTGGTTTATTTTATATCGCTGAATAATATAAAATATTATGAGTGCAGACGCTCCACCACGAGGTTCCTTGCTCCTTCTTGGTCGTCGGCAATCTATGTTCTTCCACTCTTTTTTTGACGTGAGCTTTGTTCATCCTTTCGCCAACACATGGGACATCTAGCATCAAGGTGCACGTTTCATGCAAGAAAATGGAGATAAGCAGTGCGTAAGTGAGTCCTGCACTACGATGGGACCTAGTGCTACGCAATAGTTTTCCTCCTGGATGGCACATGAATAGTGCATGTACTCAATGATAGAGTACGGGATGGTAGCCATGGACATGGTCAGACCTTTTTGGAGAGAGTACTAAATACTACGTATTAACTTTGGTGTGTCTCGTCAACTCGCAGAGCGACGAGAAGCATACACTAAGACTACCCACAGTGGGAGTAACATAGGTAGTAACATCACACATGTCTAGATAAAGTAGATGATGTGGCAAGCAATAAATGAAGAAAGAGAGGAAATTAGTAACATCACACATATCAAGGCAAGATGTGTCTATAGCCTAATAAATGAAGTGTTGCGTGTTACCACACATATGTTACTATGGAGGTAGTAACATAGACTAATAACATGAGCATGTTACTAGTCTATGTTACTACCCTTTGTGGCTAGTCTGAGGGGTGTGTGTTCCTCGGCTCGCACCTCTTGCATCACGGTGGTCGAGCTTGGAGTCATTCATCTGGTACATGTGGCATCTCAGATCTAGACGCAAGGTGACGTACACCGTTAAGGTCCACGGTCAAGGGGGTCAGGGTAGACGTGACCTCTCACTCTGTCCGCCATTTGAAGCGGCGCGCTGGCTCAGGGTGCCGCCCGCTGCACTCCTAGTTGAACCCGCCTCCTCGCCGCATTCAAAAACCTAAATTTAAAACCGCGTGGAATGCGAGAAACCAACTCCGGCCACACACATCGGTTCAGGAGCAGGACACCGGCCAAGCTCCTCCTTCCACCATTTTGTCCACTCTTTCGACGGCATCTGATGAGTAGGAAGAGCAGTTTTCCAGCATAAAAGTCGTCTGGGTGGCCCGTCGAGCCCGACAGTTACGAGCGAGGTAGCTCGCTTCTCCACCTACCTCACCTAGCCCATCGGAGGCAGCTGCCGCACTAAGGAAGCATGTGGTTCCGCAGCTGTCCTCTCCAATATAGCTCAAAGAAGAGTGCCGACTTGCTCCACGCCGGCTTGTCGGGGAGCACGGCGGCACGAGCACCATCGTTGCCCTCGACGCTGCTGTGTCGTACATCGCCTCTAGTGTCTGCGACTGCGCCATCCGCCATCAACGCACTCGTAGTCGCGATATGAAGGTAGAGAAAGAAGCCGCCGCAGATGTCGACGAGGTGCTGCGGCTACGCGGATGTCGACGAGGTGACGGGTAGCACGTCCCCGCCCGCCGCCATCATCAAGGAGAAGTAGAATACTGGAGGCCACCGCCGATTGTATCCCATGAAGGACACCATCGAGTATCAGTGTACAAAAATAGGGGTGCATCTTTGTACCCCTTTTCCCAGTGCACGGGCAGTCAGAGCCGCACCCACGGCCACAACAAGCAGAACTAGGGAGGTGAGCCAAGGTAAGATCGAAGCTCAAGACAATCAAAGCAACGCCAAGGCCAAGACCACAAAGAGCAGGGGGACGAAGCAAGTTCCCCCGGCAAGACCCTTGCTGGGTGGCCTCAGCGGCCCCGGTAAGACTCTTGCCGGGATAGCTCGCCCCGCACCAACAGTGCGAGCCACCTTTGAGCCCACGGCCCACAGTGCCATTATTAGCGTGGGGCCAGGGCTCGGGAAGGCACCCCTATGGTGGCCTGTAGATCTTTGTGAACACATATTCAATATCAGATTAGAAGATGATGATTCTCGGCAAGATCCTTGCCAAGGAAGGCCACCAGACCCCCGACAAGATCCTTGTCGGGGATGACAACACGCCACGGTGAGACCCTTGCCGGGCCACCCGGCAAGGCCCTCGCCAAAGACACCGGCAAGGCCACCGCCAAGCCCATGTCAAGCAAGCTTCCACCGCCATTCACATGCAGCTGCCAGCCCAACCAGTTGGGCGGGCACCTGCGTGGCAACATGCAGCTCCCAGGCCAACTCATCAAGCGCCTGCGTAGCGGCATTAAGATCTTCGTGAAGGCTCCACCACCGCACCAACTCAGCTGCCTGCCTGCTTACATGGCACCACACACATCCCTGGTCAAGGCGCGTGTCGAAGCGAGGAGGAGCGGCGACGGACGGGACGGGCCTCGCCCCCTTCCCCGATAAAGCAATAGGACACCTAAGCGATGCATTAAATGCACCTTGTCCTCTAATACGAGGGATAACCTCGTGCCACTGTAGACGTTTCCACCTCCTGTTTGCCACTGTGGCAACCCCTTTTTCCTATAAAAGGAGGCCCGAGGCGACGAGGATGGGGATTCGGCTCTTTCGAACCACACGCTGACCACAGCTAGTTCGAGATCTCAAGAACTCTCAGAAATACACCCACCAAAGAAGGACTAGGGTTTTACGCATCCTCCCGGCCCAAACCTGGGTAAACGATCCTTGTGTTGTCTACTAGCCCTGCTCTCCTCGCAATCCTGTGCCCCGGCAACCGTAGTAGGGACTCTTGTGATCCCATAGGTGTCGTTCCACACCGACATCCTTGCGCGCTAGGTAGGGGGCGCAATTGTGAGAATCCGGTCTGGTAGTTAGCCTAGCGGTTCTTCATCGCTTTCGGTTTCTGAGAAGAAGAAGGCTGGAGGAACGACGCCGTCTCGGCGATAGAAAATCTAAGTCATTCAGAGCCTTGGATTATTTCCTCCTACACTTAAGGTTATCATCCTCGGAGATCTGGCCTATGTATGGGAAACCTGCACGCAAGCACCCCCCCCCCCTCGCGATTGGCAACGCCTTTGTTCTATTTCGAGTCCGCTCAACAGTTCAAAGCTGCGACGTCGAGAGTGGCGGGGTAGCCTTCCGCACCTGGCAACGCTCCTAACTCCGACTCGAGTCAAACTCGATAGTTCGGGCGGCCGCGCTAACGGCGGTAAGGTGGTTTGCCCAGCAGCAAGCACACCCGGCAGGCCAATGGGGATACGTCCCCACAATGCCGCCTAGGGTTTACGCGCCGGCAAGCCTACCTAGTTACGTAGGGTGGACATACAAGGAAAAATCGAACAGGAAAATAACATGCATAATACTAAAAAGTGCTGAAGAGTTATGTTACATCAAATTGTTGCTACGGTTCTAACTAGACATAGCAATTGTCTTGGTTGTGAACCTGCAGCGGCAATAAACAAAAAACGGGATGCCTAATCCAGGTGCTGGCCCTCCACCCTCAGAATTTCGCCGACTCGGCTGATGATGGGCTCGATGTGCTCCCTGAGCGGCGCAAGGTCGGTTCCCTCTGGCAAGCTCTCCAGCGCGGCGTCGAAGTCGAGGTCGGGGTACCAGTGCGCCACCTTGGTGAGAACCTTGGTCATGGCAGCCTGGCAAAACCTCCGGGACTCGTCGGCCAGTGAGGCCACCCGGTTGGCGTGGAGCCGCTCCAGAGCGCCGATGACCTTCTCGAAGAACATGGTCAGGCTGCAATTGGCGCTCACACCCCGCTCTGGGACATACCTCACGTCCGGCATCCCCATGATGGCCAGCTGCGCGACGGCCTGGTTGGCGACGGTGGCAAGGCGATCGAGCCAACGGCTCTCGCCCTCCACATGGTCCGCGAAGTTGAGGCCCTCGTTCTTCCGCAACAGCTTCTCAGCCTCCAGCTCCTTGGCCAGGGTCCCCTCTCGGTTTAAGGTCTTTGATGGAGTTGTTGGCCTCGGAGAGCTCCCCAGCCTTGCTGACGGCCGCACCCTGCGCCTTTGTCAGGGCACTGTTGAGCGTGTCCTTCTCTTGGGACAGCTTCAGGGCCTGCTCCTTCAGCCTGTCGCGCTCTGCCTCTAGCTCCTCCACCTTGCCGGTGTGAACCTGGGCCTGGGCATTGAGTGCCTCCTTGTGCCTCTGCTCCAGCTCACTGGTCTGCTGCAAGACAAGCTTCTCCACCTCTGCATCCTTGCCGCGAAGCAAGGCGGCAAGCTTCTCCTCGCGCACAACGAGGTCATCCTCCGGGGAGTTCAGCGTGGCCTCGTGCTGGGTCCGAGCAGCTTCGGCGGCCTCGGCCAAGTTCTTCACCACCTCCTGACCTTTCTCGACGTCGGCGAGCTTCAAGGTGAGATCCACGTTGCGTTTGGCCTGCTCACCCTGGGCCGCCTTGAGCTCCTTGTGGGCCTCGCGGAACCAGTCATGCGCCTTGGCAACGCGCTTCTAGAGGTTCACCTCCGCCTTCTCCACCATCGTTGTCCTGGACTTAGCCTTGTCCAAGCGGGCGCGGTGGAGCGCATGGAGCTTCCAGAAGCTGGCGCTCTTCCTGCGAGCCGTCGCCGCCAATGATCGGCTCATCGACGACCTCAAGCCCAACAGCAGCAAGCACCTCGTCATAGAACACCTCTCCCTCAACGAGTGTCCTGGTGGTCGACGCGCCTGGAAGGTGGACAAACAAATTGTCACCCACCCTCAGGTACTTGCCGGAGCCGGAAGCAGCACAGGAGGAAGTCTGGTCAGTAGCCTCCTCCTCCTCCTTGGCAAAGGTCCCGCCGGCTTCCCCGGTAGGCCCCTTGCTAGCCTCCTCAGCGGCAGCCTTGTCGGCCTCCCTGGTGGGCCCCTCGGCGGCATCCTCGGCAACGTCTTTGGCGGCCTCCTCAGCAGCAATCCTCTCGGCGTCCGCCTCGGCGGCCTTGGCGACGCCCTCAATGACGGCATGCATGCCCTATGGGTCCACCGAGGAAGAATATGGGCGCCGAAGAAGGGGGTGAGGCAAGGCCAGGACCAGGAGCCAAAAAAAGGGGTTAGCAGGGACGAATGGTAAATGACTTACCTGTGCCAGTACCTGGCTGGGAAATAGAAGCCCCCTCCCGCCCAACATTTGGCGTCGAGGCAAAGCCGCCGGCGCCCAAGTTCTCCTCCTCCATGTGTGTGGGCCCGGTGCCTGGCGCCCTTGCCGGGGATGCCCCCGGGGAGGCGTGGTCGATGTGGGCGGCATGTTGAGAGTAGCCCTCTGTGTCTCCTCCTGCAGCCGCTCTCCTCCTGCGTACTTGACAAGGTCAGCACCAAGGTGTCGTCCCCCTGACACATGTCAACAGGAGAAGAGTGATGAACTTACGCTGGGGGCTCTGCCGGGGGCTGCTGTCCGGGCTGCTCAACACCACCAATGGCACCCCCGAAGTACCAGCTGGGGGCTGGCCACCCGCAAAGACCTTGGCCCTCTTCGTTCTCTGGGCCAGCGTCTCCTCGTCCCTGCAAAGATGAAAACAAGTCAAGACAAGCAACACAGATTGAGGAGGCAAAGATAACGAAAAGGAACCAGATACTTACTCGTCGTCCGCCTCCTCCTCCGTTGTCTTCCTCTTCCTCCTCCGGCTGAGGAATCCATAATCAAAAGTAACCACCGTGTCAACATTCGCCAGAGGAGGAGAAGGAGGTGGTGTCTGGGCATGCACGAATGAAGAAGGGGCGGCTGTCTTGTTCTTCATCGCGGCCTTCGCCGGCTTCTTTGCTGCCGCGGCCCTTGTATGGCGCCCGGGCTCCTCCACGGTCAGCTGTGACCGTGCAGCCCTGCCGGGCCGGACCGGCTCGCCGGAACTGGCCCGCCACAGGACTCGCCCCCTCCTCGTAGGTACCGTCAGCTCTGCGGTCTCGGCCTCCTCCTCCGACGACCTGCCGGTCAAATCCTCAACCAAAGGAGCCTCGGTGTCGGCGCTGCTGGCTTCCCCAGCGGCCCTCGCCCACCGGGCAAGCTCCTCCTCCTCCGCGGCCGCCGCGGCCTTTTCCTCCACTCCGCCGGCGTTGCCGGCCTGCCTGGCGAGTTGCGCCTCCCTCGCCCTAGTGGGGATGTAGTTCAGCTCCGCCTGGGAGGTGTCCTGGACAAGCAGCCGCTCGGCGTCGGCGTTGACATACACCTCGTGCAGGGTGTCAAAGAACTGCTGCACTTCAGCGTCCTCCGGCTCCTTCCAGCTCGGGACGGGGACGGGCGCGTTGCAGTCCGGCATCATGGCGATGATCTCGGACTGACACGAGTTGTTGCACAACGGGACCACCCCCATCGACAGCTTGAACAGAGGCCCCTTGAGGACCTTGCCGGCCTTCGCGGCGACCCTCGCGACCTTGCCGGTCCCCTCGACCTCGCTGTCGCGGCCCACGTCGAGCTGGAAGATCCGTTGGCAGAAATGGGCGTGCACCATCACTTTGAAGTTGTGGTCGAGGCCGGGGCGAAGCCGCATGTTGTCGGCGGGGTTCGTGAAGAGCTAGGCTGGCCTCCCCTTGTTATGCAGAGGAGCGATCCGGCGACGGATGATGTCCGCCCCAATCATCTCAAGGGTGAGCCCGGCTTGGGTAAGCCGGAGAATCCTGGTGATGGCGACCGTGGGCTTTCCGTCGTCGCCGTCGACATCGCTCCAATCGCTTCTGCGAACCGGTGGCGCCCAGCGAACTCTGTAGAACACCGGCGGGTCCTTCTATTCGATCCAGCACCACCGGCCCCACCATTCTTCCCACCTCTCCTTCATGGCGCCGTCTGGGTATGCTCACTTGGATATTGGGATCCAGGCGATGCACCCCGAGATGGCACCTCCCGTTTGGATCCGAGGGAAGAAGTAATGGCGGAAGAGCACCGTGTTGGGGTGCACCCTGGCAAAGCCTTCGCAGAGGTGCGCGAAAATGGCCATGCATGCCACCGCATTCGGAGTAAAATCCATGAGGTTGAAGCCGAAGGTGTGCATCATGTCGCTGAAGAAATCGAAGAAGGGAGGACAGAGCCCGCAAGAGAAATAATCAACAAAGAAGGGGTACTGATTTGGGGCAGCCTCGGCACAGTCGGCGGGGATGACGCGCATGGCCGGATGCCCCAAATTCTCTCCCCCCATATTCACTCCCCAAAGGGGCCTGATGGAGTCCCGAAGCTCGAACATGTCGACCGTCAAGGGGAAGAAGGAAGACTGCGTCCGCTGCACCGCCAGCGCACTCTCCGGCGGCTCCGCGGCTCCGGCATCCTTGGACACTCCCTTGCCCTTGGCAAATTTTGGCGCCATGGCGACTGGGGGACGAGGGAGGACAGAGGGCGGTGGAAGCGCAACGACGGCAAGCGGGGACGAAGCTTAAGGAAGAAGAAGATAGACGGAGGTTTCCGAGATTGGGGTTGCATGGAGGGTAAAAGGAATAGTGCGCCCGTGGTTATCCCTTTTTATGGGGAAGCCGCAGGGCGCGCTGCCCATTTACTACGATGTGACGCATGCGTGTGGAAACCGCCCCATGCGTGCCGCCCACGTCACGCACACCCCTCCACGCCGCGCCATGCGCGCGGGTCATGGGAGGCGGAGCGCGTGAAGAATCTTACCATGGTAAAAACCGCCCCACCTGCCTGCGCACCGCTTTGGGCCTGACCCAACAACATCTAGGCCCGGGGGCTCCTGTCGCTGTACAAAAATAGGGGTGCATCTTTGTACCCCTTTTCCCAGTGCATGGGCAGTCAGAGCCGCGCCCACGGCCACACCAAGCAGAACGAGGGAGGTTAGCCAAGGTAAGATCGAAGCTCAAGACAATCAAAGCAAAACCAAGGCCAAGACCACAAAGAGCAGGGGGACAAAGCAAGTTCCCCCGGCAAGACCCTTGCCGGGTGGCCTTAGCGGCCCCGGCAAGACTCTTGTCGGGACAGATCGCCCCGCACCAACAGTGCAAGCCACCCCTGAGCCCACGGCCCGCAGTGCCATGATTAGCGTGGGGCCAGGGCTCGGGAAGGCACTCCCGTGGTGGCCTGTAGATCTTTGTGAAGACATACTCAATATCGGATTAGAAGACGACGACTCTCGGCAAGATCCTTGCCAAGGAAGGCCACCAGACCCCCAGCAAGATCCTTGCCGGGGACGACAACATGCCACGGCGAAACCCTTGCCGGGCCACCCGGCAAGGCCCTCGCCAAAAACGCCGGCAAGGCCACCACCAAGCCCACGTCAACTAAGCTTCCACCGCCGTTCACATGCCGCTGCTAGCCCAACCAGCTGGGCGGGCACCTGCGTGGCAACATGCAGCTCAAAGGCCAACTCATCAAGCGGTTGCGTGGCGGCATGCTGATCTTCATGAAGGCTCCACCACCGCACCAGCCCGGGGGCCTGCCTGCCTACATGGCACCGCACGCATCCCTGGCCAAGACGCGTGTCGAAGCGAGGACAAGCGGCGACGGACGGGACGGGCCTTGCCCCCATCCCCGATAAAGCAAGAGGACACCTAAGCGATGCATTAAATGCACCTTGTCCTGTAATACGAGGGATAACCTCGTGCCACTGTAGACCTTTCCACCTCCTGTGTGCCACTGTGGTAACCCCTTTTTCCTATAAACGGAGGCCCGAGGCGACAAGGACGAGGATTCGGTTCTTTCGAACCACACGCTGACCACCAAAGCAGGACTAGGGTTTTACGCATCCTCGCGGCCCGAACCTGGGTAAACGATCCTTATGCTGTCTACTAGCCCTGCTCTCCTCGCAACCCTGCGCCCCGGCAACCGTAGTAGGGACTCTTGTGATCCCATAGGTGTCGTTCCACACCGACAGCGAGGCGACGCCGATGAATACATCCGGTGTCTTGCACGATTCTTCTTCTACCGGATTCTGAAGGAGGACAAAGAGATCGGGCGGCGACCTTTTAGATTAGGTATTTTAATTCTACCAGGCTGGTTGTAATGGGAGTATTATAAGTAGTATCATGCATGCCAACTAGTAGTAGGCAAATTTGATGAGGTGGAGTAGAATTAAATGAAGAAAGAGAGAGTTGAGTATCATATTATCATACTGTATGGAATTAAGACCTCTTCCAATGCAAATGTGCTTAGATGAGGTGCTAAGTGCATTAAATGTCTTAGCAAATCAAGTCTCCAATACATAGGTGCTTAGTTTGTTGTTGCTAAGCTTGCTTCATTTAATTAGCTATAGACTCAAAATTGTCTTTCCACCGTTTCTTCCTGGGCCACCAAACTAGTGTCTCTCTTCTTAATTAAATTGCCACATCATATTTTATGCCTACATGGCAGGCTTAGCAGCTATACATGGTGGAGCTCTGGGAGAGGCCAAGGCTAGTCATAGTGGGGATTAACTTATACTGTAACATATTACTATGTTACTCTAAAGATCTCTCTCCTCATTAACTACGTGCCACATAAGCAAAATTTTCTTGGAGTGCGCTATGTTACTAGTACCTAAGTTACTCCGACTATGACGCGGGCGTCGAGCCGATGAGGTAGCCCAACGACCACTTGTGCTTGAAAGGCACCCACATGATCTCCTCTCCTCGTAGGAATGGTCGGGGTCCATTGGGTACATCTCCGACGACATCTGCGGCTTCCGACGGTGTCATTGCCATTTCATTAGTGTAAATAATTAGTCAATTCCCAGTCAACAATCGAAACCGCCTAAACTCTAACATGTGAACACTAAAACCATTCAAGGGGGTGATATAACCGGTTTTAGATATTTGAGGGTAAAAATCATACCGAAATTGACTTTGGGGGGTTATTTGTCCATCAACTTACATTTGAGGGTGAAAAATATACTTCTTTCAATGGTTCGCTGGTCATAGTATTCTTTTTAGATTTATAACATGTGGGACTGAGTGTGAGCGAACTGACCTCAAAATTGCCTACCGGACGCAATTTAAGAGAGACGAGGAGCAAGAAGCGATACGGGTTGCTCGTGTCATGCAAGAAAATGGCTGGTCTCATGTTTAAAACTTGTTGTACTATAGTAGAGGAATATGTAGATGTAGATGTAGTGTAGACGTAGATTTAGATGTAGATGCACATGTTGAGATGTAGACAAAAGTGAGACTCACCAACGGTCACCAACGTAGGCCGAGTACGAGCACGAATCACCCACAAAAAAAGGAGTATGTGAATGAAGTGAAAAATTGCACGCATGGACGCAAGTACTTTGTGCCTCATTCCCTAACACACACGCGCGGGTACATAGTGGAGCTCATTTCTGGATGAGGAGGCAACTCACATGATAATTTGACGCGTTTGGTTGTTGTTCACTTAGTGGAGGGTTGGGAATCACGCGTGGACGAATCAAATTTTGACAATAACGCAGTGGCGTGTTTGTTTTTAATTTTTTCTTCAATGGAACGTACGCAATTTTTTTCTTGAATGGCACGTGAATCATGCACATAATCAATGACGGAGCACGGGATGGGATGGTGGCCATGGACATGGTTGGCCCTTTTTGGAGACTACTACACTGGTACTTTGATGTACATATTGAAAAAAACTACTACTTTGATGTGTCATGTCAACTTGCAGAACGATGAGAAGCTTGCTTACTACGGCCTCTACATAGCCCACACTTTGTACGGGTAGTTATAGTGGGAGTCACTTAGCGCACTCCATGAAAATTTTGCTTATGTGGCAAGTAGTTAATGAGAAGTGGTAACATAAATATGTTACTATAACATAGCGTTTACCAAGACAAGATGAGTCTACAAGGTAATAAATGAAGCCATCATCACATTACTGTACTACTCCCTCCTTTCCGGTTTATAGGGCTCAATTCAAAAATCTCACCAACCAAGGTAGATGATGAGTGGTGGAATACTTTTTGTAATTTGCAAGAGCACCCAATTAATGCTCTTGTTTTCCTCAAAAATTTATTTTTACCATTGTATTAATTGCAATGCATGCATGCATAAAGTACACGCATTGGTTAATTTTCTCTTAATACTTGCATGCAATTATTTAATGTACCTTGAAATCTAAACTTGTGATGGGGAACAACCAAATTGATCCTTATAAAACGGAAAAACTAAGATTTCCAGATAAGCCCTATAAAACGGAAAGGAGGGAGTAGTAACATATACTAGTGTCATATGCATGAAATTAGTAGTGAGTATGGGAGCACATGATATTTCCCCCGTTCGGACCGATCCCGAGTTGGCTTCTCACTTTCTTGGCCCAACAAAAACCCCTCCCCTCTCGCGTGCGCTTCTCGCCCGGCGCCAGCTGAGCCCGCCGCTCCACATTGATGGCAAGTCAGGGCGATGCGACCTCTCACTGCTTCCGCCGTTGAAGCGGTACGCCGACCAAGGGCACCGCCCGCTGCACGCCCGACATTTCAGACAACACAGTGAAGAGTAACTTTAGAGCAAGTATGACAATTAGATGACAAAAGCAGGCTATATGGATTTAAATATAGTATTTGTGCTAAGTTGAAGGAGACAGAAGAGGTGAGAGAAGAGAAGCAGATTGTAAACTTGTAGCCAGTTGTAGCAGGAGCTCCAACATACTTTGTTAGACAAAAGGTGGGGACATTATTAATGATATAGTATTATACTAAAGGGACTAAGTATTCTACTAGCAGGTTATTAGGTTGGGTCTAGATGATGTGTCAACTTCATATAGCCGGATGTTGGTTATACTATTAACCATGCTCTAAGTGTGGTGTGAGTGGGACTAAAGTTTAGTCCCATACTGCTAGGTGAGTGTGAGTTGCACCACTTTATAATGTGATCTATTCTAGCATTTGCATTAGCATGATAATAGTAAACCTACACGCATGCTCTTCGAGAATGAGCCTATCCAAGGACAAAAGCTACCCATGTGGTCTATATTTTTGTTGGTCAAAAAATTTATTAAGTCATTAATTAGTAATTAATGGACGCCTTAATTACTCAGCCATTTCGCATTTTTTTGCATAGTTGGGCTATTATTGACTTGGACCTGGGGTTTGGGCCAAAGGCCTACTATTATACTTGGTCTTACTCGCATGACCGACCTAACAGGCTCTACCCTAGCCGCCGCTGTATCATATGGTTTCGCACCATTCCAGATCTTAGTGCCGCCATGCAATTCTTCTCTAGCCCAACTTCCAGCTTGCACCGCAAGAAGGGACAATAGTCCTCCGAACCCCGCCTTTCGTGATCCTGTACGGGAAAGGGGCGATCAGGTTTTTGGGGAGCACACTCTTGTGAGTGCTGCTAGCGACGACTTCCTCAACGACAGCCTTCTTCCCCGACCTCGGTTACCTCTTCATCAACGACATGAGTGACAACATCAACCACATCGGTTCTGCTCCCACTGTCCAGTATGTGATTCTGTCCTCCTGGTTTAGTCCGCATCATTACTTTGATCTTTCCAATTGTCGTCATAGTAAATTGCTCGTATATTCAACAATCCAATCCATAAACCTGATTATAGGCAATTTACTCCGAGTGGTTTTCCTGCGCTTTTGAAGCCGCCTACTTCTAAGGGGGTGCAATATAAAAGGTGGCGCACAAGAGCAGTATATTGGTTTCAGATCATGTACTACGATGACGCCACTAAGGGTAAGCCTGAGGGCGATCTTAATCCTACACAGCAGGAAGCTTTTGAGAAGATGAATAGCCTCTTCAAAGCTGCACTGCTGAGTGTTCTTGACGATTCCATTGTGGATTCATATATGTCGTTTGACAGCGGCAAAGACATGTGGGCTGCGCTCGAGGCCACCTTTGGGGCCTCGGGCGATGGCAACGAGTTGTACATCATGGAGCAATTATGTGACTACAAGATGACTGATGAGCGCTCTGTTGTTCAGCAGACTCATGAGATACAGTCACTCGCTAAGGAACTTGAGTACTTTAAGTGTGTGTTGCTGGATAAGTTTGTTGCTGGGACCATCATTGCCAAGCTTCCACCTTCGTGGAATGATTTTGCTACTTCTCTGAAAAACAAGAGACATGAGTTTTCTGTTTCGGATCTCATTAGCACTCTTGAATTTGAAGGGAATGCGAGAGCAAAAGACACACGTGCTCGGGTCGCTGAGGGAGCTTCTAGTGCCCACATGGTACACGAGAAGAACTTCCAGACCAACCAGCCCCAAATCAACAAGAACAAATCTCAGGGGAAACGCAAGTTTGATGCAAAGAACAAGCCGTCACATTCTACCAACTTCAAGAAGAATTCTCATAACGGGAAGGGATACAAAGCTCAATTTTGGTAGCAGCGCACAAAATTTATATGGGTACATCTACCTGCTATCAGGTAACCTCATGGTTCTCTAGGTATTCCTACATTCGTAACTAGGTACAATGACCACCGCAAGATGAAATAAGCTTATTCGTTCGCTGACTTGCTCATTGTAGTGCGGAATGATCCTGTCATGCGTGGATGAGCAAACAAGCAATGCAGCCGAAGGTGGAAATCAACCAAGGACTTATGAAACTATATATAATCTTCCTCAGGAAGGTCGGTATCATATGGTTTCGCACCATTCCAGATCTTAGCGCCGCCACGCAATTCTTCTCCAGCCCTACTTCCGGCTTGCACCGCGAGACCGGACAGCAGTCCTCCGAACCCTGCCTTTTGTGATCCTGTACGGGAGAGGGGCGATAAGGTTTTTCAGGATCACACGCTTGTGACTGCTGCCAGCGACGACTTCCTCAACGATAGCCTTCTTCCCTGACCTTGGTTACCTCTTCATCAACGACATGAGTGAAAACATCAACCACAGCGGTTCTGCTCCCGCTGTACAGTATGTTATTCTGTCCTCCTGGTTTAGTCCGCATCATTACTTTGATCTTTGCAATTGTCGTCATGATCTATTTACTATTGATTCAGATTAAATGTCATAGTAAATTGCTCATATATTCAACAATCCAATCCATAAACCTGATTATAGGCAATTTACTCCGAGTGTGTTTTGCTGCGCTTTTGAAGCCGCCTACTTTTAAGAGGGTGAAATATAAAAGGTGGCGCACAAGAGCAGTATATTGGTTTCAGATCATGTACTGCGATGACGCCACTAAGGGTAAGCCTGAGGGCGATCTTAATCCGACACAGCAGGAAGCTTTTGAGAAGATGAATACCCACTTCAAAGCCGCCCTGCTGAGTATTCTTCACGATTCCATTGTGGATTCATATATGTCATTTGATAGCGGCAAAGACATGTGGGCTGCACTCGATGGCCAACTTTGGGGCCTAGGGCGCTAGCAACGAGTTGTACGTCATGGAGCAATTATGTGACTACAGGATGACTGATGAGCGCTCTGTTGTTCAGTAGACTCATGAGATATAGTCACTCACTAAGGAACTTGAGTACTTTAAGTGTGTGTTGCCGGACAAATTTGTTGCTGGGACCATCATTGCCATGCTTCCACCTTCGTGGAACGATTTTGCTACTTCTCTGAAAAACAAGAGACATGAGTTTTCCGTTTCGGATCTCCTTAGCACTCTTGAATTTGAGGAGAAGGCGAGAGCAAAAGAAACACGTGCCCCGGTCGCTGAGGGAGCTTCTAGTGCCCACATGGTACACGAGAAGAACTTCCAGACCAACCAGCCCCAAAACAACAAGAACAAATCTCAGGGGAAAGGAAAGTTTGATGAAAAGAACAAGCCATCACATTCTACCAACTTCAAGAAGAATTCTCATAATGGGAAGGGATACAAATATCAATTTTAGTAGCACCGCACAAAATTTATATGGCTTCATCTACCTGTTGTCAGCTAATCTCATGGTGCTCCAGGTATTCCTACATACGTCACTAGGTACAATGACCACCGCAAGATGGAATAAGCTTATTCGTACGTTGACTTGCTGATTGTAGTGTGGAACGATCCTGTCATGTGTGGAGGAGCAAACAAGCAGTGCAGCCGAAGGTGGCGATCAACCAAGGATTTATGAAACTATATATAATCTTCCTCGGGAAGGTCAGTATCTTCTCACTGCGTCCGCCATTTGAAGCGGCGCATGGGCCCAGGGTGCCACCTGCTGCACTCCCAGTTGAACCTGCCTCCTCGCCGCATTCAAAAACCTACATTTAAAACTGCGTGGAATGCGAGAAACCAACTCCGGCCACACACGTCGGTTCAGGAGCAGGACGCCAGCAAAGCTCCTCCTTCCACCATTTTGTCCACTCTTTCGACGACATCTGACGAGTAGGAAGAGAAGTTCTCCGGCATAAAAGCTGTCTGGGCGGCCCGCCGAGCCCGACAGTTACGAGCGAGGTAGCTCGCTTCTCCACCTACTTCGCCTAGCCCATCAGAGGCAGTTGCCGCACTAAGCCAGCACGTTGTTCCGCAGCTTTCCTCTCCAATACAGCTCGAGGAAGAGCGCCGACTTGCTCCACGCCGGCTAGTTGGGGAGCATGGCGGCACGGGCACCATCGCTGCCCTCGACGCTGATGTGTCATACATCGCCTCCAGTGTATGCGACTGCGCCATCCGCCATCGAGGCGCTCGTAGCCGCGACATGCAGGCAGAGAAAGAAGTCGCCGCGGATGTCGGCAAGGTGATGCGGCTACGCATATGTCGACGAGGTGGCGCGTAGCATGTCCCTGCCTGCTGCCATAATCGAGGAGAAGTAGAATACAGGAGGCTGCCGCCGATCGTATCCCATGAAGGACACCACCGAGGTGACGCCGATGAATACAGCCGGTGTCTTGCACGATTCTTCTTCTACCGGATGTTGGAGGAGGACAAAGAGATCGTACAATGACCTTTTAGATTAGGTATTTTAATTCTACCAGGCTGGCTGTAATGGGAGTATTATAAGTAGTATCATGCATGCCAACTAGTAGTAGGAAAATTTGATGAGGTGGAGTAGAATTAAATGAAGAAAGAGAGAGTTGAGTATCATATTATCATACCGTATGGAATTAAGACCTCTTCCAATGCAAATGTGCTTAGATGAGGTGCTAAGTGCATTAAATGGCTTAGCAACTGAAGTCTCCAATGCATAGGTGATTAGTTTCTTGTTGCTAAGCTTGCTTCATTTAATTAGCTATAAACTCAAAATTGTCTTTCCACCATTTCTTCCTGGGCCACCAAACTAGTCTCTCTATTCTTAATTAAATTGCCATATCATATTTTATGCCTACGTGGCAGGCTTAGCAGCTATACATGGTGGAGCTCTGGGAGAGGCCAAGGCTAGTCATAGTGGGGAGTAACTTATACTGTAACATATTACTATGTTACTCTAAAGATCTCTCTCCTCATTAACTACATGCCACATAAGCAAAATTTTCTTGGAGTGCGTTATGTTACTAGTACCTAAGTTACTCCCACTATGGGGCGGGCGACGAGCCGACGAGGTAGCCCGACGACCCCTTGAACTTGAAAGGCACCCGCATGATCTCCTCTCCTTGTAGGGATGGTCGGGGTCCATTGGGTACATCTCCGATGACATCGCAGCTTCCGACGGTGTCGTTGCCATTTCATTAGTGTAAATAATTAGTCAATTCCCAGTCAACAATCAAAACCGCCTAAACTCTAACATGTGAACACTAAAACCGTTCGAGGGGGTGATATAACCGGTTTTAGATATTTGAGGGTAAAAATCATACCGAAATTGACTTTGGGGGGTTATTTGTCCATCAACTTACATTTGAGGGTGAAAAATATACTTATTTCAATGGTCCGCTAGTCATAGTATTCTTTTTAGATTTATAACATGTGGACTGAGTGTGAGCGAACTGACCTCAATCGACGGCCAAATTGCCTGTCGGACGCACTTTGAGAGAGACAAGGAGCAAAAAGCGATACGGGCTGGTCGTGTCATGCAAGAAAATAGCTGATCTCATGTTTAAAACTTGTTGTACTATAGTAGAGGAATATGTAGATGTAGATGTAGATGTAGTTTAGACGTAGATGCAGATGTAGATGTACATGTTGAGATGTAGAGAAAAGTGAGACTCACCAACGATCACCAACGTAGGCCGAGTACGTGCACGAATCACCCACAAAAAAAGGAGTATGTGAAAGAAGAGAAAAATTGCACGCACAGACGCAAGTACTCTGTGCCTCATTCCCTAACACACACGCGCCGGTACACAGTGGAGCTCATTTCTGGATGAAGAGGCAACTCATGTGATAATTTGACGCGTTTGGTAGTTGTTCACTTAGTGGAGGGTCGGGAACCACGCGTGGACGAATCAAAGTTCGACCATAATTCGGTGGCGTGTTTGTTTTTAATTTTTTTCTTCAATGGAACGTGCGCAATTTTTTTTCTTGAATGACACGTGAATCATGCACATACTCATTGACGGAGCACGGGATGGGATGGTACCCATGGACATGGTCGGCCCTTTTTGGAGACTACTACACTGGTACTTTGATGTACATTTTGAAAAAAACTACTACTTTGATGTGTCATGTCAACTCGCAGAACAATGAGAAGCTTGCTTACTACGCCCTCTACATAGGCCTCACTTTGTATGGCTAGTTATAGTGGGAGTCACTTAGCGCACTCCAAGAAAATTTTGCTAATGTGGCAAGTAGTTAATGAGAAGTGGTAACATAAATATGTTACTGTAACATAGCATTTCCCAAGACAAGATGAGTCTACAAGGTAATAAATGAAGCCATCATCACATTACTGTACTACTCCCTCTTGTCCGGTTTATAGGGATCAATTAAAAAATCACACCAACCAAGGTAGATGATGAGTGGTGGAATACTTTTTGTAACTTGCAAAAGCACCCAATTAATGCTCTTGTTTTCCTCAAAAATTTATTTTTACCATTGTATTAATTGCAATGCATGCATGCATAAAGTACATGCATTGGTCAATTTTCTCTTAATACTTGCATGCAATTATTTAATGCACCTTGAAATCTAAACTTGTGATGGGGAACAACCAAATTGATCCTTATAAAACGGAAAAACTAAGATTTCGAGATAAGCCCTATAAAACGGAAAGGAGGGAGTAGTAACATATACTAGTGTCATATGCCTGAAATTACTAGTGAGTATGGGAGTACATGATATTTCCCCGTCCGGACCGATCCCAAGTTGGCTTCTCACTTTCTTGGCCCAACAAAAACCCCTCCCCCTCCCATGTGCGCTTCCCACCCAGCGCCAGCTGAGCCCGCCACTGCTTCCGCCGATAAAGCGGCACGCCGACCAAGGGCACCGCCTGCTGCATGCCCGGCATTTCAGACGACACAGTGAAGAGTAACTTTAGAGCAAGTACTACAAATAGATGACATAAGCAGGCTATAAGGATTTAAATATAGTATTGGTGGTATGTTGAAGGAGAGAGAAGAGGTGAGAGAAGAGAAGCAGGTTGTAAACTTGTAGGCGGTTGTAGCAGGAGCTCCAACATACTTCGTGAGACAAAAGGTGGGGCCATTATTAATGATATAGTATCATACTAGCAGGTTATTAGGTTGGTTCTAGATGATATGTCAACTTCATATAGCCGGATGTTGGTTATACTATTAACCATGCTCTAAGTGTGGTGTGAGTGGGACTAAAGTTTAGTCCCATACTTCTAGGTAAGTGTGAGTTGCACCACATTATAATGTGATCTATTCTAGCATTTGCATGAGCATGATAATAGGAAACGTACACGCGTGCTCTTCGGGAATGGGCCTGTCGAAGGACAAAAGCCATCCACGTGGTCTATATTTTTGTTGGTCGGAAAATTCATGAAGTCATTAATTAGTAATTAACGGACGCCTTAATTACTCAGCCGTTTCTGATTCTTTTGCATAGTCGGGCTATTATTGACTTGGACATGGGGTTTGGGCCAAAGACCTACTATTATACTTGGTCTTACTCGCACGACTGACCTGACAAGCTCTACCCAAGCCGCCACTATATCATATGGTTTCGTACCATTCTAGATCTTAGCGCCGCCACGCAATTCTTCTCCAGCCCTACTTCCGGCTTGCACCACGAGAAGGGACAGCAGTCCTCCGAACCCCGCCTTTCGTGATCCTGTATGGTAGAGGGGCGATCAGGTTTTTGGGGAGCACACTCTTGTGATTGCTGCCAGCGACGACTTCCTCAACGACAACCTTCTTCCCTGACCTCGGTTACCTCTTCATCAACGACATGAGTGACAACATCAACCACAATGGTTCTGCTCCTGCTATACAATATGTGATTCTTTCCTATTGGTTTAGTCCGCATCATTACTTTTATCTTTGCAATTGTCGTCATGATCTATTTACTATTGATTTGGATTAAATGTCATAGTAAATTGCTCATATATTCAACAATCCTATCCATAAACCTGATTATAGGCAATTTACTTCGAGTGGTTTTGCTGCGCTTTTGAAGCCGCCTACTTTTAAGGGGGTGCAATATAAAAGGTGGCGCACAAGAGCAGTATATTGGTTTCAGATCATGTACTGCGATGACGCCACTAAGGGTAAGCCTGAGGGCGATCTTAATCCTACATAGCAGGAAGCTTTTGAGAAGGTGAATACCCTCTTCAAAGCCGCACTGCTGAGTGTTCTTGATGATTCCATTGTGGATTCATAAATGTCGTTTGACAGGGGCAAAGATATGTGGGATGCGCTTGAGGCCAACTTTGGGACCTTGGGCGCTGGCAATGAGTTGTACGTCATGGAGCAATTCTATGACTACAAGATGACTGATGAGCGCTCTATTGTTCAACAGACTCATGAGATACAGTCACTCGGTAAGGAACTTGAGTATTTTAAGTGTGTGTTGCCGGACAAATTTGTTTTTGGGACCATCATTGCCAAGCTTCCACCTTCGTGGAACAATTTTGCTACTTCTCTGAAAAACAAGAGACATGAGTTTTCTATTTTGGATCTCATTACCACTCTTGAATTTGAAGATCAGGCGAGAGCAAAAGACACACGTGCTCGGGTCGCTGAGGGAGCTTCTAGTGCCCACATGGTTCACGAGAAGAACTTCCAGACCAACCAGCACCAAAACACCAAGAACAAATCTCAGGGGAAAGGCAAGTTTGATGCAAAGAACAAGCCGTCACATTCTACCAACTTCAAGAAGAATTCTCATAACAGGAAGGGATACAAAGATCAATTTTGGTAGCACCACACAAAATTTATATGGCTGCATCTACCTGCTGTCACCTAACCTCATGGTGCTCCAGGTATTCCTACATTCATAACTAGGTACAATGACCACCGCAAGATGAAATAAGCTTATTCGTACGTTGACTTGCTGATTGTAGTGTGGAACGATCCTGTCATGTGTGGAGGAGCAAACAAGCAGTGTAGCCGATGGTGGAAATCAACCAAGGACTTATGAAACTATATATAATCTTCCTCATGATCGTGTTTTGTCATGCCGAGCTATTGATTTGTGTTACTGTTTTGCAACACCGTTTAAGTATATCTATTGTTTTCCTATCTTTTCAGATTTAGGACAATGAAGATGATTTCAGGGGAACTTCATAATATGGACTCATGTTGAGTCATCTCTATTGCCTCAGGTGATTGCTGCAAATGTGTCAGCATCAATTGCAAGATGAGGCAGCTAGCTAGCTCTGGAGTTGCCAACATGCTCAAAGTGCTCACAACATTGAGAAGAAACAAGCATGCCTAGGACATTAATGCGTGCTCAGAGAAGCATCGACCGATTTTCTTTATTTCCACACCTTCTCACAGCTGTGTATTGGTTATAGTATGGTGAATCATTGAGATGCATAAACATGCTGAACTTTTGTTCTTCTGAATGTTAGTATGCATACTGTATCTTCTGAAGCTTAGTTTATTGTGAATGTTGACTAGCCTGTGAACCTTCACAATCTAGTAACTATATTGTAGGCCGGTTATTTGACACCTCACTTTGCGGCGCTACGCGACCAGTGTGAGTGTCTGCATCCAGTGCCGCATCCTCTAATTTAGTGGATGCCAAGTTGAAAAAGGTTACCGATGAGTAGCGATAAGCTGGAGATGTCTCTTTTTTCTTTCTTTCAGATGGGCAATGAGCTGGAGAGTGTCTCGGACTGCCTCTAGCACAAGGCCCTCCAGTATGAAACACGGGCAACCGACTGGGCCGATACAAAAGCCTATCCATATTAAAGCCCATTTGTTTTTGTTTTTTGCGAGGAGAAGCCCATATTTCTTGAAGAGGGGGCGATCCCAGAAAAAACCTCCTTCCTCCTCGATTCCAAATATATGTAGCTCTCTTTCCCGCTTCTCTCTGTCTCCCCCCAATCCCCCCCACTCCCCATCTTCCCCACTCGTCCAGAAAACCCCCGCTCACCTTTTTCCTCACTCGTACAGAAAATGACCGCTCCTCTTCTTCCACTCCTACAGAAAACCCCAACCCTCCTTCTTCCCCACTCGCACTGTCACTAGGCTCGTCTCTGGCTACTCTGCTTAAACCCTTGAGCTCGATGCGACGCCCACAAGGAAAATGGACTCGGCTGGCCCCAGCACCAAGAAGATGAGGCTCCCGCCAGCGGCGACGCCGGTTGTAGATCCCGCACCCAGCAGCGCGGGGAGAAGCGACGAGCCCCCCCCCCCACCTGGACGTAAGGAACCGGTAGAATCTCTGGTGGACCGCATCAGCGATCTCCTGGACGTCATCTCACTTCTCCCCACCAAGGATTGCTGCGGCACACAAGCCCTCTCAACTCGGTGGCGCCCTCTATGGTGCTCCGTTCCACTCAATCTTGGTTGTCGTTAGAAATATGTCCTTCGACTCCTTCCTGAATTTGATCTCCTCAGAGCCATCATCTCCTCTCACCAGCATGGCTCCGTTCAACGCCTCTACTGAAGGAAATATGCCTTAGAGGCAATAATAAAGTTGTTATTTTATATTTCCTTATATCATGATAAATGTTTATTATCCATGCTAGAATTGTATTAACCGGAAACTTGATACATGTGTGGATGCATAGACAAAACACAGTGTCCCTAGTAAGCCTCTACTAGACTAGCTCGTTAATCAAAGATGGTTAAGTTTCCTAACCATAGACATGTGTTGTCATTTGATAAACGGTATCACATCATTAGAGAATGATGTGATGGACAAGACCCATCCATTAGCTTAGCATAATGATCATTTAGTTTAATTGCTATTGCTTTCTTCATGACTTATACATGTTCCTCTGACTTTGAGATTGTGCAACTCCCGAATACCGAAGGAACACCTTGTGTGCTATCAAACGTCACAACGCGACTTGGAGATTATGAGGATGCTCTACATGTGTCTCTGATGGTGTTTGTTGAGTTGGTATAGATCGAGATTAGGATTTGTCACTCTGTGTATCGGAGAGGTATCTCTAGGCCCTCTCGGTAATGCACATCACTATAAGCCTTGCAAGCAATGTGACTAATGAGTTAGTTGCGGGATGATGCATTACGGAATGAGTAAAGAGACTTGCTGGTGATGAGATTGAACTAGGTATGATGATACCGATGATCGAATCTCGGGCAAGTAACATACCGATGACAAAGGGAACAATGTATGTTGTTATGCGGTTTGACCGTTAAAGATCTTCATAGAATATGTAGGAGCCAATATGAGCATCCAGGTTCTGTTATTGGTTATTGACTGGAGATATGTCTCAGTCATGTCTACATAGTTCTCGAATCCGTAGGTTCCGCACGCTTAACGTTCGGTGACGATTTGTATTACGAATTATGTGATTTGATGACCGAAGTTTTTTCGGAGTCTCGGATGAGATCATGGAGATGACAAGGAGTCTCAAAATGGTCGAGTGGTAAAGATTCATATATTGGAAGGCTATATTCGGACATCGGAAAGGTTCTGTGTGATTCGGATGTTTTTGGAGTACCAGGGAGTTAGGGGAATTCACCGGGAGAAGTAATGGGCCTTATTAGGCCATACGAGAAAAGAGGAGGCGGGCCAAGGGTAGGTGGCGCCCCCCCATGGGTCTGAATTGGACTAGGGGTAGGGGGCGCCGCCCCCTTGCCTTTTCCTACACCCTCTCTCTTTCCCTCTTTCCTTCTCTCCTACTCCGAAAAGGAAAGGGATTCCTACTAGGACTTGGAAGTCCTAGTAGGACTCCATACTCTTGGCGCGCCCCTAGGGGGCCAGCCTCTGTCCCTCCCTCCTTTGTATACATGGGCAGGGGGCACCCCAAAGACACACAAAGTTTCTCTTAGCCGTGTGCGGTGCCCCCCTCCATAGTTACACATCTCGGTCATATCGTCCTAGTTCTTAGGCGAAGCCTTGCACCAGTAACTTCATCATCATCGTCACCACGCCATCATGCTGACAGAACTCTCCTCCGTCCTCATCTAGATCAAGAGTTCGCGGGACATCATCGAGCTGAATGTGTGCTGAACACGGAGGCGCCGTACGTTCGATGCTAGGATCGGTTGAATCACGAAGACGTTTGACTACATCAACCTCGTTACTAAACGCTTCGGCTTTCGGTCTACGAGGGTACATGGACACACTCTCCCATCTCATTGATATGCATCTCCTCAATAGATTTTTTGAAATACCGTGTTCTCCAACAGTGGCATCCGAGCTAGGTTTATGCGTAGATGTTATATGCATGAGTAGAACACAATGAGTTGCGGGAGATAATAGTCATACTGCTTATCAGCAATGTCTGACTTTCATTCGGAGGTATTGTTGGATGAAGCGGCCCGGACCGACATTACATGACCGCATTCATGAGACTGGTTCTAACGACGTGCGTCACACACAGGTGGCTAGCGGGTGTCTGTTTCTCCAACTTTATTTGAATCGAGTTTGACTATGCCATGTCCTTGTTGAAATTTAATACAACACACTTGACAAAAAATCGTTGTGGTTTTGATGTGTAGGTAAGAACAGTTCTCGCTAGAAGCCCGTAGCAAGCACGTAAAACTTGCAACAACAAAGTAGAGGACGTCTAACTTGGTTTTCCACGGCATGTTGTGATGTGATATGGTCAAGACGTGATGAGATATAAATTGTTGTATCAGATGATCATGTTTTGTAAAAAGTTATCAGCAACTGGCAGGAGCCTTATGGTTGTCTATTTATTGTATGAAATGCAATCACCATGTAATTGCTTTACTTTATCAATAAGTGGTAGCGATAGTCGCAGAAGCAATAGTTGGCGAGATGACAACGATGCTACGATGGAGATCAAGGTGTCAAGCCGGTGACGATGGTGATCATGACGGTGCTTTGGAGATGGAGATCAAAGGCACAAGATGATGATAGCCATATCATCTCACTTATATTGATTGCATGTGATGTTTATCCTTTATGCATCTTATTTTGCTTAGTACGGTGGTAGCATTATAGTATGATCCCTCACTAAATTTCATGGTATAAGTGTTCTCGCTGAGTATGCACCATTGCTACAGTTCGTCGTGCAGAGACACCACGTCATGATCGGGTGTGATAAGCTCTACGTTCACGTACAATGGGTGCAAGCCAGTTTTGCACGTGCATAATACTCGTGCAGAATACAAAGGTCGAACGTGAATCATATAGTAGATATGATCAACATAGTGATGTTCACCATTGAAAACTACTCCATCTCACGTGATGATCGGACATGGTTTAGTTGATATGGATCACCTGATCATTTAGATGACTAGAGGGATGTCTATCTAAGTGGTAGTTCTATGTAATATGATTAAATTGAACTTTAAAATTATCATGAACTTAGTCCTAATAGTATTTGCATATCTATGTTGTAGATGAATAGCTTGTGATGTAGCTTCCCCTTTATTTTTTGATATGTTCTTAGCGAAAATAAGTTGAAAGATAGTAGCAATGATGCGGACTGGGTCCATGATCTGAGGACTATCCTCATTGCTGGACAGAAGAATTATGTCCATGATGCACCCCTAGGTGACGGACCTATTGCAGGAGCAGATGTAGACGTTATGAACGTTTCGCAAGCTCGATATGATGACTACTTGATAGTTTAGTGCACCATTCTTTATGGTTAGAACCGGGACTTCAAAAATGTTTTGAACGCCACAGAGCATATAAGATGTTCCAAGATCTGAAATTGGTATTTCGAACTCTTGCCCGAGTCAAGAAGTATGAGACCTCTGACAAGTATTTTGCCTACAAGATGTAGGAGAATAGCTCAACCAGTGAGCATGTGCTCAGAATGTCTGAGTACTAGTATCGCTTGAATCAAGTGGGAGTTAATCTTCTAGATAAGATAGTGATTGACAGGGTTCTCTAGTCACTATCACCAAGTTACTGGAACTTTGTGATGAACTATAATATGCAAGGGATGACGAAAACGACTCCCGAGATCTTTGTGATGCTGAAATCAGCAAAGGTAGAAATCAAGAAAAGCATCAAGTGTTGATGGTTGACAAGACCACTAGATTCAAGTAAAAGGGCAAGGGAAAGAAAGGGAACTTCAAGAAGAATGGCAAGAAAGTTTCCACTCCCATGAAGAAGCCCAAAGCTAGAGCCAAGCCTGAAACTGAGTGCTTCTACTGCAAAGGAAATGGTCACTGGAAGCGGAACTGTCCCAAATACTTGGCGGATGAGAAAGATGGAGAAGTGAACAAAAGTATATATGATATACATGTTATTGATGTGTACTTTACTAGTGTTGATAGTAACCCCAGGGTATTTGATACTGGTTCAGTTGCTAGGATTAGTAACTCAAAACAGGAGTTAGAAAATGAACAACGAATAGTTGAGGGCGAGGTGACGATGTGTGTCGGATGTGATTCCATGGTTGATAAGATCACCATCGCACACTCCCTTTACCTTCGGGATTAGTGTTGAAACTAAAATAAAAGTTATTTTGCGTTTTGCATTGAGCATAATATGATTAGATCATGATTATTGCAATACGGTTATTCATTTAAGTCAAAGAATAATTGTTATTCTATTTACATGAATAAAACCTTTTGTGGTCATACACCCAAGGTGAATGGTTTATTGAATCTCGATCGTAGGGATACACATATTCATAATATTGATGCCAAAAGATGCAAAGTTGATAATGATAGTGCAACATACTAGTGGCATTGCCGTTTAGGTCATATTGTTGTAAAGCACATGAAGAAACTCCATGCTGATGGGCTTTTGGAATCACTTGATGCTTGTGAACCATGTTTCATGGGCAAGATGACAAAAACTCCGTTCTCCAGAACAATGGAGCGAGCCATTGACTTATTGGAAATAATACATACTGATGTATGCGGTCCGATGAGTGTTGAGGCTCACGGCGGGTATCGTTATTTTCTGACCTTTACAGATGATTTAAGAAGATATGGGTATATCCACTTAATGAAACACAAGTCTGAAACATTTGAAAGGTTCAAAGAAATTCAGAGTGAAGTCAAGAATCATTGTATCAAGAAAATAAAGTTTCTACAATCTAATCGTAGAGGCAAATATTTGAGTTATGAGTTTGGCCTTCATTTAAATACAATGTGGAATAGTTTCACAACTCATGCCACTTGGAACACCACAGAGTAATGGTGTGTTCGAACGTCATAACCGTACTTTATTAGATATGGTGCGATCTATGATGTCTTTTACCAATGTAGCACTATCGTTTTTGGGTTATGCATTAGAGACAACCGCATTCACGTTAAATAGGGCACCATATAAATCAATTGAGACGACACCATATATATGAACTATGGTTTGGCAAGAAACACAAGTTGTCGTTTATTGAAGTTTGGGTTTGCGATGCTTATGTGAAAAAGCTTCAACCTGATAAGCTTGAACCCAAATCAAAGAAATTTGTCTTCATATGATACCCAAAGGAGACTGTTGGGTACACCTTCTATCATAGATCCGAAGGCAAGATATTCGTTGCTAAGAATGGATCCTTTCTAGAGAAGGAGTTTCTCTCGAAAGAAGTGAGTGGGAGGAAAGTAGAACTTTATGAGGTAATTGTACCTTCTCCCAATTTGGAAAGTAGTCCATCACAAAAATTAGTTCCAGTGATTCCTACACCAATTAGTGAGGAAGCTAATGATGATGATCATGAAACTTCTAATCAAGTTACAATCGAACCTCGTAGCTCAACCAGAGTACGACCCGCACCAGAGTGGTACGGTAATCCTGTTCTGGAGGTCATGTTACTTGACCATGATGAACCTACGAACTATGCGGAAGCGATGATGAGCCAAGATTCTGTGAAATGGCTGGAGGCCATGAAATCTGAGATGAGATCCATGTATGAGAACAAAGTGTGGACTTTGGTTGACTTGCCCGATGATCGGCAAGCCATAGAGAATAACTGGATCTTCAAGAAGAAGACTGACGATGACGGTAATATTACTGTCTACAAAGCTCGACTTGTTGCGAAAGGTTTTGGACAAGTTCAAGGAGTTGACTACGATGAGACCTTATCATCCGTAGTGATGCTTAAGTCTGTCTTAATCATGTTAGCAATTGGCGCATTTCATGATTATGAAATTTGGCAAATGGATGTCAAAACTGCATTCCTTAATTGATATCTTAAGGAGGATTTGTATATGATGCAACCAGAAGGTTTTGACGATCCTAAAGGAGCTAACAAAGTGTGCAAGCTCCAGCAATCCATTTATGGACTGGTGCAAGCCTCTCGGAGTTGGAATAAACGCTTTGATAGTGTGATCAAAGCATATAGTTTTATACAGACCTGAAGTGAAGCCTGTATTTACAAGAAAGTTAGTGGGAGCACTACATCATTTATGATAAGTATATGTGAGTGACATATTGTTGATCGGAAATAATGTAGAATTTTATGGAAAGCATAAAGGAGTGTTTGAAAGGTGTTTTTCAAAGAAAGACCTCGGTGAAGCAGCTTACACATTGAGCATCAAGATCTATAGAGGTAGATCAAGACGCTTGATAAGATTTTTCAATGAGTACATACCTTGACAAGATTTTGAGGTAGTTCAAAATGGAACAGTCAAAGAAGGAGTTCTTACCTGTGTTGCAAGGTGTGAAGTTCAGTAAGACTCAAAACCCGACCACGGCAGAAAATAGAACGAGAATGAAAGTCATTCCCTATGCCTCAGTCATAGTTCAGTCATAGTTTCTATAATAGCAATGTTGTGTACCAGACCTATTGTGTACCTCACCATGAGTTTGGCAAGAGGGTACAATAGTGATCCAGGAGTGGATCACTGGACAGCGGTCAGAATTATCCTTAGTGGAATAAGGATATGTTTCTCGATTATGGATGTGACAAAGAGTTGGTCGTAAAGGGTTATGTCGATGTAAGCTTTGACACTGATTCGGATGACTCTAAATCTTAATCTGGATACATATTGAAAGTGGGAGCAATTAGCAATAGTAGCTCCGTGCGGAGCATTGTAGACATAGAAAATTTGCAAAATACATGTGGCTCTGAATATGGCAGACCCGTTGACTAAACTTCTCTCACAAGCAAAACGTGATCACACCTTAGTACTCTTGGGGTGTTAATCACATAGTGATGTGAACTGGATTATTGACTCTAGTAAACCCTTTGGGTGTTAGTCACATGGAGATGTGAACTAATCACATAAATATGTCAACTATTGGTGTTAAATCACATGACGATGTGAACTAGATTATTGACTCTAGTGCAAGTGGGAGACTGAAGGAAATATGCCCTAGAGGCAATAATAAAGTTGTTATTTAATAGTTCCTTATATAATGCTAAATGTTTATTGTCCATGCTAGAATTGTATTAACCAAAAACTTGATACATGTGTGGATACATAGAAAAAATGCAGTGTCCCAAGTAAGACTCTACTAGTGTAGCGACCAGACCTCAAACAGTCTGACCTCTGTGCTCAGGTGTCATCCCTGGATCAGTAATGCTGACACCACACAGTACTTGAAGGATTTATAACAGAGTAGCAATCACACACTTATTACATCGAGTGTCTCAAAAGAGAACTTATTATAATAAATATGGCTTAAGGCCATCTAATAACTATAACAACGGAAGGCTTGGAAGATAAGTGAGTCCATCAACTCCAACGGCATCACTGAGTATAGAACCACGACCTAAAAACTCCTTAATCATCGTCTAAAAAGTCTACAACATTAACGTTGCAGCCCGAAACGGGTCAGCACAAGGAATATGCTGGCAAGGTAACACATAGAGAGTAATGGAATGAAACAGCTATACCACATGCATATTTGGCTGGTGGAAAGCTCTATGGTTACAGTTTTGCGTAAAGCCAATTTTTCCCTACTACAAAGGAATAAACTTTTATTTAACTATCATGGTAGTTGTTAAACATTGAGAATGGTTGACAGCATTCTCAATACCAATTAAGCATCATTATTAAACAAAAACCAACAAAATTAATTTTAGAGTAACATGTTGAGATTCACACGATAATCCAAGTACTAGATACTCAAGATGTCCATAATCGGGGACATGGCTAACCATGATTAGTTTATACACTCTGCAGAGGTTTGTGCACTTTTCCCCACAATACTCGATCGCCCCCGTTTGGTTTCCCGCACTACATGGTGTTTGAGAAGACGGATGACTGAGACATAGTCTTTCAGAAGCGCTAGCACCTTACGATGGATAGATCGTTACACCTACTTTCCCCTACATCTGCTAGTCTACCCTGTAAGAGTTCACACGACTTAATCAACTATGCTAGATCCCATAATAGCTTGTGGCTGCACACAGAAGTTTCTAGTATGAAAAATCTCATGATCCCTTTGGGCCTGTTTGGCGGTCCATAAAAACAGGCAATCCTGGAATACCCAGGTACCTCAATCCACCCAGATGTGTATTTAAGTTGCCACCTTAGATAAACCATTAATTAACAAACTCACATCTGTCATGGATATCACTCACCCAATCCACGTCTACTAGCATAGCATGGCATAATAGGCAAACGTAGAGGTAACTCCCAAAGGTTTGATACTACAACAGGTAATAGGTTGTACCTCAACTACTTCCAATCCCACAATTTAATTAGATCCTAATCATGCAATGTTTGAGGATTGATCCAATGCAATAAAACTGGGTAGTAGAATGTATGATTAAAGTGTTACTTGCCTTGCTGATGATCCGCGAAACCTTGCGATTCGAAGTAGCAGGCGGCGCACTCCGGGTATTCTATCACAGACAAACAAACAAGCATACAATAAGTATTCATCTAATGCACAGGTAAAACTCGAATAAGAGATCTAACGAGAAAGTTCAACTTAAGAACTCCGGTTGGCAAAAAGAATCAAATCAAACCAAGCAACGAAAGTCAAACGGCAAAAGAAACAAGCTTCGTTTACTATTCTGGATCTAGGGCAATTTTTACAGTGGCAAAAACTTGTTTAAGTTGGTTAAAAGGTTAGAGGGTTTCGAGACGAAACTCCAGGCGCTTGAATCGCCTGATTCCGATAACCGAGCGAAAAGTTATACTAAAACGAAAATCGGATCAGGAATCGCGATCAGAAAAATCATGGATTTAATCCGAGAAAAAGAAAAACGATGAACGTTTGCTAGAACGAACGAACGGACGAACGCTCGCTAATTAAATAAATTGGGAAAAGCGATCTATTTTAAAAAAACCGAAACTAAAAAAAACCGACAGCGAAAACGAGGTTGACCTCGGGCGGCGGGTCTGGCGGCAGCGGTTTCAGGCGCGGTGGGCTAGGGCGGCTCGGGGCGGCGCTATTTAACGGCTGCCCCCGGGCGGAGTCCCGCTCGGGTACGGTCCGAAGTCGGTTCGCGTTTTTTTAAAATTATTCCATGCAGAAAAACAAATAAAAGAAATACTAAATGGACTCCAAAATTCCTGAAATAAATTTTCCCGAACTTCTAAAATCAAGCCGCACAAGGTGAACATTTATTTGGGGCCTAAATGCAATTTTGAAAAACGCACATTTTTCCTAAATTCAAATAAAATACCGAAAAACTCCGAAATAGAATCTTGTTTGATTTTATTATTAAATCCTCAATATTTCTTTATTTTGGGAAAGTCATTTTATTCCCTCTCTCATATTTTTGTAATAGAAATAATTGACGATAAAATAATTAAAATCGAATGATCCTATCTTCAAAATTTCAGAAAACTCAAATATGAAAATAATGAATTCCCCAACTCTCTCCGTGGGTCCTTGAGTTGCATAGAAATTTCTAGGATCAAACCAAAAGCAAATAAAATATGATATGCATTGATGATCTAATGTATAACATTCCAAATTGAAAATTTGGGATGTTACAAACCTACCCCCCTTAAGATGAATCTCGCTCTCGAGATTCGGCTTGGCTAGAAAATAGGTGAGGGTGGTCCTTGAGCAAATCTTCCTCTCGCTCCCAGGTGGCTTCATCCTCCGTCTGGTGGCTCCACTGAACCTTACAAAACTTGATAACCTTGCTGCGGGTGACTCGGCTGGCAAACTCGAGAATCTTAACAGGTTTCTCCTCATAGGTCAAATCACTGTCCAACCGAATTGATTCCAATTGCACTGTGTCTCTCAAGGGTATGTCAGCCATCTCCGCGTGACACTTCTTCAACTGAGAAATGTGGAACACATCATGAACTCCTGACAATCCTTTAGGTAATTCCAACTTGTAGGCCACTTCTCCCATACGTTCCAATACTCGGTATGGTCCTACAAATAGTGGCGCTAACTTTCCCTTAACACCAAAGCGCTTTGTTCCCGGAAGTGGGGATACTCGAAGATAAACTCGGTCTCCCACTTCGTAAACTGTCTCCTTGCGCTTAGAATCTGCATAACTCTTTTGCCTGGATTGAGCTACCTTGAGCTTATCGCGAATTAATTTCACCTTCTGTTCAGACTCCTTAATCAAATCAGGTCCAAACAACTGGCGGTCTCCAAATTCATCCCATGACAACGGTGTTCCGCACCATCTTCCGTACAAGGCTTCGAAAGGGGCCATCTTTAAATTGGATTGATAACTGTTGTTGTAAGAGAATTCTGCATATGGCAAATTGTCGTCCCAACTAGATCCATAATCTGGCGCACAAGCTCTCAGCATGTCCTCCAAAATCTGATTAACTCTCTCGGTCTGTCCATCGGTCTGTGGATGAAAAGTTGTGCTGAACTCTAGTCTGGTACCCAAAGTTTCATGCAACTGATTCCAGAACTTTGAGGTAAACTGGGTTCCTCTATCCGATACAATGCTCCTTGGAACTCCATGTAAGCATACAATCCTGGTCATGTATATCTTTGCCAACTTCGCACTGGTATAAGTGGTCTTTACCGCGATGAAATGAGCTACTTTCGTCAACCGATCAACTACAACCCAAATCGAGTCATAGCCTGAACGAGTCCTGGGTAATCCCGTGATAAAGTCCATGCCTAACTTATCCCACTACCATTCGGGTATCGGCAATGGCTGTAGCAATCATGCTGGCTTCTAATGCTCTGCCTTTACTCTCTGACACACATCACAAACTGCTACATACTCCGCAATATCTTTCTTCATTCCGGTCCACCAGAAAATATACTTCAAATCCAAATACATCTTGGTATTTCTTGGGTGAATCGAATATGGTGAATTGTGTTATGGTGAATTGTGTGCCTCTTGCAGAATCAACTTCCCGATCTCTGGGTCATTGGGCACATAAACACGGTCTTCAAACCATAGGGTGTCGTGCTCATCCTCAAGATATCCCTTAGCCTTTCCTTCGCTTATTTTCTCCTTTATAGAGGCAATCTTCTTGTCAGTATTCTGAGCTTCTCTGATTCTATCCATCAAGGTTGACTGAATCTCCAATGCTGCTACATAGCCTCTCGGAACTATTTCCAAACATAACTCTCGAAGATTTTCGGCTAACTCCCTTGGTATTTCTCCCGTCATTAATGTATTGACATGGCTCTTACGGCTCAATGTGTCAGCTACTACATTAGCCTTTCCGGGATGGTAATGCAAGCGCATATCATAGTCCTTGATGAGCTCCAACCATCTCCTTTGTCTGAGGTTTAACTCCTTCTGTGTGAAAATGTATTTCAAACTCTTGTGATCCGTGTACACCTCACAATGCTTTCCAATGAGAAAATGTCTCCATGTTTTCAATGCATGAACTACGGCTGCTAACTCCAAATCATGCGTAGCATAATTCAACTCATGGGGCTTAAGATTTCTTGAGGCATATGAAACAACTCTCCCTTCCTGCATAAGCACTGCTCCAAGTCCTCGACGTGAAGCGTCGCAATATACCTCATAGTCCTTGGTATGGTCTGGCAAAATCAATACTGGTGAAGTAACCAAGCGTTTCTTCAACTCCTGGAAACTAGCCTCACACTCCCCAGTCCATATGAACTTGTTATCCTTCTTTAATAACTCCGTCGTAGGTTTTGCAATCTTGGAGAAATTCTCAATGAATCTCCGGTAGTATCCTACGAGTCCAAGAAAACTCCGGATCTCTCCAACCGTTGTTGG
Organism: Triticum urartu; assembly: GCF_003073215.2. Lineage (NCBI taxonomy): Eukaryota > Viridiplantae > Streptophyta > Magnoliopsida > Poales > Poaceae > Triticum > Triticum urartu. The sequence goes on from NC_053023.1 coordinate 304,485,102, forward strand.
GGCTTCCCAATTTTTCACGGTATCAACCTTAGTGGGATCTACTGCTATACCTTCTCCAGATATAACGTATCCGAGGAATCCTACTTCCTTCAACCAAAACTCACATTTTCTAAACTTGGCATATAGTTGATGTTCTTTGAGCTTTCCAAGAACGAAACGCAAATGTTCCTTATGCTCCTCTTCACTTTTCGAGTAAACCAGAATATCATCAATGAACACCACGACGAACTTATCCAAGAACTCCATCAACACTTTGTTCATCATGTTCATAAAATAAGCAGGAGCATTAGTCAGACCAAATGACATAACGGTATACTCGTACAGCCCATACCTGGTGGTATAAGCTGTCTTAGGTATATCCTGTTCTCGAATCTTCAACTGGTGGTATCCTGATCGCAGATCGATCTTGGAAAATACCTTAGCTCCTTGCAATTGATCAAATAGATCATTAATCATTGGTAGGGGGTACTTGTTCTTGATCATTACTTCATTCAACCCACGATAATCAACAACCATCCTTAACGATCCATCCTTCTTCTCCACTAGAAGTACTGCCGATCCCCAAGGCGAAGAACTTGGGCGAATATATCCTTTATCCAGTAACTCCTTAATCTGCTTCTTAATTTCCACCAAATCCTTTGCAGGCATCCTATATGGTCTCTTCGATATTGGCCCTGTGCCTGGCAATAGCTCAATCAAAAACTCAATGTCTCTATCCGGTGGCATGCCTGGCAACTCTTTTGGAAATACTTCAGGGAAATCCCGTACCACTGGTACTTTTTCCTGCACAACTCATGTTAAACAATTTACTTGAGTCCCTTTTGGCACATGCCGGGATACATACTTGATCCTTCTCCCTTCCGGGGTAGTAAGCAAAACTGTCTTACTAGCGCAATCGATGTTTCTTCCATACATCAACAGCCAATCCATACCCAGAATTACATCCAATCCTTGTGATTCCAAAATGATTAAATTCGAGGGAAACACATGCCTACCTATACTCAATGGCACTTGAAAACATCGTTGACTGGCCATATACTCCGCTCCTGGTGAGCTTACTAGCATAGGTGTTCTAAGAACCTTAGTAGGCAGGTTATACTTATCCACAAATCCCCTTGATATGTATGAATGCGATGCACCAGTATCAAAAAGAATGAGTGCAATAAATGACTTAACCAAAAACTTACCGATTACGGCATCCGGCTGCTCTTCAACCTCCTCCACATTAACGTGGTTCACCTGTCCCTTGTTGAAAGGGTTCGGCTTCTTCCCAGAGCTCCCATTACCATTTTGGCCTTCAGGACATTCATTGGCATAATGTCCGGTCTTCTGGCACTTAAAGCAAGTGACTTGGCTCAGGTCTTTCTTGGCTGGGGTTGATGGGTTGGTACGGTTCTGGCCGTTGCTTCTTCCATTGGCATTACCATTCTTGGTGCCATTGTGATTGTACGAGCTACCTCCTCCATGGGTATGCTGAAAATGTCCTCCCGATCTAGGGGTAAAACGTGGCTTCTGCTGAGCTCCAGAATTGTACTTTCCTTGTCCATACTTCCTCTTGCGATTCTCAATTTGCTGCTGCTTGTCTTCAATCATAAGAGCACGATCTACCAACTCCTAGTAGTTGTTGAAGGTTGCTACCATCAACTACATGCTCAACTCATCATTCAGTCCTTCCAGAAACCTCTCCTGTTTAGTTGCATCCGTAGCAACGTCATCTTGGGCATAATGTGCTAATTTACTGAAGTCCTCCACATACTGGCCAACTGTCTGTCCTCCTTGGTGCAAGTTGTGAAACTCTCGCTTCTTCATGGCTATAGCTCCTACTGAAACATGGGCAGTATGAAAAGCCTGCTAAAACTGGTCCCATGTGACAGTGTCGACAGGGAAAGTGGCTGTGAAATTCTCCCACCATGATGCTGCGGGTCCTTCAAGCTGATGTGCGGCAAACTTGACCTTCTCCGCATCTGTGCACCCTGCTGTGGTCAACTCCCTAGCTGTCTTGCGGAGCCAATCATCTGCTACTATCGGCTCGGTGCTACTGGAAAAACACCGGCGGATTCAGCCTAAGAAAACGGGCTAAGTGATCAACAGGTGGTGGTGGTGGTGGGTTGTTGTTGTTGTTCCCCTGATTCTGATTCTGGACTAGCAACTGCATCAATGTGTTCTGCTGCTGGATCAACTGGGTGAGCTCCGGTGGAAAGGTAAATCCGGGGTCACGTCTCGGCGGCATCTGAGGGTTTAGAAAAGACGAGATTTAAGAATAGAGGGGTCTAAAGAGAAAACACTACCCATATGCGCATGAGGCAAAAGCAAACAATTCACTTCATTCAATCAAACAAGGGCATACAATCGATCTAACTATCGCAAAAGTGCTCGGACTACTGTATTTACATGGTGGACTACTAGTACTGATGAGGTGGTCTACTAGAAATATTCTTCGGTTGTAGACTCCATGATATCTGCTCCGACTCCATCAACATAGTCATCATCGCTATCATCTGGGTCCGAGTCGGTGTTGTCGATGATGATGTAGTCTTTTGGGCGAATCTCCTTGGGTTCTTCGTCTTCTTCTACTGGTGTAGGGCCTCCCACAAATATTCCGATCTTCTTGATCAGATCGTCATTATTCTCCACTAATACTTCTATTTCCTCTTCATAATCTTCACGTGTAGCCTTGAGTTCTTCCTCCAGCTCCTTGATTCTTGTCCTTGCCTTCTTTAGGTCTATCATGTCGGCGCACATCTGGTTCTCCTGTCGTCGAATGTGCTGGTTTAATTCCTGGATAAAAGCTGCAATTGATCTATCCTTTCTGGTGCTGATCATCTCCCAGTGCTCATCTCGGTGCCCACAAATCTGGTAGATAGTATCCTTGAGATCATTGCGGTAGACTTCTCCAATGCGTCCCATGGCGATGTGAGCTGCCATGCTCTTTCCTAGACTCCAAGTTGGTGCATCAAAACAAAACTCTGGGCTCAGTGACTGGCATGAACGTCCTTCCTGGAACTTGAACTTGAATCATCCAGCGCTCTTCTTCAGGTAAAGTGGCGTTGTAGGTTGCGGTGAAGCTTGGTACTCCTATGTTCAGGTATCTAGTGACTTCCTTCAAGTGACGTCCAAAGGGTGTATCTTCATCCGGTTGTGTGAACTTGTTCCTTGCATCCGCCATCATAAAGAATAGAAAAGAGGAGAGGTCAGAAGAGAATAGAGTGAATAGTGTTCTAGGTCTTTAGCTTAGTGGTCGTGTCCTACAGTCAGCGTGTGCTCTGATACCATCTCTGTAGTGACCAGACCTCAAATGGTCTGATCTCTGTGCTCAGGTGTCATCCCTGGATCAGTAATGCTCACACCTCACAATACTTGAAGGATTTATAACAGAGTAGCAATCACACACTTATTACATCGAGTGTCTCAAAAGAGAACTTATTACAATAAATATGGCTTAAGGCCATCTAATAACGGTAACAACGGAAGGCTTGGAAGATAAGTGAGTCCATCAACTCCAATGGCATCACTGAGTATAGAACCACGGCCTAAAAACTCCTTAATCGTCGTCTGAAAAGTCTGCAACATTAACGTTGCAGCCTGAAATGGGTCAGCACATGGAATAAGCTGGCAAGGTAACAGATAAAGAGTAATGGAATGAAACAGCGATACTACATGCATATTTGGTTGGTGGAAAGCTCTATGGTTACAGTTTTGCGTAAAGCCAATTTTCCCTACTACAAAGGAATAAACTTTTATTTAACTATCATGGTAGTTGTTAAACATTGAGAATGGTTGACAACATTCTCAATCCCAATTAAGCATCATTATTAAACAAAAACCAACAAAATTAATTTTAGAGTAACATGTTGAGATTCACATGATAATCCAAGTACTAGATACTCAAGATGTCCATAACCGGGGACACGGCTAACCATGATTAGTTTATACACTCTGCAGAGGTTTGCGCACTTTTCCCCACAAGACTCGATCACCTCCGTTTGGTTTCTCGCACTACATGGTGTTTGAGAAGATGGATGACTGAGACATAGTCTTTCAGAAGCGCTAGCACCTTACGATGGATAGACCGTTACACCTACTTTCCCCTACATCTGCTAGTCTACCCTATAAGAGTTCGCACGACTTAATCAACTATGCTAGAGCCCATAATAGCTTGTGGATGCACACAGAAGTTTCTAGTATGAAAAATCTCATGATCCCTTTGGGCCTGGGTGGCGGTCCATAAAAAAACAGGCAATCCTGGAATACCCAGGTACCTCAATCCACCCAGATGTGTATTTAAGTTGCCACCTTAGATAAGCCATCAATTAACAAACTCACATCTGTCATGGATATCACTCACCCAATCCACGTCTACTAGCATAGCATGGCATAATAGGCAAACGTAGAAGTAACTCCCAAAGGTTTGATACTACAACAGGTAATAGGTACTACCTCAACTACTTCCCATCCCACAATTTAATTAGATCCTAATCATGCAATGTTTGAGGATTGATCTAATGCAATAAAACTGGGTAGTAGAAGGTATGATCAAAGTGTTACTTGCCTTGCTGATGATCCGCGAAACCTAGCGATTCGATGTAACAGGCGGCGCACTCCGGGTATTCTATCCAGACAAACAAACAAGCATACAATAAGTATTCATCTAATGCACAGGTAAAACTCGAATAAGAGATCTAAACAGAAAGTTCAACTTAGGAACTCCGGTTGGCAAAAAGAATCAAATCAAACGAAGCAACGAAAGTCAAACGGCAAAAGAAACAGGCTTCATTTACTATTCTGGATCTAGGGAAATTTTTACAGTGGCGAAAACTTGTTTAAGTTCGTTAAATGGTTAGAGGGTTTCGAGACGAAACTCCAGGCGCTTGAATCGCCTGATTCCGATAACCGAGCGAAAAGTTATACTAATACGAAAATCGGATCAGGAATCGCGATCAGAAAAATCGCGGATTTAATCCGAGAAAAAGAAAAACGACGAACGTTCGCTAGAACGAACGAACGGACGAACGCTCGCTAATTAAATAAATCGGAAAAACCGGCGACAAAAACGAGGTTGACGTTAAAGGCTGCTACGGCGGCAGCGGTTTCGAGCGCGGTGGGTTGGGGCGGCTCGGGGCGGCGCTATTTAAAGGCTGCCCCCGGGCAGAGTCCCGCTCGGGTACGGCCCGAAGTCGGTTCGCGTTTTTTTAAATTATTCCACACAGAAAAAAAGTAAAACAAATACTAAACCGACTCCAAAATTCCCAAAATAAATTTTCCCGGGCTTCTAAAATCAAGTCGCACAAGGTGAACATTTATTTGGGGCCTAAATGCAATTTTGAAAAACGCACATTTTTCCTAAATTCAAATAAAATACCGAAAAACTCCGAAATAAAATCTTGTTTGATTTTATTATTAAATCTTCAATATTTCTTTATTTTGGGAAAGTCATTTTATTACCTCTCTCATATTTTTGTAATAGAAATAATTGACGATAAAATAATTAAAATCGAATGATCCTATCTTCAAAATTTGAGAAAACTCAAATATGAGAATAATGAATTCCCCAACTGTCTCCGTGGGTCCTTGAGTTGCATAGAAATTTCTAGAATCAAACCAAAAGCAAATAAAATATGATATGCATTGATGATCTAATGTATAACATTCCAAATTGAAAATTTGGGATGTTACAACTAGACTAGCTCGTTAATCAAAGATGGTTAAGTTTCCTAACCATAGACATGTGTTTTCATTTGATAAACGGGATCACATCAATAGAGAATGATGTGATGGACAAGGCCCATCCGTTAGCTTAGCATAGTGATCGTTTAGTTTTATTTCTATTGCTTTCTTCATGACTTATACATGTTCCTCTGACTCTGAAATTATGCAACTCCCGAATATCGGAGGAACACCATGTGCGCTATAAAACGTCACAACGTAACTGGGTGATTGTAAAGATGCTCTACAGGTGTCTCCGATGGTGTTTGTTGAGTTGGCATAGATCGAGATTAGGATTTGTCACTCCGTGTAACGGAGAGGTATCTCTGGGCCCTCTAGGTAATGCACATCACTATAAGCTTTGCAAGCAATGTTACTAATGAGTTATTTGCGGGATGATGCATTACAAAATTAGTAAAGAGACTTGCCGGTGACGAGATTGAACTAGGTATGATGATAACGATGATCGAATCTCGGGCAAGTAACATACCGATGACAAAGGGAACAATGTATGTTGTTATGCGGTTTGACCGATAAAGATCTTCGTAGAATAGGTAGGAGCCAATATGAGCATCTAGTTTCCGCTATTGGTTATTCACGAGAGATATGTATCGGTCATGTCTACATAGTTCTCGAACCCATAGGGTCCGCACGCTTAACGTTCGATGACGATTTGTATTATGAGTTATGTGATTTGATGACCGAAGTTTGTTCGGAGTCCTGGATTAGATCACAGACATGATGAGGAGTCTCGAAATGGTTGAGTGGTAAAGATTCATATATTGTAAGGCTATATTCGGACATTGGAAAGGTTCCGACTCATTCGGGTGGTTTTCGGAGTACCGGGGAGTTTCGTGAATTCACCGGGAGAAGTAATGGGCCTCATTGGGCCATACGAGAAAAGAGGAGGCAGGCCAAGGGGAGGTGGCGCGCGCCCTCCCATTGGTCCAAATTGGACTAGGGGAAGGGGGCGACGCCCCACTTTCCTTTTCCTACTCCCTCTCTCTTTCCCTCTTTCCTTCTCTCCTACTCCAAAAAGGAAAGGGATTCCTACTAGGACTTGGAAGTCCTAGTAGGACTCCATACTCTTGGCGCGCCTCTAGGGGGCCGGCCTCACTCCCTCCCTCCTTTATATATGTGGGCAGGGGGCACCTATAGACACACACAAGTTTCTCTTAGCCATGTGCGGTGCCCCTCCATAGTTACACACCTCGGTCATATTGTCGTAGTGCTAGGCCGAAGCCCTGCCCCGGTAACTTCATCATCACTATCACCATGCCGTCGTGCTGACAGAACTGTCCTTCGTCCTCAACCGGATCAAGAGTTCGAGGGACATCATCAAGCTGAACGTGTGCTGAACACAGATGCATCATACGTTCGGTGCTAGGATCAGTTGAATCATGAAGATGTTCGACTACATCAACCCCGTTAATAAACACTTCCGCTTTCGGTCTACGAGGGTACATGGACACACTGTTCCGTCTCATTGCTATGCATCTCCTAGATAGATCTTGGATGATTGTAGGTACATTTTTTGAAATATTGCATTCCCCAACATCTGCATCCAGACATGCTACCTGCTGTCCATAACCGGCACGGAGGACGCTTGGCTGACATCCCCTGAATTCGGAAAACCACAGCAGTTTGAGTTCTACCATTACAACGAAAGTTTCGTACAACGAACACGCCAAGAATTCGTGCCCACACCACCGTTTTCCATCTTGCAGTTTTCCTCCTCTCTCCACACCGCCACCTTTTCCCGGTGCCATCTACCAGACAATCTGGTACAAATGCTTCGACTCCCACTGCTAAAAAAAACTTTCGCTTGTGGTAGTTTATCTGTCGGAGGCCTCACTGCACAGAATCATCCACTCCAGTTGCTCTGCCCTAGAGCGCTTGCTGATTGTTTTGGGAATAGAAATCCCCATCAGTTGTCTCCAAATAAAGTCGCCTCAACTTAAAAGCATTGGGATTTGTTTTGAACGACAGCAGGTCATCATCGAAGATGCCCCTTCACTACAAAGGTTGCTCCTTGATAATTGTTATAGACCATTGCAAATAACTGTCGTCTCTGCGCCCAAACTGGAGACCTTAGGTGTAATTCATGATCCGTTTAATGATCACAGGAAGTTGGTGTTTGGCTCCTAACTTTTTCAGGTACCGTATATTATCATCTACACATTTGTAATCATAATCTGCATTTTCATTTGTGCGCATAAGTTTTATATCATTTCGGAGTACACTTTGGGTACTAATGTTATGTTATAAGCTCAATGAAGAGTTCGTCCATGGATTGCCTATCAATGTTGCTGGATTCTGTCAAGATCTTATATTCGGAATGTCTAGTTTTGATATAAACATAATTATTGGCTTGCTGCGATGCTTTCGATCTCTAGAGAATTTATATATATAGAGGTGATGATTTCATGCACAGTAAAAGCCCGTATATATTGTACTAGAATTAGCCATTCAGCTGTCGCTCTTTCGACATACTATTTTTTCAGACCTTAACTGTTTTCGATCTTCATGTCTACTTAGGTACTGCGACCACATGGAGAAAATGTATAACCAATCGGTGGTGTAATAAGCACCAGGATTTTCTCAGTTCTCATGACACTCGTTTGAGGACAATAATGATGGAAGGATATGCATCCAACCAGGCAAACAGAAGCTTTGTCACATTCTGCCTGTTGAATGTGAGGATACTATTGTCCATGAGGTTTAAGTTTTACCGCAAGAGATTTCTCACGAAAGGAAATGTTCAACACAAAAAAAGAAGTTTCAGGTGGACAAATGGGCATCTAAACGTGCTCGGCTTCTATTTACAACAAGTTGTAGTCATCCTGAAATAATTTTTTTGCACAGGATGTTGATTTTATGGATCAGACTGATCCATTTGTTTGTGACTGCGAAAAAGAGTGGTTGGGTTAGATGTTACTGCCATGTTCAATCTGGGTTTTGTCTAAAAATTTGATGAACAATTAATCCTTGGGCTTTTTGTACCGTTTGTAAGCTTGAGTTGCATGTTGTTGCCCTCGTACTCCCTCCACCTGCCACTACAATGCCGCATCTTCCACGACTGTTGTTCGTTCCTATCCGAGGCCTCGCCGTCGTTCTCTGCCTTGGTTCGCTCGATGTGCCCGCCGCCGTCTGGCGTTGTCAACATGGTCAACAACCAGGGTCATTGCATTACGCAAGTAGGTGCCTTGTTATTACAAGCCAACAAAATACTCCGTCCAAATTGTTTGACAACTAGGTCCCACGCCATAGTCAATGTAGTCAATAAACGGGAAAATTACACAACAAGCAGATAACACCAGGGACCCAACAGCTTGCCCAGTTGTTTTTTAGTTTCAGAGACGGAGCTCAACCGCGTGCTGTGCGGGGGTTGTGGCCCGTCTAGCCCAAGCTTACGCTTTTATTTAAGCACATGACGAGCCCAGTTGATATCTTTTTTCTTTCTCAAAATGGCTAGCCTAGTTCTTTTTTTTGGAGAATACCAAAACCGAGGCCTACTTGCTTTTCTCAGCCCTGCTGGGCTGCAAATCTTCCAAGACGAGGAGGGATGTAAGTAGTAAGAAATGGGCTTCCCTAGAAAATGGGCTATATGTTGTAAGAAATGGGCCGTAAATTTTTAAAACCAAAGCCAACCGACAATTAAATTCAAATATCATTTTTCTGGATTTCTCTACTCTCTACTCTTATAAAAACCAAATCCAACTAGCAATTACATTAAAATATTGTCTTTTCTCCCACAAGATAAACTACTCATACAAATCCATCTTCATGTTCCGCGCAACGCACGGGCATCTTGCTAGTTAAGATTTTATGTTTCATTCATTTATTGCATAGAATTGTTTTTTTAATTTTATTTTGATATAATTTTAAAAAAATTATTGTTAACGTGACCCCACCGAAATATGCAAAATTTCGTTGAATTTTTTAGCAGTGCCCAGAATATATGGTATGTAATGCTAATAAAAAGAATACGGGCTTCAAATATACTTAAGAATTTGCAAATGGGTTGTAAATTATTGAAAATAATGGCAAATGGGTTGTATGTTGTTTTCCACAGATTTGGAGGCTGATTTCTGGGTCTACAAGGTTTTTTTTACCGCATTATGGGCCTACTAGGTTGACGATGACGCTGTCCTAAAAACAATTTGACGCGTACGCAAGGCTTTGTCAACTTAGTCAACACAGAGGACTGACTGTTGGATCTCCATCCAACGGCCACCGTTCTTTTTCAATCTCTGATATTCCTGCTCCAGCCGCCCAAACCAGCATCGGCGGGATTTCCTTCTCACTCCTCCCGTGGCTGGTTGTGCTGCCGCCAAGCCATCCCTCTACCCACCCGCACATCCTATTATTTTCCAGCGATGTCAGCCTCACCCCGCTGCCGACCAGTCAGTGCTCGTACAACCTTTAGCGTGGGCATCTGCTGCAGCTGCTTCGCCGGCTCCAGGTCATTCCCTTCCTAGGCTTCGCCCTCGTCCACCGCGTTTGTGGTCTCGGCATGGCAAGGTCAACATGGTCAACATACAACATCCATCGAAACAGGCTGACAGTAGGGGCCGACACAAGGAAATGCCTCCTTATTACACGCAAAATAATGATTCCTCCACCTGACAGCTGGGACCCACCAGAAGGGCCTTTGTATTTCGCAAAAAAGATGTTCCCCCCACTGACAGGTCGGACCCACCAACTATATCTTCGCACGCAAGTGCCTCGTTATTACACACACAAAAATGAATACTCCCCCTGCTAGCTGGGACCCACCATAGTAGGAGGCTGACGTGTTGGCCTAGTAAGATGACGGGGATGGAGGGATTTGTCAACTTAGTCAATATGAATGATTCTAGCTCCAGTGACCGCATGATGTCCATCCAACAGCCGTAGTGCTTCTTCAACCTCTGGTCTTCTTGCTCCAGCCGCCCGAACAAGCGTCCGTCGTGCCGCCTGCTCCTGCCTCCTGTGTCCGGCTATGCTGCCACCGCTGGCCATGCCATCCCTCTATACTCACCCACACCTCCTATTATTCGCTGGCAACAGCAACCTCACACCGCAGACGAAGCAGTCAACCCACGTACTCCCCTCTGCCTGGGCATCCACTGCCATGTCTTCCTCGGCTCCGTGTCGTTCCCTTCCTAGGCATCGCCGTCGTCCACCGCCCTCATGCTCTCACCGCGCCGTGGTCAATGAACGACATCCATTGGACGTGGACTGTACATGGAGAAGCTGACAGCTAGGTCCACGACCGCACACAAGGAAATGCCTCCTTATTACGCGCAAAATAATGATTCCTCCACCTGATAGCAGGGACCCATCGGACGGGCCACCGTATTTTACGAAAAAAATGTTTCTCCCTGACTGCTGGGACCTAGTAGCTACATCTTTGCATGCAAGGAAGTGCGTCCATATTATGGGAAAAAAATTGATTCGCCCCCCTGACTGCTGGGACCCATCAGCTACATCTTCGCATGCAAGGAAGTGCCTGACAGTCGGGACCCACCTGGTCTAAGCGTACGTAGCATTGTCATTTTGGTCGCGAACATGTACATACATAATGTTCGATATAGAGGCGCGCACATGTCGTAATAGAGGCACACACGTAGCATGTAAACGTATGTACAAGCAGGGTGCAAGAAAGAAAATACGGCCACGTACGTACATACATGTGGGGTCTCGAATGCCTACTCGTGCATACGTACGAGCAGGGATCATGTGCATCGCTGGGTCGGAATGGAGAAACTACGTCGTCGTCGTGTTCATGGGGAGGCAACGGAATGCGTCGTGTTCATCAGGAGGCAACGGAACGCGTGCTGTTCATCCGAAGCCAATCGTCTTGGACGGAACAACCGATGGAAACGAGGCCTGGCGTACCGCAGAATGGAGGAAACGGCTTTGTGTTTGACCAGCCACGGTCGAAACGGGATCCTGTTCATTAGGAGGGGTCTGACATACTGCAAAACGGAGGAGAAAAACTTCTCTTGGTCGAAACGGGGTCCTGTTGATCGGGAGGGGTGTGGCGTACCGCAAACCGGAGGAAACGGACTTTTGTTGGAGCGCTACGGTCGAAACGAGGGTCCTGTTCATCGGGAGGGCTGTGGCGTACCGCAAAACAGGACTCCACAGGATATTTTTCATCTCCACCGTCGACCTCTGATACGTCTCCGTTGTATCTACTTTCCCAAAAACTTTTGCCCTTGTTTTGGACTATAACTTGCATGATTTGAATGGAACTAACCCGGACTGATGCTATTTTCAGCAGAATTACCATGGTGTTATTTATCTGTAGAAACAAAATTTCTTAGAATGACCTCAAACTTCACGGAACAACTTTTCAGAAATAATAAAAAATCCTTACAAAAGATGAAGGCCAGGGGCCCACCACCTGTCCACGAGGGTGGGGGCGCGCCTGCCCCCTAGGGCACGCCCCCTACCTCATGGGCCCCATGGAGCTCCTCCAACCTCGACTCCAACTCTATATATTCGTTTTGGAGAGAAAAAGATCATAGAGAATGATTCATCGTGATTTACATTACGGAGCCACCGCCAAGCCCTAAAACCTCTCGAGAGGGTTGATCTGGAGTCCGTTCGGGGATCCGGAGAGGGGAATCAATCGCCATCGTCATCATCAACCATCCTCCATCACCAATTTCATGATGCTCACCGCTGTGTGTGAGTAATTCCATCATAGGCTTGCTGGACGGGGATGAGTTGGATGGGATCTATCATGTAATCGAGTTAGTTTTGTTAGGGTTTGATCCCTACTATCCACTATGTTCTGAGATTGATGTTGCTATGACTTTGCTATGCTTAATGCTTGTCACTATGGCCCGAGTGCCATGATTTCAGATCTGAACCTATTATGTTTTCATCAATATATGAGTGTTCTTGATCCTATCTTGCAAGTCTATAGTCACCTATTATGTGTTATGATCCTTTAACCCCGAAGTGACAATAATCGAGATACTTACCGTTGATGATCGTAGTTTGAGGAGTTCATGTATTCACTATGTGCTAATGCTTTGTTCCGGTAATCTATTAAAAGGAGGCCTTAATATCCCTTAGTTCCCATTAGGACCCCACTGCCGTGGGAGGGTAGGACAAAATATGTCATGCAAGTTCTTTTCCATAAGCACGTATGACTATATTCAGAATACATGCCTACATTACATTGATGAACTGGAGCTAGTTCTGTGTCACCCTAGGTTATGACTGTTACATGATGAACCGCATCCGGCATAATTCTCCATCACCTATCCATTGCCTATGAGCTTTCCATATATTGTTCTTCGCTTATTTACTTTTCCGTTGCTATTTCTATCATCACTACAAAATACCAAAAACACTACTTTTACTACTATTACCTTTTGCTATCATTACCACTACTATCATATTACTTTGCTACTAAATACTTTGCTGCATATATTAAGTTTCTAGGTGTGGTTGAATTGACAACTCAGCTGCTAATACTTGAGAATATTCTTTGGCTCCCATTGTGTCGAATCAATAAATTTGGGTTGAATACTCTGCCCTCGAAAACTGTTGCGTTCCCCTATACTTGTGGGTTATCAAGACTATTTTCTGGTGCCGTTGCCGGGGAGCATAGCTCCATTCTTTGAGTCACTTGGGATTTATATCTGCTTATCATTATGAAGAACTTGAGAGATCTAAAAACCAAGATTTATCCCTCAACTACGAGGGGAGGTAAGGAACTGACATCTAGCTCTGCGCTTGATTCACCTTCTGTTTTGAGCAAGCTTGCGACACCTAAACCTGCTTCTGATATTCGTTCTGATATCTCGCATGTTATTAATGATGTCACTTCTGCTATGCATGATACTTATGATGAAACTACTTCTATGCTTGATACTACTGTGCCACCTGGTGAATTTCTTGATGAACAACTTGCTAGGGCTAGAGAGAATGAAAATATTGAATTTCATAATATTGATGAAAGTGATGATGAAGACTTGCCTGTTATTCCTAAGGGTTATGTTTTTGATAAAGAAGCTTCTTTAGCTATTTTAGCTTGCAAAGATATATACGAACTCAAGAGGTTATTAGCTAAATGGAATCAGCAATCTCTTAATGCTAGAATGAAATCTGACCCTGCTTTTGCTACTTCACCTATTTGTATTACTAATAAGGATTATGAATTCTATGTTGATCCTGATATAATTACTTTGGTTGAATCTGATCCTTTTCATGGTTATGAATCTGATACTATTGTGGCACATCTTACTAAATTAAATGATATAGCCACCCTGTTCACTACTGATGAGAGAACTCGTTACTTTTATATTCTTAAAATATTTCCGTTCTCATTAAAGGGTGGTGCTAAGATATAGTTTAATTCTCTTGATCCTGGTTGTGTGCGTAGTCCCCAGGATATGATTTATTACTTCTCTGCTAAATATTTCCCCGCTCATAAGAAACAAGCTGCTTTAAGGGATATATATAATTTTGTGCAAATTGACGAAGAGAATCTCCCACAAGCTCGGGGGAGGCTTCTCAAGTTACTTAATGCTTTGCCTGATCATCCTCTTAAGAAAAATGAAAAACTTGATATCTTTTATAATGGACTAACCGATGCCTCCAGAGATTACCTGGATAGTTGTGCTGGTTCTGTTTTCAGGGAAAGAACACCGGATGAAGCTGAAATTCTATTGAATAATATGCTGGCAAATGAAAATAATTGGACACTTCCTGAACCAGTTCCTGAGCCCATTCCTAAACCAACTCCAAAGAAGAGGGGTATTCTATTTCTCAGTCCTGAAGATATGCAAGAGGCAAAGAAATCTATGAAAGAAAAAGGTATTAAAGCTGAAGATGTTAAGAATTTACCTCCTATTGAAGAAATACACGGTCTTAATTTACCGCCTGTTGAAGAAACATATAATCTTAATCCATTACCTATTGAAGAAACTCATGGTCTTGATAACCCGACACAGGTAGTAAAGGTAAATTCTCTCTATATATATGATGAAGCTGAAATCCCATTTACTAAGTTTGCTAGCCCATGCTTAGATGAGTTTGATAAATTTATGGCTAAGCAAGAAGACTTTGATGCTTATTTTGGTAGAAAATTGAAATACAATTCAAATATGCTTGAACACTTGGGTGATTATATGGATAATGTCAAAGGTGAACTTAAACTTATTAGTAAACATGCTTCTATGGTTACCACTCAAGTAGAACAAGTACTTAAGGCTCAAAATGATTTGCTCAATGAATTGAATGGTAAGAATAATGATAATGCTGTTAGAGTTATGACTAGAGGTGGTAGAATGACTCAGGAACCTTTGTATCCTAAGGGCCACCCTAAGATAATTGAGCAAGATTCTCAGAGAAATAATGTAGAAGCACCTAGTCCTTCTAAAAGGAAGAAAAAGAAAAATGATAGGACTTTGCATGCTTCTAGTGAACCTATTACTGAAACACCTGAGAATCCAAATGATATTTCTATTTCTGATACTGAAACACAATCTGGTAATGAACCTGAAACTAGTGATAATGTTAATGATAATGTTCATGATGATGCTCAACCTAGTAATGATAATGATATAGAAATTAAACCTGCTGTTGATCTTGATAACCCGCAATCAAAGAATCAATGTTATGATAAGAAAGACTTTGTTGCTAGGAAACACGGTAAAGAAAGAGAACCATGGGTTCAGAAACCCATGCCTTTTCCTCCCAAACCATCCAAGAAAAAGGATGATGAGGAGTTTGAGCGCTTTGCTGAAATGATTAGACCTATCTTTTTGCGTATGCGATTGATAGATATGCTTAAATGAATCCTTATGCTAAGTACATGAAAGAAATTGTTACTAATAAAAGAAAATACCGAAAGCTGAAATTTCCAACATGCTTGCTAATTATACTTTTAAGGGTAGAATACCAAAGAAACTTGGAGATCCAGGAGTACCCACTATACCATGCTCCATTAAAAGAAACTATGTTAAAACTGCTTTACGTGATCTTGGAGCCGGTGTTAGTGCTATGCCTCTCTCTTTATATCGTAGACTTGATTTGAATAAGTTGACACCTACTGAAATATCTTTGCAAATGGCTGACAAATCAGCTGCTATACCTGTCGGTATTTGTGAGGATGTGCCTGTTGTAGTTGCAAAAGTTACTATTTTAACGGACTTTGTTATTCTTGATATTCCCGAGGATGATAGGATGTCTATTATTCTTGGAAGACCCTTTTTGAATACTGCAGGGGCTGTTATTGATTGCACTAAAGGCAATGTCACTTTTCATGTTAATGGTAATTAGCATACAGTACACTTTCCGAGGAAACAACCTCAAGTTCATAGTATCAACTCAATTGGAAAAATTCCATCGATTATATTTGGAGGTTTTGAATTTCCTCTTCCTACTGTCAATAAGAAATATGATATTCTTATTATTGGGGATGTGCATATCCTCGTAGAGGTAACATAGTGGTATTCGAAATTTCTTCGGTTCCATGTTATTCGGAATGAGTTCGTTAACAAGACTTGATCAACCTTGTTAGTGGATTCCTTTTGATGAGCATGAGATGGATGAAACTAGAAGGCACAACCTGCTGCGCCCTCCTTTTACTTTCTATTATTTATATAAAATAAAATAAAATTAGTATTTCTCTGTATGTTATCTAAATTATCCGTGCAATATAAAAATGCCCCCAAAATAAAAGTTCTCCAAATGCCCTGAAATTTAAATATGTTTTTTCTGGAATATTTGAGAATATTTGGCACTTAGAACACAGCAGGAGGAGCTGGCACCTGGCCATGAGGGTCAGGGGCGCGCCCTACCCCCCTGGGCGCGCCCCCCTGCCTCGTGGGCCCACGGTGGCCCTCCTCCACTTATCCTTTCACCCACACACTTCTTCTTCCTCCCCCAAACACGAATATCTAGTTCTTACCTGAGTCCAAGCTCGTTTTGCTGCCATTTTTGATCTCCTTGCTCAAAGCACCTCTCACAAAACTGCTTGGGGAGATTGTTCCTTGGTATGTGACTCCTCCATTGGTCCAATTAGTTTTTGTTCTAGTGCTTTATTCATTGCAAATTTATGCTTCCTAGGTGACCATGTTCTTGAGCTTGCATGTCAAATTTATATGGTCAATAGTGTTTTGATGCATGATATAGGCTCTAGGCACTTGTAGGAGTAGTTGCTATCAATATTATTGAGTTTGGCTTACTTTTATTTTGAAGTTACTAAAAATTTCAGAAATTTTTCTGAGGAAGAAATATGGTTAGGAAAATGTTCCAAGGTGGTTCTTCAAGGAAGCAAGGACCCCGGCTTGCAATGCGTGATGCTGATGAAGAGCCACCAAGAGATGCTCCAGTGCATCCTTGTGAGTGGCCTTCGGAAAATTTTATGGATCGAGCGGGAATTAAAGAAGAATTTAACACATATTTGCGTAACGCTGATCTTGTGAGCTTCGAGTAAGAGAAGTGTAGCCAGTATCACTATCTCACTAGTAACTTTGTGAGGAGGTTTGAATTTTCATCTTCACGTAATTCTCCAACTATCCTGTTTGACCTTTATGAAAATTCTTACACTATGGACTTAGAGGATTTTACCACTTCTTGCAAACTTTCACAATGGGGTAGTATCAGGGATCCTCGCAAATTTGAATTTAGAGATTTTCTTGCAAGTATGACTGTGGGGGAATCTAGAGATATAACACAAGCTACCATTGGGAGCATTCACTTTCCTTCTATACATTATTTTGCTCTCTTCACAGGTGGATGCATTAATGGTAAAGATGAGGCATGTCACCTGTGTGTCCCTGACCTCAGTATTCTTAGGAGTGCTGTGTAAGGAGACAAATCGTATAATTTGGGAGCCATTGTTGCACGTAGGTTGCATCTTAATAGACTTAATGGAGATTTCTTTGGTGGAATTTATGCAACCCGCATACCTAATTTTCTTGGTGTAGCCATACACGAAGATGATATTGAATTACCCCCTGCTTACCTAGACTTTAATGCTATGGTTCAGCACTAGTTTGTCGAGAGGAATAAATCACCTCTCCAGTATCGTTTAATCTTTGACAGACGACGTGCTGTCCATATTACTCTCCATACTCCTGCCTTCTTTTATTATCAGGCAAAAGGAAGATATGTTATTACCAGAGAGGAGGCTGATGAGTACGAGAGGAGGGCGGAGGCCGCTCGTCGCCACACTACAGCTCAGGAGGCGATAGCCGCTGTATCTCAGTACGATCCCAACTTTTACTATGGATATCCGCCAGGCCAGCCGTGGCCATAGACCAACTTAGGCCAAAAGCCTAAGCTTGCGGGAGTACGTATTTCTCACCGATATTACATTTATGTTCACACACTCATTGCTAGATGTCGATGCTCATACTTTTTCATTGTATCATCCATGCTAGTTTATTTTCCTTTTAATGCTTTCTTCTTGTGTGTTTAATAAACCTTATGAAAACCAAAAAAATTAGCTGTATGTTTTAATTAGTTTACTTTCCATGTTTCTAGTAGTAATTAAAAAGAAAACCCAAAAAGATTTCCTGTTCTTCTTTTACTTGTTGGGAGCTCTCCCATGTAAATAGTTTTATTTATTTTCTTTTCTTTGGGGGTCGATATGAGAAGACCATAATTAAATTGTTGAAGTGGCTCTTATACGCATTATTGTTGATCTGACAAAAGAGCCCATATTGTCTTCTCTTCTCCTGTTTATTGAATGCATGCAGATCCCAGCTTACTCCGATGCACATGCACTATTATTATTATTCACATCATTTGGTCGTGCAAGTGAAAGGCAATTATGACGATATATGATGGACTGACTGAGATGAGAAAATCTGGTATGAACTCGACCTCTCTTGTTTTTGTAAATATGATTAGTTCATCGTTCCTGATTCATCCTATTACGGATAAACATGTTTGCAATGACAACTAGAGACCATAGTCCTTGTGCCATGCTTGATTAGCTAGGAGCTTATAATGGTTTACCTCGCGTGCCAACATGCCATTAAAATGGTTGTGATGTGGTATGATAGGGTGGTATCCTCCTCTGAATGATTTAAGTGACTTGACTTGGCGCATGTTCATGCATGTAGTTGAAACAAAATCAACATAGCCTTCATGATATTTATGTTCATGGTGGATTATATCATACTCATGCTTGCATTCGGTGTTGATTAATTTTAATGCATGTTCATGACTGTTGTCGCTCTCTAGCTGGTCGCTTCCCAGTCTTTTGCCAGCCTTCACCTGTACTAAGCGGGAATACTGCTTGTGCATCCAACTCCATAAACCCCAAAGTTATTCCATATGAGTCCACCATACCTACCTATATACGGTATCTACCTGCAGTTCCACGTAAATTTGTATGTGCCAAACTCTAAACTTTCAAATAAATATCCTGTTTTGTATGCTCGAATAGCTCATGTATCAACTAGGGCTGTCTGTATCTTCCATGTTAGGCGGGTTATTCTCAAGAGGAGTGGACTTCGCTCCTCACTCATGAGAAAATGGCTGGTCACCGGGATGCCCAGTCCCATGCTTTATGCAAACTAAATCAAAATAATTGCAAACAAAACTCCCCCTGGGACTCTTGTCAGTTGGAGGCACTCGTTGTTTCGAGCAAGCCATGGATTGATGCTTGTTGGTGGTGGGGGAGTATAAACTTTACCATTCTGTTTGGGAACCGCCTATAATGTGTGTAGCATGGAAGATATTGCCATCTCTTGGTTTTTATGTTGACAATGAAAGTATACCGCTCAAAATATTATTCACCTCTATTTCAAAACCGAGCTCTGTCACCTCTACAAATCCCTGCTTCCCTCTGTGAAGGGCCTATCTATTTACTTTTATGCTGAGTCATCATACTCTTATTAAAAAGCACCAGCTGGAGAGCACCGCCGTCATTTGCATTCATTATTGTTAGTTTACATTGAGTATGACCTGACTGGATCTCTTTTACCATGAATTACAATGTCTAGTCAGTCCTTGATCTTTAAAGATTCTCTGCATTTATGTTTTGCGGTCTCAGAAAGGGCTAGCGAGATACCATCTTGTTATATCATATTATGATTGTTTTGAGAAAGTGTTGTCATCCGAGATTTATTATTATTGCTTGCTAGTTGATTATGGCATTAATATGAGTAAACTAGAGACCAAAGCGTTATTGTGAATGTGGTTAGTCATAATCTTTGGTGAAAACTCGAATGATGGCTTTACATATTTACAACAACAAGAGCAAACATTGTTTTTAAAAGTTTTTCTTTATCACTTTCAGTTTTTCAGCTGAATTGCTTGAGGACAAGCAAAGGTTTAAGCTTGGGGGAGTTGATACGTCTCCGTCGTATCTACTTTTCCAAACACTTTTGCCCTTGTTTTGGACTCTAACTTGCATGATTTGAATGGAACTAACCCGGACTGACGCTGTTTTCAGCAAAATTACCATGGTGTTATTTATGTGCAGAAACAAAAGCTCTCGGGATGACCTGAAACTTCACGGAACAACTTATCAGAAATAATAAAAAATCCTTGCAAAAGATGAAGGCCAGGGGGCCCACCACCTGTCCACAAGGGTGGGGGGTGCGCCTGTCCCCCTAGGGCGCGCCCCCCTACCTCATGGGCCCCCTGGAGCTCCTCCGACCTCGACTCCAACTCTATATATTTCGTTTCAGAGAGAAAAAAATAAGAGAGAAGAATTCATCGCGTTTTACGATACGGAGCCGCCGCCAAGCCCTAAAACCTCTCGGGACGGCTGATCTAGAGTCCGTTCGGGGCTCCGGAGAGGGGAATCCATCGGCATCGTCATCACCAACCATCCTCCATCACCAATTTCATGATGCTCACCACCGTGAGTGAGTAACTCCATCGTAGGCTTGCTGGGCGGGGATGAGTTGGATGGGATCTATCATGTAATCGAGTTAGTTTTGTTAGGGTTTGATCCCTAGTATCCATTGTGTTCTGAGATTGATGTTCCTATGAAATTGCTATGCTTAATGCTTTTCACTAGGGCCCGAGTGCCATGATTTTAGATCTGAACCTATTATGTTTTCATCAATATATGAGAGTTCTTGATCCTATCTTGCAAGTCTATAGTCACCTATTATGTGTTATGACCCGTTAACCCCAAAGTGACAATAATCGGGATACTTACCGATGATGACCGTAGTTTCAGGAGTTCATGTATTCAATATGTGCTAATACTTTGTTCCGGTACTCTATTAAAAGGAGGCCTTAATATCCCTTAGTTTCCATTAGGACCCCGCTGCCACGGGAGGGTAGGACAAAAGATGCCATGCAAGTACTTTTCCATAAGCACGTATGACTATATTCGGAATACATGCCTACATTACATTGTTGAACTGGAGCTAGTTCTGTGTCACCCTAGGTTATGACTATTACATGATGAACCGCATCCGGCATAACTCTCCATCACTGATCCATTGCCTACGAGCTTTCCATATATTGTTCTTCGCTTATTTACTTTGCCGTCGCTATTGCTATCATCACTACAAAATACCAAAAACACTACTTTTACTACTATTACCTTTTGCTATCGTTACCACAACTATAATATTACTTTGCAACTAAATACTTTGCTGCAGATATTAAGTTTCCTAGGTGTGGTTGAATTGACAACTCAGCTGCTAATACTTGAGAATATTCTTTGGCTCCCCTTGTGTCGAATCAATAAATTTGGGTTGAATACTCTACCCTCGAAAACTGTTCCGATCCCTTATACTTTGTGGGATATTAACCTCCTCTAGCGTCCACGGGCTACTGTTCATCCACCGTCGACCTCCTCCAGCCTACACCTATGACTGTTCATCCAGCCTCCACCGGTGACTATTCAACCAGCCCTCTCCACGGGGTCCTGTTCAACCACCCTTCCACGGGTCATTGTTCATCCAACCCTCCACCGGCTACTGTTCAACTAGCCCTCCACGGGGTCGTCCTGTTCATCCAGCCTTCCACGGGGTCCTGTTCATCCACCCCCAAACCGGCTCGATCGGGGTCCTGTTCATCCAGCAGCAACGACCTCTACTACAACGGGGTCCTGTTCATCCAACCCCTCACAGGGAACTATTCATCCAAACCCCCCAAACAACGCTCACTGTTCATCCAGGGAAGGAGGCAGCAGGGTTCGATCAGCTTCAGTTAGCAGAAGTAGAGAAGGAATCACTCGGGTTCAGTTAACAGCAAGGGATTGATCGCTCGGGTTCAGTAACTTAGCTAGTGCAATTGCTCGGGTTCAGTTAGAGCCCAACGCCTTGCTCGAGTTCAGTTAGAGCCCAACGCCTAGCACACATGCTCATACGTATGAGAGAAACACGCATCACTCGGCACCCGACCACCCATCGTAACCGGGAACACCCCCGATATTTTCCTCGCCCTCGCTTCTACCACGGTTTTTTCCGTCATAGATGGCCAAAGAATTTCATGCAGCTGCGTCTCCGGCCCGCCCAAGATGAAAAGCCCATTTTCTGTCATGGTTTTTTGTCATAGAAGTAGGAGCCCACCACATCTATGATGATACCGGGTTTTGTCACAATTATCGTCATAGAAGTGTCATAAGCATGACAGGAAGTGTCATAAAATGTCAAGGATGTGTATTTTTTTTGTGGTGCTAGTCGAAGTATGTCGCTGCAACAAACCCTGGGTCCATTGCCCAGACTATGCACAGGAACAAGAACAGAATTGAAGCATCAGCTAGAGTCAAAGATTGAAGGACCAATAGATTTGAAGAACCAACATGCAGCTCAGAGGGATCAAGATCAAGCCAGAGGAGCAATATATCGGCAAGAGTAGGGCCTCCCTTGCCGGGCAGGTGATCCCGGCAACGGGCAAGCCCACCACCAGAAGCAAGCAATCAAGGCGCCCCGGCAGGGCCTATCGGGGCTCGCAGAGGGAAAACCACCCCACCAACCACTCAAGCACGACCCATGTCGTCAATCAGTGTGGTGTCAAGCTACAAGGTGATTAAATGGCAGCCATTCGCCGTTTCATACAGAATAAACAAACAGATGACACCCGTCCTCCAACGTGTCAATAGGATAAGCACGGAACTGGCTAGATAGCCTGGCAGGCCTTGTCGGGAAACCAGTGATGTGACACTAAGTGGTCATTTAATGCAGCCTATCAGCCCATAGAGTTCTGTATGATAGCACAATTTGCTGTCATATCAGTGGATAATGACCACTTTGCCATTGTGGTGTCTGCTTAATTTATAAAAGGAGGCCCATGGCACCCGTAGGACGGGTTGGAAAGTTGAGGAACCCGCACCTCATACGCGCGTAGTCGCTATTGCCATACGGCGACCCTTGCCGGGCAAGTCTACTACATTGCATTATCCACATTCCACCATCAATCCACGAAAGCAGGAGTAGGGTCTTATGCCGTGCAACGGCGTGAACCTAGGTAAATTGCATGTGTGCTCTCTGTCATGTTGCCGCGCACTGGTCCACTCTTTGTGCAACGCGATGTCCCCCTGCCGAACCAGCAAGGGGCCTCCTGGTCCCATAGGTGGCCGTGGATATCCCGCGACATCTTTGGCGTGCCAGGTAGGGGGCTCGTTTTCGCGAACCTGAAAGTGTGCGCAGCGCGTCATCTTCATCACGATCTTCATCTTCAACAGTGCCCTCGACAATGGCGCCTAAGAAGAAGAAGTCCGGCCCTTCGGCCCATCCGTCCACCTCGAAGGCTTCGCCGCCCGCAGCCTCGGGCGCTTCAGAGGATGCGGAGGCGAGCAAAGACGTGGATGCTACTGGGGGCGTGGTTGGAGCAGGCGGCGCCATCGCCACTCCCCCTACGAACAGCACCAGGGAGGGAGTCCTGGATTAGGGTGTCTCCGGGCGTCCGGGCTATGTGACGTGGGCCAGACTGGTGGGGCGTGAAGATGCAAGATAGAAGGCTTCCCCCATGTCCGGATGGCACTCTCCTTGGTGTGGAAGGCAAGCTTGGCATTCGGATGTGAAAATTCCTTTCTCTGTAAACCAACTCCGTATAAACCCTACTCCCCTCTGGCATCTATATAAACCGGAGGGTTTAGTCTGTAGCCATTACGATCTCGAGGTAGATCAGCTCTTGTAACCCCTATACTCATCAAATTCAATCAAGCAGGACATAGGGTATTACCTCCATCAAGAGGGCCCGATGTCGGTGTCAAAACCGGCGGATCTCGGGTAGGGGGTCCCAAACTGTGCGTCTAAGGTCGATGGTAACAGGAGACAAGCGACATGATGTTTTACCTAGGTTCGGGCCCGCTATATGGAGGTAATACCCTATGTCCTGCTTGATTGATATTGATGAATATGAGTATTACAAGAGTTGAACTACCTCGAGATTGTAATGGCTAAACCCTAGAGGCCTAGCTTGTATGGCTATCATAATGTGTGTCCTATTCGGACTAAGTCCTCTGGTTTATATAGACACCGGGAGGATATAGAGTCACTCAAGGTCGGTTACAAAGAAGGGAATCTACATATCCGGTCGCCATGCTTGCCTTCCACACCAAGGAGAGTCCCATCCGGACACGAGTGCAGTCTTCGGTCTTCATATATTGATAGCCCATCAGTCCGGCCCATGGCTAATAGGCCGGACGCCCGAGGACCCCTTGGTCCAGGACTCCCTCAGTAGCCCCTGAACTTGGCTTCAATGACAAGGTATCCAATGCGTAGTGTTGTCTTCGGCATTGCAAGACGGGTTCCTCCTTCCGAACTCTAGAATAGTCTTCAGACGAATTGATCGGGTCCCGACCTGTAACACACACCACACACAACCGTAGAGAGAATATAATAATACACGAGTCCAATCCGCTAACAACTTTTATAACATGACATCACGTCGATCCGGTCATAATTTCGAACCATTTTTTGCCTGCCGCAACATGTTTCGAGACGTGGTTGCTATTTTGGCATGTCTTGTCGAAGCAGAGATCGTGTCTCCTTATTACGAGATTCTCATCAATAAAGGCGTGGGTAACCCAATCGTGCCGTTTACACAGCCCTCGAGAGCAGGCGAATTTTGAGGCGAGTGGGGTGGCGTTCAATATTCACTGCCCTTATAAGGAGATAAGATTCCCCTTTCTTCTCCCACACCTTCTCTCTTCTTCTGCCTTTTCCACCCTTGAGCTCCAGCACCCAAGTTCTCATCTGTTTCCCACTCTAGAAAAGCACTCAACCATGTCCGAATCCGGAGATCACGGCAAGTGGATGGCCTCCTCTGTCAAGGAGGAGGACATCGCTGAGCTTCGGGCGGCTGGGTACTTGGCGAAGGAAATCGCCCACCATCCTCTAACCCAAGGAGAAATCATTCCCATGCCGAAGCCCGACGAGAGGGTACTGTTCCTCCCCCATTTCCTCCGCAGGCTAGGGTTTCAACTCCACCCCTTCGTCCACGGAATAATGTTCTACTATGGGATAGACTTCCACGATCTATCCCCGAACTCCCTCCTCAATATCTCGGCATTTATCGTCGTGTGCAAGGCCTTCCTCCGCATCCACCCTCACTTCGGGCTATGGCTCAAAATCTTTAACGTGAATCCCAAGGTGGTGGACGGACAACAAGCAGAGTGCGGGGGCACCATGGTGAGCAAGCTCACCAACGTTTCTTGGCCAAAAGGCACATTCATGGAGTCTGTCAAGGAATGGCAAAAACAATGGTTCTACATCACCGAACCCCGCGATGCCACCTGGGCCGCGGCTGCCGCATTCAACTCCGGCACTCCCATGCGACTTACCTCATGGGTCGAGAAGAGCCCGAACTTGTGTTCGTCAGACGAGCTGATTGTGTTGCAAACACGCATTCAAAGCATGACCGATCGGGAAATCAAGCTCGTCGACATAATTCAAGTGATGCTGGTGTGCCGGATCCTCCCCTGCCAGAGCCGAAGCCGCCCTCAAAGGGATTTCAACCCGAAAAGCACCACACCTTGAAAGGCTCCTCGAAACAGCTCACGAAGATTATGACTTCTGTGTTGATCCTGAGATAATTACTTTAGTTGAATCTTGTCCTTTCTATGGCTATGAATCTGAAACTGTTGTGGCATATCTTACTAAATTAAATGATATAGCCACCCTGTTCACTAATGATTAGAAAACTCGCTACTATTATATCCCTAAGATATTTCCATTCTCAATAAAGGGTGATGCTAAGATATGGTTTAATTCTCTTGATCCTGGTTGTGTGCGTAGTCCCAGGATATGATTTATTCCTTGTCTGCTAAATATTTCCCCGCTCATAAGAAATAAGCTGCTTTAAGGGAAATATATAATTTCGTGCAAATAAAAGAAGAGAGTATCCCACAAGCTTGGGGGAGGCATCTCCAACTACTTAATGCTTTGCCTGATCATCCTCTTAAGAAAAATAAAATACTCAATATCTTCTATAATGGACTAACTGATGCTTCCAGAGACCACCTGGATAGTTGTGCTGGTTGTGTTTTCAGGGAAAGAACACTAGATGAAGCTGAAATCCTATTGAATAATAAGTTGACTAATGAAAATAATTGGACACTTCCTAATCCAATTCCTGATCCAATTCCTGAACCAACTCCTAAGCCAACCCCGAAGAAGAGGGGTATTCTATTTCTCAGTCCTGAAGATATGCAAGAGGCAAAGAAATCGATGAAGGAAAAAGGTATTAAAGCTGAAGATGTTACGAATTTACCTCCTATTGAAGAAATACTTAAAGCTCAGAATGATTTTCCCAATGAATTAAATAGTAAGAAAAATGATAATGCTATTAGAGTTATGCCTAGAGGTGGTACAATGACTCAGGAACCTTTGTATCCTGAGGGCCATCCTAAGAGAATTGAGCAAGATTCTCAGAGAAATATTATTGATGCACCTAGTCCATCTAAAAGGAAGAAAAAGAAAAATGATAGGACTTTGCATGCTTCTAGTGAACCTGTTATTGACACACCTGAGAATCCTAATGATATCTCTATTTCTGATGTTGGAACACAATCTGGTAATGAACATGAACCAAGTAATAATGTTTATGATGATGTTCATATTGATGCTCAACCTAGTAATGACAATGAAGTAGAGATTGAACCTGCTATTGTCTTGTTAACCCACAATCAAAGAATCAACGTTATGATAAGAGAGACTTTGTTGCTAGGAAGCACGGTAAGGAAAGAGAACCATGCATGGGTTCAGAAACCTATGACTTTTCCTCCTAAACCGTCCAAGAAAAAGGATGATGAGGATTTTGAGCGCTTTGCTGAAATGATTAGACCTATCTTCTTGCGTATGCGTTTGACTGATATGCTCAAAATGAATCCTTATGCTAAGTATATGAAAGAAATTGTTACTAATAAAAGAAAGATACCGGAAGCTGAAATTTCCACCATGCTTGCTAATTATACTTTTAAAGGTGGAATACCTAAGAAACTAGGAGATCCCGGAGTACCAACTACACGAGGCTCCATTAAAAGAAACTATGTTAAAACTGCTTTATGTGATCTTGGAGCCGGTGTTAGTGTTATGCCTCTCTCTTTATATCATAGACTTGATTTGAATAAGTTGACATCTACCGAAATATCTTTGCAAATGGCTGATAAATCAACTGCTATACCTGTCGGCATTTGTGAGGATGTGCCTGTTGTGGTTGCCAACGTTACTATTTTAACGGACTTTGTTATCCTTGATATTTCCGAGTATGATAGTATGTCTATTATTCTTGGAAGACCCTTTTTGAATACTGCAAGGGCCGTTATTGATTGCACCAAAGGAAATGTCACTTTTCATGTTAATGGCAATGAGCATACGGTACACTTTCCGAGGAAACAACCTCAAGTTCATAGTATAAACTCTATTGGAAAAATTCCATAATTATTTTTGGAGGTTTTGAATTTCCTCTTCCTACTGTCAAGAAGAAATATGTTATTCTTATTGTTGGGGATGTGCATATCCCCGTTGAGGTAACCTAGTGTTATTCGAAAATTCTCCGGTTCCGTGTTATTCGGAATAAGTTTGTTAACAAGACCTGATCAACCTTGTTAGTGGATTCCTTTTGATGGGCATGAGACGGATGAATTTAGAAAACACAACTCTCTATACCCTCTTTTTACTTTCTGTTATTTATATTAAATAAAGCAAAAATAGTAATTTCTGTCTGTTTTCTAACTTATCAATGCAATAAAAAATACCTCAAAAATAAAAGTTCTCCAAATGCCCTGAAAATTAAATATGATTTTTTCTAGAATATTTTAGAATATCTGGCACTAAGACCACAGCAGGGGGAGCAAGCACCTGGCCACGAGGGTGGAAGGCGCTCTCTACCCCCTGGGCGTGCCCCCTTCCTCATGGGCCCATGGTGGCTCCCCTCCACTTATTACAGCTACCAGACATTCCTTCTTCCTCCCACAAACAGCACTAACCAGCTCAAACCCGAGTCCAAGCTCATTTTGCTGCCATTTTCGATCTCCTTGCTCAAAGCACCTCTCACAAACTGCTTTGGGGGGATGGCTCCTTGCTATGTGACTCCTCCAATGGTCCAGTTAATTTGTGTTCTAGTGCTTTATTCATTGCAAATTTTTGTTGCTTTGGTGACCCTGTTCTTGAGCTTGCATGTCAAATTTATATGGTCAAAAGTAGTTTTAATGCATGATATAGTCTCTAGGCACTTGTAGGAGTAGTTGCTATCAATATTGTTGAGTTTGGTTCACTTTTATTTTGAAGTTACTAAAATTTCAGAAATTTTCATAAAAAGATGAAGAGATTTTTGAGGGGCTCATCGAGCCGAATCTCGAAGGATAAGCAAAGTGAGGAGGATAAGAGGCCCAAGTATAATCTCCCTCGCACCGCGGAAGTTCGGCCTTGTGATAATTTCTTGAAAGCAGCCGAGATTTATGATGATTTCTATGAATTGGCTGAGAATGCAGGCCTCACCGCCTTCCTCCACAACCAACACGAGCAATATCTCTTACTCACCAATATCTTTATGCAAAACTTTCATTTCCATGCTACTAGCTCACCACCTACGGTGGAATTTTATTTATATGATGAGCATAAACAGATGTCACTTCATGATTTTTGTCGGGTTTGTTTGATCCCTTTCGAGGGTAGCGTAGAGGAACCCCATCGTGACGATGTGGGTGGATTTATTGACACCATTACTGTAGGGGAAACGAGGAAGGTTTCTGACGCACGAATTACTAGCATACACTTTCCCGTTCTATGTTACTTTGCCATATTTGCTAGTAGATGCTTAATTGGGCGCGGAAACAGTGGAAACCTGAGTGCCCCTGATATTATTATTTTGTGCCATGCCTTATTTTGTGATGACACATTCAGTATGGGTGCTATTATTGCAAAGCGGTTAAATCTTAACCGTACTAAGGGCCCCGTCCTTGGTGGCATCTTCGTCTCACACCTCACTGCACATTTTAACATACCTATTAGGCATTATGAGAAGGAAGAAAAATTGCTGCCTCCTGTTTATTTAGATTATAAGAGTCTGGTAGCACATGATTTTATTGTCAAGAATAGGGAAAAGGATCTTAAGTACAAATTAATATTTGGTAAAAATCATCCTGAGACTATTACCTTGCTGGCTCCTTCCTTGTTTGATTTATCTGCAGGCAAGTACCTTGTTCCATTGGAGGCCATCCACGCCTACCGGAACCCTACAGCAGCTACAGAGCCAGAGCCTAAATCACAATTTGATCCTCCATGACAGTCTGATTATCAGTGGGATCCGGAGGTGATTGCCAACCAGTGGCAATTGGAGGCTTCTTCACAGTATGACCCCAACTATTACTTTGGATATCCTCCAGGCCAGCCATGGCCATAGACCAACGTAGGCCAAAGGCCTAAGCTTGGGCGAGTACGTATCTCTAACCGACATTACATTCATGTTCACACACACATTGCTAGTTGTCGGTGCTCATACTTTTACATTGTATCATCCATGCTAGTTTATTTCCCTTTTTATGCTTTTTTCTTGTGTGTTTAATAAACCTTAAGAAAAACACAAAAAATTAGTTGTAGTTTTTAATTAGTTTACTTTCCATGCTTGTAGTAGTAATTAAAAAGAAAACTCAAAAAGATTTCTCGTTCTTCTTTTGCTTGTTGGGAGCTTTCCCGTGTAAATAGTTTTATTTCTTTTCTTTCCTTTGGCGGTCGATAGGAGAAGACCATAATGAAAATGTTAAAGTGGCTCTTATATGCATTATCATTGATCTGATTAAGAGCCCATATTACCTTGTCTTCTCTCTTGAATTGAATGCTTGCAGATTCCAGCTTAGTCCAATGCACATGACTATTATTATTATACACACTATTCAGCCGTAAAAGTGAAAGGAAATAATGATGTTTATATGATGAACTTATTTAGATGAGAAAAGCTAGTATGAAGTCAACCTCTCTTGTTTTTGTAAATATGATTAGTTCATCGTTCCTGATTAATCCTATTATGAATAAACATGTTTGCGATGACAATTAGAGATTATAGTTGCATATGCCATGCTTAATTAGCTAGGAGCTTATAATGGTTTACCTTGCATGCCAACATGCTATTAAAATGGTTGTGATGTAGTATGATAGGGTGGCATCCTCTTTTGAATGATTCGAGTGGCTTGACTTGGCACATGTTCACGCATGTAGTGCATTATATCCTACTCATGCTTGCATTCGGTTTTGATTAATTTTAATGCATGTTCATGACTGTTGTCACTCTCTAGCTGGTCGCTTCCCAGTCTTTTTCTAGCCTTCACTTGTACTAAGCGGGAATACTGCTTGTGCATCCAACTCCATAAACCCCAAAGTTATTCCATATCAGTCCACCATACCTACCTATATACGGTATCTACCTGCCGTTCCAAGTAAATTTGTATGTGCCAAACTCTAAACCTTCAAATAAATATCCTGTTTTGTATGCTTGAATAGCTCATGTATCAACTAGGGATGCCCGTATCTACCATGTTAGGCGGGTTATTCTCAAGAGGAGTGGACTCCGCTCCTCACTCACAAGAAAATGGCTGGTCATCGGGATGCCCAATCCCATGCTTTATGCAAATCAAATAAAAATAACTAAAAACAAAACTCCCCCGAGACTCTTGTAAGTTGGAGGCACTCGTTGTTTCGAGCAAGCCATGGATTGATGCTTGTTGGTGGAGGGGGAGTATAAACTTTACCATTCTATTTGGGAACTGCCTATAAGTGTGTAGCATGGAAGATATCGCCATCTCTCGGTTGTTATGTTGACAATGAAAGTATACCGCTCAAAATATTATTCATATCTATTTCAAAACCAACCTCTAGCACCTCTACAAATCCCTGCTTCCCTCTGCGAAGGGCCTATCTATTTACTTTTATGTTGAGTCATCATCCTCTTATTAAAAAGCACCAGTTGGAGAGCACCACTATCATTTGCATTCATAATTGTTAGTTTACATTGAGTATGACTTAACTGGATCTCTTTTACAATGTCTAGTCAGTCCTTGAACTTTAAAGGTGCTCTGCATCTATGTTTTGCGGTCTCGGAAAGGGCTAGCGAGATACCATCTTGTTATATCATATCATGATTGTTTTGGGAAAGTGTCGTCATCCGAGATTTATTATTATTGCTCGCTAGTTGATTATGTCATTGATATGAGTAAACATGAGACCTAAATGTTACCGTTTATATGGTTAGTTCATAATTTTTGCTGAAAACTTGAATGCTGGATTTACATATTTACAACAACAAGAGCAAACAGAGTTTGTAAAAGTTTTTCTTTATCACTTTCAGTTTATCAAACTGAATTGCTTGAGGACAAGCAAAGGTTTAAGCTTGGGGGAGTTGATATGTATCCGTTGTATCTACTTTTCCAAACACTTTTGCCCTTGTTTTGGACTATAACTTGCATGATTTGAACGGAACCAACCCGGACTGACGCTGTTTTCAGCAGAATTGCCATGGTGTTATTTTTGTGCAGAAATAAAAGTTCTCGGAATGACCTGAAAATCAACGGAGAATTATTGTGGAATATATAATGAATATTGGAAGGAAGATCCACGTCAGCGGGTGCCCCACATGTCCACGAGGGTGGGGGCGCGCCCCGCTACCTCGTGGGCCCCCTGATGCTCGAGCGACCTCAACATGGGCTCCATATATTCACTTTCGGGGAGAAAAAAACCGAGAGAGAAGGATTCATCGCGTTTTACGATACAGAGCCACATCCAAGCCCTAAATTCTCTTGGGAGGGCTGATCTGCAGTTCGTATGGGGCTCCGGAGAGGGGAATCCATTGCCATCGTCATCATCAACTATCCTCCATCACCAATTTCATGATGCTCACCGCCGTGCGTGAGTAATTCCATCATAGGCTTGCTGGACGGTGATGGGTTGGATGATATTTATCATGTAATCGAGTTTGTTTTGTTATGGTTTGATCCCTAGTATCCACTATGTTCAGAGATTGATGTTGCTATGACTTTGCTATGCTTAATGCTTGTCACTAGGGCCTGACTGCCATGATTTCAGATCTAAACCTATTATGTTTTCATCAATATATGAGAGTTCTTGATCCTATCTTGCAAGTCTATAGTCACCTATTATGCGTTATGATCCGTTAACCCCGATGTGACAATAATCGGGATAGTTACCGGTGATTACTGTAGTTTGAGGAGTTCATGTATACACTATGTTTTATTGCTTTGGTCTGGTACTCTATTAAAAGGAGGCCTTAATATCCCTTAGTTTCCGCTAGGACCCCGCTGCCACGGGAGGTAAGGACAAAAGATGTCGTGCAAGTTCTTTTCCATAAGCACGTATGACTATATTCGGAATACATGCATACCTTCCATTAATGAACTGTAGTTAGTTCTGTGTCACCATAGGTTATGATTGTTGCATGACGAGCCGCATCTGGCATAATTCTCCATCACCGATCCATTGCCTATGAGCGTTCCAGATATTATTCTACACTTATTTACTTTTCCGTTGCTATTGTTATTATCACTACAAAATACCCAAAAACATTACTTTTGCTACCGTTACTTTTTCTATCGTTACCACTACTATCATATTACTTTGCTACTAAACACTTTGTTGCAGATATTAAGTTTCTAGGTGTGGTTGAATTGATAACTCAGCTGCCAATACTTGACAATATTCTTTGGCTCCCCTTGTGTGACAGCCTAGTTTTTGCCCTCCTTTATTTGCCTTATTTTTTAGTGGTTTGATTTTGAAATTTGGAGTTTTTGAATCCTTTCATATGGACTTAAACACTTGGGTACCCATTGGCTTTCACCCAAGTGTCCCATTTCCCTCTCTAACCATCATTCCCCCTCTGGTTCATCTCAAAATAATATTTGGAATATTTTTCCTTAATGAAAAATATTCATTTCCCTCTCTTAAATCCTAGCTAGATCAATGTGCTGCAAAGCAACCCCAATTTTTCTTGGCCACAAAAATCTAGGAAAATTCACAAATATTCTTGGAACCCTAGGGCACCTTCCTGAGCAAAAATATTGCATGACTTTTTGGAATATTTTTGCTACAGAAAATATATTCTGTTCTGGACAGAAATGGTAGTTTCTACAACAACTACCATTTTACTTGCTCCTTTGGGGCTCATTTTTCTTGTGCATCATCACCTTAGTAGACGATTGCTACCCTCCAAAACTCAGCTCCCAACACCCAGCCGTTTGACCATAGTAAGCTCTCAAAGTTACTGATCAGAAACTTACTAGGCTTGTGAAATCTTTTCTACTGCGTCTGGATTCAAACCAAAGCGTGGTAACATTTAAAACTACCACGAACAATATGCCAGTCATGAAGTTTGGGCTGAGGTCGGCATGACGTCAGAGTTCATGCGGTGACCGCGTTCGTCAAGGCATGCTGGCATGTTTCCTGTTAAGAACATAGCTGCTATAACTATATTTGACTCTGGGGCTTCCCACTCTTTTATCTCTCGGAGTTTTGTTGCCCAAAACAAATTTCTTTGTTCGCTTTTGGGCAAGAATATGCTGGTACAAACCCTGGGATCCTTAATCAAGAGCAATCTGGTCTGTTGTAATCTGGAAATCAATGTCAATGAAGTATGCTTTTCAACTTCTTTGATAATTATTGAGTCTGCTAAACTGGACATTATCTTGGGTATGAAATGGCTGACTCAATACCAAGTATGCATAAATTGCGTGACTCGAGAATTCACTTTGACCAGTCAAAAGGGGCAGACTACCAGATTATATGCTCGCAGAAGCATACCCAAGAAAGAAATGGCCTTCACCGATATGGCTGAATTGGAATTAATTCCTATGGTCAGTGATTTTCCTGATGTATTTCCAGAAGAGCTACCAGTCATGCCACCAGATCGAGAGCTTGAGTTCGCAATAGATCTTGTGCCCGGAACCGCACCGTTATACAAGAAGTATTACCGGATGCCCTCATCAGAATTAGTGGAGCTAAAGAAACAGCTTGATGAAATACTCCAGAAAGGATATATCTGTCCCAGCTCTTCACCATGGGGATCAGCTGCTATCTTCATGGACAAAAAGGATGGCAGCCTCCGCATGTGTGTGGATTACCGTCAGTTGAACGATGTCACCATCAAAAATAAATATCCGCTGTCAAGGATCGATGACTTATTTTATCAACTCAGTGGGGCCAAAGTATTCTCCAAGGTTGATTTACGGACTGGATATCATCAGCTCAAGATTAAAAAGGAGGATATCCCTAAGACCTTCTTTACCACTCGGTACGGTCTTTGTGAATATACAGTTATGTCCTTTGGTCTCACCAACACCCCTGCTTTCTTCATGCATATCACGAACAAGGTATTCATGGACTTCCTCGATAAGTTCGTGGTAGTCTTCATCGATGACATACTTACTTACTCGAGGAGTGAAGAAGATCACAAGGAACACCTCCGAGCAGTGTTACAATGACTCCGCATCCATCAGCTATACGCCAAATTCAGCAAATGCGAATTTTGGCTCAAGCAGGTTGGATTCCTTGGACATGTGCTATCCGTCGAAGGTATATCTGTGGACCCAAGCAAAGTAAAGGATGTGCTCGATTGGTTGCCACCCACAACGGTATCACAGATCCGGAGTTTTCTTGGATTAGCCGGGTATCAACATTGTTTCATTGAAGGGTTTTCCAAGATTGCTAAACCCATAGTGGAGCTGCTAAAAAAGGATAAGAAGTTTGAATGGATTGAGGACTGTGAGAAAAGTTTTAATGAGCTAAAGATATGGGTGACGACCGCACCAGTGTTAACCCTTCCAGATATCTACCGCAGTTTTGATGTGTACTGTGATGCCTCCAGACAAGGACTTGGATGTGTACTTATGCAAGACAGCAAGGTAGTAGCCTATGCATCGCGACAACTACGACCCCACGAGGGAAATTATCCCACTCATGATTTGGAATTAGCAGCAGTGGTTCATGCTGTAAAAATTTGGAGGCACTGTCTCATCGGGAAGAGGTGCCAAATTTTTACCGATCACAAAAGTATCAAGTATATATTTACTCAGTCAGATTTAAATATCCGTCAACGAAGGTGGTTTGAGTTAGTCAAGGATTATGATCTTGGAATAAATTACCACCCGGGTAAGGCCAACGTGGTCGCCTATGCACTCAGTCGAAAGCCTGTCAGCCTGAATGTCATATTGGAATCCTTGCCTCCTGAACTTCAACAGGAGATTGCTCAGCTCAACCTGGTCATTGTTGATGCTGACCTTGCTAATATTTTGGAAGTCGCCCCCACCCTTGAGGAAGAGGTGCGCAAGGCACAGCCAGATGACACCATTCTGCAGAAACGTGCCAAGAATGTGGTACCAGGACAGACTTCACATTTCTCAAAGGATCAATTCGGTACTCTCCGATTCCGTGGAAGAATTTGTGTACCAAATCAGGCAGATATAAAGCAGAAAATCCTGTTAGAAGCACATGAATCTTCGTATTCTATTCACCCTGGAGGTACAAAAATGTATGAAGATCTGCGACAAGTATTTTGGTCGGATGGGATGATGAAAGACCTTTCTTATTTTGTAGCCTGTTGCGACATATGCAACAAGGTAAAGGCAGACCATCAGAAGCCAGCCGGACTTCTCCATCCCCTACCAGTCTCACAATGGAAATGGGATGATGTCTGCATGGATTTCATCATAGGACTGCCCAAGACTCCGCGAGGCAATGATGCAATATGGGTCACAGTGGACACCTTAACCAAGGTTGCTCAATTTATCCTGATCAGAACCACATATCGAGCAGATCAACTTGCACAACTGTATGTATCCAGGATAGCCAGTCTACATGGAGTATGCCGAACCATCACTTCTGACCGAGGTTCACTTTTTACCTTTGTTTTTTGGTCACGTCTCCATCAAGCCTTGGGGACAGCACTGAAATACAGTACCGCTTATCATCCCCAGACCGATGGACAGACAGAGCGGGTGAACCAAATACTCGAAGATATGCTGCGAGCCTATGCTTTGGACCAAGGATCTTAATGGGAAGACTGTCTGCCATATGCCGAGTTCTCTTATAACAACAGCTTCCAGACCATCCTAAAAATGTCACCATATGAGGCCTTGTATGGCCGTAAGTGCTGCACTCCATTAAATTGGTATCAAACCGGAGATAGCCATATCTCCGGAACAGATATCATGATGGTAGCTGAGAAACAAGTTAAGGAAATCCAAGACAGATTTCAATTGGCCAAATCACGACAGAGGAGTTACTATGATGCAAAGCACCGACATATCAGTTTTGAACCCGGAGAACATGTATACCTCCGACTCACTCCTATGAAAGGAGTCGAGAGATTTCAGACTCGTGGAAAGTTGGCACCCAGATTTGTTGGTCCATTTCCAGTTATGTCATGAGTGGGTACTGTTGCATATCAGTTGGAACTACCCCCTGAATTGTCGAACGTGCACTACGTGTTTCATGTTTCACAATTGAGGTGATGCATATCGCCGCCTGAGAAAAAGACAGCTATGACTGAGGTAGAGTTGGCAAAGGACTTAACATACGAAGAGAGGCCAGTTAAAATTTTGGATCAAATGGAAAGGATCACTCACAGCAAAGTAAGGAAACTCTTCAAGATTCAGTGGGAGCATCACACAGAGTCAGAATCCACGTGGGAACGGGAAGAGTTTCTCAAGACACATTATCCAGAATGGTTTTCCCAAGCAACCGAACCTCGAGGACGAGATTCATTCTAAGTGGGGGAGGTTTGTGAGAGCCTGGTGTTTGCCCTCCTTTATTTGCCTGATTTTTAGTGGTTTGATTTTGAAATTTGGGGTTTTTGAATCCTTTCATATGGTCTTAAACTCTTGGGTACCCCTAGGATTTCACCCAAGTGTCCCATTTCCCTCTCTAACCATCATTCCCCCTCTAGTTTATCTCAAAATAATATTTGGAATATTTTTCCTTCATTTCCCTCTCTTAAACCCTAGCTAGATCAATGTGCTCCAAAGCAACCCCATTTTTTCTTGCCCACAAAAATCTGGGAAAATTCATAAATATTCATGGAACCCTATGGCACCTTCCTGAGCAAAAATATTGCAAGACTTTTTGGAATATTTTTGCTACAGAAAATATTTTCTGTTCTGGATAGAAATGGTAGTTTCTACAGTAACTACCATTTTACTTGCTCCTTTGGGGCTGATTTTTCTTGTGCATCATCATCTGAATATATGATTGCTACCCTCCAAAACTCAGCTCCCAACTCCCAGCGGTTTGACAACAGTAAGCTCTTAAAGTTACTGATCAGAAACTTACTAGGCTTGTGAAATCTTTTCTACTACGTTTGGATCCAAACCAAAGCGTGGTAACATTCAAAACTAACACGAACAACATGCCAGCCATGAAGTTTGGGCTTAGGTCGGCATGAGGTCAGAGTTTACGCGGTGACCGCGTTCGTCGAGGCATGCTGGCATGCCGCCGATGCGCTCTGCGACACACCCGAGCCTCTGTTGATCGCGTGCTCGCTTCCCCGCCTGCCTAAGCGTGCCAAACCTCGCCAGCATCTTCGTCTTAGCCCCATTAACTCTGCCCTGGCACTCGCCGACGCCGGAGCTCACCGCAGCAACCACGGGCATGGCCCGACCAACGAAACAGTGCGGTGCGCACTGTGCTCGTCGTCACCCCAGTGCCCCTGTGCTCGTCCCCGTTCGCCATAGTCCCCGCGTGAGCTCTGTCTCCTTCTCCCTCTCTCACTGATGCCGCTCTTCGCCGGGCGCCGTGTCCAGGTGTCCACCGGCAGAGCCCGAACCCCACTCGACGCACGGCTATAAATAGAGCCCTCCCCCAGCCTCCTCGAGCATCATCCACCACTCGCACACATTCCACAACCTAGTAGAGGACCGTAGCCTGGGCGGGCAGGCCGCGAGCCGCCGTCCCCGAGCTCAAGCTCGCTGGCTATCCCCTTGGGTCGTCCCCATAGCTCCGGCCCCTCCCAGGCCTGGGCAACCCTTCCAGGGCCTCCGCCACTCAGCGGTGGTGCCGTTCTGCCCGGTTGGAGACCCTAGAGTCGCCTCTGCTCGCCGTCGTCTTCGTCTCCGGCGAACTCTGCTTCATGTCTCCGCTAGAGAGGAAGATCCCGACGCCGTTCGACCACCCCCAGCTACTCTACAGGTACGGGCAGGTGCGCCTCAGTCTCCTCTCTCGATCCCTCCCTCTCATTTTGGCCAAGGAGCCCTTGTCACCGGCGTTTGGTTCGGCAAAGCCGTGCCGCCCCCTGTCTCATTTCCCCTCTCCCCCTCATCTGACTAGCGGGGCCCGCTAGTCAGCCGCTCAGTACGCGCGCGAAGCGGTATGAGTGGTGGCGCCCCGAGGCTTTACGCCTTCGACATCACCCCCCACCAGTCTGTTTATTTAAATTTAAATTCATATTTATCCAGAGAGCTTCAAACGGCTATAACTTTTCAACCATAAATCCAAATGAATTGATTCTTTTTGCATTGTGTTCTTTGCAAAGAAATCTAGCAGCTCAATAAAAAATGGGATTTTCCCTGCTGTCTAGATTTTATGGTGATTTTCAGAAGGGTTCTTGATGATTTCTTTTTTTGTTTGTAATTGTTTTTAGAGCAGTGAAGCTTGTCTTGAGGATCACAAGGAGTTTTGTGAACCTCATCTGCACTAAGGCAAGCCACAACAACATTTTCATGGTGCCACTGCAATATTTGTGATTTTCCTGCTTGAATGAATGATTTAATCCATGCATATAGATCATTGTTGTGTTATTCATATTCTGTTAAGTGCTTGTTCAAGTTAATATGCTTGTGTTACAGAAAGTTTAGAGCTAACTAAGTTGATAAAGAGACTAGAATTAATTTTTGCTATGGTAGAAATAATATGGTTATGTATATAAGTAATTAATTGAAGTTATTTTTCTTGCATGAGAAAAATAATAAAACTTGTTAGAAAAGATTCTGTTTAATGTGAGGTTTAATCTTGATCAGAGGAGTGTCAAGAGTTGTTGATGGTTATGCTTAGTGTGGATATAGTTGAGTCAGTCCTTTCCGTTAAGATGTGATGCATATGTTATTGTTGCACTTCATGTCATACTATGACACCAGTTAGTTTCAATTTAAGTTGAACCTGATAATAATACAACTTGAATATATTGTTGACTGGGTCATGGTGCCACTGAATCAAGTTTTTCCAGTGCAACCACATTTTCCTGTATGAGAAGGCCTTTAATCTGTCCATTGTCATGCCTCTGGTCGATGCCTCCAACTAGGGAAGGTTATGGGCGTGTGGTACCCTGGCCCGGTAAGCAGACATAACCTTGTGTGCCCGTTGTTGAGATTTTTTGTACTGGTCCCCGTGAGGGACGTTTTGGCCACGACGGTGGTCGTTGTGTCTTTGGTAGACACGGGGCCACCCAGGACTAGCCTAGTTGGAAGTGGGTCGGAGTGGCCAAGAGAGTGTCATGGCAATGGAGTGGTTTCGTCGGAATGCCGTTGTTCCACTCGAATGGGAGTACGAGACCATGGGTTCCGTGGTGTTGGTACAGTGTGCTACCTCTGCAGAGTGTATTAATCTATCGATAGCCGAGTCCACGGTTACGGAGATGCTCGAAAGTAGGTAACACCATTGGTCAACATTTAATAAAACTTGCACACTAAGTTATGAACTCTGCACTTTGATGATGGCGGGAAGGCGATCGTTTGGATAGGACCAAGTGTTGGTCGTGGTTATGATCGCCAGAAGGATCATTGTTTTAGACCTAATATGGGTCGAGGTTGTGATCGCCGGAAGGATCATGAGATAGCCATGGTTAAGATTTTGAGGTTGGTATGGTGTTGATCCAAGAGGTGATCACCATTGGTAAGAGGAATTTTTCCTCACATGGATATGATCACAACATGTTGAATATATTGTTGCATTGTTAATCATTGGTTAAATATCATGATATTGTTTGTCATTATGTTTATGTCTGTTGTGATCTTGCAAGTACATTCAATGTACTGACCTGGTGTGTCATGCCAGCTTTCAGGAAAAGCCTTGTTGGAGAGGAATGCTGTCCGAGTCTAGATTGTGTCCACATCGGTGTCCCTGTGCTATGGAGCTTCCGCTACGACGTTGTTCCGCTGCCGCGTAGTTGTTATGATCGAGGCCTTTATGTTCACTAAATAATGTACATATTGTTCAGCTGCACCGTGTGTGCCGCTTGGCCTCGCTACCTATTGTAATGTAAACTTTGATCCACTAGCATCAATAAAGTGGTTGTTTTCCATACCAAGATGTTGTGTGTTAACAGAGGACATGGTCTCTGGGCTGGCAATGCATGGGAAACTGGTTGCTCTGAGCCGGGGTGCCGCACCTTGTGTCGAATCAATAAATTTGGGTTGAATACTCTACCCTTGAAAACTGTTTCGATCACCTATACTTGTGGGTTATCAAGTGCTATAAGTGTCTGATCGGAAGTACCAATCCTTCGCGTAATGCGAAAGAAATCTCCAATGATTTACAACCTCCGAACAGCTGACCAGCTCTCGCCGCATCATGACAGTCAGTTTTCACCTTTCTCTACTGAGGTGCTCCTTTGGATAAACCAAGCCACAATCGCAGTAGTTCTCCCTTTACTACCTTAGCCGATATAGTGGAATGTAAGGTAGCAAGCACAGGAATCGGGCAAGCCAACTATTGCCCAAAGACATGATTCGGAGCCAATGCATATAATGCTAAATTCAGGGTGCCGAGCTATACTTACAAGAGATGCCTCGGTTAGTTCATTTGGATAGGTTTGTTTGGATACTATTTCATCTCTAGAGCTCACAAACATCCGGGTGAAATAGATAAAAAGTATCTTTTGCAAACAAAAGCGTTCAACTGTTCAACCTGCATCCAAAACTTGTGAAGAAATAACTCTTATTGTGCTTTGCAGGAAATGATCTTCAAGAATTAGTTTTTGAGTATCCATTGTTATACATGTTGGCTATAG
The DNA here is from genome assembly GCF_003073215.2 of Triticum urartu. Lineage (NCBI taxonomy): Eukaryota > Viridiplantae > Streptophyta > Magnoliopsida > Poales > Poaceae > Triticum > Triticum urartu. Next base: position 304,526,184 of record NC_053023.1, read on the forward strand.
ATGACATGGCACTTTCTTGTAGCCAACAGTTGGCTATACTATTTAAGTATTAACCATGCCCTTATACACCTAGACGGAGGGATTAAATCAGGATGACTTGGGAGGGGGCAGAGGACGGCTTCGATGAGACAACCCACCATGTACTCCTACATGGCCTCCCACCGCTACCTTTACCAAATCGTGTTCACACACTTAGCTAACACACAATAGGACATGTTCATCACCAATCCACTTCATCCCCGATGAATCAGACCTGACTCAACTCTAAGCAGTAGTAGGCATGACAAACAAGCATGAATGAGTAGGCACATTAGGGCTCAAACAACTCCTACTCATGCTAGTGGGTTTCATCTATTTACTCTGGCAATGACAAGTCATGTAGAGGAAACGGGTTCAACTATCGCAGCATGTAACAGTTGAATCGTTGTTGTCCTAATGCAGTAAAAGAGAGCAGGAGCGAGAGAGTGGGATTGTATCGGAATGAACAAGGGGGTTTTTCTTTCATGGCACTTCTGAAGATAGTATAGTTCTTCATCAATGTCATCGATCTCATCGTCAAACCCACGTCTACTAAGAGGGGACAAACACCGGCAACAGAGAAAGAACACAATCAATGTATTGCAACAATATGATGCATGATCATGACATGGCAATATGCTGTGATTTGAGCTAATTCAACTAGCAATGATTTAAATGAAGTTGGTTTGAGCCAAAGGTTCAAATTCAAACTCCATGTGTGATTATTTAAATGCCAACATTTGATTTGACCTGATCAGCATGCATAAGTTGCTCAAACATGCATGGAAATAGCATAAATGGATAGATTGGATTTTTCTGATAATTTTTCATATATAATTTATTTCATTTGGAGTTTTAGATTAATTTATATGAATTTTTGAAGTTTATGACATTTTCTAAAAATAAATAAATCTTTTAGATTTATTTAAAATCAAGAAAAGTGATTACTGCATCAGTGTTACGTCAGCGTGACACCAGCAAGTCAACAGGGGCTGGTCCAGGTCAAACCTAACGTGTGGGGTCCACATGTCAGTGACACAGGGCTGGGTTGTGTCGCTGACAGGGGGCCTGGTCAACGGCCACGTCAGCGAGGTCAACGCCGGCGCGTGGGCCACCGTGATTAACTTAACCTAAACAGAGGTTAAACCATGGTTAGTTAAGGGCGTGGGGCCCATATGTCATCGACACAGGTCACTAACTAAACGTGATTAGCACCTAAACTAATGGTGCCACATCAGCCTCCGGAGTTTCGTCGACGATGACCACGGCCAGCGGCGGAGGTGCACTGTGCGCTCACTATGGAGCACCATTCGATGCGCGGTTTTCTCCTACGGGTTCCTGGGAGTGCGGCGCATCCAAAGAAAGAAGCGGCACCAGCTGGGGCGGCCGGAGACGACGACGCAGAGCTCTAAGGCAGCGAACGGAGTTCGGGCGACCACGGGTGAGATGCTGTAGAGAGCAAGCGGGCATGTTTTTGCGCTAGGCATGCTCTACGGGGCACTACGAAAGCGTTGGGCTTGCCGAGGTGACCAAATGGTCACCGGAGCTATGCCAACGGCGAGCTCAGGCGGCGGCTTGCTACGGCCATCTACGAAACAACGGCTATAGTGAGCGGAAAGCCACAGGGTTAGGGGGAAAATGTGCAAGAGCTCACGGTGGGTCGGATGAGGTAGAAAGCGAGCTCGGGAAGGCGGAGACGGCGCCGAATCGACGGGCGCAGCCTTCGGCGACCGAGGAGGAAGAAGGTGGAGTAGTCGGTGATGTAGGTCGTCCTAGCTCTTGGGGCTAGGGTGGGGCGAAGCAGCGGTCGTCAGTGGTTGTTGCAGACACAGAGGGGTGGTGAGAGGAGCAGGGTGGGCGCGGCTATGGCAGCAGCGAGCTCAAGCACACGTCGGCCATTGCGTCAGGGGGTGAAGGAGAGAGCAGAGGGAGGAAAGAGAGGCCGGATTGATCGGGACGGCACCAAGGAGAAGATCTGCAGTGTTGCATTGTCCCGGGGACGCAGGCAGGTGATGTGGCAGCATGGCTGTGCGCGCGCGTCGGGCACGCGCTCGGCATCCGACTGGCGCGGTGGAGACGACGACTGGCAGTTGGGCCATTGGGCCACACCGCTGGGCTGGTAAGTGGCCAAGTAGGCTGTTGCTACAGGTAAGAGGCCCAGGCGAGTTTCTCTCTCTTATTTCTATTTGTTTCAGTTTTTTATTTCTTCTATAGGTTCAGGGCTTTATTAAAAATACTTAGACATTCTCAAAAATCATGAAACTACTCATGGCAAGGGGTTTATGCCATCCCCATTTCAAGTTTCTGGAAATTTTAAACATGTTGCAACACCAGATGCTAGCACTAGGCAGACCAGAACTAGGGATGTGACACTGGGCTCGAAAAGAGTCCTTGTAAGTCCGTAGGATGAATAGGTTTTAATTCACCTATGGTAAAACAGAAAAAATAATTAAGGAAAAGGGAACACCATATAGGGTCAAACCGTACTATGGCGTGTCCGTATTGTGCCTCCGCTGATGACCAAGGTATTTTGAGTGCATAATTATGCACACACAGTACGAATTTTGCGGATGTGTGCGGCGACCAGCGGAGGCGAAACTCCTAGTCTAGCTCTAGAATTACGGAGCTGTCAGCAGGTGGAACTGGTCAATCTTGTCTAATTAATTCCGGCGGCTTGATGGCCATTGAGGTGTGCGGCTTGACAGGGCCGCTCTGTACTTCAGTCGCGATGGCCGCAGTATGCTCCTTAGTACGGAGGGAGCGTTCCGTGTTTCCATTGATTGTAATGATGCCACGTGGGCCGGGCATCTTAAGCTTTAGATAAGCATAGTGCGGGACCGTGTTAAAACGGGCGAAAGCTGTTCATCCGAGCAGTGCGTGATATCCATTGCGGAAGGGGACGATATCAAATACCAAGTCTTTGCTTCGGAAGTTATCTAGCGAACCGAAAACGACTTCCCATGTTATTGAGCCCATGCAGCGGGCCTCTACACCAGGTATTACTCCTTTAAAGGTAGTTTTAGTGGGCTTGATTCTTGAATAATTAATATCCATTTTGCGGACAGTGTCCTGATAGAGAAGGTTGAGAGTGTTGCCGCCGTCCATGAGGACTCACGTAAGGTTGAACCTGTCGATGATTGGATCGAGGACCAGAGCTGCCGAACCTCCATGATGGATACTGGTTGGGTGGTCCTTTCGATCGAAGCCGACCATGGGTTGAATTTTGGGGCGACCGGCTCGACGACATAGACGTCCCTTAACGCATGCTTGCGCTCCCAATTGGGGATGTGTGTGACATATATCATATTCACCATTTTTACCTCGGGGGTAAATTTCTTCCGTCCCCCCGTGTTTGGTGGGCGAGGTTCTTCATCGTCCTCCTCGCTGGGCGGCCCTTTCCTTTTATGTTCGGCGTTAAGTTTGCTGGCCTGTTTAAAGACCCAACAATTTTCTGTTGGTATGATTGGCAGGCTTGTCGGGGGTGCCGTGAATCTGGCAAGGCCGATCATGTATTTTGTGCAAACTAGATGGACAATCTCTGTTTCCTTTGAACGGCTTCTTCCGTTGACCGGATTTAGATCCGCTGAATCCAGCGTTGGCCGTTGTGTTTTCGGTACCTTCGTTGTTGGTTCGACGCTTGTGCTTGTCGTGTCATGGTTTGCCATTGCCGTCCCTGGCTTCAGAGGTGCCGTGGTCACTGGTGCTACTGCTTCTGCGGGCTAGCCAGTTGTCTTCTGCCGCACAAAAGTGAGTCATTAGTGCGGTAAGGGCTGCCATAGACTTTGGTTTTTCTTGGCCGAGGTGTCGGGCGAGCCATTTGTCGCGGACACTATGTTTAAAGGCTGCGAGGGCTTCGGCATCCGGGCAGTCAACGATTTGGTTCTTTTTGATTAAGAACCTTGTCCAGAGTTTCTGTGCTAACTCTCCGGGTTGCTGGACTATGTGACAGAGGTCATCAGCGTCCGGGGGCTGTACATAGGTACCTTGGAAGTTACCTCTAATGGCATCTTCCAAGTGTTCCCAACTGCCAATAGAATTTTCTGGGGGGCTGTTTAACCAGTGTCATGCTGGTCCCTTAAGTTTCAAGGGGAGATATTTGATGGCATGTAGGTCGTCACCGCGAGCCATGTGTATGTGGAGAAGAACATCTTCAATCCAGACTACGGGGTATGTCATGCCGTCGTATGAGTCCACGCTTACGGGTTAAAACCCTTCTGGGAACTGGTGCTCCATTACCTCATCTGTGAAGCATAGAGGGTGTGCGGCGCCTCTGTATCGGGCAATGTTGCGACGCAGTTCAGATCAAGTCTGTATGTGATTTTCGTCCCGAGTGAGGTTGTGCTTGTCGCGCCAGGCCTGACTGTTGCCCTCTCATGCTGGGGCACGTCCCCTTGATCCATAGATTGATCTGGTTTGACTGGCTCAATTGTCCAGGTCCTGTCGTAGGTGGTATGTATATTTCGGAGCCGCTGTTCCCCTACTTTTATGGCGAGGTGGTGCGGGCTAGTGCTCGGCTTGAGTTGCCACTCTGTTCCGGCCACGCGACGGTCAGTTAGCAGCGTCACACGTTTGTGTTATGGGCTCTAGGGCCTCATCGTCAAATTGGGGTAGCATCTTGCGCTTCGGGTAGCTCTTTGTTGGGCGTTCGAGGCCATATTCCTCGACTGCCAGGATGTTAGTCCATCTGTCATTGAGTAAGTCCTTATCAGCTTGAAGCTGCTACTGCTTCTTTTTCATGCTCCTTGAGCTGGCGATTGGATGACGCTTAAAGCGCTCTATTCGAGGGGTTCCTCTGGCATGATGAAATTTTTGTCACCGAGGCTCACATCTACTTCAGAGGTCGGTAGGTAGTTACTATCCTCTGAGCCCTCGTTCTCGACAAGATCGTCGGGGTTTACCTGCCCATCCTCCCAATCATCCTATTCAGATGTTGGCTCTATAGGGTCTTCAGGGTCTTTGGCATTCTGCGGAGTATTAGTGTCATCGGTGCCGGTATTTCCGTCTTTGTCGCGATGCAATTTTGACCGGCGCCGCTGACATCAACGCTTCAGATGGGCTTCGGCAGGCTTGTCCTCAACCGTATTCTCCTTGTCGGTGTCGCCATCCTCTTTGGTTCTATCCACCATGTACACGTCGTATGTGGAGGTGGCCGTCCATCGTCCGGTAAACGGAGGGTTTTGGCCTTGTTCTTCTCCGGCATCATCGTCCATACTATCGATGTGTTCGGAGGCATAATCCGTCATATCAGTTAAATATTCGACAGTGGCTATGAAGTGGGTGGTGGGTGGGACACAAAATTCCCTGCTCTCAGGCCCTAGTCTAGGCTGGGCGTAGTTTGGAAGTGATCCTTCCGTAATGGCGACTGATCGCATTAAGTCCAGGACCTCGTTTAAAGGTGAGGGTTGGACAGAGAAATGAGAGTCCGTGGGGCTGTCCGTAGTCAGAATCTCCTGGGGGCGCCCGCTTAACACAACCCTTGAAAGTTCGGACCTAGAGTCCGGCGGAGTGTCTGATGCTTTTCCGGTAGCAAGCCACATAAGTGGAGAGTGGCCGGCGGGCTCTAGACTCCCGTCTTCGGACTTGTCAGCCTGCTCTGGATGTAAGGCCAGAGCGGTAATCGGGGCCGCAAACCCTTTGAAGCTCAAATCTCCTCGGATATCAGCAACATAGTTTAAGTTCCCGAAACTGATCTGATGACCAGGGGTGTAGCTGATGATCTGCTCTAGGTGGCCAATCGAATTGGCACGCAGCGCAAATCTGCCGAATACAAAAATCTGGCCAGCGAGAAAGATCTCCTTCATGGCGTCATTGTTGTAGAGGACAGAGGAACTTTCAATGAAAGAACCAATGTTGGTGTCAAAACCGGTAGATCTCAGGTAGGGGGCCCTGAAATGTGCGTCTAAAGATCAAAGGAAACACGAGGCAGGGGACACGATGTTTACCCAGGTTCGGGTGAGGGAGTCCTGGACTAAGGGTCCTCGGGCATCCGACCTGTTAGCCATGGGCCGAAATGATGGGCTATGAAGATATGAAGATCGAAGACTGCACCCGTGTCCGGATGGGGCTCTCCTTGGCGTGGAAGGCAAGCTTGGCGACCGGATATGTAGATTCCCTTCTTTGTAACCGACTTGTGTAACCTAGATCCTCCCAGTGTCTATATAAACCGGAGGACTTAGTACGGATAGGACACACATTATCATAGCCATACAAGCTAGGCCTCTAGGGTTTAGCCATTACGATCTCGAGGTAGATCAACTCCTGTAATACTCCTATTCATCAATATCAATGAAGCAGGACGTAGGGTATTACCTCCATAGAGAGGGCCCGAACCTAGGTAAAATATCGTGTCCCTTGTCTCCTGTTACCATCGACCTTAGACGCACAGTTCGGGACCCCCTACCCGAGATCCATCGGTTTTGACACCGACATTGGTGCTTTCATTGAGAGTTCCTCTATGTTGTCGCTAAAAGGTTTGATGGCCCCTTCAATCGTCCATAATGACGCTATCCAAGGAGAAACTTTCCTCCCCGGACAGATCTTTGTGTTCGCCGGCTTCGCACTGCGGGCCAATTCGCTTGGCCATCTGAAGCAGATCGAAAGCTGCGCCCCTGGCCATCTAGTCAGATTTGGGAGCATGAGCTACATTGCAGAAACCCGTGGAGACTTGATCTTCGCCGGATTCGAGACTGCAGTAAATGCTCTCGGGGGCCCCAATGATCATGACCTAAATCTATCATCAGGCTGCATCCAGGAGATCGCTCCTGTAACCGCTCTGGCCTTAGATCCAAAGCAGGCTGCGCCACACGAGGACGGGAGGATAAACCCCACCACGGAGGACACAGATTCCACAGTGTTGGAGCCGCATATAGAGTTAACCTCTCATGACGTCTCTGTTAGTGGAACTCCGGGCCATTCTCCAGCCGTATGTTCCGAACCACGTGAGGCCACGGACGCCAAGCCTGATCATTTATCGATCTTCGAATTCTGCAACGCAGACATTTTCCAGCACTCGCCTTTGGGCGATGTGCTATACTCATTAAAAAACCTGTCCTTCACAGAGGACTCAGAGCCGAACTATATCCGGCTCAAACTAGGGGCTGACAGTGGAGAATTTTGTTTCCCACCCGCCACCCACTTCATAGCCACGGTCGAGGATTTGACCGACGAACTTGACTACGACTCCGAGGACATCGACGATATGGACGATGATGCCGGAGAAGAAGAGGTCCAAAACCTGTCGTTCACTGGACGCTGGACGACCCATTCCTCGTATGATGTATACATGGTGGATGCACCAAAGGAGAACAGCGACGAGGACAAGGAAGATCCAACTGAGGATAAAAGCTTCTGAAATACAGTCCAAGCGCCGGCGTCAGCAGCGCCGCTCTAAGTCATGCCGCAGCAAAGACAGTAGTACTGGCACAGGAGAAGACAACACTCCAGAAGGTGCCGAAGACAAAGAAGACCCCATTGATACAGCTAATGAACAAGACGAACGGGAAGGCAGGCAGGATAGCCTAGATAAACAGGCCACGCACGAAGATTCATTGGACAATAATTACCTTCCACTCTCTGAGGACGAGGTGAGCCTCGGCACCGAGGATTTCATCGTGCCTAAGGAGCCTCTTGAGCAGGAGCGCTTCAAGCGCCAGCTAATTGCCACTGCACAGAGCCTGACAAAGAAGCAGCAGCAACTTCAAGCTGATCAAGATCTGCTAAATGATAAATGGACCAACGTCCTAGCAGCCGAAGAGTACGACCTCAAGTGCCCAACCAAAAGTTACCCAAAGCGCAAACTTCTACCTTAGTTTGACGAGGAGGCGCCGGACTACATACCTCCATCGTACAATGCGGCTGACCGACCACCACGTGGTCGAGACAAAATGGCAACTCACGCCGAACACCAGCCATCCTCGCCTCAGCGCATAGGCAGAGGTAAATTAGCCCATGGGCATACATATGACCTGCGGAAAACCCTGAAAAATAAACTAGGACCCACTAGAACAATCTACAGATCGTGAAGGCATGCCTCGACATGCGACGACGGCCACCTATTCGGACGTGACAAACTTAGTCACGCGCGAGCCGAAAACCGCAGACGGACTCCATCCAAGCTACATCGCAATACGGCTCGATATAGAGGCGACACACAACCTCATTGCTTCACTGATGAGGTCCTGGATCATGAATTCCCAGAAGGATTCAAACCTGTGAATATAGAAGCATACGATGGAACCACGGACCCCGCGGTGTGGATCGAAGACTTCATTCTCCACATTCATATGGCCCACCGCGATGACCTCCACGCCATCAAATACCTCCCTTTAAAACTCAAAGGGCCAGCTCGGCACTGGCTCAGCAGTCTGCCTGCAAATTCTATTGGCAGCTGGGAGGACTTGGAAAAGGCCTTCCTTGATAACTTCCAAGGTACATACCTTCGACCTCCGAATGCTAATGACTTAAGCCATATAGTTCAACAGCCCGGAGAGTCCGTCAGGAAATTCAGGACTAGGTTCTTAACTAAAAGAACCAAATCATTGATTTTCTGCATGCCGAAGCCCTAGCGGCCTTCAAACACAGTATCCGCGACGAATGGCTCACTCGCCACCTTGGCCAAGAAAAGCCAAAATCCATGGTAGCCCTCACGGCACTCATGACACGCTTTTGTGCGGGCGAGGATAGTTGGTTGGCCTATAGCAAAAACAATGCAAGCGATTGTCGGTGTTCTGGGAACGGGGGTCCCCAAATTTGCCTGCCGCGGGTAAGCCAGCAGGCCATATGGCCCATCTTCATCAATAAGGCATCCAAGACCCTCGCAAGGGGCCAAGCCTCGCGAGGCAGACGACACAAGACCTCCTCTGGAGTGGCCTAGTCGGGCAAGCTCAGGAGGAGCGGAGAAAACAAGGCGAGGCACCATGCGGACGACACAAGACCTCCTTGTTTCCTCTTTGATGCTACGGAGGCCAGCGCAGGCAAGGAGTACCGAGGCATTAGGCAAAGGTTGCCATTTTGGTGCAACAAGACCAGGACCAGAAGGATGGCAAGATGGAGGTCATCGTGGAGCCCTAGACGGCGTCGCCACCAGAGCCTTTTGTAGGCGAAGACCACCACTACTAGGGAAAAGGCTAGCAGCAGCGCGGGGACCGGCGCTACTAATAAGGCGCTACAGCTAATAGTTAGCAGTAGCGTGGGAGAAACCCGCGCTACTACTAACTCTGTTAGTAGTAGCGTGTGCCACCCACGCTACTGCTATTACAGACTCGCGCTACTACTAATGAAGTAGTAGTAGCGTGCCTACAATACCAGCGCTACTAGTATCCTAAATACTAGTAGCGCCCAGTTTTTTCCCACGCTATTACTAACCTATTAGGAATTAAAAAAAAATCAACCAATTCCATTCCATCACACAATTCCTCATTGTAGCGGCAACTCATGTATAATTCAAATCACACAGTGTTGTGCGTAGCAACTTGGTAAGCAACTACCTAAGTAAGCTCTACTGCTATTAACTTGGTAAGCAACTACCTAAGTAAGCTCTACTGCTATTACACATCGGGCAGCCTCAATGAGCCGCACCTGACCGACGGCAGCCGCCATCATGACTTGCGACACCATCACGTCCCTCTCCCTGGCCCTCGGCTCCAGCTGGCCTCGATCGATGTCGTCCTCGTGCCTGCCTTGCCACTAGCGGGTTGCTTCTCCTCTGCTCGCCTAGGTACCCTACTTCTCCTCAGCGCTCCCGGGCCCAGGTCCCCTGCTTCTCCTCGCGTCTCCAGCAGCAGCGATCCGGAGGCAGATCCTGCAGCACGCCCAGGTCACAGATCCCAGGTCCTCAGCGCTCCAGCAGCAGCGATCTAGGGCCTTCTTCTCCTACTCGTTCTTCTCCTGGTCATGCTCCTACTTCTCCTACAACAAAAGCAACATCAGGTCAATGACAACAGCAGCAGGTCAATAACAACAGCGGCAACTCCTGGCAATGCTTCAATTTAAGTCCATTTCTTTGATCAACAACTTATGCTAAGGACGACGTGCTATCGAACTTTGGAAAGTACAGTATGAATATGACAATAGAAGCAACAGTTTTACAACAAAAACTAAACTACTAAAATTACAGCAAATGCAAGTTAACTGAACATTTTGATCTACTGCAAGTTCATTGATCTCCATTACCTACTGGAGTACTCCATTCTAAGCTACTGAAGCTACTCTAACTATCCTATTTTACTCTAACGGAAACTAAACTAAGCAAGCACTACTGCTTGCAAGTCCTACACTAAACTAAACAATCATGATTTCTAGCAACAGCAATCATCATCTTCAAGTCCTAACTTAATAGCAGCAAAGAGAAGAAGAGAAGAAGAGAAAAGAGGAGAAGAGAAGAAAAGAGATGAGAAGTTTCTGTTAAGGAAAAATAATTACTCCTCTCTTCAAATGAATCAAATGAGTAGCTCTATACTGCATGTTTAATTAAAGTAACTGAAAATGTTTCTGTTAACTTAAATTAACAGAAAAAGGTTTTATTTGAAGTAACTGAAAAAGGTTTCAGTTAAATTGACTGAAAAAGGTTTCAGTTAACTGAAGAGAGGTTCTATTTAATCCATTTATAGTACCCCTAATGCTTGTGCTGCAGTAAAACTACTCCTAATGCTACAACAGTTAACAACAACTGAAATTACTTTAATGTTCAAATATTACAGTACATACTCCACTGAATATTACTGAAACTTAATAGAGGTCGGAAAATATGCTTCGTTTCAGATAAATTTTGACAAATCAAGTGTGACAACTTCATTTCAGTCAAATTTTGTCAAATCCATTGTTACAGGCTAGCAGCAGTAGCTTAGTTACAGAATTGGGAGTAGAAGTTATTATAGGCTAGTAGTAGTAGCTACAAATTTACAACTTCATTTCAGACAAATTTATAACTTCATTTCAGAATTAGGAGTACAACTTGATTTCACTAAATCCAGTGTTACAGGTTAGCAGTAGTAGCAAGGGAACTGTAAGATTAACAAAGCTACAGAAAATCAACAAGCTATTTCAAAGGATGATTCATGACTAACAAAGGTTGGCCTTGGCGAAGCTGCACATTCATGACTAAGCTACAGAAGTTGGAGTAACAGAAGCTACAGAAGCTTCACAAGAAGATTAACAAAGATGTGCAAGATTAACAAATCAACTACGGTGTTGGATGGATGGATGGACGACAAGGAGATTACCATGAGGATGACGACGTCGTGGCACCGTGGCGGGGCAGGGCCCGTGCTACCAAGGTGGGGGCACCATCAGGACGATGACGCTGCTCCGCTGGTCCAGCGCTCTGCTACTCCGGCGTCGCTCTAGATCCGCCGCTTGGGCCACACTCCAGGTCCGCTGCTCCACATCCAACGCCTCCATCGCTCACATACAGTACGGGTGCAAGCCTCCGTCGCATAGAAGCTCATCACCGGCGCAAAAAAACTCAATCTTTTCACCTAAGTACGTTGGTGGACACCTTCAGATAGATGTGGGAATTAATCCCTGCAGCATTAATCAAGGATACAACAAAAAATTGTCAAGGGGAAATCTCGGTGCAGTAGCACGACAAAAACTGAACTTGAGTACAGTAAACCTGGTTGCGTAATCACTTATTAGATTGACGGAACTTATTCTTTGCACAAATGAGAAATCTGAAGCCCTTCTTGTACTTTTGCCACTTCTACTAGTACAACCTAAGCACTAACAACCAATGAACAAGAAATATAATGTAGGAAGAAAAGAATACATCCATCTGAAGCCCTTCACATGAACCAGATCCTCTTACACGTGCAGAATATCAACATTGGCCAACTAAAATCAGACCTATTAGTGGGTCACAAACATGGATTTCACATGCAGGTCAGCAGTAAATCACGCATCTACGCAGGTCAACTAGGATAAGCAGGTGAACAAGATTTTCATCTAATGAGGAAACTCTGATGAAACATACCATCTCTTGCTCTGTATCTTCTATAGACATTCATACACTGAATTTATGAACACATTCTTCTACTATCCACTACTTACTAGTCACAGGGATTGAATGCTAAAATCAAGGTAGTACAACAATCTAGTCTAGATAAACAACACAGGGCGCAGGGGGAAGTCCTCTTCGTAACAAAATCTTGCGGAAACCGCCTCATTAGTTGGAATTAGGATGCCATGGCAAGAAGAACTGAAAAATGAAAAAAGGCGGCCGCACTGACCTTGATGAACTCGGCGGGGACGCCGCGGACGCGCTCGACGAGCAGGCCGGCGCCCTCGAGCTCGCGCACCAGGTGCGCCATGCTGTCCTTCCCCGCTTGCACACGGCCTGCCAAATCGAATCAAAGGGGGTCAGGGGCTGCCTGCGGTGAAGAGAAAGAGAGGATAATGGGGAACCTCACCTCCATGGCGTTGGTCCAGACTAGCAGCAGCAGGAGGAGGGTCGGAGGAGCAAGTAGTAGGACCACCGGTTGGCCGTCTGCATCAGCGGTGGGCAAGAGGGAGCCCTCCCCACGCCGCGCCGTGCCGCACCCGGAGAAGGGGGGCCCTAGCTAGGGTTTGGGGCCGACACAAGGGCACGGCGAGGAGGAGGATCCACACGTGAAGTGGGGGGCGCCGGTGGTGGGGTTGGGGGAGAGGACGTCGTCGGCGTCGGCGGTGGCGGCGGGGTTGGTTGGGGGAAACGTGGAGAGTGGAGGACAAGGAGAGGCGTCGTGGGAGAGAAAGGCAGAGAAGGGGTGAGAGGCTGAGGTGGGGCGGCAAGGAGATAACTTAATAGTAGCGTTGGGTTTATACCCCACGCTAATCCAACGCTACTACTATGGTATGTCTTGGGTGCACGGTGGAGACCATTTAGTAATAGCGTGGGATTTATAACCCACGCTGCTACTATCAACTTAGTTGTAGCGTGGGTTTATAACCCGTGCTACTACTATGGCTGGTCCGGAGGGGCACGGTGAAAATCACTTAGTAGTAGCGAGGGTTATAAAACCGCGCTACTACTATCAACTTATTAGTAGCGCGGTTCCTTTAAGCTCGCTACTGCTAGTTAGCAGTAGCGCCTGTTTTTAAACCGCGCTGCTGCTAAGATTCTGTGTATGATGTTTTCCCTAGTAGTGCACGTTTGTCAGGATGGCTTGTACTAGCTGGCCCCCTTCAAATTAGCCTGCCGTTGTTGGCTCCCTTCCCGCTCAATATTTGGGAAGAGGACCAGGGCCTCTATAAATAGGACTAGCCACCATGATAGGCAGGGGGGAACGACAAGGACGACGAAGGGGACAGACGACAGAAAGAGAGAGAGGAGAGAGATCAGTCTCACCCACACAAGTTAGCCAAGCACAAGAACACCTCAACCTCAGGAGGCTGTTCTTCCCCTTGTATTGTTCATCATCAGCCCAAGAGGCAATCCACCACCACCACACTGGAGTAGGGTATTACACCACAACGGTGGCCCGGACCAGTATAAATCTTGTATCTTTCTGTGTTGCGAGTTCGTCGAGTTCGTCCGCGAGATCTTAGCGAGCTAGGGCATAGATCGGTGGGAGTAAAAGACTTCACGCGCACCCCAATGTTCGAACATTAAGGGTTTGTCGGAACCCCACATCCGAAATTGGGTGCGCCAGGTAGGGGTGCGCCGTAGCTTCCCCTCCGTCGATCTGCGCTCCGTCGCCACCGCGCTTCGCCCACATGGCAAGCGCCCTGCCGCCGACCCCGACGGTCAGTGTTGACAATGGGGCAAAGGGGCTCCGAGTGCTGGCCCCCGCCCCGTGGCGGGTGCAGTGGCCGCCCAAGTTCAGGCCGGAGAAGCTGTCGCGCTAAGACGGCGCGGCGGACCCATCGGCTTTCTTGCTGGCGTACGAGGAGGCCGTCCTCGAAGCCGGGGGGTGATGACAAGGTCATGGCCAACTGGCTTCCCATGGCCCTCGCCGGCGAGCCATGCGCCTAGCCGCTCAACCTTCCCGGATCCACGGTGGCATCTTGGGAGGAGCTCCGCGACCTCTTCACTTCTCACTACGCGGTGCCGACGCACCACGCAGCCGTGGCCCTGCTGGACGGCTCTCAAGCACTGCCGTCAGATCGCCACGCCAAGCCGTTCCTCTGTCAGATCGGGGCCACCTCTAGGCACCCGGGGGCTCCGCCGGGCTGGGCTGCGCTAGAGGCCGACCTTACCTTCGGCTCAGAAGACCACCCCGACTCCACCGCTGGCTCCGGAATGCTCCCAATGCTCTGCACACCCACCATCTGCAACGTGGCCGTCACCAAGACCCTCATCGACGGTGGTGCTGGACTCAACTTGCTCTCCATTGAAGCCTTCAGCCTTCTCCACGTGCCACTCGAGCGGCTCGACCTCAGTATGCCCTTCTCGGGAGTGGGTGGTGGAGCTGCCCACTCCCCAGGACAAATCCGCCTCCCTGTCTCCTTCGGCGCACGCGACAACAACCGCACCGAGCTGGTGGACTTCGACATCGCTCGCATCGGTCTCCCGTACAACGCCATCCTCGGGTACCCGGCTCTCGCTTAGTTCATGGTGGCGACTCACCCGACTTACAACCTCATGAAGATGCCAGGGAGCAACGGCATCCTCACCGTCAAGGGGGACACTAAGGAGGCCGTGACGGTACTCAGGCTCGCCTTCAAGACCGCGGCAGCAACACAACCCGCCAACACTGGTGCCCCCGCGGCCAGGGAGGTCACGCCCACCAAGAAGAAGCAGTTGTTCACCCAAGACAAGGCGGAAACTAAGTAGGTATCGGTCAGCGAGGACGGGTCTTCAGGGGCCACCTTTACCATAGGAGCCGACCATGACCCGGAACAAGAAGAAGCCCTGGTGAGATTCTTGCGCGTGAACAAGGAGATATTCGCATGGGAGCCCAATCAGCTGGTAGGGGTCCCGAGGGAGGTGATCCAGCATCATCTAAGGGTATGCCCCAACATCCGCCCCGTGAAGCAGCGAGCGAGACGGCAGTCCACTGAGAAGTAGGCCTTCATCGTCCAAGAGACACGCAAACTGGAAGCGGAAGGTGCCATCCGAGAGGTCTGATACCTCGAATGGCTGGCGAACCCTATCGTGGTGCCGAAGAAAGGCGGGAAGGAACGGATGGGTGTCGACTTCACCAATCTTAACAAAGCCTGCCCCCAAGACTCATTCCCACTCCCGCGTATCGACCAGATTGTTGACTCCGCCGAGTGTGACCTGCTGTGCTTCTTGGATGCGTTCTCAGGGTATCATCTAATCAAGATGGCGGTGGAAGATGTGGAGAAGACGTCCTTCCTGACACCATGTGGGGTGTACTGCTACACCTGCATGCCCTTCGGGCTGCGCAACATGGGCGCGACCTTTCACCGGTTGGTGCACATCGCTCTGGGGCGCCATCTCGGGAGGAGCACAGAGGCTTACGTCGATGACATAGTGGTCAAGTCTCGCGAGGCAAGGACATTGATTCAAGACTTGGAGGAGACCTTCGAGAGCCTGCGCCAAGTGAACTTGAGGCTCAACTCGGAGAAGTGCGTGTTCGGTGTCCCCTCCGGCAAGCTGCTGGGATTCCTTGTGTCCCACAGGGGGATCGAGGCGAACCCGGAGAAGGTCAAGGCTATCAAGGACATGAGCCCGCCGCAGACCCTCAATGAGATGCAGAAGCTAGCAGGGCGGGTGACCACATTAGGGAATTTCATTTCCAAACTGGGAGAGCGCGCGTTACCATTCTTCAAGCTCATGAAGAGGAAGGGCCCGTTCGAGTGGAACCCGGAGGCCGACCGGGCCTTCCAAGACCTCAAGAAATACCTTACTATCCCCCCAGTGATGGTGGCACCACGGCCCATCGAGCCTCTCGTACTCTACCTTGCTGCCACCCCGTACTCCGCCAGCACGGCGTTGGTGGCGGTTCGGGAGGAGCGCCAAGCCAAGGGCACGCCCCGCCAGGCCAAGGCTGAAGTAGCGCGGGGTCAGGAAGGCGCAGCAAAGGCATCAGCGGTGGAAGGCCAAGCTCAGCAGGGCGGAGTCACAGAAGCTCCTGAGGACAGTCGGGTCCCAGGGACCCTTCCAACTTAGGATATGCGCCGATCTCCGCAGGACCCGAGCCTCAACAGCGTGCCAGCCCTCGTCGAACACCCGGTGTACTTTGTCACCACCATACTACGGGATGCGAGAGCGCGCTACCCCATGCCCCAAAAACTCCTGCTCGCACTCCTGGTGGCCTCATGCAAGCTGCGACACTACTTCCAGGGCCCACCCATCAAGGTCGTCTTAGCCTACCCATTGGAAAGGATACTTAGGAGCCCTAACTCAGTCGGAAGGGTCTCAGAGTGGAACATCGAGTTGCAAGCATTCCAGTTGGAGTTCAGCACTACCAGGGTCATCAAGGGGGCTGCACTCGCTGACTTTGTGGCGGAATGGACGGATGCCCTGACACTTGAGGAAGGAGAAGACCGGTCCCACCACCCCAGGAGGTGAGGGTCCGGACGGTTGGGTCATGTATTTCGATGGTGCCTTCGCACGCCAGGGCGCGGGGGCTGGAGCAGTGCTCATCTCGCCCACCCAGGACAAGCTCTACTACACTGTGGAACTCTGCTTTCAACACGGCGAGAAGGTCTCCAACAACATCGCAGAATACGAAGGCCTCATATCTGGCCTGAAGGCTGCAGTGGCCCTAGGGGTGAAGCGCCTCACCGTCAGAGGCGACTCACAACTCCTCCTCAACTTCTCCAACAAGGTGTATGAGCTGAAGGACGAGCATATGGAGGCCTACCTCGCGGAGGTGCGCAAGGTGGAGAAACAGTTCTCGGTCCTGGAGCTGCAGCACGTGCCCCGGGGCACCAACAAGGAAGCCGACGACATCGCCACGAGAGCTGGCAACCGCAGGACCTAGGCGTCTTTGAGGAGCGGCTCTTCAAGCCATCAGCTGCACCACCTCTTTCAAACATGACTCAGCCTCGGGAGGAGCTCCTCGAGCCTACGGCCACGGGAGCCCCAACCTGTGGACTAACCTCCGGAGCTCGGCTGATGTCGGTGTCAAAACCGGCGGATCTCAGGTAGGGGGTCCCGAACTGTGCGTCTAGGCGGATGGTAACAGGAGACAAGGGACACGATGTTTTTACCCAGGTTCGGGCTCTCACGATGGAGGTAAAACCCTACTCCTGCTTGATTAATATTGATGATATATATAGTACAAGAGTAGATCTACCATGAGATCAAGGAGGCTAAACCCTAGAAGCTAGCCTATGGTATGATTGTTGTATGATGAAGTTGTCCTACGGACTAGAACCCTTCGGTTTATATAGACACCGGATAGGGTTAGGGTTACACAGAGTCGGTACAATGGTAGGACATCTTGAATATCCGCATCGCCAAGTTGCCTTCCACGCCAAGGAAAGTCCCATCCGGACACGGGACGAAGTCTTCAATCTTGTATCTTCATAGTCATGGAGTCCGGCTGAAGGTATAGTCCGGCTATCCGAACACCCCCTAATCCAGGACTCCCTCAGTAGCCCCAGAACCAGGCTTCAATGACGACGAATCGGGCGCGCAGATTGTCTTCGGCGTTGCAAGGCGGGTTCTTCTCCAAATTTTGTGTTCCTGTAGGAATAATATCCGATTTTTGTAATGTAGCGCTCCTTGGCTTCCACGGCCAATAATGGCCGTCTTCCACGTGTCAAACGAATGCGAAAAGCCGGGGCGTTTTTACATCCACACCCCTCGCCGCATAAATGAGCCGCCTATTTAACGGGATGGGGATTCAGATCCAAACCACACCTTCTCCTCTCCGCGAGTAATCATTAGAGCGCCTCCAGCAAAGGTCCATTCCAACATGGCCAGCCATCGCAGCTCCTCCCCTCGCCCTTCCAGTCCTAAACCCGGAGACTGGGAGAGTTGCTCCGTCCTGCACAGCGAGTTAGTGTCGCTTCAGGCCAAGGGATTTCTCCCTCAGGCTTATATGGTCCCGGTCCGAGCCGGACTCGCCACCTATAATGGCGGAAAGCAAGCGGAGAGCACCCCCAATCCCTCTAAGGGAGAGCGGGTGTGCTTCGTCCCTTATCTAGTAAGGGGACTGGGATTTCCAGTTCATCCGTTTCTCCGTGGGCTTCTGGAGTTCTACGGCCTCCAGCTGCACAATCTCACGCCCGCCTCTATATTGCATATCGCGGGCTTCGTCGCCCTTTGCGAGCTATTTTTGGGTGTTGAGGCTCCTTTCGCAGTGTGGAAGAGGATACTCTGCCTGGTGCCCCGTTCTCAAGAGGGGTCTATATATCAATGGGCGGAGCCGAAGTGTGGCGCATCGCCGGGACCGGATACCTATCCGGGACCCCAAAGAAGGCGTCCGAGGACTGGCCTTCGGAATGGTTTTATATAGATGATGTCTCGCTACCGGACCCAATCCGGGTCGGTCTCCCTGTGTTCAGCAATGCTCCATTAAAGAAACACTTGAGCTGGCGTCCGCGGAGCTCTCAGAGAGAAAGCGACAGAGACGTCCTTTACGTGATGGGCCGGATAAGACTATTGGCTCATTCCGGACTAACCATGATTGGAGTCATGGCCGCATGCATCATGCGGGGGTGCAGCCGCTTCAATATAGAGGCCACCCCATGTGGGATTTTAACGGGGAGGATGAATCCACCCGTTACGGTCGTAAGGGGCCAGCCTCAGCTACCGCTCTAGTAAAGATCTTATCCTCTTTGTACAAGGGAGAAGAGGAGGAATTCCGCCATGTCAACCCGCAGGGCGGATTTACTATGTACAACCCTCCAAGTTGGGTAAGTGGACAATTGTGCTTGCCCATTCGTTTTATATTCCCATGATTAAGTATATAGTCTAACGACTTCAACGCAGGAACTGCGTCAGGAGGTAAAGGATATAAACAGCCGTCCTCCACAGCCCGAGGATCCAGAACGGTCCCTCGATCCAGACTCTGAAGAGGATCCGGACATATCGGTGGAGCTTATTGATGGGGTGTTCCATCAGCTAAGCAAGCACAATATCTTGGTGGCCATTACGGCTGATTACCCAGGGTTAATCCCGGCCTCCCAGGTGACAGAGACCGGAGCCTCATCCCCTTGAGAAGGATTCCATTCTCACGTATTTCAGTTTTTTTGACGACAACCGCATTTTGCAGGGGAGATTTCTGAGGCGGGAGGCCGAACCTGCAGCGGCTAGCCAATGAGGGGCCGCAGGGCCCCGTGGGGTAAAAAGGTGCAAAGGTATAGCACACCCTCTATTTCCCTGGTGTTATTTCTTCAGGGCATATTAACATTCGTGCTATCTTCAGGACGAAGAAACCTCGCCGGACTATATCCGGAGAGGTTGCCAATCGCGCCTCCTCCAGCCAGGCTCCAACGCCTGGCCCGGAAGCGGAGGCGAGCACAAGGCGCGCACCGGACGCTCCTCCGACAGAGGATGTGGACAGGCTTTTTGCCACGAATTCTGAGGTGGAGAGTGCCATGAACCACAGGCGTCACCGGACAGTTCTTCGCGACGCTTGTTTCTCCCAAGAGGCGTTAGATGCCTTCAATTCGGGAGATGTGTACCTCCGTGCCACTCAAAATGGTTTAGCCAGAGCCACGTAGCAGTATGTTAAAGACATACGGGTAAGAAAATTTTGGTCAAATATATATATATATATATATATATATACCAGTAGCCCCCGAGACTTGAAATAGTTAGAGTAACTGATTTAAGGATCATTTGTTATGCAGGTTCTTACAGAGAAGAATACCGTACTGTCCCAGGAGCTGGAAGAGTATAAAGCCCAACTGGAGCCTGCACTAGCCGCGGCAGGGGAGCCCAAAGAGACCCCCTCTTGTAAGATACACTTCGAAAGATTAGTATTTTGCGGCGTGGGTGCAAATCTGACAAATCATATTGTAGATGGCGCCGGACTCGATCCGGAGAGACAACAACTCTTACGCCGGCTAAAGGCCGGTGAGAGTACGCTGACAAAGGTGAGGCGAGAGAAGAATGATCTTCAGGATGCCAACACCAAGCTGGACGTTGAACTTAGAGATGTTCGTGGCCAGCTGTCGGACTCCACTAAGGAGAATCAGCGGCTTCGACGCGGCATATTTAGTAAGTGCTTAAGCGAATCTTTTGAAAAAAGAGTTCAGCGAGGAAGTCAACTAACAGAGTAATGTCTGTAGGTATGCTAACAGGTCGTCCTGCAGAGGAGATGCCTGGTTCTACGGGTGACCTTCTTCCCGAGCTATTGCAACTGCGCGAGCGAGTTCGGCAGGTAATGCGAGGCGTTGCCCAAGCCTTATGGCTGTCCCACTCCATGCCCGAGGGCCATGGAGAGCTTGCGGAGAAGCTTAAGGGAGCTCGGCGGCGCTTCCGGTTGTGGAAGATATTGGCCTGCCGGCAAGGTGCTAGGGAGGCCTGGGCCATGGTGAAGACCCGGTTTACGAGGTCTGACCCAAACCACATGGCCGAAGTCGGACCTGTGGGGCCTGATGGGAAGGAGATCCCTGTAAGCTTAGTATACGGCCAAGTAGAATTGGCCGCAAAGTATTCCCAACAGGACTGTAAATTAGACAGCCTGTTAGATGGTATAGAAGAGGAATACAATCAGTTAGAGTGACTATGTAATTGTTAATTGACATGTGTAATGCCTTCTAGCCGGATTGTAGATCGTTTGTCATTGCCGACCTTTTCGCTTCTACCTCGGGACCTGACGGTCCGGAGTGTGTCCGAATACCCTACCGGTTATGTACGAACCGGGGTATGCATGGAGACCAGGCGTAGGGGTCATTAGTGCTTTATCAGACAAGTGCCCAACTAGTTATGTTATATTACATGGTTAGTAAGAAACATCTTCCAGAGAGAATAGTTCCGTTAGGGGTTCCTTTCTCTGGGAGGCATGCTCTAAAGTGCATGTGCGGACTGCAAACGCAGGAAAATCATCTGGGGGCATGTATATAAATAAGTAAAAAAGGTCGTCTTTTAGTTCACCGACCGAATATTCCCTTAAGAACCCTAGCTTTCGGCTTCACCCAGTCTGAGGTACACATCCGGCTGATCCGGCAGTAACAATCGTAGAGGTGGTCCCTTTACCGCCCAGCCGAACAATCGGGAACGTAGGGGTAAGCACAGGAGCCAGGCAACCCAGCTTGGCCAAAACTTAAGTCATATCGATGCATATAATGGTGAAGAAAAGGTACATGCGGAAGTTTGACGCATGTGTTGGGCGTGAAGCCCATATAAATAAGCTTCTATTAAAGAAGCCCCCAGGTTTAATGTGCGCGGTTAGCGCGTCACTTAATGAGCCTTTAAGGGCTATAAGAGAAAAGAGGGGAAGGAGAGAAATGTAAGACGAAAAATGTAAAAAATGGACAGAGGAAGGAGACAAACACAGAGTCCGGCGCTAGGCATAGAATCTTCGGAGACGGGCGGCGTTCCATGGGTTCGGCTCGAGTCGGTTATCCGACGCATCTCGCAGGCGGTACGCTCCACCAATCAGGACTTGGTCGATTATGAATGGACCTTCCCACTTGGGCTTGAGTTTGTTCTTTTTCTTATCTGGCTGGCGTAGAACTAGTTCGCCAACATTGTAATTTTTGGCCCGTACTTCTCTGCTTTGATATCTTCGAGCCTGCTGTTGATAAAATGCGGAACGGGCTTTTGCCACATCACGCTCCTCCTCCAAGGCGTCCAAGTTGTCCTGCCGATCGAGCTCGGCTTCTCTTTCTTCGTACATGTGCACTCGAGGTGAGTCATGAATTATGTTGCAGGGCAGAACTGCCTCTGCGCCGTACACCATAAAGAATGGTGTGTATCCGGTGGTGCGATTCGGCATGGTCCGCAGTCCCTAGAGTACGGAGTCGAGCTCCTCTACCCAGTGCCTGTTAGATTCCTTGAGGGACCGCACTAGTCTGGGTTTAATGCCGCTCATGATAAGACCATTTGCATGTTCGACCTGGCTGTTAGTTTGTGGGTGATAGACGGAAGCATAGTCGAGCTTGATGCCCATGTTTTTGCACCAAAGTTTTACCTCGTCGGAGGTGAAGTTTGTGCCATTATCAATGATGATGCTGTGGGGGACGCCGTAACGGTGTACAACCCTGGATATGAAGTCTATCAAAGGTCCGGATTCGGCCGTCTTAACAGGCTTAGCTTCTATCCATTTGGTGAAATTATCCACCATGACCAGTAAGTATTTTTTTCTTGTGGGTTCCGCCTTTAAGGGGTCCAACCATGTCAAGCCCCCAGACCGCGAAGGGCCAAGTGATGGGGATAGTTCGGAGGGCGGTGGGTGGCATATGGCTTTGGTTTGCAAAAAGCTGGCAGCCGACGCATCGTTGGACCAAGTCCTGAGCGTCTACTCGGGCCGTCGGCCAGTAAAAGCCCGTACGGGAAGCCTTGCTTACAAGAGACCGAGCTGCAGCGTGGTGGCCACCGAGTCCGGCATGAATTTCAGCCAGCAAGTTCCACCCTTCCTCTTCGGAGATGCACCTTTGAAGGACTCCAGTAGTGCTTGTCTTATAAAGCTCTCCCTCGTGGACTTTATAGGATTTAGATCGCCGCACTATGCAGCATGCCTCGTTTTGGTCCTCTGGGAGTTCCTGCCTAGTAAGGTAGGCTAGGAACGGTTCTGTCCACAGGGCGATGACCACCATTATTACGTGGGCTGAAGGTGTAATTTCGGTGGCAGGGCAACGAATTATGTCAGATTGTTCGGTGTCGAGTGGTGCGGTTAGGTCCGGGCTATTATCTGTGGGTTCCCCTCCCATGCTACGGATGGCTTGAACGGTCTTTCTAAAAAGATGTTGGGGGGGACTGCATCGCGTTTTGCTCCAATGCGTGCCAGGACGTCCGCTGCCTAATTGTTTTCTCGGGCTATATGATGAAACTCCAACCCTTCGAGCCGAGCTGACATTTTTAGGACGGCGTTGCGGTAAGCTGCCATTTTTGGATCCTTGGCGTCGAAGTCTCCGTTTATTTGGGATATCGCGAGGTTTGAGTCCCCGCGTACCTCTAGGCGCTGAATGCCCATGGATACTGCCATCCGGAGACCAGGTAGGAGGGCCTCATATTCGGCTGCATTGTTGCAGTCTGTGTACATGATCTGGAGCACATATTGAACTATGTCTCCTATTGGGGATGTCAAGACGACGCCAGCCCCTAGTCCGGCCAACATTTTGGAGCTGTCGAAATGCATGATCCAGTTTGAATATGTGCCGTACTCTTTAGGGAACTCGGCCTCCGTCCATTCTGCGACGAAGTCGGCCAAAACTTGCGATTTAATAGCTCACTGTGGCTTATAGGTTATATCGAACGGGAGGAGCTCGATGGCCCATTTTACGATCCGACCCGTTGCATCGCGGTTGTTGATAATATCGTTGAGTGGTACTTCCGAGGCTACTGTTATGGAACACTCTTGAAAGTAATGTCATAGCTTCCGGGATGCCATGAATACCGCGTATGCAATCTTCTGATAATGCGGGTACCGTGATTTGCATGGAGTGAGGACAATGGACACGTAGTAGACCGGCCTTTGAAGGGGGAGTTTGTGTCCATCCGTTTCCCGCTCGACAGCGAGTACTGCACTGACAACTTGATGGGTTGCTGCAATGTACAATAGCATTGGTTCGCCGGTGTTTGGCGCGGCTAGGACTAGGTTTGTTGCCAATATGGCTTTTATTTCATCAAGTCCGGCCATGGCAGCATCCGTCCACTCGAAGTGTTCGGTGCGCCGAAGGAGGCGATAAAGGGGCAGTGCCTTTTCTCCCAAGCGAGAGATAAAGCGGCTTAGAGCCGCCACGCATCCAGTTAATTTTTGTATTTGTTTGAGGTCCTTTGGGATATCCAGTTGCGACAAAGCTCGGATCTTGGCCGGATTTGCTTCAATTCCTCTACCGGATATAATGAAGCCCAAAAGCCTTCCGGCTGCAACGCCGAAGATGCATTTTTCCAGGTTGAGCTTGATGTCGTATTTTCGGAGGTTGTCGAATGTTAGCCTCAAGTCGTCTACTACAGATTCGACATGTCTTGTTTTGACGACCACATCATCCACGTACGCCTCCACTGTCTTGCCGATCTGGTTTGCCAGGCATGTCTGAATCATGCGCTGATATGTTGCACTGGCGTTTTTCAGCCCGAAGGGCATTGTGTTGAAGCAGAATGGGCCATATGGTGTGATGAATGCTGTTGCGGCTTGGTCTGATTCTGCCATCTTAATTTGATGGTAACCGGAGTATGCATCGAGGAAACACAACGAATCGTGTCCTGCGGTGGCATCGATAATTTGATCGATACGGGGGAGGGGGAAGGGATCCTTTGGGCAAGCCTTGTTAAGGTCTTTAAAATCGACACACAGGCGCCAGGATTTGTCCTTCCTTGGTACCATCACCAAGTTTGCTAGCCAGTCCGGGTGTTTTATGTCTCTAATGAATCCAGCCTCTAATAGCTTGGCTAGCTCCTCTCCCATAGCCCGTCTCTTGGGTTCGGAAAAACGCGGAAGGGCTTGATTGACAGGTTTGAATCCTTTTAGGATATTTAAGCTGTGTTCGGCCAGCCTGCGTGGGATTCCTGGCATGTCTGAAGGGTGCCAGGCGAAGATGTCCCAATTTTCATGTAGAAATTCTTGCAGTGCGGCGTCCATATCAGGGTTTAATCGTGCCCCGATGGATGCTTTTTTATTGGGGTCCGTTGGATGGAACTGGAACTTGACTATTTCATCTGCTGGCTTAAAGGATGTGGACTTCGATCTCTTGTCGAGTATCACATCATCGCTGTTAACTGTGGAGCGCAGCGAAGTCAGTTCCTCAGCTGCTAAGGCTTCGGATAGTGCCTCCAGGGCTAATGCGGCTGTCTTGTTTTCGGCGCGGAGTGCTATGTCCGGATCACTAGCGAGAGTGATAATACCGTTCGGCCCGGGCATCTTGAGCTTCATGTACCCGTAACGGGGTATTGCTTGGAAAATTGTAAATGCTTCCCGCCCTAGTAGGGCGTGATATCCGCTGCTGAACGGGGCCACCTGAAATGTGACCTCTTCGGATATGTAATTATCCGGCGTGCCGAAGACCACATCTAGTGTGATTTTTCCTGTGCAGCGCGCTTCCCGACTGGGGATTATTCCTCTAAAGGTTGTGCTGCTTCGCTCAACGCGGCTCCAGTCTAGTCCCATTTTTTGAAGAGTTTCCTCATAAATGAGGTTCAATCCGCTGCCTCCATCCATGAGTACCTTGGTGAGGCGAAAGCCGTCCACTATCGGACTGAGGACCAATGCGGCTGGTGCTCTGGCTGTTCAGAATTTAGGTTCATCACTTGCGTTGAAGGTAATAGCCGTGTCGCTCCATGGGTTTATTGTTGCGACTTGATAGACTTCGGCAAGGCTGCGGAGTGTTCTTTTTCGCGTATTATTTGATGCGAAGGTCTCGAAGACTGTGAGAACAGTACTGGTGTCTCCGGGGTGGTTTTCCGTGGCCTCCGAAATTAAGAGGTCCTCCCCAATTTTGGCCACCTGCCGGAGTATCCAACATGCTCTAAGGCTGTGAGTTGGTGTGGCATCCTCTGTACTTTGAATTTTACAGGGTCCATCAAGCCATCTTTCCAGTACGGTTCCATGCTCTGTAGAGGGTTTTGGTTTTTTGGTGTTTAACCCGGGTGTCTTATGATGATGCACCCTCTTAGTTCAGACAGGATTGCTATTCAAGGCCGGATTATCCCAAAATTTTATTTCGGTTTTCCAGGCACTTTCCATCGCACAGTACTTTTGTACTATGGACGCCAAGTCAGCGAAGCGTGTAATATCACGACGACTTATGGCATTATGGATTCCCTCGTCCGTGAAATTACTGCAGAAGATTGATATTGCGTCTCCCTCACGGCAATCCTTTATCCTGTTCATAACCAGGAGGAATCTGGCCCAGTAATGATGTACTGTTTCCTCGGGCTTTTGCCTGATTTGGGAAAGATCGCTTATGTTCGGGTGGGCGGGTGGCGTTGATTCTGAAACCTCGCCCAATCTAAGATTCAGAGGCCGAAGAGCTTCTGAACTCTGAGGTCCAGATTCTTGGATGTTGTCCAATGAGTCTAGCCCGTTGCCTGATTTTAAGCTCAGGTCTTGAGTTACATCCTCCCCTCCGCGGGTATCCGGCTTGGAGGGGTCAGGAATTCGGACATAACTAGTCCTTAGAATAGATGAAGGGTTGCCGCACTGCACCTCTACCACGGCGACGTGGTGGGTGGCCTGGGGAGAGTTAATTTCTCTTAGATCGGGTTTAAGCCCAACCTGGTCGTAATCCGTAGTGACCCGAGAGCTCGTTTATGGAAGAGAGCTCCATTGGATCTAACTGCTCGGTGAGTTCCGAGCTGACGTGAAGATTGCTTTTGGTGACCCGAGAGGTCATCATCGGCGCAACAACCGAACAGGCGGTCATAAGAAAACCGCCGAGCCAGAGAGTTTGGCTGACAGCCAAAGCTCCCTTAGCAACGGTGCCGTCTTTAAAGACGGGAAGAGGCATCCTTCCTGATTGCGACGACACAAAGGATCTCTTAATGAAAGCACCAATGTCGGTGTCAAAACCGGCGGATCTCGGGTAGGGGGTCCCGAACTGTACGTCTAGGCGGATGGTAACAGGAGACAAGGGACACGATGTTTTTACCCAGGTTCGGGCCCTCTCGATGGAGGTAAAACCCTACTCCTGCTTGATTAATATTGATGATATATGTAGTACAAGAGTAGATCTACCACAAGATCAAGGAGTCTAAACCCTAGAAGCTAGCCTATGGTATGATTGTTGTATGATGAAGTTGTCCTACGGACTAGAACCCTCCGGTTTATATAGACACCGGATAGGGTTAGGGTTACACAGAGTCGGTTACAACGGTAGGGGATCTTGAATATCCGCATCGCCAAGCTTGCCTTCCACGCCAAGGAAAGTCCCATACAGACACGGGACGAAGTCTTCAATCTTGTATCTTCATAGTCCTGGAGTCCGGCTGAAGGTATAGTCCGGCTATCCGAACTCCCCCTAATCCAGGACTCCCTCAGCTGCTCTTGGCACTCGAGCCCCAGGAGGAATGCTGGACCAAGGAATTCAAGGAGTACTTAACGCACGGGACGTTCCCGGAGAAGGAAGAGGAGGCGGAGCGCGTGGCCCGGCAAGCCACGACATACTGTATCCAAGACGGCGAGTTATATAGGAAACGACCGAATGATGTCACACTGCGCTGCATATCCAGCGACCAAAGGAAGGGAGTTGCTGATTGACATACACGGCGGAGACTGCGGACACCACACGTCGTCACGGACCCTCGTTGGCAAGGTGTTCCGCAGTGGATTCTACTGGCCTACAGCACTGAACGACGCAGCCGAGCTGGTGAAGTCTTGCGAAGCTTGCCAATTCCACGCCAAGCAAATCCATCAACCTGCTCAGGGCCTTCAAACTATCCTGCTCACATGGCCGTTCGTGGTCTGGGGGCTGGATATCCTAGGCCCATTCCCTCGGGCGCCAGGAAGCTACTGTACCTCTACGTCGCCATCGACAAGTTCACCAAGTAGGCGGAAGTGGAAGCCGTCCGTACCATCCCAGACGGCTCTGCTGTCAAGTTCATCAAGGGCCTCGTGAGCCGCTTTGGGGTCCCCAACCGCATCATCACAGATAACGGTTCACACTTTACTAGCAACCTCTTCAAAACCTACGGTGCTAACCTTTGAACGCAGATCTGCTACGCTTCGGTGGCCCACCCCAGGAGCAATGGTCAGGCCGAACATGCTAATGCGGAGGTCCTGAGGGGCCTCAAGACCACTACCTTCAAGAAGAAGCTGGAGGCCTGTGGCAGGGCCTGGCACGACAAGCTCCAGTCTGTACTGTGGTCCATCCAGACCACCGCCACCAAGCCAACGGGAGAGACTCCATTCTTCCTCGTCTACGGAGATGAAGCAGTCCTCCCTCACGAGGTCAAGCATCGCTCCGCACGGGTCCTGGCGTTCAATGAAACGCAGCAGGACGCCATGAGGGGGATGGACCTCGTGTTGGGGGAGGAACGTCGCCGCGGAGCTGCGCTATGGGCGGCGAGGTAACAAGCACTGCGGCGATACCACTGCCGCAACATCCGCTCTAGGACACTCGAGACGGGTGACCTAGTCCTGAGGCGGGTCCTCTCCAGGGAAGGGTTGGATAAGCTTTCACCAATGTGGGAGGGCCCGTTCAAGGTCGTCCACATCTCCAGGCCTGGCTTCGCGTGCCTGTAGACACAAGACGGAGTACCAGTCCAAAATGCCTGGAACATCCAGCACCTCCGGAAGTTTTATCCATGAGCCAAGGCCCAGAGCTTGTCATGCAAGGAACAGAGCCTATAAAGCAAGGCCCAGAGCCTATGAAGCAAGGCCTAGAGCTTGTAAAGCAAGGCCCAGAGCCTGTGATGCAAGGTCCAGAGCCTGTAAAACAAGGCCCAGATCCTGTGAAGCAAGGCCTAGAGCCTGAGAAGAAAGGCCTAGAGCATGTGAAGAAGGCTCGGTGCCTCTGAAGAATCACCACCTGTGACACTCTCACGTAATAATGAGTTGGCGGTGTACACGCGCCGGAGTCTCAGGAGTGTCGGCCTTAGGCCCTGGGGCTCCCGCCCACGCCTAGTGGCAGCACTTAGCTCTGCGCTGGTGAGAAGACTAGATTTGGTGCCGGACGCGGCTTTTCATTTGCTTTCCTTATTTGGCTCCCTTTTCCTTAATCGAAATTTGCTTTTGGCATTCCTTGCTGATTTGACCCCTCGCCTCTCGCTGCATTTTTCCGGCTCGGGTTAGCTCGTGTTCTCTCTCTCGCATGCCTCGCGAGGGGGCTGGGTAGGTGCCCTCGCGAGCATTTTCTCCCTTCTCTGCCTTCTCGCGATCCACCCTCGTTCGAGCCCAAAAGCTAGTGTGCCTCTCCTAGTCCGTGCCCCTCGGGTACCACGATACAAGGCGCCAGGTCAGGACCAGGGCAAACGGTAAATCTTTTAACACACTTCCTAACGAGCTTTTGCAGTTCCTGAGAAAATTCAGGGCACCAAGGCAAGATGGACACAAGAAAATGAGCGCCTCGTGAGGAAGAGGGCGTCCTGGATACACCAGGAAAAAGAGTAAAACAAAGGCAGCGTTGCAGCAATCTGCGGAGGCAGACCCCTAGCGGCACCCCGAGCCTAGCCGGATTCTTCTTTGCACTTCACGGAGGCGCGGCGACGAGATGACCCACTGCCGCCTTCAAAGCGGACGCGGCGGAGCGGCGGCTGGTCGTGGCCACTGCTGCTGGAGCTGTCACCGGAGGAAGAGCCGCCGTAGGTGGACAAGACACAGCCACCCCCGAGGGTAGGCTCACCCTCATCCTCGTCACGATCATCCCCGAGACCGAGCACCTCCTCACCATCGTTCGCCTCGGAGCAGCACCTGGCGCGGCGACCATCTTCCCCAAACACCCTCACGTAGAGGGTTGATTCACCGTCGTACTTGAAGTGGAGGGCGCACCGCCGGCCCAAGCCGCGCGCACGGGCGAATGTCTGCCAACCGCGGGCCAGGGCTACGTTGCCTGCGGCGGAAGTCGCGACTGCAACCCAAGAGGCCTTGCTACAGCAACCATCCGCTTGCAGCCAGAGTCCGCCAGGACAAGAGTCCGGAAGCTCATCGGCGAAGAAGCGCGGAAGTTGGAGCCATTTGCTGGCCGGATTCTCCAACCAGACGACAAACTCCGGTGACACTTCCACCGTGTGGAAGCGCGGACGGGGGGCGCCACCAAAGCACGCCACCCCTCATCAATTGGATCGCCATGGCTGGGAAGACCCCCTCCAGGTGCCGTGGCGCCGCTCCGACGGTGGGCCGCTACAAGGGACGCGGCGTGCTTGCACGGACGGCCACGTCCGCTCTTGGGCGCTGGCGATGCGGGTATCTCGTGAGGGGCCTTTCCCTTCTCAGCGGCGGAGAACTTCCTTCGTGGCGCCAGTGGTGGCACAGCGAGCAATGGAGCGAGGAAGAAGAAGCAAGCGAGCAAGGAAGATATGGGCAATGGGGGCTCCGCCCCCGCCCCGTTTATATCAAGAGAAGGCCAACCGGCACCCCAATGGTCATAGGTAATGATGGTTTCCCTTGCATGTCGCAGGGACTCATCAAGTCATGTAGTCGCCGAGGCAACGTGGGGAAGCGGGGACGCCCACGTCCAATCAACCGCCACGCGTCAACCAAGGCCGCATGCTTTTGGGGCCCGCGGTGCTCCAAGCTTGACCCTTGGCTTCGCTGCAAAGCCATGCCCGGGCACACCTTGGGCCCGGGGCCTACTATCTGCATTCTAGGAACGGGGGTCCCCAGACTTGCCTGCCTGCGGCCCGCAGTGTGGCTAAGCCAGCAGGCCATACGACCCATCTTCAACAACAAGGCATCCAAGACTCTCGCGAGGGGCCAAGCCTCGCGTGGCGGACGACACAAGACCTCCTCTGAAGTGGCCTAGTCGGTCAGGCTCATGAGGAGCAGAGATAACAAGGTGAGGCAAACCTCACGAGGCTCTCGTGATGTGAGCCATGACGATCGACACCAGACGGGCGCCAGGCGGGAGCCGGCGTGCGCAGCGTCCTTGTTTCCTCTTTGATGCTAAGGAGGCCAGCGCAAGCAAGGAGGACCAAGGCATCAGACAAAGGTTTCCATTTTGGTGCAACAATACCAGGACCAGAAGGACGACAAGACGGAGGTCATCGTGGAGCCAAAGATGGCGTCACCACCAGAGCCTTTGGCAGGCGAAGACCACTTTTTGTCAAGATGGCTTGTACTAGCTGTCCCCCTTCAAATTAGCCCGCCGTTGTTGGCTCCCTTCCTGCTCAATATTTGGG
Source organism: Triticum urartu (assembly GCF_003073215.2). Taxonomy (NCBI): domain Eukaryota; kingdom Viridiplantae; phylum Streptophyta; class Magnoliopsida; order Poales; family Poaceae; genus Triticum; species Triticum urartu. The sequence goes on from NC_053023.1 coordinate 304,556,980, forward strand.
AAGAGGACCAGGGCCTCTATAAATAGGACTAGCCAACACCATAGGCAGGGGGAATGACAAGGACGACAAAGGGGACAGACGACAAAGAGAGAGAGAGAGAGAGAAAGGAGAGAGATCACTCTCACCCACACAAGTTAGCCAAGCACAAGAACACCTCAACCTCAGGAGGCTTTTCTTGCCCTTGTATTGTTCATCATCAGCCCAAGTGGCAATCCACCACCACCACACTGGAGTAGGGTATTACACCAAAAAGGTGGCCCGAACGAGTATAAATCTTGTGTCTTTCTGTGTTGCGAGTTCGTCGAGTTCATCCGCGAGATCTTTGCGAGCTAGGGCATAGATCGGTGGGAGGAAAAGACTTCACACGCACCCAGTGTTCGAACCTTAAGGGTTTGCCGGAACCCCACATCTTACAGCGATGCTGACACCTCTGAAGCTATAACTAGCAAATACAAGTCTTGACACAACAGATACAAGCGTCGAAACAATAGTGATAACACCGAGGACACGGTAGTCAATGCTGGATTCAGGGGCCCTAAGTCCGGTAAGCGGAAGAAGCCATTTCGAAAGAACAATTCAGGCCCATCTGGCTTAGACCGCATACTCGATTGTCGGTGCCAGATTCATGGCACCCCAGACAAGCCACCCAATCATACAAATAGAGATTGTTGGGTTTTTAAATAGGCCGGTAAATTAAACACCGAGAATAGGGAAAAGGGATCACAGAGCAAGGACGATGACAAAGAGCCCCAGCAACCAAACACAGGGGGACAGAAGAAGTTTCCCCCTCATGTCAAAACGGTGAACATGATATATGCTACCCACATCCCGTAGAGGGAGCGCAACCGCGCGCTCAGGGACGTCTACGCGATAGAGCCAGTCACCCCAAAATATAATCCATGGTCTTCATGCCCAATCACTTTTGATCACAGGGATCATCCGACCAGTATCCAGCACGGTGGCTCAGCCGCACTGGTCTTACACCCAATAATTGATGGGTTCCACCTGACTCGCGTCCTTATGGATAGATGTAGCAGCCTTAATCTGCTCTCTAAGGATACAACACGAAAAATGGGCATTAACCCATCAAGGATCAGGCCTACAAGGACTACCTTTAAAGGAGCCATACCAGGCGTAGAGGCCCTCTTACGGGCTCAATCACACTCAAGGTTGTCTTATGATCTCCGGAAAGTTCCAAAGCGAGGAGTTAACCTTCGATATCGTCCCATTTTGCAGCGGCTATCACGCACTGCTCGGACGAACTGCGTTCGCTCGATTCAGCACAGTACCACACTTTGCTTATCTCAAGCACAAGATGCCCGGTCCACACAGCTGCCTTAGCAGCAGAAGGACAGAGTGTCCTTCTCAAGCAGAACCTTAACTTGGCTGCCGAGCCCATGGACACCGTCAAGAGGGTCCGAACTACTTTGCAGCAGGAGAAAGTTGGCTCGTCAGGAGCTCGACTAGCAATTCCGCCTCCGTCGTAGTTCCGATCAAGTGGTGGTATTCATGCCGCGCGTACATAACTACGCGCTCAAAATCCCATGGGCATCGACGGAGGCATAGCTAGCTTATGGTCCGCAGTACTTCTCAACCGATGTCGGATACACATATACTTTCATTTTTACTTGTTTCCCATTCAGGTCCCAATCTCATAGGCACCATCGGATGGCCTGGTCATCGGTCCTATTGAAGGATAAACTCACCAAGATGGTGAAAAACGCAGACATATGGGGGACTTTTTGGGTGATTCCGTTAATGATAACTTTACCTGTTTTTCAGGACCCACAGGCAGCTCTCCCTTGGTTTCGGCATGTCAAATAGCCTGTTGCTTATCGCACTACATGTATCAATGCTCCTTGATGTACTAATTAAATTACAATGAGAACAGTTTGCGGCTGGAGCTGTAGGACTCCAACCTTTTTGTCCCTTTTCAATTTTCTTTCTTTTTTTCTTTTCAGCTCCCTTGTGGGTAATCCTATCAGGTAGCACCAGTACACTTTGGTACGCTAGATGCTGGCCAGGGGCTTCAAAGCACCCACATTACAGCAACATAAGTCCAAACACTTTTTGTAAGTATAGCTCGGCACCGCGAATTTAGCATTATATGCATTGGCTATGAATCATGTCTTTGGTCAATAGTTGGATGCAGGTTGAACAGTTGAATGCTTTTGTTTGCAAAAGATACTTTTTATCTATTTCACCCGGATGTTTGTGAGCTCTAGAGATGAAATAGCATCCGAAAAAACCTATCCAAATGAACTAACCGAGGCATCTCCATCTTAATTTTCTCTTGCAAGTCGTGCGTGGTCCCTTCATCGTGAAAATCCTTGGGCCATCGCATTGATTTGCATGCATGGATAGCACCACCATATTTTCAAAGGAGGAGCGAGCTCTATATTTCAGCCAACGCATGCATGATTTGAGGAATTATGGTTGGGAATGCATGTAGAAAAGGGAGGAGAGTAATTTGCATGCGAGGGATTAAATGAAGGGAGGCCAGCGGCTAGGCATTCAAAGGATGCTGCATGCAAGATTACACGAGATCCAGATACTAGTCCCAAAACCAGTTCCTCTTTTTGCGAGCATGCCTTGGTACGAAAGATTGACAAGTTAGGCCCTGTAAAAATGGACGGGTGGAGTAGTAGTACGTGTAGAGGGCGGCGCTGCACGGGAGTCTCACCTCTCACACCGCTCGTGGCACGGCAGTAAAGCCCTCATATCACAAAACCCAACCATTCCCAGTAATAAGTGGCCTGGTAAAATAAACAGACAAGCAACCATCACATCCCTCCGTCTTTTTTGCATTTCATCTCTCTGCATTTGCTTTCGCCGGTTCATCTCGCACACTCGATCCCTAGCTACTACTCCTAGGGCCAGTTCTTTTGGCGGCTTCCCCAGCTTTTCCCACAAGACTAGTCACAATGGAGAGTAACAATAAGGCGCCTCACTCATTTATTGGGACTTCTAAACTACTATTCCGTCCTGGTTTATTCCTCACCATTGTAATTTGTGCTAAATTTCTACCAAAGATTTAACTGGTTTTTCCTCACCATTGTAATTTGTGCTAAATTTTGATCAAAAATTTGACCTAGATTACAATGGGGACCAATAAACTAGGACGGAGGTACTAGTTATGGGATTACTAATCTAGAAGCCTAAAAGAACTGGCCCCTGGTACTCCTACTAGTAGTAGTACTCAAGTTGGAATTCCAATTGCACGGCACAACCTGTTAGGCAAAAAATTCGATACAGGGTGTAGGAAGAGGTTTGGGAATTTGCATGCCTTTCCAACTAGTGAGATACTCCGTAAAAAGTACGACAGAGAAATAACCACAGAGAAGGAAGCTAAAAGTAAACAATCAAACGAGCATTTTTGCATTTGTTTTGCATTGAATCGTTTCACAAGCATGACTAGTGCTGTTTTTCCACTTTTACAAAAACCGCATCGTAATGTTAAAACGTGCATTTGCACGTACATAAGTAATAGTAGTACTCCCTCCGTCTAGGTGTATAAGTCTTCCCTCCTTCTTGGTCACGGTGCACAACCGAAGATGACTTATTGACCTGGACGGAGGGAGTAGCACAGTCTGCAAGCATATATCAAGAGAGACGTGTAGTGTGATAGTATATAGTAAAGTTTGTGCTATATGCACGTACTTGCAAAATGCGCACGAATACACAAGGTTTCCAAACATTCCCTTTTATATACTTAATTAAGGATGCTAAAAATTCCTGAACGTTCGGGATTTATCATTTGCGTCCCAAAACTAATGAGATCGCCTTAGGAAACAAAAATTATACTCCTCCTAAAAGCCACGGCGCTCATAGGAGCGCTTGCGGCGCGCCATGAGTGCCCTGGTGCACGGCCGTTTCCCAGCGTGCCGACACAACGCCTCTTCCTCAGCCTCGCAACTCGCGAGGTGCTGATTGGCGGCTTGCCGGCGAGCGAGCGCGATCTCACCGGTGTGGTGATCCAGCGCCAACAGGTACTCCTCCACGCTGGAAGCGTGCACCCGGTCCACGTACCGCCAAGCGTAGATGAGGTGCTTGGGCCCGACTACACTCAGGGCGTCGGCACGGGCGTCCTCCGCCACCCTCACGGCCCTCGCACGAGCCTTTTGCCAAAGAGCCAATTGCCTGACTCTCTCGGACGCGACATAGGCCTCCCCGGCAGCTTGTTCCACGGTGCGCTTCTCTTCCTCGGCCTTCTTCTCCGCCTCTATTTTGGTGCGCTCTGCTGGAGGCAAAGCCTCCCACAAGGCGACATCCATTTCTTTCCAAAGCTCCACAAGGCTAGGGGCTCGGCGGGTGGCGCGGCGTTCTCCTCGTAGTGGGGAGCCGACGCGTCCTCTGGCGCGCGTGCTGGCGAGATTGGGAACGCCGACGCGTCCACCTCGACGCGTCGTAGCGAGGAGCGGAACGCCAACGCGTCCTCCTCGACTAGTGGCGGCGAGGAACGGAACGGCGACGCGTCGCGTAGCGGCGAGGAGAGGAAAACCGACGCGTCCTCCTCGACTAGTGGCAGCGAGGAACGGAACGGCGATGCGTGACCATCCGTGCGGTGCTGCGAGGGGCTCCTAGGGCTTGGGAGGGGCGATGCCATGGTGGTCGACATGAGAGGGAGTGGGAGGAAATAGCGATGAACATGAACGTGAGGGGGAGGAGATAGCGATGTCGTGGGAGGCGCAGTGTTTATAGCGAGCAATGGTACACCTGCATAGGATATGGACTGAGCTGCACTGACTTAACTTCAGGTCTAGTTGCGTCACTGACATGTGGGCCAAACCCATGTTGGGCCCATATGTTAGTGACCGAATGCACCTACAGTTAAGTAACAGCTACGTGGGCATATTTTTTGGAGTAAATTACGGGGGAGCAAAGGGGTGGAAATATTGCTGGTCACAACGGATTGGACGAGCGTGGGGGGAGGAGAGTCATGCATGCAGATTTTTTCACACGGGGTGGAGTGGTGGGACCGCCAGAGGGAGAAGGAGAGTTTGGTAGGCATATTATTTCCACACATGGAGAGGAAAAGATTTGGAGACGAACGGGCTTCCTATAGGTATGGGGAACGGTGCATAATAAGTCATCTTGCATGCCGGGCTAGGTATAGTCTCAAGCCATTAAAAACAAACACGCCCCACACATGTTCATATTTCAAGGTGCACTAAATTATTGCATGCAATGATTAAGGCTGGCCATAATGGTGGTATCTTAGCACACGGGAATAGCAAACATGCTGATGTGGCAAAGAATTAAAGAAGAGAGGGGGTTAGAGTAACTAGTGTTCATGCATGCATTGGTAAACACATTTTAGTGTGGAGAACGATAGCACTAGTTGAGTACTTTTGCAGACTTAAAAAACTATTCCACAATGTGTCAACATTCACAATGTCAAATCAATATTTTTACACTCATTATAAAACATAGTTCTTATACTCATTATAATCAGTACTCCCTCCATGTAGGTGAGCAAGTCATCTTAGACTGTGCACTGTGACCAAGGAGGAGGGGAAAACAAGAGATCTTAATGTTTATTTGCTAATTAATAGCATTGCATGCAATGAACTAACCACTGCATGTCGTGTTTGGTAGTCTCAAGTCATTAAAAGCATGCACACCCACATCTCCTATTGGTTGATATGTCAAGAAACAAGAAACGAGGTAGAAGTTAATGCACCGCGCGTAAGTGTTTTGGGAATATTGTATCGAATGAGTGTACTGGTGTGGCTGGTTAATTATTATAAGGTGGTGTTCAAAAAAAGTATAAATTTGGTCAAACACTTTGCAAACGGATGATGGGAGTAAAAAGGTACTGAGGGAGTATCATGCATGCGGAGTAGGCAAAAAATTGCTTGTCTAAAAAAAGGCAAAAAAATTGCTCATTTATAGCCGGTCTAAGTCTCCAAGGGAACGACCACGTGAGGGAGGCGAAGGTCGTGGGAGGCGCGACGTTTGACGGAATTAAGTGAAGTTACATCCACGCGCCGGCATGGCGTGCGAACAGGCAGAAGCTATACCGTCAGGCCTACGATATGGGTCTAGTAGACATGACATCTAGTGGGTCCCGCATAGTTCTCGAGAACTCTTTGGAGGCTTGCAGCCGTTTATCCACCGGGCAAGCCAGCAACCCCAAGCCGTTCGCACGCCCTACTCATCCCCGTCTTCTACCTTACAACAGTTCGCTCCCAGTCGTCCCGTCCTTTCACATTAGTTCGCTCCCAGTTTTTTTGCGGGGTACAACAGTTCAACTTCTCCTAACCCTCCTCCAAAATCCATGGCCTCCCAAATCTCATGGTCGCCGCTGAGTACCAGGTTAGAGCCATCACCGGCGATCAGTTCATCGTCATCTACGCACGTGGATCCAAGATGGTGAAAGCATGGCTTGCTCGCTTCCTACGCATGTTCAACAGTTCAACAGATGAGTGGGTCGCTGGGCTAGATGTTGAGTACACCACAGTCCTGGGACGAGAGAAGGATCTAAAGGACGAAGAGAGGAAGAAGCCCGCCGTGATCCAGGTTTGCGTACATAAAGTTTGCTTGGTCTACCACATATGCCATGCCGATGTTGAGTGCCAGGATTTTAAGAACTTCCTCAAGGACAAAAGAGTGAAATTCGTTACTGTAGGCGTTAAGAACGACAGTGACGTCCTGCGTCGGATAGGCCTCGTTGTAGGCCAACCCTTCGATCTCCAGAAGGCAAGCCTGGTGTCCTCCTCTCAACCTTCAATGCTGACCCTGGCAGCAGCCATGATTGATCCTTCGTACGCTAAAGTGAAGAAACCTCATCACGAGTTTCATCATGCATGGGAGTCGAAGACATTAGATGAAGATCAAATCCTGTACGCAGCAATGGATGCCTACCTTTGTTTAAATATCTACAAGGGTTGGATGAAGAAGCAGGGCTCAGTGTCCGGTTCAAGCAAAGAAGTGTCGGCGAAGAGGAAGAGGAAGAGGGATGAGGACGAAGTCGAGGACGTGGACTCGGACTCCAAATAGGTGGCAGTGCCGTCGCTCATGCTGGTTCTACTCCAGTGTCAAGCAGACTAGTTGCTTATTAGTTTATTTTCAAGGGTGTGTTGTGTTGAGGCCCCAGCAGAACTATGTTTATCTTCTTTCTCGTTATATGAACCCTTTAGTACGTACAATAGTACTAGTACTATGTCTTACTACTGTTCTTCTTGCAGTTGGTACTACTGCTCGTATCTTCGTGTTCCAATTGTGCTTAATACGTTCGTACTAGTAGTATAATTTGGGTAAGTCGATTTGTGAAAGAAGTTCGACGGAGCAAAGGATGAAGACGGCAAAATAGGTGGAAGAAGCCCTTCTAGCCATCCATGTTGCATCAAACGGCTCACATGAGTTGACTGACCCAAATTGCTCCTTCAGATTGTAGGATCCACTTGGCATTCAAGGTCTCGAAGGTAGATTCCGCGTCCGCACCCGGTTTGCGGGCTCGAGGCGCGCACGACCGGCTTCCGCCGCGACAGCCACCATGCGTGCCTCCTCTGCGCGGGCAAAGACGACAATGACACGCTAGTTCCTCCTCACCGGCGTGCTGGAGCACGCGCTCATCCTCCTCTTCGTACGCTGCGTGCATAGACGCGGCTCCACCAGCTGCTCGCATGGTTGGCAGCGCGGCGGCATCGCGAGGAGGGACTACAGACGACATGAGTGGGCGAGCCTTCGGCTTCATGGCACAGGGATGGCTGCGACATGACGGTGATGCGCAAGAAATTGTTGGCCGGAGCAGGCGGGCGCCGGCATGCGCAACGGCGGCGGCGGCATATTGATGAGTGCGTGTGTGGGAGCTTACTTTAGTTTCAAATATAAGGTTGGTCAAACTTAAAAGAAAACCGTACTAGTACACGTAAACATTAGACTTAGGCAGCGCTTTTATTAGTTAGTACCACAACCACGATACGGAATCCTGTGCAAGCGCGTGAACCGCGGCCGCGCGGTCGATCGAACGGTGCGTCACCGTGTCGCGCTCGAAGGACATCCACCGAACCTTTTGTGTGTGTGAAAACAATCCTCGAGTATTACTCAACTTTTTTTCCTGTGAAAGTTCTTGACGCTGCAATATTTCCATATATGTGAATTTAGCTGTAGTTCGTGTTTATTTGGATTTGGACATTTTAGGTGCGCCCTAGTTTTTTTTAATATTGATTTTGTGTGTGTGACTAAGAGAGAACGTGTGTATGTGTCCATATGTGTGTTGTGGCGGAAGGGCAATGTGGAGACGGTGTGCGTGTGATACAGACATAGAGCGGTGTGAATGTGCAAATGATCATGCATGAGTGAGACATAGACATATGCCGATACGTTGTGTATACATGAGAGAACGGTCTTCTAGTTTACTTGTGTGTGTGTGTGTGTGAGAGAGAGAGAGGAGCATCCATAACACAACAACCATCTCTCTCGATTCGTTCGTCCCTCACACGGTTGCATGCAACACATGCATCAACGCGCACATTTTGACACCCTCAACTGGCCCCTGCCCACCTCAAGGCCCGCACAATCTCTTCGTGAATACCCATTTCTCTCCTTAGGTTTGTTTTCTCTCAATATCTGACACACACACACACACGCAGCACAACACACACACACACACTCCCCCGAGCACACAATTCATCCCCATCCAAGGTTATACGGCGACCACTCTCGCTTGTGCTTCTTTGCACCCCCAACATGCACAACACCTCAATCTTCAAAAAGGGAACGAGCAGATCGAAGATGTTGACCACACCGCGCTAGAGAATGCGGGGTCATTTGGAAGCAGGGTGATGTGACGATGGCTGACCGACTCCTCCCCCCGCCCTCTCTCTCTTGCACAAAATTACCAATCCCTCTCTCCCCCACACAAAATTGTCAATCCCTCAACCCACGAGATCCTTCCCCTCTCGTCCATGTTTTTCCTGCTCTCTCATCAAACATGTTGTCTCTTCTCCTTCCACGTATACAGAATCCAGATGCACACGCATCTCATGTATATTACATGTATGCATCTTTCTCACATACCTAACTTCTTCCTCTCTCTTTCTCTCTCTCTCTCTATCTCTCTCTGTCTCATTAGGTTTGATTCATACTCTCTCGTCCACATACATACAATCTTTCCCGCCCTATCTGCTCCATCTTCAAAAGCTCTCTCTGCACGTCTCATTCACACAATGGGATATGTCACGATGTTGCTTCTATAATGGCTGATGTAGAGTTATGGTTGTTCTTGTTGCATCCTACAAAGTAATAACTATGAAATGCATTTAGATTCTCATTTGACTGGGATTATGTGAGTTTGAGCATGTTGTGAAGTATTATAGACCTTGTATACATCTTGGGATTCGACAATGATTGTAACTATTGAATTGTATAGACCATTACATTCGAAGTCAATAGCCTAATATATTTATTTCACAATTTCAACAAATGATTAGTTCACTACAAACTAAGGAAACAAATGTGTACTCCCTCCGTTTTTATTTAAGTCCGTGTATTAGCATTGGTCAAAGTCAAGTTTTGTAAACTCTCAGAAAGCTTATAACAAAAAATATTAACATATACAATAACAAATAAATACCATTAGATTCATTATTGAATGTACTTTCACATCATACATATTTGTTATGGTAAATGTTTATATTTTTCTATAAACTTGGTCAAACTTTAGGAAGTTTGACTTCAGTCAAACCTAATATGCAGAGTTTACTACTACTACTCGCTAGTTGCTTAGCCGAATCACTCAACACGCCACAAGGGGAGTCCAGTGTCAAAAAAATTTGAGGTCGGCGGGAAAATCTCCTGCGACCCTGATTCGAGCAGTGGGAAGTTACCATCATAGCCTTCGGAATAGGCCTACAGATGACACTTGGTAGGGGGATGTTTTCATAACTTTAGGTTCACCCTACCCAGCCAACCCCACCCCGACACCCAGAGTAGTACCCCTGAATACTCCCCATTTTCTATCCCCACCGCAAAATAGACTTCTCCACGGCACCGTAGCCTTCGTGCTCCTTCCCTTTACATTGGCGCACTCGTCCACCGCAGTGTATCTGCCTCATCGACAGCCTCGTACGCCGCACTAGAGCCGGTCCACCGTCGTCGTCATACACGAAGCCTCTTCCCCGGCATCGTCTTCCACGGTCTCGGATCTGCTTCCCGGAAGCCGACGCCAAGCACAGAAGTACCACCGTCATGGACAATGAACTGACTCCCGTTGCCGACCATGACTCACAGAGGCCGCCGCGACCATCGTTCTCCTCCTCGATTGGTAATGTGTGTATTGAATCACTTAGCAGTACATGTGCAATTTCATACCTACCCTTCAAATTTCCTGTGTGCTATTGTTCCCGTAAAAGTAATTGGTTATAGCCTCCATTGTCCAACAGAATATCAGCTTGTAATTGTGCGTCGCTCCTGTATCGCGCTGTGCTTGGGTAGGTTTTTCATTTGCAACCAGTAGTGTGGAAAATGATGGAAAGGTTTTTAGGACTAGAAAAATGCCCATGCGTTGCACACATCAAGATGCATTTGTATGAGTAGTTTATCTTATTGGAGATGCTCTAACATGGCAGACGAGTGCTTTAATGTTGCCCACAAGATGCGCGAGTATTACTAGTAGTATATTTTTTTTGCCATGTTGAGATTTTAAAACCATGAGTGTGAACATGCAGAGGAGCAATGAAGACCAAACACGGGATATTCGGGACATCTTCAAGGAGCGTGGCAAGTTAAAGAGGAGCTGCACCGAACCTGTAAAATGAGCTTTGGTAAGTAACACCCTTTCAATTACTTTCGTGTAGCCTCATGTTGTAGTTTTTGTTTCTCTTAAGCATGGTGTTCTTCGATGTGTAATAAGAAGAGTCTTAATCGTCCTAATGCTTTCGTTTTTAGCTTGATGTAGGAAGTGGGTGTTCTCACCTTGTAGTCTGTTTTTATTTATTTTTTCCTTTTGAATTCACTTCTCCGAGTTCTGTTTATCTGGCTTCTACTAAATGGATCTAGGTTGCTCTGAGTATTGATCTAAAAAAGAAGTAACTTCATGTCAGGATGCAGTTCCTGCGAGGAGGGAAGTATGGTCAACCTCGAGATCATGTTTCCAAAATGAGGCTGGATTACACACAAGGTGCCAGTTCCCTAATGATGCTGGATTAGACACAAGTTGCAAATTCCCAGATGATGCTGGATTACACACAAGCCAGGTGGAGTCGTCAGCTATTTGTGTCCTCGTGGCATTAGTAAAGGCTGAAAGAAAGCGTGCAACAGCCCTTGAGAATGTAGCTGAGTTCCTGAAGAAGAGAAAAGAGCAATCATATGCTCTCTTCACCCAAGCCAAAGAAGAGATGGAAGAAGCCAGAAATAAGCTAGCAGAGGCAGAGCAGGCTAGGCGTCTCCTGCTATCTAAAACTGTTGTCAATACAAAATTTCCTTCATAATAGCTAGGTTCAAATGTTTATCCAGTCAGCATGCCTGTTGTGATGTCAGTGCATCTACTGATGTGGCACAAAATGTTTTTTTGGGTCATGTAATAACAGCAATTACTTTCCAAACAATAACAGACGAAGCATTGGACATGGAATAATTCACACGCAAGCCCGACATTCCAAGTTCAACTTGCACATCAAACTCATGTTCACAGATATCTGCACATTCATACATAATGTCCATAACCATGTTTCACTTCAAAGCCAAAAAAATGTGAGGAGAGTATAAATAAAGAAAATCCTCTACTAGTTCCTGCTACTAGTGCGAGCACAACAAGTCAAGACCATGCGTAAATTAATTATATTTTAGTCATTTTTTGTGTTCTAAAAAGCATGCTGGCTCGCGGAAGATGTGTTGCCGGCACACGCGCGGATTCAATGAAGGCAGGCGGGGCAGTCTTAAGCTGGTTGCACGCGACGAAGAGGCGTGCTCAGCCGGGCCTGCAGCGAGTGCGGCCATCTTGGCAGGCACACCGGTTCAATGCCTGCGCTATGAGAGGTCACGTCCGTGTCAGAGCAATCACTCCCTCCAGTCATTTTTTGTTTGGGTATAACAAAATCTCGTTTTCCATTCGCATTTTACATGTAATGTTCATGGACAAACTTTGACCCAAAGTACGATGGGGACTAGTAAACTAGAATGGAGGTAGTAGTTTTTTTAATCGAAGAAGGGTTTCCCCTTCCGATTTTCATTAAAGAAAACCAGCATCTAAATCTAAACCATAGTATTTGCCCTAGAACTACCAGGTTCAACATCTCGCAACATAAACCCATACAACATCCATTGAAAAAACAAACAAACCATACAACCTTACGCCAAGGAGGTACGTAGTACTATGAATTCCATTTTTGCTCCATACCAATCGTTCTAAAAACTACTTACTACTTATAACGCGCCATTGAAAATCGGAACTCTTAACCCCGCTAAAAAAACAATATTTTAAACGTGGCTACTCGATCTATGGCAACTGGCGAGCCACCGCGCTCCAAGTCGTTCACCTGTGGTCCCGACCATCAACTCCTATGGATCAAATTATCACGCGAGCTGGCTATTCCTACAAAGGTGCTCCACCACGTACCCGGTACCCGCGAATGCAGCAATCGTGCCCCTAGGGTTTTAGAGTTTATTTGTTAACGTCGCCTTTACGTAACACTCATGTGTGCGAGACAGCGAGAGGCCGATTGCGTGCGTGCGCCTCTTCTCTTCGTATATGTACTCCACTATTTGTCTGGTGTCCAAAAAATTATAATAACTACTAGCAATGTGCCAATGCGTTGCCACACGATCAAAGTAGATTAATACAGTGGTGGAGCTAGATGCAGATTACGCCTAGGGTTGTGCTATGTTGAGTGATAAACTTTTATGATTTTCTATGCTTTGCATGAAGAAATTACAAAGGAAGTTGTTTCTAGGCCTGGGGCTATAGCCCTAGCTGCCCCAGGCCTGTCTCCGCCACTGGATTAATACATATTCACCGATTTGATAGAAAAAAAGTCTAGCTTTGAAATAGGTATATCACTAAAAATATGTTATGTTTCACTCAAAATATATTCCTTTGGCGGTTATGATGAGATAAGGGAGGAATGTTGTTGGTTTCAAGATTCGAGTGGTATATGTCTAATTTCTACTCTTACTAGCAAGATGCCCGTGCGTTGCACGGAACATTAGGATCTTGTGGGAGAAAAGGATGAACGAGGGAAGGCCTTATCTGCAAATGTGGTGAAGAGTGTGGGTAAATTGCCATATTTTCCTTCCTATCCGTCAGATATAAATCAGACGACCTACATTGCAGGATGGCAGGCCCACCATCATCACCAACTCTATTTTTTATCCCTACTCTTATAATAAGCATTGTCGGTGATGATCGTGTGCCTGCCATCCTGCAATATAGGCCATCCGGTCTATATATGGCGGATAGGAAGGAAACTATGGCAATTTTGCAAAAAGATACCCACACCCCTCTCCACATTTGCAAATAAGGCCTTCCCTCGTTCATCCTTTTCCCCAACAAGATAAACTACTCACACAAATGCATCTTGATGTTCCGTGCAACGCATGGGCATCTTGCTAGTTATTGCAAAAAGCCCATGTCTGTGTGAGAGAGAGGGCGAGTGGAGGAGGACGGAGTGCATGTGTCACAAAGACATAAGGAGTGTGTGTGCAATAGGTATCAGCTTAAAATGAGGCGATGGTGTGTGTGTGCACGATCGAGAGGGCGTGTCTCAAGAAGGGAAGAAAAATCTACATAGATACAAGGAGCGGGAGAGAGACATGTATGCGATGGTGGAAGCACGAGCGTGTGGGTGTATAAACCTATCTAGAGGCTAGCTAGTCGATAAATGTTTGTGAGAGAAATACGAGTCGGGGTGCGAAAGCGAGAGTTTTGTGTGTGTGAGAGAGAGATGGTAGTCGGGAACGGGAGTGGAAGCAGGAGTTGTGTGTGTGTGTCTGTGAGAGAGAGAGGAGACAGTAGTCAGGGTTGTCTGATCGGTAAACAAATGAATAATGTCAGTCTGGGATGGAGACGAAAAGGAGACCGCAAGAAATGTAGTGTCTACAGGAGAGATAGAGAGAGTAATTTTTAGTGGTATGAGTCATATGTAGAGACATATAGGGTGTGCGAGAGAATCCCATAGAGAGAAAGACAAAGTGAAAGACGAGAGGAGACTGTGTGTTTGGCGGTGAAAAAGAAAGCTTAGGTACAGAGTGATACCAGAGAACAGTAGAGACCTGAGAGATAATGAAAACCGTGTAATGTATAGTGATAGGGAGAGTGTGACACTTCTCAAGGGAGACCTCGAGAGACCATGTTTGCGAGGATAGGAGAAACGTGAAGTGAGCGTGCGGGTGAGCTGGAGAAAAGGGAGTGATAGCTACCTGAAGGAGCATGCATGCGAGAGAGATGGGCGTGAAAGGAGTGAACAAAAAAGGGATTCAAATATTTGAATTCGAGATGATGATACATGTAATCCATATTCGAACCAAAATTGATCTATCAAACATGCATACTCATATGAATTCACGCACATCTATGTTATTTAATATGTAGATATTACTGATCCATACATTTTAGTAGAACATAATTAGGTTAAATTTTTTCGAATTCAACCTTAAGATTTCGAGATCGTTGTATTTGTAAATCATATTATACATATAAAGGAGCAGAATTCTTTGTTGTGCTTTTGAAAGTATATATAAAAAAATGATGTATATAGAATGTAATTCCAATTGAAAATGGATTCGAATTGAGTTGGCACGGTAAACGTGCACTCTACAAAATTTGAACGAAGCGGGAAAAGTCGCAGTAACCGCCCGAAACCAAAATCCGCGAGATGGAAATCACTACTGCCTATCCCTGCCACGCAAAGCCTATATGCTGGATTTCTATAGGTTTCGATAGGGGTAGGTTTGTAATTTCACCCAAACGTGACGTAACCGCCTCTCACCCGGATTCATACATGGTGGGCGCCAAAACACAGTGTGTCCTCGGCCGAAATTGACTCCCTCCCAGATTCATATTCATACACGGTGGGCGCCAAAAACAAACTCTCGTCGGCAAATATTCGGTGTATGCGAGATTACCGTCCTATCCCCAACCGACTAGTGTTGCTGTGATATAGTAGGAATTTGAAACGGGGGCTAAGTTTGTAAATTTCGTCACATTTGAGACAAGCGCGCCCTGAATACATGATTTCCCCCTTCCTCTCTACCTCCCTTTTCCCAATTCGTACTCCGTGGGCGCCAAAACACCCTCTCCACCCCACCCTCCTCCGTCCGTCGCCACCGTCCGCCACCCCATCCACCGCCGTCCTCCTCCACCATGCCGGAGCTGATACCCCGACACCGCCGTCCATTACAAGAGATCGACCTCTCTCATCCATGGCTTCGGGCCGGGATCCTTGCATCTCGTCCTCTCGCTTCATCCCCGTCGTCGTCCACCTTGCCGGCGCCGCTCCTACGATTGTCTCGTCCACCGCGCCCCGCCGCCATCGTCTACCCTCCTAGATCTGCTTCAACGCCGTCGACAGCCATCGCTACCGCAGCACTGTCAAATTCTCAGCAGATGCGTACATGGCGCCACACCAGAGGCGGTACTCTTTCGTATCTGCTCAACTTATTTATCGCAGCAAGAAAATAGATCGCCACTGCTTTACTCCAATTTCTTGTCTTGGTTGCGAAGTTGCGTTTGTCCGGTTTGCACCTTCAGATCCTCCATGGCACGCTCAACACCATACTCGCAATGCTCATGGTTTTCCCCTTTTATATTCCACACTAGTTAAATCACAGTAGAATAAATTTCAAAATTGGGTCAGTCGATTTTTCAGAGCTCGCCGGAGTTCGCCGTTGCGATCGAAGGGGCTCGGGTGGGGACGGTGGTTGTGGGGGGCGGTGGTGGGGCCTCATCGAACGAAGAAAACTCGACGCGGGTGGGGGTGAGGGTGGGGGTGGGGGTGGCAGAGGAACACAGGCGGTTGGGCCAGTGGTTCGGCCGGCGGCCCGTGCGGTGTTCGGTATGGGTAGCACAATATGTTCGTTGTCAGGAAGGGGAGCAGGGACATCTGTAGTCTAACAGCTGATAGAGCTGGCCTGTATGTGATCGATAGGCTTTCAATTACTAGCGGCAATACAACACCGTAATTTCCAGCCAGTTCCACTTTCCCGATTTATATATCCTGGTAAGGGTGTACCCCTGTTATGTACACTATGATCTGCCTAGTTGATGTGTGTTCTTTTTATCATGGTTTGGCAATAAACTCTCTATACAGTATATTATGAACCTATCATCTGCCAGCTATCCTTACTTCTGGAGCCTATTTTTTGTGTACTTGTGCCAGATTATATAAATGCACGCACCATATTACAGCACACATGAGCTCTCTCATCAGAATCCAGTGATAGCACACAAGTGTTTACAGGGGCGCCCCTATATTAGAATATCATCTGCATTACAAAGATAATCTCACCACTATTTATGTTTTCATGGTTCTCAGATATCATACGCAATTACAGTGAATATCAGAATCCGCGCATCAGAAGAATATTGTGGAACACTGCAATGACTTACAAAATTGGCACCAAGTCATTGAGTGCCATTCTGGAAGCAATGAAACTCGTACGCTCCCCACCTGTTGATTCTTGTTCAGAATATCATCCTAATGACTATTCTAACCTCGAGGAGTCAAAGGAAGATGGCCTGTCCTGTTCACCCATCAAGGTGCCTGTTCTAATTTGGCAAGGTTTTATTGATTGCGCATATCTTGCATATGTTGTCTTGCATTTCTTCTACTTTGTTGCATCGCCATCTGCTTAGTTTACTCATCATATATGTCGAGATGCCATGCCCATCCATTATCAATACATATTCCATCTGTCATCGTACCATGTTTTTCCTCTCAAATTTTGTTCTTGTGCATCAGACATCAAAAAGGAAGAGGGTGATTGCCAAACCTGAAGGAGCACCAGCAAAGTCCTTCAAAAACTTGGTGGTGCCGGAGAAATCAGACATCACCCCACTTATATTGGCTGTACAACCAGTGACACAAAACGTAGGACCAACTCCAGCAGACTATACCCATACTTCACTGGCCACACCACTAGCCCCACCACACAGGACCTGCACTCCAGCAAAAGGTATACCGATTTCATTTGCCATAGCACCAGTTGTACCACAGAAAAATCCCACTCCAGCAAAAAGTACAGCAAGTCCACCGGCCGAAGACCTATCCCAACTTCAGAGACGGCCAATTCCTGCAGATTGGAACCCCATTCCATTTATTCCCAGTTTAAAAGACAATGCTTTCAATGTTGTTAGGGACTACATGCATATATTCCCATCATGGGAAGATTATTGTGAATACAAACACCATTTCACACCATTTTCACATCTTCCTGTCCATCAGAATGACAGGTAGTGGTTCATGTACCATCACTCTGCAGCTTATTTTCCTTTGCCCTCCATTTTCTACACATTAGATCTATATTTACTCTTACCATAAGGTTGGTACTGAAGAAGTTTAGTTGTGCATTGCTCTTGGCTGTACCTTTTGCCTGTATCGCTGCACTTACATTTATAGCTACTTACATTTATCGCTGTACCTTTCATCTTATCTTAAATATTATCCATTTTTTCGTATATTATCACATCTATATTTACTCTTAACAAAATTTAGAATAAAGGCAATGCTTTTGAAGAAGATTATGTGGTAAACTTCTTGAATTGCCCCCCACCCCATCAGCATGGACAAGACCTTTATAGAGCCTGTCTTCACCAATAATGTAAGTTTGTCCATCTCAAGCCTTCAAACTTTGTTGTATATATTTGGTTAGGCATGACTGCAACAACTGTTTATTTTTGGTGTTTGCATCAAATTGCTTGTTTAAAGTTTATTATATGTAGTTCATAAACAAAAGTTCGTCCTTTCTCAATTTAAGTTTTCACTTGTACAACCAAGTTCCTTCTTCATACCATGTAAATTAAACTATACAGAGCAAGTGATCTTCTTTTGCACTGCATGTATGCTTCTGTTCTTCATATGTAATCCAGTGGTGTGGTGAACCTACCCACTACAGCACAATGTCATATTCTGCAATGTCTTAACTATGAACAATGTCATATCATTCCACTATTATTTAAACCATCTCTTTGTTTGCCAATCTGAAATGGTATAAATTGATAACACACTAACCATTGATACTTATGAGTTCTTGATCTGTAATCCAGTGGTGTCGTGAAGCTGCCAACTCCATCACAATGTCATTTCCTGCCATGTCTTGACCTGAACAATACCATATTGTGTTAATGCAAATTTAAACTGTGTCACTTTATTCGTTAGTAAGAAATGTGATGAATTGTCAGCACTGATACTTTTGTGTGCAAAACCTGTCATCTGTCTGCTTGTTTATCTTTCAGAGTGAGGAAGATACAAGTGTTGAACAAGAGTAGTCTCATCATCTTGCTTAGCTACTTGCCCTGCAGCTCTCCAGCAGGGCTAACCTTTCTTGAACTCTATTGAAGTGCTGTCGGTTTTGTATATTATTTTGTCGGCGTGTTTATTTGCACTGGTGGCGATCTTTGATGCCCAGTGTATGTAATCTGCTATCTGCTTGTGCTTTATTATCATAGTGGCGAACTTTGATGCCGAGTGGACGTAATATGCCGGAATTTCTTTATTGTATAGTCTAGGTTTTTTCTTATTCACGATGCTGTAGTTATTTTACTATATATATATCCTGTCTTCGTAGTAAACCGGCCAAACCATAAAATCACGGTACATAATCGGGCCATCATGCAATCACGATGTTGGTTGGGCCTGAAACGTGCCGATCAGCTCACGGGCCGGCAGCAGCCCGAAATGAACCCCGGCCCATGATTGTGCGAATCAAATCACAGGCTTTCAACAAGCCAAAAAATTGTCTCGGTCCTTGTTTAGCCCAATCAGATATCGGCTGCGAGCAGGCCGGATGCAAACCGGGCCGTAGTTAGGCCCAACTATATGACGGGCTTTTAACAGGCTGAAATTAATATAGGGCCGAAATGTTAAACGGGCCCTTAACAGGCCAAAACTAATATCAGGCCGAATTACTAAGTGGGCCTTTAGCAAGTGGGCCCAAAAGCATAGTGTCCAGTTGACAGGCCGAATCTAATATGGGCCATATGTGAGCCCAAAGCGTCTTAAAGGGACGGACCTGATCTGGGCCGTAATTTGGCCCAGAACGTGGTAGGCCTTTAATGGGCCGGATCTCATATGGGCCACTATTAGGCCCGGAGCGTGGCAGGCCATTAATGGACCAGATCAAATATGGGCCGGCATTTGGCCCAAAACATGGCAGGCAGTTAATGTGCCGGCCTACTAGGGTACTCAAAATCTTGTGGGCCTACAGATGGGCCGGCCCATTAATGTCAGCGAAATCTCGTGGGCCTTTAGCTAGGCCGGCCCATTATGATTCACAAGAATCTTGAGGGCCTTTACCTGGGCCGGCCCATTATGGCACACAAAAATCTTATGGGCCTTTACCTGGGCCGGCCCATTATGGCCCACAAAATCTTGTGGGCCTTTAGCTGGGCCAGCCCATTATGGTCCGCAAAATCTCGTGGGCCTTTAGCTGGGCCGGCCCATTATGGTCCGCAAAATCTTGTGGGCCTTCAGTTGGGCCGGCCCATTTAAACTTGATGGGCCGGTCCACGTGTCAACATATCATAGGCGCGTCTCGCCCATTGGATGAGTTGACACATGTCTGCTCCAGCCAATGATGATTTTACATGTGGAAAACACGTGGAAAATCCCCATTGGTCGTGGCTGTTAACTGGTTATCGGATCCAAAATACGACCCAATAGCTTAACGGCGTTCCGTTAAGATGGATGCCATGTGTTGGTCACCCTTGACGAAAGCACTTCTGTGACGCGTGATTTATTGTCATGGAAGTGGACACTTCCGTGATGATAATTTTGGTAATGTCATGGAAAACTTCTACGACAGCACAGGTATGACTATCTTGATTCTGTCATAAATTTGTCATGGATGTACATGCATGACAAAAAAAGCGACCTACTGTGACAAACACGTATCATCATGGAAGTGTATTTTTTTTGTATTGCTACAAGCAAATACCATCATATGGTCCAATTCAAATGAAATTCCAAATGTGTTTATCCTAAATATGATGACAAAAGCAAAAATGTGTATGTGTATGAATATATTGGATGATTATAAAGTTTGAACATGCCCGTATGTGTATATCACTAGGTTTGATATATGAATTTGAAATCACGAAATCCCGGCTTAAAAATGTACCTCCGTTTAAATGAATTACAAAAGCTAATGGAGTCGAATTCCAAAATTCCAATCTTAGGTTTGTAATTCTGGTACATCAAAGTATATCACGCATGTTCAAAAGTATCGTTATCTCATAGTCCAAACTGTGAAACAAATTGATGAACCTTGAGTGCACACACTATTGACCATGTATATCTCAATTACACTAAAGTCCCTCAAATATAGATACCTCACTCTTTATCTGAAGCAAAAAAACCCCGCCCCTCCTCGCTCCCCACACACAGAGAAGTCGTTCTCTCCCCGAAACACCAACACACGAGCACATTAACACCCCTCTATCTTCTAAAGTCCGAACCCCAATATAGCTCTCTATCACTTTATCTCCTGGGCATGCACACATCTCTTCCCCCACTCTCTAGCTAGATCTCCCGGCATCTCTCTTTCCCAAGCACACGCACTATGTAGAGTGTATCTTTCCCATACACACAAAATGTCACCCCCAAACGTCTATCTCCCTAGTTATGTGGTTCTCGCACACTCACCTCACACACCACCCCCACTGCAAAACAAGCACACTTTGTCTCCTTGTGCACCACTCTCCTCTTTCTATCTCTCCCACATGCGGACCCGCCCCAGCTCCTCCCTGTATACATATATGTCGTGACTCTTTCCATAGCTCCCTAATGTATCATCGTTCTCGATCTCGCACATTGTTCTCTACACCATCTATTCTAGATCTCTCATGAAGTCCCTATCACACACACGATGACTCGCTTCCCTTGCGTCTCTGTACATAGGCGAATTTCAAACAACATCAACATTGTCTCCCTATCTATACGCCATTTATGGACACAAACGCCCCCTCTCTCACCCATCTCTTCATCTCTCTCTCTCTCAGTCGCTAGCTCTCTCTCTCTCTCTTTCTCTCTCGCTCTCACACCCCTCTCCCACACAGAATCGATGTATCTTCCAAATAGTCTGCTCCCCCTGCCCGCACCCATGCTATCCCGCTACTAGACATGTCAGACCATTCCCCCTTCCCTTATACTAGGTTTACATCATTAGTGGTCTCCCTACTCCACAAACACACACTCCCTCTCACACACAAACGCCCGCACAAACACACAGACACGCACAAACACCCATTAATCTGGATCCTCATCTCTCGCCATGTCCGCATGTGTATCTCGCACACTCACTCTCTAATTATGTATATGTGTCTTCACATTACACAACACAAAGCCCCGTGTACATGTCTCTCTCTATCCTCCACACACATAGACACAAAGAATTTGTTGTCATTGCCTCAGTCTCTATACATATCACACACGCACACTGGCTCTCTCTCTCTCACAAACACGCACAACAAGGGTTTCCCCATGAATAACTTATCGTCTATTCATCAACAGTCATGGCAGTACGGCGAACATGAGACGTGAAAAATAATAAATCTACACATGCTTAGACCACCTAGTATGACTACTAGGACTATAGCAAGCCAAAAAGTGCGCCGCCGTCACCTCCTCCTTATCGGTGACGGGAAAACCTTTGTTTTACACAGTCGAGAAGTCATTGTGCTAAGGCCTCACATGCTGAGGCGTTGAATAGAATGTAGATGCTAGTTTACGGAAACAAGTATTGATAATACGTTTGTATCTCCATACTTATATTTCTTCTCTTATAAAAAACCTAGTTGGTGATGACTATCTGACTGATGGAAATTAAACTAAAAGATACTCGCACTCCTCTCCACATTTGCAGACAAGGCCTTCCCTCGTTCATCCTTAACTCCAACAACCTCATTGTTGAGAAATTAAGAAAGGAAGCCTCTGGAACAAACTGGCATGGTGGCCGCTGCCGGCGTCATGAATCCCCATGCCTCCGCTCAGTCCGACCACCAATCACCACCATGCCCCACTCCTCTTCACCTTATCTCCTATTTCTCGAGATATCATTAGTTTTTACACATGGGATTACTCCCGCATGGGTCAATCACAATTTGTGTTTTTATAAAAAAAAATGCATCTTGATGTTTCGTGCAATGCATGGATCTTGCTAGTACTCCTATAGAATACTAAGTTGGTGATGGTGGTGTGTCTGCCATCCGTCGTTTGTGACCATTAGATCTACATCTAACGACTATGAGGTAAGTTGTTACCTTTTCTCACAAACATCCCACTTGTTTACCAATTTGCAGAAAACCCATAATTAGTATCTTAAAACCAACCACATCCCTCCCTGACCTCACCAAAATAGCCCAAGGAATATATTCTAATAGAAACATAATATATCTCTAGAGATATATGTATATCAAAATTAGAGTGTTTTGTATCAAGTTTGAGAATAAGTATTATTCTAATTATGATTCATTGCAACGCACATGAGCATTGCTAGTATTTCCAACCATGCAATTTTCTTTCCCTAGTATTCCATAGTTTCGAGTTTTCCATCCAGATATTAGTCACTCATGGTTGATATTTACTTTCAATCATGTACACATATGCACTATGTAACTAGCCTTGCTTATTGGGTTCCAAAGCTTAACTTTCACTCCTACTTACAATATGTAGAGTATTTAACAAAAAACTACCACTTTCAACCAGCCCTAGGAAGAATCTATTGTACGAAAAATAGCAAAAACATACCCAAAATTTCTTAATCCATGCCAAAAACTACTACCTACCAATTAGGTTAGTTTAAACCCATTTATGACAGGGTTGGCCCACACGTCCCTGCTGACGAGGTAGCTTAAACCAACACATTTTGTTTGACCGTTGACACGAGGGACCCACATCTGACCTTCTATCCTGTTATTCCCCCTCAAATCATTATTTTTCCTGAACATTACTTCAAATAGTACTGATGCATGTTCGTCGGTGGCGCCAGTGATGAGCGAGTTGGCCGCCGCTCCTTCGGATGGGCCGGACGCCGTGCTGGCCTCCGCACGGGTTGGCAGGCTGGCTTGAGCGTGACTCACGAGCGAGCAAGCCGCCGCGCTGGCCTTCGCTCGAGCCAGATGGCTGGCCTTAGCGCGGCGCGCGCGAGCAAGCCGCCGCGCCGCCGTGCCAATCTAGCTAGATAACCTTGCAGACAAGCAGCTGGATGGAGCTATGTTGGCTAGCTAGCGGCCGCGAGCGCCGGACGGAGCTGGCATCCGGGCTGCCGCAAGATGGGCTCCGCACTGCCGGTGGTTTTGACCTCGCCTTCTGCCGGCAGCGGTAGCTGCATCCCGTGGCCGAGGATGACTAGGTGGACGGGCCGGAGGTAGGAGGTCACTCGGGGATTTTTGTGCAGACTGACATGTAGGTCCCACAAGTTATAACGCCCGGTCGAATAGAAGGCGTTGACTTAATGGGAGACATGGGCCCTATTTGGATATTCTAAGTGAGAGGTTAGATTGTAACACTGAACTAACTGTAACGAAAGTGGTGTTTGGATGGCAGGGTTAGATTGACAACAAATGTATCGAAACAGGGCCATGGGTTGAAACGTGCCTATAACGACACTTTGTAGAGTAGTCATTTCTTGGTAGGGCTGGTTGGTAAGAAGATGTACAATGGTTGATAAGGTAGTCTTATCTTAAGTCTGCCATATATGCAAGTGGTAGTAGTTTCTTGGCATTATTAGTGGTTTCTTGCATTATTAGGGGTTTCTTGTAAGGCAACTCATAGTGGGGAGTATCATATGCAAGTAACATGCATACGGTACTAGTGTATGATACTACCTCCATAGTGCATAGTATCATAAACTAGTACCATAGATGATCATATTTATTGCCATGCATGACACAAAGTAGCATAGCGTTTAACATGATACAGTATCTACCTATGTTACTCTAACACTCTCTCTCTTCTTTAATTATTTGCCACAAAAGCAAGTTTGCTAGTCCCAAGTGCATGTTACCACTTATGTTACCCCCACTATGGCCAGCCTAAGGAAAAATGTACTACTAGCGACAAAAGGCGATTCTATGTTGTGTTGTACTCCAATGAGTACTACTATTGGTCGTGGGAGTGTATACCTCGTTTGTGGGTTCGATCCTGGCCGAACGCACGGCTGTCTTTTTTTAAATAGTAACTTCGCTGCAAGCCAATATTTTACACGTGTAGTTTGATTTTTGAAGTCAAACGAACGTGCGGCACCACAATCTGGGTGCACTGGATAGCCTAGCCACGTGAACATGTTTTCCTTCCCAGCATCTCATGGCTCGTGTGCTCGCCCTAGCCACACCTCGCTTGCAGCTTCCTCATCAGCTAGTAGCATATTTAAACTAGCGCCTCCCAATTAAGCCCGAGGAGCTGGAAAAGTCTGGCAGGGCATTGGGAATTGTGCAATATGGCTCTGTACGTAAAGTGTTCTACCACTACTACTCCGTAGCTTCTGACGTTCCACGCATGGACTTCACTCCATTATCGGCTCTACTATAAAAGAAATTCCTCTTGACGTTTTTTTTGAAACGGAGGCAAAAGCTCTGCTTCATCTCATTCATAAAGAAGGAACTACTAACAAAGTTCGACGAGATCCATTACGCCTCCACAAATGGAAGCGAAAAGCCTAGTCTCGCTGTATCAAATAACTCAAATGTTATGCCCCCGCAGTAACCGTCGCTGATAAACAGGCTGCTAGTGTGTGCGTGAGAGAAGCGGCTGAGTAGGCTAGCTACATGAGAGGAGCGGCTGAATAGAGAACCGAGAGTACCCACTAGGACACTACGCAGGTGTACTTTCCCTGCATTGATAGTACAACGATGGTTCTGGAGAACAGTAGTACCCTCCACTTCCAACTATAGCTCCTTGGCCCTGAGATTCAAGAGTTCAAAATGGGTGCACCATACTAGAAGTACAATACATAGCACTAGTAGTACCCTCGCACTACTAGTTGAGAAAGTAGTACTAGTACTGCTACAGTATGAGTACGTACTCCTCCGTCACGTAATGTAAGATGATTTCGACACTAGTTAGCGTGTACAAAAAATAGCAAAAACATACCCAAAATTTCTTAATCCACGCCAAAACTACTAGCTTACTATGCTCTATAGTTGGAAGGGACGAGGCCCTGCGGTTACTACACTCTTATCTCCTCCTCGCTAGTTCCCCCTCCCCCCGAAGAGAAGGTAGTTCGTTGCTGCTCCCATGGATTCGCCAGGCGGTTCTCCTCCTCGTCAGGGCTGGGAGACCTTGGATGACGATCGTCTGGGATAAATCGCACGCCGCTCTGACATCCTCACCGCCGCAAGACTCGGTGCTTCCTGCACTAACTATTTGAAGACGGTGCTTAAAATGGCTTGGGAAAAGGCCATGCTTGTTGGTCTTCCATGCGTCCTCGAGGAGAAGGTTCTTCTATGGGACAATCCTTCGAACAGTCCACCGCTCCCTGGCCATGGTTGCACGTTGACTCTGCTAGAGTTGCCGACATTGAGAGGTAGTCGGATTTTGATCGATGAGCAGGTCAGTAATGGAGTTCGATCATGTAGTACTTAGGTATTCCATTTCCATCCCGTAATTTCTCCGCTGCTCATCGTCTTATATATAGGTTTGGGTCGGTGCCAACGAAGATTGGCTTGCATACCTTCGGCCGGATAACATCATCATTTTGCACAACATCCACAACAGTGCGGCTATTCCGGTAGACCCCTTCTCCACCATTGGGATCAGCCTTCCGGACTGACTGGGCTTGAATACGTATGATGATTCCTACATGAGATTGAAGAAGATAGCAATTGCGGACCCGTCGACAAAGCGAAGCGGCTACGATGATTACTATCTCATCGCAGTGTTTGACATAAGGATTGCCATCAATGCAAGAGGCAGTAACGGCAGAGGCTAGCGCATGTTGGCAGCGGTAGATTTGTACCCCTACACGTTCGAAGATGCCGTGCGCCATCTAGGACGCATCTTCGCGGTGACAAGCCAGGGGACTTGTTTCATCTGGTTGCCATCCTACGGTACAGGAGATTACAAACGGAATGCACAAACCATCATTTGCATCCCTAACGGTACTCCATTATTTTGCAGGGACCAGTCATCCAGTGATCAAAATAAGATTGCCGATCCTGGATGTGCATTTGCATCCGCGATTCGTTCTAACCTGGAACCTTGTAGCTGACTTTGGCATATTGGGATCAACTATCTTAGAATTCATTACCCATGGTACCACTGATGTGCAACATGGTCACACAATCTAACACGATCGGACCATCACCATCTACCTAGGTATTCCATTTTTTAACCCTGTCGCCTTCTCTTTCATTGTTGTACTAGTACTCTACTTACGTACTAGTAGGAGTACTTTTTACCTTGGAGGATGCATATAGCTAGCTAGGCCCTTGAAGACTTGAACCCACTAGCTGCCACCATTTTTGTTTTTCCATGTCTTACTATCTCATCCATGTAGCCAACAGTGGCTATATATAATAAGCCGGTTATTTTACTTCCTCTATACCGGAGTAGTACTATTTGCTGCACAGTATTACTGACGGCCATATTTGAGCACAACATTATTATGCATGGACCTTGACTATGTACGTCACCATGTGTCTAGATCTAAGATGCCACGTGTACCAGATGAACGACGCCAAGTTCGACCCCCGTGGTGCTACGTGGGTGCCGAGGAACACTCTTGGAGAGTACTCGCTTTTCATTGGAGACAAATACCCCATTGTGAAGCGGATGCCACCTTCCGTGCACGACATGGAAGGCCCGCTGTTCATGAAGCATGGTTGTGTCTTTAGTGCGCACCGCCGGATGAACGACATGCTGGGACACACTATCCCTGATTTTTGCGCTTCAGCTTGGATGAGTCTCCATCGTGTGGAACCAGACTAGAAAGCTGCGACAATGATTCCCGTTGCCCACCGCTATGGATCGTGCCATCCATGAAGAACACCTGGGACTGGAACCTGGAGGAGGACATGTAGCCCATCTATAACGTGTAAGTGGAGTATGGTAAATTGTGAACGGTAGCGCTGTGAATATATGTAGACCAGTCGTGCACAAATTTATCACATGAATTGGAGATGAACGTGTGGCATACTTGCATTTGTCCTTCAGAATTTATTACTAGTAAATGTGTTATTTGTACATGCAACTTGTGTGGTTGTTGCACGGGCTCCAACACGCTCTTTGAGAAAAAAAGGTGGCATAGCTTTGGATATACGTAACGCGACGGCATCATACAGTAGCATCGTTCACTATAGTTTTAGTACGCTCCTACTAGGACGACAACTCCTATAAACCTTGCTCTTGGCTCTTTGCCTCTTCGGGAGGTTCAACAGTTCATACTCGTGTGAACCTTGCACTTGGCTCTTCGCCTCTTCGGAAGGTCCAACAATGATGATACTACAGTACACATTATGCTTCTGGCAATTTGACACCGATTGAACTATTGCACGTCCACTGCGAGGGCGAAGGAGAGGGAGAGGGAGAGGGAGAGGGCACTGTAGTCAAAACCCTCTCCTCGTCCTGTGAACCACCGCGCGCGTGGTCTAGGGAGAGGCGTAGTAAGCAAGATTCTCCTCCTTCGGTGAGTTGACGGGACACATCAAAGAAGTACTCGTACTAGTCCATATTGCTTCCTTTCCGGTTAATATGGCTGAAATTGAAATGAGAAAAATACGCTGGCGGTCAACGTATGTAACAATACGAGCTTTACGGTCACTATATATAGTTTTGTTGTTATTATACGATCACTAGGTCATCGTAGAGCGCCATATTGCACCCTACTGACTGGACACATAGTTGACGTGGCACTTTGTTGACTAGTTAAATTGTCACCTGGTTTCTGGGTCCCACCTGTCAGTTGGCAGAGCAAAGAAATCAGCTAAAAAACAAAGAGTGTAGTACATCTACATTTCCAATGCATTTAGCCTTTAATCTAAATCGATATTGATTGACTAATGCACCAACTCGTGCTCTAGGTATAGGCTACATGTCTATCCTTAATTACAGCATGCAATGACCTTCATTTAATTTTCTTCTCTCAATGGTCACATGCACACATAAGTCTGCTATTTTTGGGCATTAATTATGCCCTGGTCAATGTGTAAATATCTAAATGTACAGTCTTTCACGGACGTAGGGAGTAGGTTGAGCACTTGAGCATGACCGTGTGTGTTGCGTCGTGTGCTGTGTGCCGCATGGGTGCGTGAGTGTTGCGTGCATCCATGTGTACGTGTGAGCGCGCATCCCATTTACATGTTCATATTTTGAGCTTCCTCTGTTCCCTCCATATTTGTCTTTATAGTGATTTCAACAAGTGACTATGTACGGAGCAAAATGAGTGATGTGAGCATAGAGACATAGGGATAATGCAGAAAGGAAGTCTTCGCGATCCATTATTCCCCATCTCGGTCAGAGAGAACTATTAAACTAGCGTTTGTAGTGAAGTGACAATAAATGCTGCAGCAGATGGGACACTTGATTAATAAGCTGAACCAACGTGTTCGTGTTACTAAATCAGCCTTACCCAGTACTGCCATCACGTTTGCCAGTAGGGCACACTTCTGTCTTCCATTAACAAACATATGGGCCCTCTTGTGGTAGACCCACATGTCATCGGTGTAACTATTTACACTCCGAAGGATGGTATATCCTGGTAGTAGTAGTAGAATCGAGATTTAATGCACTTTCTTCCCCGTCTTCCACTCTTCTTCCTCCTCTCTTCCCAATCGTCGGCCACACACCATTTCCCCCTGCTCACTGCTCGCCTGCCTGCGATATCTTCCTTAGTAGCTCGCGCGTACCATATCCCCTCGCTCACTGCTCGGCCACGCGAGGAGAAGCTTCTTCGCTTGCCCGCCTGAATCCACTTCCCCGCTGGCTGGCAGGCACCGAAAACCCCAATGGCAGAACCGACTGACACGCAGAGCCGCGATTGGAATTCCCTCCCCCATGTTCTCTTGGAGCAGATCTGTAATCGTATGGACCTACTGAGCACCCTCCATCTGGCCGCATGCTCGGTGTCTTCGTACCATCTACTTGTCTGCAAACGGCCGGCTCTTTTCAAGACACCCTGCTTGCGGATGCCCGATCCTCGCAGGTGACCCAGACACCGACTTGACGATCCTACGGAGGTTGCCGTGGTGCCCCTCGACATGCTACCACTACCCGTCCACCTGTCCTTCATGCGCGGCCAATACTAGGCAGGCATGCAGGCCAGCTGGATTGTCCTCATCCACCAATCCGGTAGTTCATGGCGTCTCGTGGATATCTACACCCAGCGAGGGATCACCCTTCCATCTTTGGATACCGCCACCATCGAGCCTCCCGGCCTACTGGATACTCTTGCCTACTACGCACGAGATGCGTTGAGCTTTTGGCTTGACCTCTGTTTGCTGAAGGTTGTAATCTGCGAAGTGCCCACACCATCAGAAGACTACATGGATTACAAGCTCATTGTCATGTTCAACATAGGATTAGTCTATCTGGAATCCGGTCGCTATACATGGTTGTGGCTCATCGTCGATCCTCTTTACCCAACACTTCTGTCTGATGCTATAGTGCACGATGGCTTCATTTATGCGGTTGACGCACAGATTGGCTGCCTATACTGGTGGAACCTATCATCGTGTAATTGTTCTATCTCATCTCATCTTTACCTTAAGAATACGACTGCCTGTTCATTGTTACAAATTTAGAATATATAGTATGTCTATAACCACATCATTGCTATATGTTCCTCTCATTTCCTAGATTTTTATGACCACACATGTTACTGTTAGAGTTGATATGAGAACAATTTGTATCTAATGATTGTTAGAATAGATATTATGAGTATAACCTCATGATTACTACATGTTACTCTCATTTCCAGGATTTTTATAACAACGCATGTTATTGCTTAGAGTTGATATGATAACTATAGTAAGTGCTATGGTAGAATATGAGTAGGCCCTATCATATCTGTTTTCCTCTCATTGTTACATGATGATTGAACCATGATATATTGCTAGAATATGAAATCCATTAATCCACCTTTTCTAAATAAAAAATAAAATAAAATAAAATAAAGAATATGAAAGCCATTGTCTTATTTTTTTAACTTGGGGTATGATTATGACCATGGCACTGTAATTCTCTGTCTATGATATGTGTCACTGTTATAATAATCTTAATTCCACACATACTCTAAACATGATTGTTTATTTTTGTCCTTTTTGTCTCCAACTTGAATTGTTGCAGCAGACGCAAATGCACTAGCCTTCATGATTCCAGGACCTGGAATCATACTAGTCGATGGGTGGTGGTTTATCGCTCGTTCAGCTGACGGTGGTCATTTGATGCTCATTTGCACGTACCAAATTGAACAAACCATTTCATCAAACCACATGCAGTACAATGCCTGGGGCGTTCGTGACATTGATGGCTATGGCTACTTTGTGTTCGAGAAAGATCCCCGCTCCGTTGGGCTAGGCATATTCAACTGGAGGCGGGTTTAAAGCCTCGGCAACCACTCCATGTTCCTCGGGCTCAATTATCCAATCATCCAACCAATCATCGATCATATCACCGGCGATGATTACCGTGCTATGCAACTTCCATTCGCCAGGGGGGACTGTGTTTACACATCATACCATGGGTTTCATGAATCACCATATCCAGAGATTCATCGACACAGCTTGTTGCCAGATAATCTTCAGTGTGTGAAAGGCATCAAGCTTCCATGCGATGGATGGCTTTTGCAAACCCGACATGCGGCGATGTGGTTCATGCCAATAGCAAATATGCACAACTTGATTCGTACTGATATGTAGACTCAGCCATGTATTCTGCTACTGTAGCACGACCCTCTTTTGTTGGATATTATGTATTGTTGTTAGTTTGAAGCACTCATCTGGTTTGGATAGATACCTTTCTGGGATCAAGTGCATCCTAACTCACCTACGCGGGATGTACTGATAATGATGATGGAGATGTTGTGGAGTGTATATATATATATATATATCTTACTTAGGCTTCAAGTGCGTACTTGTTAGTTAAACCTATGGTTAAAATGTGACACTAAATACGACTACTAAGTAGTACAGTAGCAGTACTAGTATACGTCGGTCAAATTATTCATCATGTCCGCACATTGAATTGACATGACAACACGTTGCGCGTGAGGTGACACAAGAATCCCAGTGGCATGTTCGGGTATTCTGGACTTT
Source organism: Triticum urartu (assembly GCF_003073215.2). Taxonomy (NCBI): domain Eukaryota; kingdom Viridiplantae; phylum Streptophyta; class Magnoliopsida; order Poales; family Poaceae; genus Triticum; species Triticum urartu. The sequence goes on from NC_053023.1 coordinate 304,588,385, forward strand.
AGATTTGGAGTACCACTTATCTGTTGAAAACTTTCATCATTCACTTAAAACAATCGATTGATCATATATTGAGTACCATATAACTAGAATTAACCCATGCAAGTCGAAGAAGGATTGGCCGGTGCTGCTGGCTGGCATCAAGTTCGATCCCACGGATCAGGAGCTGATCGAGCACCTTGAAGCCTAAGCAAGCATTTCTTCTAGCGGAATTCCACGGCGTTCAAAAGGGGTACGTGGACGCATCGCAAGATACAGTCGGAGTGCAGCATGCACGCGATGTGGCACAACACAGGCAATACCTTGCCGGTGATGGTCAACGGCCGGCAGACGGGCAGCAAAAAGGTTCTGGTGCTGCACACCAACAAGAACTTCGACCAGAAGAGGACCAACTGGGGGATGCACCAGTACCTCCTCGGGGACCTGGAGCAAGATAAGGAGCGGGAGCTAGTCCTCTGCCAAAGATTTTCTACCAGACAAACACTAGGGCCAGGACTAAAAAGATTATAAGTTAGTTTGGTATTGGTACTTGTACTACCTTGTCATCCGCAAGTTGGTATTGTTGTTAATGATGTTTTGGTATGAACTTAGCATTTTATTCCAACCATCATACCGAGGGTCGATGTGGATATAAAGTTGAATCATTTGTTTCGAAACGAATTTTCAGGCACCTGATTTTTATTTGATGGGTAGGATAAGCGCCTGCCGTTTGAATTCCCAGTTCTCCAATTTTTTTCGAAACAAGTGCATGCTCTTATTATCACGATGGAAAAACAATATCCCTGCTGCATCCCAGTTATCAGTCTGTACTTGCAGAATTCTCTCATCTATTGAGCACGTATATTTTTTTCAGGTCGAGCAAGTTTCAACTGGGATGTAGACTGCCCAGGCTTGGTTTTATTTTTAACAGGCCCATCCCATGACGACAACGGGGCACAAAGATCCAGCAGGTATCTACTGGCCTCTAGCCCGCCAGCGTTAGTTATATTTTGTCTTACAACATCCGCATGCACTTTTTTTACTGAATCAAACACACAGCCCAGTTCTATTTTGCTCTTGAAACGCATGTCCTACATCCGTTTTCTAATCTCTACCTATAGTTTTACTAGTTCATATATATATATCATTATATTGAAAATACATAAAATTCACTTTTCATATTTACATCCTTATTTTTGTTGTTGTTTTTCCTCCCAACGTTGATTTTTTTACCACTCGTTTCCCTTAAACTAACTCAATTGTCCCAAGTCTTATTTGCTTAAAAAAACAAAACGATTTTTTGGCAAATGAATAAGTTCTTAAAAATGTTTATCATTTCGGGATTACAAAAGTTCGGACTCCACCAAAATATGCAAAATAAGTTTGAACTTTTTGACCGTGGTCCTGGGCAGAAAATGGGCTATAATAAATTACTTAAGAATTAGCAAATGGGCTGCAAATTATTAAAAAATAGCAAATGGGCTCTATGTTGTCTGCCACAGATTTGGAGGGTGACTTGTGGGCCTGCTAAGTTCATGCGGACACAAGTTTTATCAAAAAAGAAACTTAGTCAACAATCGACTCTACCAGCGTCAGACCGTTAGATGTCAATCTAACGGCAATCGTGCTTCTTCAGTCTCTGATCTTCCGACCCCAGCCGCCCAAACCAGCGCTGTTGGAACCGCCTAATCCCGCCTCCTGTGGCCGACTGTGCTGCCGGGTAGGCCTCACGGCCCCATCATATACTCGCATCCCTGGCTTGTCTATCCCTATACTCACCCGCACCTCCTGTTATTTTCCCGCGACGGCAGCCGAACCAGTCAACCCTCCTACTCTCCACCGCGTGGGCAGCCATTGCCTTGTCTTCCTTGGCTCCATGTCGGTCCCGTCATAGGCCTCGCCATCGTCCACCACCCTGGTGCTCTCGGCGTGGTGTGGTCAACGTGGTCAACGAACGAGAGGCTGACAGCTGGGTCCACATCCGCACACAAGGAAATGCCTCCTTATTACGCGCAAAATAATGATTCCTCCACCTGACATATGGGGCCCGCCGAAAGGGCCTCTGTATTTCACAAAAAAATCGTTCCCTCCGCTGACAGGTCAGACCCACCAACTATATCTTCGCACGCAAGGAAGTTCCTCCTTATTGCACACAAAAAAATGAATACCCCCTTGCCAGCTGGGACCCACCACAGTGGGAAGCTGAGTTGTGGGCCTACTAAGTTGACGGGGACGGAGGGCTTTTTCAAGTTAGTCAATGTGAACGATTCTAGCTCCAATGACCGTACGATGTCCATCCAATGGCCTTAGTGCTTCTTCAAGCTCTGGTCTTCTTGCTCCATTCGCCGAAAGCAGCTCCGGTCGTGCTGCCTGCTCCTGCCTCCCGTGGCCGGATCTGCTGCCGCAGAGGCCTCAACGCCCCCATACTACTCCCACCATTGGCCAGGCCATCCCTTCACTCACCCACACCCCCTGTTATTATGCGGCGACGGCGGCCTCACACCGCAGCTGAACCAGTGAACCCTCGTACTCCTCTCCACGTGGGCATCCACTGCTGCGTCTTCCCCGGCTCTGCGTCATCCCCTTCCTAGGCCTTGCCGTCGTCCACATCCTTGGTGCTCTCGGCACGGCGTGGTCAATGTGGTCAACGACCGACTTCCATCGGAAGAGTACTGTACGTAGAGAGGGTAACAGCTGGGTCCACGGCCACAACCCAGTTTTTTTTGATTTGCCAAGTAAGTCACTTTGTCAGGCCTGTTGGGCTGCAAATCTTTCAAGACGAGGAGAGATTCATTCCGCTGGCCGTGAAAATGGCCTATTAGTAATGAGAAAAATGGGTTGTACATTTTTAAAACACATCAAACCGGCAATTAGTTTCAAATTTATTTTTTTTAATTTCGAGATTTTCAATTGCATTTATGTTTATGCGTGGACAATTTGTTGGATTTATATTGATATAAATTTATTTTTAAAATCACTTTGAATGTGACTCGAAATTTCAAGATTAAAAATTGTTCGGACCACACCGAAATATGCAAAATTTCGTATAATTTTTTTATTGTGGCCACATTATGGGATGTTGTCGGTGTCAAAACCGGCGGATCTCGGGTAGGGGGTCCCAAACTGTGCGTCTAAGGCGGATGGTAACAGGAGGCAGGGGACACGATGTTTTACCCAGGTTAGGGCCCTCTTGATGGAGGTAAAACCCTACGTCCTGCTTGATTTATTCTTGATGATATGAGTATTACAAGAGTAATCTACCACGAGATCAGAGAGGCTAAACCCTAGAAGCTAGCCTATGGTATGATTGTATGTCCTCCTACGGACTAAAACCTTCCGGTTTATATAGACACCGGAGGGGGCTAGGGTTACGCAAGGTCGGTGACAAAGGAGGAGCTATCCATATCCGTACTGCCTAGCATGCCTTCCACGCCAAGTAGAGTCCTATCTGGACACGGGACGAAGTCTTCAATCTTGTATCTTCATAGTCCAACAGTCCGGCTGTCCGGAGACCCCCTAATCCAGGACTCCCTCAGTAGCCCCTGAACCAGGCTTCAATGACGATGAGTCCGACGCGCAGTGTTGTCTTCTGCATTGCAAGGCGGGTTTCTCCTCCGAACACATCACAGAAGAGTTTGAATACCAGGATAGTGTCTGACCCTGCAAAATAAATTCCACATACCACCATAGAGAGAATAATATTTCCAACACGCTTTGGCAACATGACATCAGGCCATGGCTCGGTGATTATTCGAACCGTTTTTCTTCAACCAGCTCCACTCATAATGAGAGGCGGTTTCTTGACACGTCTTGTCAAAGCAGAGATCGTGTTCCCCTAATTATGAGATTCTCATCAATATGGTCGTGGGTAACCCAACCGTGCCCAGGACTCCTAGATTTTAGGCAAGTCCCAAACGGCCACTAGGAGGACGCTTGATATTCACCCTCTTTATGAAGGGACAAGGCTTTTACTTTTTTTTTCCTCCCATGCTCAATCGAATCCCTCCCCAGCCTCGAGTTCTAACACCCAAAACCCAGGTCAGGTGCTTCGGACCTTCAATAATGTCCGGATCTAGCCTTCAACGCCAGTGGATGCCCTCCTCCGTTACGGAAGTGGATATCAAGAAGTTGAGGGAGGCCAGATACCTGACCGCCGAGGTTTCGCATCGGCTGCCTGCCCAAGGGCAGGTCGTCCCTACTCCCGAACCCAACGAGAATGTTGTGTTCATCTCCCACTTCCTCTGAGGCCTAGGCCTCACTCTAGATCCCTTTGTTAGGGGTTTGATGTTCTATTAGGAGCTAGATTTCCATGATCTAGCCCCGGACTCCTTTCTCCACATCTCGGCATTTATTGTCGTATGTGAGGCCTTCCTCCGCATTACCCCTCACTTCGGCCTGTGGCACAAGACCTTTGACGTGAAGCCGAAGATGGTTGAGGGGCAGCATGTAGCGTGCGGAGGCGCATTAATAATCAAGATTGATGGAGCTCCATGGCCAAAGGGTTCCTTTCCATAGGTGTCCGGATTATGGCAACGGGAGTGGTTTTACATCACAGCTCCCAGAAGTGCCAAGTGGGTGGCTGCCCCTGCTTTCTGCTCGGGCCCTCCACCACAACGGATGTCATGGATTAGCATAGGGCTGAGCTAGGGTCCAGCCAAGGACGTGCATATACTGCAGAGCCGCATTCAAGATCTCTTCGAAGGAGATTTCAGTCTGGTTATGGTAGTGCAAGTCATGCTGGTTCGTTGAGTCCAGCCTTGCAAACGCCGGCCCCTCCGCATGTGGGAGTTCAACCCAGAAAGATCGTGCACTATTCAGAATTTCCTCGTCCTGACGAATGAGGAGATGTATAAATCATTCTTCAGACCCCAAATAGAGTGTCCGGATACTACCGAGGACGTGGGCCTGAGCAGCAACCGCACCGCCGACCAAGTAAGTATTCCTCTAGCCAAACACACCGTCTTTCATTTACCATGACGTCATTCTGAGAAATCGCACTTTGACCTGGACTAGCTAAGAAAGGCGAAGATGATTCGGTGTTCGGCCCCCCTTCTTGAAGGTTTGGACAATCCGGTACTGGAAAAGATGCTCGAGCTAGCAACTTGCCCGAAGCCCTCAAAGGAAGATAAAGGGGGGAATAATGAGGGCGAAAGCGGGACCCCATCGCTACCAATTCAAACCGAGGGAATGAGCGGCTCCATGAAGGAGGATAACCAAGGGGAAGAATCTGACCTTCTCTCGCTTCGGGGAAGGAAGAGGACTCCTGTGACGCCCTGAGACCGTTGCGCCAGGTGTCTTCCGGTGTTTCGTTGTTGTTGCCTTGTCATTTAGTTGCGTGTTGCATCTTGCCATGTCATCATGTGCATTGCATCATCATGTTTTCAAAACTTGCATCCATCTGGGTTCCCCCAGTTCCGTCCGTTGTCCGTTCTGAGCCCAGACACACTTGCACGCGCCCGCGGCACGTCCGAAATATTATTTTATAAGTGGCCGGAAAATGTTCTCGGAATGGGTTGAAAGTTGGCATGTGGTGTTGTTATGTTGTAGGTAGGTCGCCTGCCAAGTTTCATCGCATTCGGAGATCGTTTGACGCCCAAACGATTTACTATAGCGACAATATAGTCGGTCAAACGTCGGACGTTTTCGGTCTCCGGAAACAGTCGTCGGGACTCTCTCTCTTTTCTCTTCTCTCAGTCTGAGGCCTTCTGCACAGCCCACTACCCACTCACCGCCAGGCCCTACCTAAACTCTCTTAGCCCGCGCCCTCCTCGTGCACGTCCGAAATTGTCCCGGACTCGACCCGGGCAGTCGTCACCGTCGGATCCGGATCATCCCCAAACGTCTACAAAACGTCACCGTTTTCTTATTTGGACTTCCTAGCTATTTTATTCACGATCGTTCGATTGCGATCGGTGGGACGATATACCCCTAAGTCAACCCACCTACTATATATAAAGTCTATCCCTAGTCCATTTTGGACAACCCTAATTTTTAGGGATCCTCCCAGCCGCCGTCGCCGCACTCATTTCCCACCTCGGGATCCTCTCATTCCCCCTGCACCAACCATCAGCCACACCCAGATCAAATCCATCCATCCCATCGATCCATCTCGAGTGAACGACTGCCGACGCTCAAATCCCGCACGAGCCCGAGCTCCACCTATTCGCCCACCATCCCTGTCTCCTGGATCCCAGCGTGCCCGAGCTCTCTGCTGCTCCTTGCGCCAACCACCACCGGAGCGCAGCCACCCTTCCCCCGCTGTCGAGCGCCGGCCGTGCCCGACCTCGACCTCCAGCCCAGCCCCGCGCCCTATCTCTCTCCTTTCTTTCCTTAGTTTCTTCCTCTCTAACCTCTCTCCCTCTCTGCCATGGATGACCTCAAGAGATCCCTCCGATGCCTTGGCTCCTGGACCTCAAGCCTTCGCCGGAATCTGACTGGGAATGGATGGACTAGTCCATCCCCGACCTCCGGCCGTCCCCTGCCTCGCAGGAGGGGCTCCACGCCATGACTTCCTGAACCTGAAGCTCCATAGTCGCCGGGACCAAGTCTTTCTGCCCCATGGACCAACCCCGCAGGACCTCCTCCTCGCCGCCCGTCGTCTTTGTTCACGCCAGCACCGAGCCCCGCTCCCCTCCGTCCTCCACCTTCCCTCCATCGTGCCGCCCGTGGCCGAGTCCTTTGCTGCTGCACGCTCTGCTTTTCCTGCATCGAGCAGCAGGAGCGAGCGTCGCCGCGCGTTGACCCACGCCTGGGCTGCGACCAGCGCGTCCAGGGCCCGGCGGGGCTCCTCAGCCAGACGGCCTGCCCGGTCTCCTCCCCACTAGTTGAGTTGAAGCCCATGGTGAGACAGCCCAGCGCCCAACAGATTCAGCCCATGTCGTTTTTTTCCTGAGCAAATTTGTCTAATATCCAGTGTGAAACAGTTTTGCAGTTAAGTCCCTGTTCTTCATGCATTTAATAACTTCACAACTGTGCATCAGTTTAAAATGATTTATAGATGAAACTTGCTCAGAATTTTGTCTAGTTTAATAATATGTCATTTTCATCCATGTTTAAAATGTTTAAAATGTTGTTTGTGTAAATTTGCTCCTATGCCATGTTAAAATGCTTTAATTCATAACTAAATAACAGTAACTCCGAATTTAATAAACTTTTATATGTAATTGGGGTGGAATTTTGCCTAGTTTAACATGGTGGCATCATCTTGCATGTTTAACAACTCTAAAATAATGTTTAGGGCAGAACAGTACCGAACCTAATTTATGCACATGAGGAGTTTCCGGATTTGTTGTTCGTTGCTTCCGGCCTCATTTAACCTTGACTAGTTAGGTAGTTTTACTTTGCTTCACCCTCTTGCCATGTTTGACAACATTTAATATTGTTGGGTACATAAACGAGATCGAACAAAATAACTTGAATGTGGTGTTTCGTCAATATGCAACCTGTTGCATATTGAGCTCCACTTAATTTGTAGGATTGTTTGTGCACTTTGCCATGCCATGCCTCTTTAAACCGGACATGCATCATAATTGTTTGTGCTTCATGCCATGTCTATGTGGTGGTTGTTTACTATGTTGTTTGTTTCTTTCCGGTGTTGCTTCTTCGGGTTGGTTCCGATAACGTCGTGATTGTGAGGAACCGTTCGTCTACGTCCGTTTGTCTTCTTCATGGACTCGTTCTTCTTCCTTGCGGGATTTCAGGCAAGATGATCATACCCTCGAAATCACTACTATCTTTGCTATGCTAGTTTGCTCGCTCTTTTGCTATGCCAATGCTACGATGCCTACCACTTGCTTTCAAGCCTCCCAAATTGCCATGTCAAACCTCTAACCCACCATGTCCGCTTTGCTCAGCCCCTCTTATAGCGTTGCTAGTTGTAGGTGAATATTGGAGGCCGTGATGAAGCTATGTACCTAGGGTAGGGGCATGGACCTGTCCTAAGAGCCCTACCCAAGGACATCCCTGGAAGAAGTCACCTTTCAATTGACTTGAAGGTGTCCCACTCGATGGATTCAAGACACTCGACCAGGAAGCTACCACTCGACTACGAAGCCAACCACTCGACTGACAGGAGATCTAAAGTCACTCCGCAAGCAAACGGTCGGCCATTAAGTAGTCTTTATGGTCATCATAGCACTTTATTAGGGACGTTACCAGTAACGCCCAGTCTTAATGTATTTTAACCCTGCATTACTGAGGACCGGAGGGGTCTGGCGAACTCTCTATAAGCCACCCCCCTCCTCAGTAGCAGGGGTTGGCACCCCTGTAATTCATACACACATAATCCAGTCGACCGCCTCCGGGCACCGAGACGTAGGGCTGTTACTTCTTCCGCGAAGGGCCTGAACTCGTACATCCTAGTGTCTTTACAACTTCTCCATAGCTGAGATCTAGCCTCTCCATACATACCCCCTACCTCACTGTCAGAGTTAGAACCACGACAGTTGGCGCCCACCGTGGGGCAGGAGTCTTAGCGCCTAGTTGGAGAAGTTGCGATTTTTCCGATCCCTTTGATCATGTTTTCATGCGGAGATTTGGTGGAGGGCCGCGAGATCCATCTCGGCGCACTCACGTTCTTCGCCGACAACTCCGCTTGGCTTCAGGACGCTCCACTCGACATCGACGCCCTCCCCGTCCGCGGTGCGACGCACTTCCGTCCATGTGTTCGTGGCGTCCTCCTGCGGCAGCCGTCGACCCAGTATCGGTTGGCTCTCGTGTCATCTTCCCGCCCTGTCTCCCACCGGCGCAAGCGCTCCGGCCGGTCGAGACTTCAGAGGTGGGTGAGGCATGCCGTGGCCCGCTAGTCGGCAGCCCCACAAGTCGCGGCAATCGAGCCCGACGAATCCCTCTACGGCCTGTTCGACCTGTCGACTGGCTCCATGGAGACCGCATCCGAGTGCGACAGCAGCGACCCGGCAGCTGAGGTTCTGGCGGTCGATGGAACACACAGTCCTCCCGCTTTCCCTCGCACCGATGTAGGCGCGGGTGGAGGCGACCCGTCGCATCCCCACGATGAGTATCTCCCTGAACCTCTCACGTCATTGCAGCGAGAGGAGCTTCGCCGCCGGAACATGGATGCACTCCACACTCCTATCGTCGAAGAAACCCCCGAGGCCCGGGCCTTGGAGGACGCGTGCTTGGCTAACTTGGCCGAGCGCACTCGACTGGAGAATCTCCAGCGAATACTCGACGAGCAAGCGCATCAGCGAGCTCCCGAGTCCAGTCGACGTCAGCTCTTCCCGCCTACACAGGTATATCAAACCCGAGTTCAGAATTTGGCAGCCGCGGCCCGTATAGCAGAATCGATTCAGTCCTCCCAGTCAGAGGCTGGTAGGGGCTTGTTGCAAATCAGAGCGTTGCTCCGGGCAGCGGGAAACCAGAATTCCGCTGTTTCTCAGTCGCGGAATAGGATCCACAGTCGATCTGTTGCAACGGATACAGTCCAGTCAGCTCACAGCCCAAGATCGCCCTCGAGTCGTGAGGGACGCGGAGACTGGCACGATCGGTACAGAAGAAATGAGCAGTATGATCACCGGTTCGATCGACGTCGAGTGCCAACCCCTCCCCCGAGGAGTGGGTCATATGCGCCTCGACAGCAGGATGACAGACACCCTCATAGTGTTGGGCGGAGAGTTCCAGTCGATCTCAGGGACCCAGGCTTTGATGCGAGATCCATCCTCGTTCAGGGTCTGGTTGACAGGAACAGAGCTCACCGAGAATGCCACAACAGGGATGCGCCTGCCAGCAGTAGAGTACGTGTTTCGGGGCCAGAGTGTTTCAGTCGAGCCATCAGGGCCGCAGTGATTCCTCCCAACTTCCGGTTGGCGACTGGAGTCAGCAAGTTCACCGGCGAGTCTAAGCCTGACACTTGGCTCGAAGACTACCGAGTGGCTGTCCAGATTGGTGGCGGCAATGATGAGGTGGCTATGAAGCATTTGCCTCTCCTGTTAGAGGGCTCAGCCAGAGCGTGGCTGAATCAGTTAGCACCCAGCAGCATCTACACTTGGGAGGATCTCTCTTGAGTGTTTGTCACGACCTTTGAAGGAACATGCAAGCGACCGGCAGGCCTTACAGAATTGCGGTCTTGCGTGCAGAAACCGAGTGAAACTCTGAGGGATTACATCCAGAGGTGGATCACTTTGCATCACACAGTTGAGAATGTGCCAGATCACCATGCAGTTTGTGCCTTTAAAGAAGGCGTCAAGAACAGAGAGTTAAACCTGAAGTTCGGTCAGACTCGAGAAATGTCTCTGAATCGGATGATGGAAATTGCCGCCAAATACGCTAACGGAGAAGATGAAGATCGACTCCGGAGTGGCAAGCAGAAAGCAGTCGCCCAGGAAACCGGAGGCAAATCCAGTCGGAAGCAAAAGCGGAAGGCCGAGCCAGCCGCTCCTGGGGAGGCCCTGGCCGTAACCTAGGGAAAATTCAAGGGAAAACCCAAGGGATCCTGGAACCCCAAGAAAGTCAAGGATCAAGATGGAAATGATGTTTTGGATCTGCCATGTCACATCCACACCAAGAAAGATGAAGAGGGTAATCTTATTTACCCAAAGCATACCACTCGACAGTGCCGGCTCCTGATCCAGCAGTTTCAGGGCAAGCAGTCCAAAGACAAGGAAAAAGAGTCAGACTGAGTTGAGGACAAAGAAGATAGTGACGATGGATACCCCCAAGTCAATTCCACCTTGATGATTTTTGCTGATGTCGAAAGCAAAAGTCGACTGAAAGTCATTAACCGTGAAGTAAATATGGTTGCCCCGGCAACACCCAGCTACCTGAAGTGGTCTCAGACTGCCATCACGTTCGACCAGTCCGATCACCCTGCGCACATTGCCACCCCTGGGAGGCAAGCTCTGGTGGTCGATCCAGTTGTCGAAGGCACTCGACTGACCAAAGTCCTGATGGATGGTGGCAGCGGCCTGAACATACTGTATGCAGAAACGTTGAAAGGGATGGGCATTCCGATGTCCAGGCTCAGTGCCAGCAACATGAGTTTCCATGGAGTCATTCCTGGAAAAAAGCCGAGTCACTCGGCTAGATTGCTCTCGATGTGGTTTTCTGTGATTCAAAGAATTACCGCAAGGAAAAGTTGACATTTGAGGTTGTGGACTTCCAAAGTGCTTATCATGCTATTCTGGGCCGGCCAGCTTATGCACGCTTCATGGCTCGACCGTGCTATGTGTATCTCAAGTTGAAGATGCCCGGCCCCAGAGGTGTGATCACTGTTACAGGCAATCGGAAGAAAGCAGAGGAGTGTTTTCAGAAAGGATCAAAGATCGCTGATGCTTAGATGTCAGTAGTCGAGCTGCAAGAGTACCAGAAGACTGCTGATCTGAGTGAATTGCTGCGAGCCAAGAAGCCAGCTTCAGAATCAGCTTTTCAGTCGTCCGGTGAAACTAAGCCAGTTCACATTCACCCGACCGACCCCAATGCTGCTCCGACTCACATCTCAACGACGCTCGACTCCAAATAGGAAGAAGTGCTCATCCAGTTCCTCCATGAGAACTGGGACATCTTCGCATGGAAGCCTTCTGACATGCCTGGAGTTCCCAGGGGGCTGGCTGAGCACCGTCTACGAGTCGACCCGAAGTTCAAGCCTGTGAAAGAACATCTTCGACGGTCCACCGTCCAGAAGAGGAAAGCTATTAGCGAGGAGGTGGCTCGGCTCTTAGCAGCGGAGTTCATCCGAGAGATTTACCACTCCGAGTGGCTCGCCAATGTTGTCATGGTCCCCAAGAAGGACAAGTCACTTCGCATGTGCATTGACTTTAAACATATCAATCGGGCCTGCCCGAAAGATCATTTCCCTCTCCCCCGCATCGACCAGGTAGTCGACTCGACCGCGGGGTGTGAGCGTTTGTCTTTTCTAGATGCTTATTCAGGGTACCATCAGATCCGTCTGTATGGACCCGACGAGATCAAAACGGCTTTCATCACCCCATTCGGGTGCTTCTGTTATGTCACCATGCCCTTCGGCCTCAAGAATGCTGGAGCCACGTTCATGAGGATGATTCAGAAGTGTTTGCTCACTCAGATCAGTCGGAACGTAGAAGCATACATGGATGATATTGTGGTTAAGTCACGGAAAGGTTCCGACCTACTGACTGACCTTGCCGAAACCTTTGCTAACCTCAGGAGATATGATATCAAGCTCAATCCATCAAAGTGCACATTCGGAGTTCCAGGTGGAAAGTTACTCGGTTTTCTCGTTTCCGAACGAGGAATCGACGCCAATCCCGAGAAAGTTGGCACCATACTCCGGATGAAGCGCCCTGTGCGTGTACACGATGTCCAGAAGCTTACAGGTTGCTTGGCCGCTCTAAGTCGATTCATTTCTCGTCTCGGTGAAAAGGCGTTGCCTCTTTACCGACTGATGAAGAAGTCTGACAAGTTCGAGTGGACTCCAGAAGCTGATGCAGCGTTTGCAGAGCTCAAAGCTCTGCTCTCCACCCAGCCGGTGCTTGCTGCCCCAATCAGTAAAGAGCCTCTGCTGCTTTACATTGCGGCCACGGGACAAGTTCATGACCACGAAGAAGGTTGCACACTACTTCTCTGACCATTCCATTACAGTCGTCAGCGACGCTCCACTGTCAGAGATTTTGCACAACAGAGATGCAACTGGTCGAGTGGCGAAGTGGGCGATTGAACTCCTTCCCCTAGATATCAAGTTTGAAGCAAAGAAGGCTATCAAGTCCCAAGCAATTGCAGATTTCGTCGCCGAGTGGATTGAACAGAAGCTTCCGACTCAAGTTCACTCAGAGCACTGGACCATGTTCTTCGATGGATCTAAGATGCTGAATGGTTCCGGTGCTGGGGTAGTATTGGTCTCCCCCCGAGGAGATAAGCTCAGATATGTTCTCCAGATTCACTTCGATTCCTCCAATAATGAAGCAGAATATGAAGCACTCTTGTATGGGTTGCGCATGGCCATTTCACTCCGCGTCCGGCGCCTCATGGTCTATGGCGACTCAGATTTGGTGGTTAATCAGGTGATGAAGGAGTGGGACGTCAGAAGCCCAGCTATGACTGGCTACTGCAACGCAGTAAGAAAGCTAGAAAAGAAATTTGAGGGGTTAGAGCTTCATCACATCCCTCGACTGAAAAATCAAGCAGCTGATGACCTGGCAAAGATAGGCTCCAAGAGAGAAGCCATTCCCAGCAATGTGTTTTTGGAGCACATCCGCTCGCCGTCAGTCCAGGAGGATCCTTTTACAGAAGAAGCCCCGCAACCGAAAAGTGCCACAGATCCGACTGAAGTCGAAATTCCTGCTGTGGTCGACCTAGTCATGGAGGTCTTGCCAATCACTCCCGACTGGACGATACCATACATCGCGTATATCTTGAGGAAAGAACTTCCAGAGGACGAAGAAGAGGCTCGACAGATCGTCCGTCGATCTAAAGATTTCACAGTCATAAAAGGACAGTTGTATAGAGAAAGCACAACTGGAATCGGTCAGAAGTGCATAACACCAGAAGAAGGTCAGATAATCCTTGATGATATCCACTCGGGGACCTGTGCTCACCATGCGTCCTCTCGGACCATCGCGGCCAAAGCATACCGAGCGGGTGTTTACTGGCCCAGGGCAAACGAAATGGCGAAAGAGATAGTCGACAAGTGTGAAGGCTGCCAGTTCTACTCCAACATGTCGCACAAGCCAGCATCAGCTCTGAGGACCATTCCACTCGTCTGGCCCTTCGCTATTTGGGGACTGGACATGGTTGGTCCACTGAGAACAGGCAGGAGTGGATTCACACATGTGCTTGTGGCAGTCGACAAGTTCACCAAATGGATTGAAGCCAAGCCTGTCAAAAATCTTGATGCTAGCAGTGCTATCAGTTTCATCAGAGAGTTGATATTCAGATATGGGGTCCCGCATAGCATCATCACTAACAATGGGTCAAACTTTGATTCAGACAAGTTCAGAGCTTTTTGCGCCTCTCAAGGCACAAGAGTCGACTACGCGTCAGTCGCGCATCCCCAGTCGAATGGACAAGCTGAAAGAGCAAATGGTCTGATTCTCAAAGGACTGAAGCCTCGACTGATGCGTGCTCTCAAGCACGTAGCAGGCGCTTGGGTCGACGAGCTTTCGTTAGTTTTGTGGGGACTGAGGACCACCCCGAACCGGTCGACTGGAAGAACGCCATTCTTTCTGGTTTACGGAGCCGAAGCCGTCCTGCCGAGTGATCTACTTCACAACGCCCCCAGAGTCGAGCTTTATAACGAAGACGAAGCAGAGCAAGCCCGGCAAGATGCAGTCCACCTCTTAGAGGAGGAGATGGAAATGGCTATGATCAGATCGACCATCTATCAGCAAGACTTGCGTCGATTCCATGCCAGAAATGTGAAGAGTCGAGCCTTCCAAGAAGGAGATTTGGTCCTCCGAGTGGATCAACAGAAACCACACAAACTTGCTCCTACTTGGGAAGGCCCCTTCATCGTCACCAGAGTCCTCCACAATGGAGCATATCATCTCTACAACATTGATCGCCGGATCGACGAGCCACGAGCTTGGAATGCGGAACTACTCCGCCCATTTTACACTTGAATTCTCACTCGGATGAGGTGTAATAAGAAAAACTTCTGTAGTTTATTTTTATCAAAGACAAGAGTGTCCCAGTTCTTCCTGTAATTGCTGTCACTTTTGTTTGCGTACGAAATCCCCCAGTGGGTAGCTTAGCTGCGAATCCGTTTCGCCTAAGTTTGCAAAAAAATCCTACCGAGTGGTGAGCCAGACTCCCACTCGGGGGCTTAGCTGCAGCCCAGTGCTCGCCTAAGTATTCAAAAATCCTACCGAGTGGTGAGCCAGACTCCCACTCGGAGGCTTAGCTGCAGCCCAGTGCTCGCCTAAGTGTTTGAAAATCCTACCGAGTGGAGAGCAAACCTCCCACTCAGGGGCTTAGCTGCAGTCCAAGTACTCGCCTAAGTATATAAAAATCCTACCGAGTGGAGAGCAAACCTCCCACTCGGGGGCTTAGCTGCAGTCCAAGTACTGGCCTAATTATTTGAAAATCCTACCGAGTGGTGAGCCAGACTCCCACTCGGAGGCTTAGCTGCAGCCCAGTGCTCGCCTAAGTGTTTGAAAATCCTACCGAGTGGAGAGCAAACCTCCCACTCAGGGGCTTAGCTGCAGTCCAAGTACTCGCCTAAGTATATAAAAATCCTACCGAGTGGAGAGCAAACCTCCCACTCGGGGGCTTAGCTGCAGTCCAAGTACTGGCCTAATTATTTGAAAATCCTACCGAGTGGTGAGCCAGACTCCCACTCGGAGGCTTAGCTGCAGCCCAGTGCTCGCCTAAGTGTTTGAAAATCCTACCGAGTGGAGAGCAAACCTCCCACTCTGAGGCTTAGCTGCAGCCCAGTGCTCGCCTAAGTATATAAAAATCCTACCGAGTGGAGAGCAAACCTCCCACTCGGGGGCTTAGCTGCAGTCCAAGTACTCGCCTAAGTATTTGAAAATCCTACCGAGTGGTGAGCCAGACTCCCACTCGGAGGCTTAGCTGCAGCCCAGTGCTCGCCTAAGTGTTTGAAAATCCTACTGAGTGGTGAGCCAGATTCCCACTCGGAGGCTTAGCTGCAGCCCAGTGCTCGCCTAAGTGTTTGAAAATCCTACCGAGTGGTGAGCCAGACTCCCACTCGGGGGCTTAGCTGCAGCCCAGTGCTCGCCTAAGTACATAAAAATCCTACCGAGTGGAGAGCAAACGTCCCACTCGGGGGCTTAGCTGCAGTCCAAGTACTCGCCTAAGTATTTGAAAATCCTACCGAGTGGTGAGCCAGACTCGCACTCGGAGGCTTAGCTGCAGCCCAGTGCTCGCGTAAGTGTTTGAAAATCCTACCGAGTGGAGAGCAAAACTCCCACTCGGGGGCTTAGCTGCAGTCCAAGTACTCGCCTAAGTATATAAAAATCCTACCGAGTGGAGAGCAAACCTCCCACTCGAGGCTTAGCTGCAGCTCAATGCTCGCCTAAGTGTTCAAAAATCCTACCGAGTGGAGAACAAACCTCCCACTCGGGGGCTTAGCTGCAGCCCAATGCTCGCCTAAGTGTTCAAAAATCCCACCGAGTGGAAAGCAAACCTCCCACTCGGAGGCTTAGCTGCAGTCCAAGTACTCGCCTAAGTATTCAAAAATCCTACCGAGTGGTGAGCCAGACTCCCACTCGGAGGCTTAGCTGCAGCCCAGTGCTCGCCTAAGTGTTTGAAAATCCTACCGAATGGAGAGCAAACCTCCCACTCGGGAGCTTAGCTGCAGTCCAAGTACTCACCTAAGTATATAAAAATTCTACCAAGTGGAGAGAAAACCTCCCACTCGAGGCTTAGCTGCAGCTCAGTGCTCGCCTAAGTGTTCAAAAATCCTACCGAGTGGAGAGCAAACCTCCCATTCGGAGACTTAGCTGCAGCCCAGTGCTCGCCTAAGTGTTCAAAAATCCCACCGAGTGGAAAGCAAACCTCCCACTCGGGGGCTTAGCTGCAGCCCAGTGCTCGCCTAAGTTCGGAACACGTCCCAATCCACAAGGACGGCAAGATGCAAATCGACTATTACCTTTTCCTTCGGAGCTGCACCACAAATACGAAGTTATTTCGAGTGAAGGCCAAGTTCCACTCGGCAGATAATTCCCGAAGATATTCAACGATAAATCAAGTTCGGATAAAACCCAAAGGTCCAAGACCTCAGATCAATGTACTTGAGCCCTCGAATCGATAGAGTTTAACGGTTACAGAATCCACTCGGCATTCCGAGGCAAATTTAAAGTGAAGCATAAAAGTTTTTTATTCCTCAAGCGGAGGACTGGAAGGGGCGACGAACTCGTCCAAGTCGATCCCTTCTGCAATACGAGTAGCAGCAACAATGAAAGTCTCCATGAAGTCTTGAAAGCTGTGCTTCCTGGTATTGGCAACTTGGATGGCGGCCAGCTTTTCTTCTCATGCCTCCTTGCAATGGACGCGGACCAGAGACAGAGCGACATCAGCACCACATCTAGCAGAAGATTTCTTCCATTCCGCCACTCGACCCGGGACTTCATCCAGTCGAACCATCAGGGACTCGAGGTCGTTCTGAAGCGTCGTTCCAGGCCAGAGTGATGTGTCGATCCGCGACATCGCAACCTTCAGCCGAGCAAGATAGTCAACAACGCTGGTAACACGAGACTCCAGTCGGAGCAAGTTCATAGCAGCCTCGTCCTTCATGAGAGAATTGGCGGGATCCAAGCCTGGCTCCACTCGACTGGTTTCCTCTTTGAAGCTCTGGTAGAATTCTGCAAACACGATTCAAGAATAAGACAGTGGCCTTACGCGGGCTTGGTAACTGCAAGACAGCCGGGTCGGAATAATTACCTTCGAGCATGACGAACAGCTTCTTGGCGAGTCCACTGAGATAAGCCTCCAGATCGTTTACCTTCCCCGCCAGCTCACCCGCCTGGTCGTGCAGAACCATCTTGTCGTTCTTCAGTCGGCTGACCTCTCGATTAGCTGTGTCGAGAGCATTTTTCAGTCTGGAGTTCTCCTGTTCAAGAGTTCCGACCGAAGCCAGTTTCTCTTCTACAAGCTTCGTTTTGCTCGAGGCCTCCTTCTGTGCTTCGGCAAGATCTTGATACTTCTTCTTCAGAGCCTCCTCCAGTTTATCTACAGAACATCGAGTGAACTCAACATCAAGAATGGGCGAGAAAGGGAAGTCACTCGTCAAGAATGAGAAACCTCGCCAGCCATACCTTTTGCTTCGTCTCGCGCCTTCTGCAGGTTCTGTTGAGCAAGCTTCCAGTCAAGGTCGAGCTGGATCTGTTTGTTCTCCAACTCAGTATAGAGAGCCACAAGTTCACAGGATTTCTGCAAAAGTCAGTCGACAGAGGTCCAAGATAAGATGCTTCCGAGTAACCAAGAGACAATGATGATGTTTCTAAGACTACAGCTGAATCAAAAACATTCAATAGTAGTCTCGGGGACTACACCCAGTGGGTGCACTCAGCGTGCCCCCACTGGTTTTGAAAAAAAAAATCGACTGTCCGCAGTCGACCGGATATAGTTTCATTCGACATGGCCTGGCCAGACCGAGTGAAGGAGTAGAACTACACCAACACAATATAAAGACTACAGTCGACTGCCAGCAGTCCGCCGTAGTCTCGGGGACTACACCCAGTGGGTGCACTCAGCGTGCCCCCAATCGACCAAAAAACTTAACAGAAACACCCAGTGGGTGTACAGATTTAAAAGATCTTCGGAAAAGAGATTCTTCAGACAGCATACCCTAACAGAATAAGCAGTGAATCGACTGACCTGGACGTTACTCTGAAGAGTTGAACTCGCGTCATAAGCCGCTTGGCTGGCTTCTCGAACCACCTTGACTTGCTCCATCATGATGCCTGCCTGGCGTATAGCTTCCTTAGCTGCACCCACTTGGTCCTCAGGGACGTGGTGTGTGGCGAAGAGCGAAGGCGGATTTACGGTCGACGTCGAGGGCCGCACACTCGTCAGAGGATTGGCGAAAGTCATAGAAGCCCGGGTGGTACCGCCACCGTCTCAAGCTACGGCCTCAGGCACCAGAGTGGATTGTGGAGTCTCGCTAGCCGACGCTTTCTTGTTCCGCCTCACTCTCAGTGGCGCTTCGTCTTCGTCGTCAGGAAGGTTAATAACATTAGGAGGAGCTACGAGAAAAATTCAATCGACCAGAGTTATAAGAAATCGTCAGTCGATTCAAGGCAGAACATCAGTAATCATACCAGGGTTGGAAGTAACAGCATCTTCCATCTCTTGATCATCGTCCTTGGCGGAGATCTCAGAAGTAGCAGCACTGCAAATTTTGAAAGACCGTCAGTCGGCTCAGTGGATCGACCAAGGATCCATCCACGGTCGACAAAGGATAACAAGTTCTATCATTACCCAGAAATGGTGGGGACAGTCATCCTCATCTTGGGCAGAGCCTTGGGTGGCTTGGACGGCGCCGCGCGGGGGTGCTTGGGAGCTTTTTCAGTCGGCGCTGGAGAAGAGGTCCGAGGGCGCTTCGACGACTGCCCAACGGGAGCAGTCGCCTTACCCCGTTCCCGCGCAGGGTCGTGTGTAAGCTTGGATCGCCTTTCCGAGCGGGGAGGTTCAACTTCCTCCTCCTCCTCCTCTTTGCTGGAGTCGACGTTGTCGTCTCCCTCTCCTTCTCCGTCAGACTCCCACTCCCCCTGTTCGTCTCCGCTTTCGCCTCCGCTAGCCTCCCCTTCCTCGGCCTGCCCCTGTGCTCCCTTGGGTGTCGAGTACATCTCTATAGTTGCCTAGAGAATAGCAGACAAGTCGAAAGTCAGTCGACCGATTCAAAGAGAGCAAATGAAGAAAGCAAGATCTCAGTCGGGAACACAAGATCAGACCTGGTCCACGTCGTATGTACTGTCAAGCGGGGGAACCCTCCTAGCTCCTCGGGGGTTGTCTTTGTTCCCTGTGATGCTCGACAGCCACCCTTCCAGCATCTCGTCGGTGACCTCCTCTGGGTGAACCCGAGTGGTGTCGTCGAGACCCGAGTATAGCCACATAGGGTGGTCGCGAGCCTGAAGCGGTTGGATGCGCCTCCGAAGGAAGACCTCCAGCAAGTCCATGCCGGTCATGCCCTCTCTGACAAGCTGAACCACTCGACCAACCAGCACCTTGACTTGCGCCTTTTCCTCTGGCAGCACTTTCAGAGAGGCAGGCTTTTGAGCTCGGTCTAGAGAGAAAGGGGGAAGACCAGTCGACTGCCCTGGGGTCACCTGGTCTTGGCAATAAAACCAGGTCGACTGCCAACCACGGACTGACTCGGGAAAAGTGATAGACGGAAAAGAACTTTTACCCCTCATTTGGATCGCCAGGCCCCCGCATAGCTGGATCACTTGCGTCCGTTCGTCACTCGACTTGGCTTTCTTTACCGATTGGGAACGGCAAGTGAAGATGTGTTTAAAGAGTCCCCAATGAGGGCGGCAACCAAAGAAACTTTCGCACAAGGAAACAAAAGCCGCAAGATACACGATGGAATTGGGAGTGAAATGGTGGAGCTGTGCTCCGAAGAAGTTCCAAAAGCTCCGGAGAAAAGGATGAGGAGGTAGAGAAAATCCGCGATCGATATGGGTGGCGAGGAGGACGCACTCACCGTCACGAGGTTGGGGTTCGACTTCTCTCCCCAGGAGACGCGCAGCTTCATGGGGAATGACTCCCCCCTCGACCATGTCGTCAAGATCTTCCTGCCGAATCACCCAGGGCATCCAGTCGCCCTGGATCCAATCCCTGGGCAGAGCAGTCCTCGAGGAAGATCCGCCCCGAGCGGACTTCTTCCCCTTCCCCTGCACCGCCGCCTTCTTCGCGCGCTCCAAAGCCGATGTCTTGTCCTTCACCATCGTCGCCAGCGAGGCTCGAACGGACCTACGGCGCTAGGGTGAGAGCGGAGGTGGCAGAGGACCTTGCGGGGGAGAAAGAAAGGCGAGAGCACACTGTTGGGGAGCCCCGAGCCGGCAACTTATAAGGAGCCGCTTTCGAGTGGCTGACCGGTAGGCCCAGGCGATCCCGTCAAATCCCGCAACAGGCGCACGCGCGGTACGTGACGAAAAAGGTGGCACGGAGATCGAGGAGCTTCCATCCTATCCCATCCGATTACTTCGGCCGCCCCCGTCCCGCTCGCTTCCCGAAATTCAAATCCCGCAAAATCCGCGGGCTGCAGAACAACTCATCAAACTGAAGAGCCCGCTCGTGCCGACACTCGGTATTCCACAAGTAAGGAAATTCACTCGACGAGAGACCAAGAATGGATCAAGGTGACCAAAAGAAGTTGACAACGGCATCCGTGACGATTGATCCAGTACAAGACATTCGTATAACGCTAAGAACCAGTCGGAAGGACCCCCAACTCCTTCCCCACTCGAACCTCGATCCATTCGGGGGCTAATGATGAAGCTATGTACCTAGAGTAGGGGCATGGACCTGTCCTAAGAGCCCTACCCAAGGACATCCCTGGAAGAAGTCACCTTTCAATCGACTTGAAGGTATCCCACTCGACGGATTCAAGACACTCGACCAGGAAGCTACCACTCGACTACGAAGCCAACCACTCGACTGACAGGAGATCTAAAGTCACTCCGCAAGCAAACGGTCGGCCATTAAGTAGTCTTTATGGTCATCATAGCACTTTATTAGGGGCGTTAACAGTAACGCCCAATCTTAATGTATTTTAACCCTGCATTACTGAGGACCGGAGGGGTCTGGCGAACTCTATATAAGCCATCCCCCTCCTCAGTAGCAGGGGTTGGCACCACCGTAATTCATACACACATAATCCAGTCGACCGCCTCCGGGCACCGAGACGTAGGGCTGTTACTTCTTCCGCGAAGGGCCTGAACTCGTACATCCTGGTGTATTTACAACTTCTCCATAGCTGAGATCTAGCCTCTCCATACATACCCCCCTACCTCACTGTCAGAGTTAGAACCACGACAGGCCATTCCTTGTTGGAACATTTATTTACTTGTTGGGATATCACAATATATCTTATTTAATTAATGCATTTATATACTTGGTAAAGGGTGGAAGGCTCGGCCCTATGCCTGGTGTTTTGTTCCACTCTTGCCGCCCTAGTTTCTGTCATATCGGTGTTATGTTCCCGGATTTTGCGTTCCTTACGCGGTTGGGCTATTATGGGAACCCCTTGACAGTTCGCCTTAATTAAAGCTCTTCTAGCAATGCCCAACATTAGTTTTACCATTCACCACCTAGACTTTTCTTTTCCCTTGGGAGTCGCGCTCTTGAGGGTCATCATTATTTTACCCCCCCCCCCCCGGGGCCAGTGCTCCTCTGAGTGTTGGTCCGACCGAGTAGACTGCGGGGCCACCTCGGGGCAACTTGAGGGTTGGTTTTACTCGTAGGATGTCTCATCTGAGTGTGCCCTGAGAAAGAGATATGTGCAGCTCCTATCGGGATTTGTCGGCACATTCGGGCGGTGTTGCTGGTTTAGTTTTACCCTGTCAAAATGTCTTGTTGTACCGGGATACCGAGTCTGATCGGAATGTCTCAGGAGGAGCTCTATTCCTTTGTTGACCGTGAGAGCTTGTGATGGGCTAAGTTGGGACACCCCTGTAGGGATTTGAACTTTCGAAAGCCGTGCCCGCGGTTATGGGCAGATGGGAATTTGTTAATGTTCGGTTGTAGATAAGTTGAACCTTAACTTAATTAAAATGAATCAACAGCGTGTGTTATCGTGATCGTCTCTTTCCAGCGGAGTCCGGGAAGTGAACACGGTGATGGAGTTATGCTTGACGTAGGTTGTTTTAGGATCACTTCTTGATCATAGTTTATCGACCGTGCTTTGCCTTCTCTTCTCGCTCTCATTTGCGTATGTTAGCCACCATATATGCTAGTCGCTTGCTGCAGCTCCACCTCATACCTTTACCTTACCCATAAGGTTAAATAGTTTTGATCGCGAGGGTGCGAGATTGCTGAGTCCCTATGGCTCACAAATACTTCCAAAACCAGCTTGCAGGTGCCGATGAGTCCGTGCAGATGACGCAACCAAGCTCAGGAGGAGCTCGTTGAAGATCTTTTCCTTTGTGTTGTTTCGTTCAAGTTGGTCAGTAGTGGAGCCCAGTTGGGGTCGATCGGGGACCTTTGTCACATTTGGGGTTCTTCTTTTATTTTGGTTCCGTAGTCGGACCTTGATTGTATTTGGATGTTGTAATGCTTTATTCATGTAATTGTGTGAAGTGGCGATTGTAAGCCAACTATGTGTCTTTCCCTTATGTATTACATGGGTTGTGTGAAGATTACCTCACTTGTGGCATTGCTTTCAATGCGGTTATGCCTCTAAGTCGTGCTTCGACACGTGGGAGATATAGCCTCATCGAGGGCGTTACAAGTTGGTATCAGAGCCTTCCCCGACCTTAGGAGCCCCATTGCTTGATCGTTTTTAGCGGCCGAGTTTGAGTCTAGAAAAAATGTTTTGAGTCATTTAGGAATTATATATCGGAGAGTTTAGGAATTCTTTTTACTTCCCAGTCTCCTCATCGCTCTGGTAACGCATCCTGACGTAGAGTTTTGACTCTTCTCTTCTCAAATTTCATTAAAAAAATTTTGCATCACGCGGGTATCTTGGAATCGTTCCGATGGTTTTATGATGAGAACATTGTCTTGGTGCCTCCTGTCAGGGGTTTTGTGGAAGTGTCCCGGGGAGTTGAGCTCTGAGGTGTTGTCGTCATAATTTTATCGTTGCAATTCTGGAATACCTGAGTTTAGTACGCCGACATCGAAAATCTCTTTTATGCAGTTCGTTGGTAAGATAACCTCGACGCCACCCAGTACTGGGGCGGGAGTTCGGGAGTATTGCCATAACTCGTATAACGGATGCTTTTCGAAGGTTGAGGTAGACGATTTCCGAAGGTTTTCTTGGTTATGTGTTGAAGGATGGATATAGCTGGATGTAGGATTTGCTAGTTTGGGTGAGATATTATGCTTCCCCTGTATCCCCAACACCTGATTGCATAACCGGAAAATTTCGGGAGTTTCATAAGTGGGAATTCAAGTAGCTCTTAGGATATCTTTCCGACAGATTTATGATATGAAATTGGGGTTCGACGTCTAGTGGTCCGCCTATTCACGGTCGGTTTTACAGTGGTCTCATTGTGTCTTAAAGAGTCCTTGGCTATGCTGACTCGGGGACGCTTCGTATGTCATGTGCACTGCCTTGTACATGATGTTGCTGTACGATCGAGCCCGTGTAGGCCCCACCACGAAAACTTCGGACGAAATCTCTATCATATGTTTGTTCCGGCTTATTCTGCAAGCCAATCCTTTTGTTTTGTTTTGAGTTGTGGTATTCGGGTTGCTTCGAAGTCAAGTGTTGATTCCATACCTTTCCCAAATGGTGTTCTCATACTTCGATGTGAATACTAATCCTTCTCGATCATCGAGTTTGTCATTTCAATTTCTTCTCAACCGGCGTGTTTCTCTTCAAGTGGATCCGATCATTTCAATTTCCGCAAGATCAATTATCACTTCTTCTCACCGGTGTTCGTTTCATCCGTCCCCAAGTTGACTTTGTTTTCCCGCCCTCCCAACCCTTTTCTTCAAGGACTCATATCTCTTAATCAAGTATCCTTTTATTCATGAGAATTCTCTCCATTCTTTTTTTTCCTTCATGTTTTACCCGGTGTTTCTCATGAAGATGCTCTACAAGTTCATCATTATTCATTCTCTTTCTTCTCCGGTGGAACTAATTCAAGCTTTATTGATCATATCCTTCCCTTGTTTCAAATGCCTTCTCATACCGGTGCTCCTCATGTTCATTCTTTTCTCGCTATTCAATTGTTCCGGAGTGCTCATAATATCTAGAAGAATCGTGTTTCCACTCTGCTTTCATTCAAGCTCTTTCGAGGATGTTATCTCTTTTGAGCCATGTAATTCAACCGGTGCAATCTATCTTTAATCATTTCAACGGTGTTTCTTTTGAGTGGGCCCTAACCCACAGGTCTTTTCCCAGGATCTTACCTGACTCTTCTTATTTTCCTCGGAGCTATCCTCAAATTTGTTTTCGAAGTTTGACGTAAGAATGATTTATCATTAGCCAAATGCTTTTCTCCAAGATCTTTCAATTTCTTTTCATCGTTGGTTCAACCTCTTCGTTTTTTTGGGATTCTTCCGGAGTGCCTCAATAATTCATGGTGGTGTTTCTCATCGTCATTCTCAAATTTTGGAAGACCGAAGAAGAGATTTTCCTCTAAATCTTGCTCCTTTCTCTTCAAGATTTATGACTCTAGCTTCGTGCCATCCTCTCTTAATTGGTTTGATTGTGAAAATTCTTTTCACCTATCCGGAGCAATTCAGGAGCCTTTTCAGTTTGTTCATCCGGAGCCCATCATCTAAGATTTATTCATTCTCGGCTTTCAGCTATGGTTCTCCAAATCTTACCGGTGCATCATTCAAGTATTTCTTCAATCAGCTCATGATCTCTTCGTTTTCATATATTTATTTTACCTCAAGTATCTTCATTCGTTCTCCAATTCTTTCTGGTGAATTGTGCCTTTTTTACTTTCATTTTCAACCCTTACGGTGGTTCGCTCAAGATCTCTTCCTTGGTTGTCATACAAATTCTTTCGTTGTTTTCTATCCTACCGATGACTTGTTGAAGACTTTCTCAAGTTGGCGCTATATCTATCATAATCCTTTCTGCGAGAATAAGTAGTATGCCAAATCCGTTGCTTGTCAGCAATTAAATAGTTGAAGGATACGCATAACATAATTCTTATTCTTGTTCCATCCAAGTGATTAATTCCTTTTTCCGGAGTGGTTCATCATATCATATTCTCAGTTCGAGATGCTTTATCTTTTCTTTCCTGGAGTTCCAAGCTCTAATTATCACGGAGATCCATCTAAATCATCGCAAGGCTTCACCTTGTGTTTTACAACTTCTCTTTTTTCTCGTTATCCTTTTGTTACCGGAGTTCTTCATGAAGGTTCTACTTGATGGATTCATCAAGGATTTAATTCCTTCTCAAAGTGTTCATCGACAGTCTTTGCTAAGAAGCTCAAGTTTTCTTCTTCTTGCTATCCGGAGTGCAAATCTTTCAACCGTATCATTGGAGGTCGTATTATGTCATTCTTGATAATTTGAGCGCATGTTTCATGATTCACATATTGTTAACAATGAGGTATTTTAATTCCATCAACCTATTCGTTGGAATTATCTTGGGTTATATTTCACCTAAAGCCTTCCCTAAGGATTGTTGCTATTATGGTGCTCATAAATGACCCAAGTTCTTCATCTATCATACCGGTGTAATAGTTTTTCTCGTCTCCTTGTTCATATCAATCCAATTCTTCTTCCCGTGAGTGGCTGGTTGTCACATCATAATTTGGGATGTATTCCATAAGACCATATCAAGTTTATCCTTTTCGTTGTTGGTTTTTTCCAACAATTCCATTCTATCTTTTGGTGTCAGCGTGCTCCCTCAAGATCGTGCTTCCCTTTGTTCACTCCATTCCATTCTTACTTTCGTTCCGGAGGCATTGTGATGTTGCTCTTTTCTATCATCATCTCGAATTGTGAAGATCATGTTCTTTTCGTGCATTCCATTTAACTGGAGTGTGTGCCCGCTGCTCAAGTTCTTTCATTTTATCAAGCCTTTCATCTCTTTTCAACCGGAGTGCTGTCTGAGATCCTTCTTGCCTCTTGTTCCATTCATTCAATAGTTCCGGAGGCAGTGTGTTGTGATTTCATCAAATATCTTCTCATCTTACCAAGTTCTTATTCAATTCCTTTTCTTTTCAACCGCAGTGCTGTCCGAATCGGTTCTTTCTTATTCCTCTTTCTTAACGGAGTGCTTTCAACTTCGTTTATCCCCGTTGCATTCTTTATTTCAATTTGCTCAATTTTTTTTCAAGGTTCGTGGTTTCACTCGTTTGTCAAAGAAGCAACTTAGTTTTACCTCTTCTCTTTCTCTTCCGTTTTCCCTCCGGTGCCATTCTAGATCTCGGGACGAGATCCTCTCGTAGTGGTGGAGTATTGTGACGCCCCGAGACCGTTGCGCCAGGTGTCTTCCGGTGTTTCATTGTTGTTGCCTTGTCATTTGCTTGCGTGTTGCATCTTGCCATGTCATCATGTGCATTGCATCATCATGTTTTCAAAACTTGCATCCGTCCGGGTTCCCCCAGTTCCGTCCGTTGTCCGTTCTGAGCCCAGACACACTTGCACGCGCCCGCGGCACGTCCGAAATATTATTTTATAAGTGGCCGGAAAATGTTCTCGTAATGGGTTGAAAGTTGGCACGTGGTGTTGTTATGTTGTAGGTAGGCCGCCTGCCAAGTTCCATCGCATTCGGAGATCGTTTGACGCCCAAACGATGTACTATAGCGACAATATAGTCGGTCAAACGTCGGACGTTTTCGGTCTCCGGAAACAGTCGTCGGGTCTCTCTCTTTTTTCTCTTCTCTCAGTCTGAGGCCTTCTGCACAGCCCACTACCTACTCACCGTCAGGCCCTACCTAAACTCTCTTGTCAGCCCGCACCCTCCTCGAGCGCGTCCGAAATTGTCGCGGACCCGACCCGGGCAGTCGTCACCGTCGGATCCGGATCATCCCCAAACGTCTACAAAACGACACCGTTTCTTATTTGGACTTCCTACCTATTTTATTCATGATCGTTCGATTGCGATTGGAGGGACAATATACCCCTAAGTCAACCCACCTACTATATATATAGTATATCCCTAGTCCATTTTGGACAACCCTAATTCTTATGGATCCTCCCAGCCGCCGCCGCCGCACTCATTTCCCACCTCGGGATCCTCTCATTCCCCTTGCACCAACCATCAGCCACACCCAGATCCAATCCATCCATCCCATCGATCCATCTCGAGTGAACGACCGCTGACGCTCAAATCCCGCAAGAGCCCGAGCTCCACCTCCTCGCCCACCATCCTCGTCTCCTGGATCCCATCGCGCCCGAGCTCTCTGCTGCTCCTTGCGCCAACCACCACCGGAGCGCAGCCACCCTTCCGCCGCCGTCGAGCGCCGGCTGTGCCCGACCTCGACCTCCAGGCCAGCCCCGCGCCCTGCCTCTCTCCTTTCCTTCCTTAGTTTCTTCCTCTCTAACACTTCTCCCTCTCTGCCATGGATGACCTCAGGAGATCCCTCCGATGCCTTGGCTCCTGGACCTCAAGCCTTCGCCGAAATCTGACTGGGAATGGATGGACTAGTCCATCCCCGACCTCCGGCCGTCCCCTGCCTCGTAGGAGGGGCTCCACGCCATGACTTCCTGAACCTGAAGCTCCATAGTCGCTGGGACCAAGTATTTCTGCCCCATGGAGCGACCCCGCAGGACCTCCTCCTCGCCGCCCGTCGTCTTCGTTCACGCCAGCACCGAGCCCCGCTCCCCTCCGTCCTCCACCTTCCCTCCATCGCGCCGCCCGTGGCCAAGTCCTTTGCTCCTGCGTGCTCTGCTTTTCCTGCATCGAGCAGCAGGAGCGAGCGCCGCCGCACGTTGACCCACGCCTGGGCTGCGACCAGCGCGTCCAGGGCCCAGCGGGCCTCCTCAGCCAGACGGCCTGCCCGGTCTCCTCCCCACTAGTTGAGTTGAAGCCCATGGTGAGACAGCCTAGCGCCCAATAGATTCAGCCCATGTCGTTTTTTTCCTGAGCAAATTTGTCTAATATCCAGTGTAAAATAGTTTTGCAGTTAAGTCCCTGTTCTTCATGCATTTAATAACTTCACAACTGTGCATCGGTTTAAAATGATTTATATATGAAACTTGCTCAGAATTTTGTCTAGTTTAATAATATGTCATTTTCATCCATGTTTAAAATGTTTAAAATGTTGTTTGTGTAAATTTGCTCCTATGCCATGTCAAAATGCTTTAATTCATAACTAAATAACCGCAACTCCGAATTTAATAAACTTTATATGTAATTGGGATGGAATTTTGCCTAGTTTAACATGGTGGCATCATCTTGCATGTTTAACAACTCTAAAATAATGTTTAGGGCAGAACAGTACCGAACCTAATATATGCACATGAGGAGTTTCCGGATTTGTTGTTTGTTGCTTCCAGCCTCATTTAACCTTGACTAGTTAGGTAGTTTTACTTTGCTTCACCCTCTTGCCATGTTTGCCAACATTTAATATTGTTGGGTACATAAACGAGATCGAACAAAATAACTTGAATGTGGTGTTTCGTCAATATGCAACCCGTTGCATATTGAGCTCCACTTAATTTGTAGGATTGTTTGTGCACTTTGCCATGCCATGCCTCCTTAAATCGGACATGCATCATAATTGTTTGTGCATCATGCCATGTCTATGTGGTGGTTGTTTACTATGTTGTTTGCTTCTTTCCGGTGTTGCTTCTTCGGGTTGGTTCTGATAACGTCGTGATTGTGAGGAACAGTTCGTCTACATCCGTTTGTCATCTTCATGGAATCGTTCTTCTTCCTTGCGGGATTTCAGGCAAGATGACCATACCCTTGAAATCACTTCTATCTTTCTATGCTAGTTTGCTCGCTCTTTTGCTATGCCAATGCTACGATGCCTACCACTTGCTTTCAAGCCTCCCAAATTGCCATGTCAAACCTCTAACCCACCATGTCCTAGCAAACCGTTGATTGGCTATGTTACCACTTTGCTCAGCCCCTCTTATAGCGTTGCTAGTTGCAGGTGAAGATTGGAGGCCGTTCCTTGTTGGAACATTTATTTACTTGTTGGGATATCACAATATATCTTATTTAATTAGTGCATCTATATACTTGGTAAAGGGTGGAAGGCTCGGCCCTATGCCTGGTGTTTTGTTCCACTCTTGCCGCCCTAGTTTCTGTCATATCGGTGTTATGTTCCCGGATTTTGTGTTCCTTACACGGTTGGGCTATTATGGGAACCCCTTGACAGTTCGCCTTAAGTAAAGCTCTTCCAGCAATGCCCAACATTGGTTTTACCATTCGCCACCTAGCCTTTTCTTTTCCCTTGGGAGTCGCGCTCTTGAGGGTCATCATTATTTTACCCCCCCTCCCCCCGGGGCCAGTGCTCCTCTGAGTGTTGGTCCGACCGAGTAGACTGCGGGGCCACCTCGGGGCAACTTGAGGGTTGGTTTTACTCGTAGGATGTCTCATCTGAGTGTGCCCTGAGAAAGAGATATGTGCAGCTCCTATCAGGATTTGTCGGCACATTCGGGCGGTGTTGATGGTTTAGTTTTACCCTGTCGAAATGTCATGTTGTACCGGGATACCGAGTCTGATCGGAATGTCTCGGGAGGAGGTCTATTCCTTCGTTGACCATGAGGGCTTGTGATTGGCTAAGTTGGGACACCCCTGCAGGGATTTGAACTTTCGAAAGCCGTGCCCGCGGTTATGGGCAGATGGGAATTTGTTAATGTCCGGTTGTAGATAACTTGAACCTTAACTTAATTAAAATGAATCAACAACGTGTGTTACCGTGATGGTCTCTTTCCGACGGAGTCTGGGAAGTGAACACGGTGTTGGAGTTATGCTTGACGTAGGTTGTTTTAGGATCACTTCTTGATCATAGTTTATCGATCGTGCTTTGCCTTCCCTTCTCGCTCTCATTTGCGTATGTTAGCCACCATATATGCTAGTCGCTTGCTGCAGCTCCACCTCATACCTTTAGCTTACCCATAAGGTTAAATAGTTTTGATCGCGAGGGTGCGAGATTGCTGAGTCCCTGTGGCTCACATATACTTCCAAAACTAGCTTGCAGGTGCCGATGAGTCCGTGCAGATGACGCAACCAAGCTCAAGAGGAGCTCATTGAAGATCTTTTCCTTTGTGTTGTTTCGTTCTAGTTCGTCAGTAGTGGAGCCCAGTTGGGGTCGATCGGGGACCTTTGTCGCATTTGGGGTTCTTCTTTTATTTTGGTTCCGTAGTCGGACCTTGATTGTATTTGGATGTTGTAATGCTTTATTCATGTAATTGTGTGAAGTGGCGATTGTAAGCCAACTATGTGTCTTTCCCTTATGTATTACATGGTTTGTGTGAAGATTACCTCACTTGTGGCATTGCTTTCAATGCGGTTATGCCTCTAAGTCGTGTTCGACACGTGGGAGATATAGCCGCATCGAGGGCGTTACAACTGCCTCTGAAGATCCGGAAACCAAGGCTTCCAAACGGGAGAAGAAGTCTCCACCAGAGGGTCCTTCCTTGGAGAGTGCTTTTGCCGCACAAAGTACACGCGGGGATCAGCCCTCTAACGAGCCGCAAGTGATCAAAAAATACTTAATAGTAAAGATATTCTACCTTACTTCCGAGGAAAATGACCGAAGCGTTTATCTTGCAGTTCGGATCTTAGCCCTTCTCAACAGAGCTCGTCTTCGGGGGATCTTCTTCAGGAGATGATGGAGAGCGAAACGCCTCCCCCGGACTACCCCGCTCAAGAAGCGGGCGACCTTGAAGTGTCGTCAAGGAGGGCCTCCCCGGGTCCGGTGAGGCCAGAAGATAATCCTGTGGTCACCCGAAGTACCCGGTATTCGGCTCTTGAAGAGGGCAAACAAAAGAGTCCGGCGCTGTCTGGTATGCGGTCAGATGCACTGAGGGATCTGCTAAAGCGAGCGACCATCTCGGAAGAACACCGTACGTTGATGGGTATGGTGATGGAAAGGATTTCGTCCGCCGGAAAGCGGGTTGCATGACGCCTTTATGAGTGTACTAACGGGCTTTGATGTACGTAAAATGATGTACATTTGTGATAGTACCGCACATTTTTAGGTGTGCCCTATGTACATAGTAGCCCCTGAGACTCTGGTTGTCGCCGAGAACGGCGGCAAACAGAGGATCGTAGTCCCAAGTAATAACCATACCGCTTTTATGTGCAGGTGGTGGAAGCTCCGGTGGCTAGCTGGACTAATGAATTTGCCGAACTAAAGCGGCAACTGGATGCGGTAGATGCCGACACCAAGCTTGTTAACAAGCGGCTTGACGAGGCACAGGGTAAGTGATGTTTTCTGCTGAATGTCACATAGTAAGAGCAGCGTGATGCCAGTATCTTTAATATGTTGTGACTGCAGATGGAGCTGCCACCGCGGAGACCCTTTGGGTGGAACTTGCCCGAGCCAAAGAACAAACAAGGATTACCCAGTACTGCCATCATGTTTGCCAGTAGGGCACACTTCTGTCTTCCATTAACAAACATATGGGCCCTCTTGCGGTAGACCCACATGTCATCGGTGTAACTATTTACACTCTGAAGGATGGTATATCCTGGTAGTAGTAGAATTGAGATTTAATGCACTTTCTTCCCCGTCTTCCACTCTTCTTCCTCCTCTCTTCCTAATCGTCGGCCGCACACCATTTCCCCCCGCTCACTGCTCGCCTGCCTGCGCTATCTTCCTTAGTAGCTCGCGTGTACCATATCCGCTCACTCACTGCTCGGCCACGCGAGGAGAAGTTTCTTTGCTTGCCCGCCTGAATCCACTTCCCCGCTGGCTCACAGGCACCGAAAACCCCAATGGCAGAACCGACTGACACGCAGAGCCCCGATTGGAATTCCCTCCCCCATGTTCTCTTGGAGCAGATCTATAATCGTATGGACCTACTCAGCACCGTCCGTCTAGCCGCATGCTCGGTGTCTTCGTACCGTCTACTCGTCTGCACAGGCCGTCTCTCTTCAAGACACCCTGCTTGCTGATGCCCGATCCTCGCAGGTGACCTAGACACCGACTTGACGATCCTACGGAGGTTGCCGTGGTGCCCCTCAACATGCTACCACTACCCGTCTAGCTGTCCTTCATGCGCGGCCACTACTGGGCGGGCATGAAGGCCAACTGGATCGTCCTCATCCACCAATCTGGTAGTTTGTGGCGTCTCGTGGATACCTTCACCCAGAGAGGGATCACCCTTCCATCTTTGGATACCGCCGCCATCAAGCCTCCCAGCCTGCCGGACACTCTTGCCAACTACGCACGAGACGCGTCGAGCTTTTGGCTCGACCTCTGTTTGCTGAAGGTTGTAATATGCGAAGTGCCCACACCATCAGAAGACTACATGGATTACAAGCTCATTGTCGTGTTCAACATAGGATTAGTCTATCTGGAATCTGGTCGCTATACATGGTTGTGGCTTATCGTCGATCCTCTTTACCCAACACTTCTGTCTGATGCTATAGTGCACGATGGCTTTGTTTATGCGGTCGACGCATAGATTGGCTGCCTATACTGGTGGAATTTATCATCGTGTAATTGTTCTATCTCATCTCATCCTTACCTTAAGAATATGACTGCCTGTTCATTGTTACAAATTTAGAATATATAGTATGTCTATAACCACATCATTGCTATATGATCCTCTCATTTCCTATATTTTTATGACCACACATGTTACTGTTAGAGTTGATATGAGAACAATTTGTATCTAATGATTGTTAGAATAGATATTATGAGTATAACCTCATGATTGCTATATGTTACTCTCATTTCCAGGATTTTTATAACAACGCATGTTATTGCTTAGAGTTGATATGATAACTGTAGTAAGTGCTATGGTAGAATATGAGTAGGTGCTGTCATATCTGTTTTCCTTTCATTGTTACATGATATTTGAACCATGATATATTGCTAGAATATGAAAGCCATTAATCCACCTTTTCTAAATACAAAATAAAATAAAATAAAGAATATGAAAGCCATTGGCTTATTTTTTTAAGTTGGGGTATGATTATGACCATGGCATTGCAATTCTCTGTGTATGATATGTGTCATTGTTATAATAATCTTAATTCCACACGTACTCTAAACATGATTGTTTATTTTTGTCCTTTTGGTCTCCAACTTGAATTGTTGCACCAGACGCAAATGCACTAGCCTTCATGATTCCAGGACCTGGAATCATACTAGTCGATGGGTGGTGGTTTATCGCTCGTTCAGCTGACGGTGGTCATTTGATGCTAATTTGCACGTACCAAATTGAACAAACCATTTCATCGAACCACATGCAGTACAATGCCTGGGGCGTTCATGACATTGATGGCTATGGCTGCTTTGTGTTCGAGAAAGATCCCCGCTCCGTTGGGCCAGGCATATTCAACTGGAGGCGGGTTTAAAGCCTCGGCAACCACTCCATGTTCCTCGGGCTCAATTATCCGACCATCCAACCAATCATCGATCATATCACCGACGATGATTACCATGCTATGCAACTTCCATTCGCCAGGGGGGATTGTGTTTACACATCATACCATGGGTTTCATGAATCACCATATCCAGAGATTCGTCGACACAGCTTGTTGCTAGATAATCTTCAGTGTGTGAAAGGCATCAAGCTTCCACGGGATGGATGGCTTTTGCAACCCCGACATGCGGCGATGTGGTTCATGCCAATAGAAAATATGCACAACTTGATTCATACTGATATGTAGACTGAGCCATGTATTCTGCTACTATAGCACGACCCTCTTTTGTTGGATATTATGTATTGTTGTTAGTTTGGAGCACTCCTCTGGTTTGAAGGATAGATACCTTTCTGGGATCAAGTGCATCCTAACTCACCTGTGCAGGATGTACTGATAATGATGATGGAGATGTTGTGCAGTATATATATATATATATCACTTAGGCTTCAAGTACGTACTTGTTAGTTAAACTTATGGTTAAAATGTGACACTATATACGACTACTAAGTAGTATAGTAGTAGTACTAGTATACGTCGGTCAAATTATTCATCATGTCCACACATTGAATTGACGTGACAACACGTTGCGCGTGAGGTGACACAAGAATCCTGGCGGCGTGTTCGGGTATTCTGGACTTCAGATTCGGAGTACCACTTATCTGTCGAAATCTTTCATCATTCACTTAAAACAGTCGATTGATCATACATTGAATACCATATAACTTGAATTAACCCATGCAAGTCGACCAAGGATTGGTCGGTGCTGCCGGCTGGCGTCAAGTTCGATCCCATGGATTAGGAGCTGATCAAGCACCTTGAGGCCTAAGCAAGCATTTCTTCCAGCGGAATTCCAGGGCATTCAAAAGGGGCACGTGGACGCATCGCAAGATACAGTCGGAGTGCGGCATGCACGCGATGTGGCACAACACAGGCAATACCTTGCCGGTGATGGTCAACGGCCGGCAGATGGGTAGCAAAAAGGTTCTGGTGCTGCACACCAACAAGAACTTCGACCAGCAGAGGACCTGGAGCAAGATAAGGAGCGGGAGTTGGTCCTCTGCAAAAGATTTTCTACTAGACAAACACTAGGGCCAGAACTAAAAAGATTATAAGTTAGTTTGGTATTGGTACTTGTACT
The DNA here is from genome assembly GCF_003073215.2 of Triticum urartu. NCBI lineage: Eukaryota > Viridiplantae > Streptophyta > Magnoliopsida > Poales > Poaceae > Triticum > Triticum urartu. Next base: position 304,623,083 of record NC_053023.1, read on the forward strand.
ACCTTGTCATCCGCAAGTTGGTATTGTTGTTAATGATGTTTTGGTATGAACTTGGCATTTGCTTCCAACCATCATACCGAGGGTCGACGTGGATATAAAGCTGAATCATTTGTTTCGAAACGAATTTTCAGGCGCCTAATTTTTATTTGATGGGTAGCATAAGCACCTGCCGTTTGAATTCCCAGTTCTCCAATTTTTTCGAAACAAGTGCATGCTGTTATTATCACGATGAAAAAACAATATCCCTGCTGCATCGCAGTTATCAGTCTGTACTTGCAGAATTCTCTTGTTTATTGAGCACGTATATTTTTTTCACGTCGAGCAAGTTTCAACTGGGATGTAGACTGCCCAGGCTTGGTTTTGTTTTTAACAGGCCCAGCCCATGACGACAACGGGGCACAAAGATCCAGCAGGTATCTACTGGCCTCTGGCCCGCCAGCGTTAGTTATATTTTGTCTTACAACATCCGCACGCACTTTTTTTACTGAATCAAACACACAGCCCAGTTCTATTTTCCTCTTGAAATGCATGTCCTACATCCGTTTTCTAATCTCTACCTATAGTTTTACTAGTTCATATACACATATCATTATCTTGGAAATACATAAAATTCACTTTTCATATTTACATCCTTATTTTTGTTGTTGTTTTTCCTCCCAACGCTGATTTTTTTACCACTGGTTTCCCTTAAACTAACTCAATTGTCCCAAGTCTTATTTGCTTACAAAAACAAAACGATTTTTTGGCAAATGAATAAGTTCTTAAAAATGTTTATCATTTCAGGATTACAAAAGTTCGGACTCCACCAAAATATGCAAAATAAGGTTGAACTTTTTGATCGTGGTCCTGGGCATAAAATGGGCTGTAATAAATTACTTAGGAATTAGCAAATGGGCAGCAAATTATTAAAAAATAGCAAATGGGCTCTATGTTGTCTGCCACAGATTTGGAGGCTGACTTGTGGGCCTACTAAGTTCATGCGTACAGAAGGTTTATCAAAAAAGAAACTTAGTCAACAATCGACTCTACCAGCGTCAGACCGTTTGATGTGAATCTAACGGCAATCGTGCTTCTTCAGTCTCTGATCTTCCTACCCCAGCCACCCAAACCAGCACTGTTGGAACCGCCTGATCCCGCCTCCTGTAGCCGACTGTGGTGCCGGGTAGGCCTCACGGCCGCATCATATACTCGCATCCTTGGCTTGTCTATCCCTCTACTCACCCACACCTCCTGTTATTTTCCCGCGACGGTAGCCGAACCATTCAACCCTTGTACTCTCCACCGTGTGGGAAGCCATTGTCGTGTCTTCCTCAGCTCCGTGTCGTTCCTGTCGTAGGCCTCGCCGTTGTCCACCACCTTGGTGCTCTCGGCGTGGTGTGGTCAACGTGGTCAACGAACGAGATCCATCGGAAGTGGACTGTACATGGAGAGGCTGACAGCTGGGTCCATGTCCGCACACAAAGAAATGCCTCCTTATTACGCGCAAAATAATGATTCCTCCACCTGAAATCTGGGGCCTGCCGGAAGGGCCTCTGTATTTCACGAAAAAATCGTTCCCTCCGCTGACAGGTCAGACCCACCAACTATATCTTCGCACGCAAGGAAGTTCCTCCTTATTGCGCACAAAGAAATGAATACCCCCCTGCCAGCTGGGACCCACCACAGTGGGAGGCTGACTTGTGGGCCTACTAAGTTGACGGGGACGGAGGGCTTTTTCAAGTTAGTCAATGTGAACGATTCTAGCTCCAATGACCGTACGATGTCCATCCAATGGCCTTAGTGCTTCTTCAAGCTCTGGTCTTCTTGCTCCATTCGCCGAAAGCAGCTCCGGTTGTGCTGCCTGCTCCTGCCTCCCGTGGCCGGATCTGCTGCCGCGGAGGCCTCAATGCCCCCATACTACTCCCACCACTGGCCAGGCCATCCCTCCACTCACCCACACCCCCTGTTATTATGCGGCGACGGCAGCCTCACACCGCAGCCGAACCAATGAACCCTCGTACTCCTCTCCACGTGGGCATCCACTGTCGTGTCTTCCCCCGCTCTGCGTCATCCCCTTCCTAGGCATTACCGTCGTCCACAGCCTTGGTGCTCTCGGCACGGCGTGGTCAATGTGATCAACGACCGACTTCCATCGAAAGAGTATTGTACGTAGAGAGGCTGACAGCTGGGTCCACGGCCACAACCCAGTTTTCTTGTGATTTGCCAAGTAAGTCGCTTTGTCAGGCCTGTTGGGCTGCAAATCTTTCAAGACAAGGAGAGCTTCATTCCGCTGGCCGTGAAAATGGCCTATCAGTAATGAGAAAATGGGTTGTACATTTTTAAAACACATCAAACCGGCAATTAGTTTCAAATTTATTTTTTTCATTTCGAGATTTTAAATTGCATTTATTTTTATGTGTGGACAATTTGGTTGATTTTATATTGATATACATTTATTTTTAAAATCTGTTTGAATGTGACTTGAAATTTCAGGATTAAAAACAGTTCGGACCGCACCGAAATATGCAAAATTTCGTATAATTTTTTTACCATGGCCACAATATGGGCTGTTGTCGGTGTCAAAACTGGTGGATCTCGGGTAGGGGTCCCAAACTGTGCGTCTAAGGCGGATGGTAACAGGAGGCAGGGGACACGATGTTTTACCCAGGTTCGGGCCCTCTTGATGGAGGTAAAACCCTACGTCCTTCTTGATTTATTCTTGATGATACGAGTATTACAAGAGTAATCTACCACGAGATCAGAGAGGCTAAACCCTAGAAGCTAGCCTATGGTATGATTGTATGTCCTCCTACGGACTAAAACCCTCCGGTTTATATAGACACCAGAGGGGGCTAGGGTTACACAAGGTCGGTTACAAAGGAGGAGATATCCATATCCGTACTGCCTAGCTAGCCTTCCATGCCAAGTAGAGTCCTATCCGGACACGGGACGAAGTCTTCAATCTTGTATCTTCATAGTCCAACAGTCTGGCCAAAGGATATAGTCCGGCTGTCCGGAGACCCCCTAATCCAGGACTCCCTTAGTAGCCCCTGAACCAGGCTTCAATGACGATGAGTCCGGCGCGCAGTGTTGTCTTCGGCATTGCAAGGCGGGTTCCTCCTCCGAACACATCACAGAAGAGTTTGAATACCAGGATAGTGTTCGACCCTGAAAAATAAATTCCACATACCACCATAGAGAGAATAATATTTCCAACACACTTTGGCAACATGACATCAGGCCATGGCTCAGTAAATATTCGAACCGTTTTTCTTCAACCAGCTCCACTCATAATGCGAGGCGGTTTCTTGACACGTCTTGTCAAAGCAGAGATCGTGTTCCCCTAATTACGGGATTCTCATCAATATGGTCGTGGGTAACCCAACCATGCCTAGGACTCCTAGATTTTAGGGAAGTCCCAAACGGCCACTAGGAGGACGCTTGATATTCACCCTCTTTATAAAGGGACAAGGCTTTTACTTTTTCCCCTCCCGTGCTCAATCGAATCCCTCCCCCGCCTTGAGTTCTAACACATAAAGCCCAGGTCAGGTGGTTCGGACCTTCAATCATGTCCGGATCTAGCCTTCAAGGCCGGTGGATGCCCTCTGTAAGTGCATCTAGTGCCACCCCTAGTTGGTTTTGGAGTATTGACGACAAACCTAGTTGAGGAACTAATGTGTTTGTGAGAATTGCAGGATAACACAGGTAGAAGTCCCTCATTGATTCGGTTTTCCTACCAGAGATGACCCCTAAAAATGTATGAAGACATTGATGTCAAAGGTGGTATATGAAGATATTCACATTAAAGACTATGACAAGAGAAGACATCGCATGAAGCCTATGGAGCTCGAAGACTTAAATCTTTCATAGTTCTTTTTCTTCTTTGTTGAGTCACAGGAACCACCGTACTGTTAAGTGGGGTCCAAGAGAACCAGTCAGAATGACTGAAGTGATGCTTAACCAAAACCTATGTCTTCGAGTGAAGAATATGAGAGCGAATCTTGTCCAGAGTCGGACAAGTCAGCTTTGCTTGTAGCCCAAGTAAAGTTGTCGTGTGAGTTTGAAATCTGACCGTTGGAACACGTGTCAGTTCCTTAGTGACCCAGGGTCATTTCGGACAAATCAGGTCGGGTTGCCTAGTGGCTATAAATAGCCCACCCCCTACAACCATAAACGGTTGGCTGCTCAGAGTTAGTGTATGGGTCGTTTGAGAGCAACCCACCTCGAAGCCTTTGAGAGAGAATTCCTTGCGAGGATAAAGCCCTGACCACCCAGAGCCAAAGAGAATTAGGCATCACTTAAGTCTTCTTGTCTGTGTGATCTGAGGACTTTTTTTTTGACTGAACACTGTGAGGCAACAGCCCCACAGCATTTTATTAAAACTTGTCCAAACAAAACAAATACAAGGAGTTTAAAAGGTAAGGCTAACTAAGAGACAGGGGAACCTACCTATATCTGTACAAATATACAAATATACAAATATACAACAGCATATGCCACAAGATTAAGGCAAAGCATGAATCCAGTCTAGGAGAGGTTGCTTGATAGAGGCCTTCATCCTATAGGAGTGCAGAGTAATGTCATGGATGAATTTGGCTTTCCATCTGCCAAAGCTTGGCCTAATATGCTTGAAGATCCTGTCATTCCTTGTGGTCCAAATGCTCCAGGCAGCAAGGTAGACTACTTCAAAAAAGAAAGGATGGTTGAAACTTCTCTTGGCAGCCAGAAGGCATTCACGAGGAGTTAGCCCAGCATACCAGTTAATTTGCAGATAATTCCAAACCCTGGTGCTGAAAGAGCATTGAAAAAAAAGATGATTTCTGTCTTCATGCAAGTGGGCTATGCACAGTGGGCATGAGTTATCATCCTCCTGTGATCTCCAATGTCTTCGTAGCAACATATCCCTCGTATTGAGTCTGTCATTCAGCATGAGCCAGGCAAAAACTTTTATTTTCATAACACACTTACTCTTCCATATCCATTTACAGGGATCATCATCAGGTAAGTGAGCATGGGCCATAATGTAAAACCTCTTGGCAGAGTATTGACCATTACCAGGTGTCCATGACCAAGTGTCAGGTTCAAGGGGCCTCCTTTGTAGTGTGGATAGATGAGATCTGAAGACTTATTACACTTGAGGACTGTGAATCCTCCAGCCGGTTACGCGTCGCGTTCTGAGCGTCCAAGAGACATTGTGGATCGCCGATGAACGAAGGCTGTGAAGGTTTGGGAGTCTACCTTGAAGACTTACCAGAGTGATTGGGCGAGGTCTGTGTGACCTTAGCTCAAGGGGAATACGTTGAGGACTGGGTGTCCTGAGCTAGGTGTTCAGGACTGGGTGTCCGGGACTGTGTGTCCTCAGGTTTAAAAACCTAGCCTCCCTAACCAGACATACAGTTGTCACAGCAACTGGAACTGGTCCAACAAATCATTGTCTTCAACGAGTCACTGGTTTCATCCTTCCCTTCCCTTTACTTACTATTGGTCCTTGTGAAGTCATTGTATGATTGCACTATCTTTTGTCTTCACTGAGTAACTGCATGTTCTGTTTGGCTTCATAATATCTTCCTACCTGATCCTTACTACCTAGCTGCTATTAGTCATTGTGCTTTCACTTCATTGAATACTTGACTATGGTTGACCTAGTGTAGTCTACCTTCCACTGCATGGTAATAGGTTTATTTCTATCGTTTGTCTTCGAAACATCCACGTTTTGAAGACTTTCATAAAAATCGCCTATTCACCCCCCCTCTAGTCGATATAACGCACTTTCAATTGGTATCAGAGCAAGGTACTCCCTTGTACTGTGTGATTCGGTTTAACCACCTGGAGTTTTAGCTATCTCAACTCCAGGGATAATCAAAGTCTCCGCTGCGTGCCCCATCTTCGATGGAACTGAATATCCCTACTGGAAGAATAAGATGCGCATGCATCTTGAAGCCATTGATGTCGACCTATGGTATGTTGTCAAGAACGGCGTTCCCAGGGCCGGAGAAGGTGTCACTGCTGCTGATGTCAAGAAGTTCGTTCAACTGGACTCTACTGCCAAGAATATCATCTGTGGTCATCTGACCAAAGGACAGTATGGCCGTGTGAGTGCTTTTGAAACATCTAAGCTAGTCTGGGACTGGCTCTCCAAGGTCAATGAAGGCGTCTCAACCCAAAGAGATCAGAGAATCAGTGTCCTTCGCAACCGCTTCAAGAGAAATGACAATGAGAATGTCCAGCTCACGTTTGATCGACTCACTGACATCACAAATGAGCTTCAAGCCCTCGGCGCTACTGAGATCACCAAGCATGAAGTCGTCAAGACACTACTGAGATCACTTGACAGCTCATTTGACACCCTAGCCCTGATGATTCAAGAACATCCTGATTTCAAGACACTCGATCTGTCTGACATACTTGAGAGGCTCAACACACATGAGTTTCAGCTTTCTGAGAAAAGAGATATCTATGGTCCAAACTATGGGCGAACTCATGCCTTCAAGGCAAAAGTTGTCTCCTCATCTGAAGAAGAATCTGACAGCAGTTCTGATGACCCTGAAGACATTGGAAAGGAACTTGCTATGCTTGTGAAGAAGTTCCAAAAATTCACCAAGAAGAAAGGCTTCAGGAAATCTTCACGATCAAGCTCAAGGAATGATGAAGCTTCTGCTCATGACTACAAGAAGAAAACATGCCACAAGTGCAAGAAAACCTACCACTTCATCTCTGAGTGTCCGCAGTGGGACAATGAGAACAAAAAGAAGAAGAAGAGCAAGGAATATGAGTCTGACGACGAGAAGAAGAAGAAATACTCAAAGTCTTCTTCCAAGTCTTCCTCAAAGTCTTCGTCACACAAGAAGAGCTCATCTGGCAAGGCACGTGCATTTGTTGGCAAGGAAATGGATTCAGAGGAGGAGTCCGCTTCTGAGGAGGCAGAGGTGGAGTCTGAGGAGGAGTTCGATTCTGGCGTTACAAGTCTGGCTACAGCATACGTTGCCAAGTCCATCTTCAACACTGAAGACAATGACTTCATCACTGACACCGATGCAAATGACAAGAACTACTCAGCTCCTACCTACTGCTTCATGGCACGTGGTGCCAAGGTAAACACACGCACTACTCACTATCAAACATCTAGTGAAGATGACTCTGATTGTAGTTCAAGACCCAGCTACAAAACACTTGCTAAAATTGCAACTGAACAACAGAAAGCTATGGAACATATTCAAAAACTGTTAGACAAAAGCGATGATCTGTTAGGCGCTGAAATGACTCGATCTGAGTCCTTAATTGAAGACATAAAAAATCTTCACGTTAAGTATGAGGAACTTGAAAGTCATCATGAAACGCTCTCAACAACTCATGAAAAGCTTTCCTATGATTATCTTCAAAGGAAGCAAGATCTTGAGAAATTGAGAGCGGCTCATGAAGATCTTCAAAAGGAAAACGAGTCACTTCGCGCCGAACAGATCAGTTCCGCTCAGGAAGGATTTGAACCACCATGTCTTAAATGCATTGAGCGTGATAATGGTACTTCTGTTTCTGAATGTTCTACTGCTGCTACTGTTGCAATATCTTCAACTATTGATGTGGGAACTAACCCCTCTGCTGAGGATACCACTGCTATTGCTGATGAGAATGCTAGGTTGAAGATATTGCTTGAAACAGGGATGTACAAAAGTCTTAAAGGGCATCAGACACTATGTGATGTCCTCAAAAGGCAGATTCTGAACCGAAACCTGAGGAAAGAGGGTGTTGGGTTCGTAAGGAAAATGAATGTTGATGGCTCTTATTGGAAACCTGAGCAGTACCCCAAAAGCACATGGGTTGCTGCAAAGGAACCTTCAGCCGATCCATCCAATCTATCTGGCTTCACTTGTGCTAACCCCATTGTCATTGATGAATCCTTTGATGCAAACTATAAACTGTTTAAGAATCAGAATGGTGAAGTGTTTGCCAGGTATATTGGCACTAACTGTAGGAATGGGCCGCCTATGAAGAAGATCTGGGTGCCGAAAAAGTGTTTGGAAAATCTTCCTATGAATGTCATCATGACACCATAGGTGAAGAAGACAAACCCCAGACCACAGGCTTCGTACGGTCCAAAGGCTTCATACAGACAGAGGACTCACCTGAGTCGCACTAACGCAAATGTTTTGCAGGGAAACCATACTCAGGCCTATGAATATGAGCGCGGTTCATCGAACCGCCATGTTCATAAGACCAAGAACTATTCTGCTTATTCTTATGAGTACTATTGTCCACCTGCAAGACTTTTTGCTAGGGCTTCAAAGCCAAAATTCTCAGATGCTGCACTTAGATTCATTGCTTCAAAGCCACCCCTGAAGATGTGGGTGGCTAAGAAGGCTTAACTCTCTTTTGCAGGGAAAGGTCTCCAGCAGAAAACCAAAATCTTCTGACGCTATTGCTGGGGACCTTAAACAGCTTGTAGGGCGCAAGATCAAATGCCCGAATGGTCTTACTATGTACTTCGTTCCTGAATCGCTTGCTACTCTCCCTATCAGTCCTAATCTGGATCTAAGCTTTCATAACCCACTGGTTCATCAAATGTTTTTGCTTCACAATTCTCTTCATGAAGCCTATCGCCCTAACTGCACTGTAGGGTACGACACCAGCGTCTTCAGAATGGATTATTGATAGTGGGTGTACCAATCACATGACTGGCAAGCGAAGTCTTCTCATGGACTCAACTTTACGTCCATCTGACAAAAGTCACATCACATTTGCTGACACTGGTAAAAGCAAGGTATTGGGTCTAGGTAGAGTTGCAATCTCAAAGGATCAACACATGGATAAAGTCATGCTTGTTGAATCCCTTGGCTTCAACTTAATGTCTGTCTCAATGCTTTGCGATTTAAACATGATTGTGATGTTTGGAAAATATCGTTGCCTTGTTCTAATGGAATCTGACAAGTCTCTAGTGTTTGAAGGGTATCAGAAAGATGATTTGTACGTGGTAGATTTCTCAGCAGGACCACAGCTTGCCGTATGTCTGCTAGCAAAAGCATCAGAATGCTGGCTCTGGCATCGGAGGCTAGGGCATGCTGGCATGAGGAACCTCCACACCCTTGCAAAGAAGAAGCATGTCATAGGCATCAAGGGCGTCAAGTTCAAGAAAGATCACTTATGCGATGCCTGTGAAGCAGGAAAGATGACGAGGGCCAAGCATCCCTCGAAGACAATCATGACAATGACTTGACCCTTCGAACTGCTCCACATGGATCTTTTCGGTCCCACTCATTACTCAACTCTTACTACTACTGCTTGTCTCTATGGCTTTGTCATTGTTGATGATTATTCTAGATATACTTGGGTGCACATAATCCTCTACAAGACTGAAGTGCAGGATGTCTTCAGACGCTTTGCCAATCGAGCAATGAACAACTATGGCGCCAAGATAAAGCACATCAAAAGTGACAATGGCACTGAATTCAAGAACACTGGCCTTGATACATATCTTGATACCTTGGGCATCACACATGAATTCTCAGCTCCGTACACGCCACAGCAGAATGGCGTCATCGAACGCAAGAACAGAACACTCATTGAGATGGCCCGAACGATGCTTAATGAATACAAGACTCCAAGAAAATTCTGGCCTGAAGCCATTGATACTACATGCCATACAATCAATCGTGTTTATCTTCACAAGCTTCTGAACAAGACATCTTATGAGCTCCTTACTGGCAAGAAGCCAAATGTCAGTTACTTCAGAGTATTTGGCGCCAGGTGCTGGATCAAGGATCCACATCACACTTCAAAATTTGCACCAAAAGCACATGAGGGTTTTATGCTTGGATATGGAAAGGATTCGCACTCCTACAGAGTCTTCAATCTCTTTCAGTATAAAGTGGTTGAAATAGTGGATGTGTGGTTTGATGAGACTAACGGTTCACAAAGAGAGCACCTGCCAAATGTGCTAGATGAAGTTCCATCCAGTGAATCAATCAAGCTAATGGGAACTGGAGAAATCATACCTTCTGAAGCTCAACCTGAAGAAGAACTTATCATCTCCGCACCTGATCAACCTGAAGACAATGCTTAGCCTGAAGACATTCCCTCTAACAACGACAATGATCAGCAAGAGCAAAATCTTCGCCCTGTACATCCTCGTGTTGCCAATGAAGTGCAGATTGAGAGAATAATTGATAGCATCAATGCACCCGGTCCGCTCACTCGTTCAAGGGCAACTCAGCTAGCAAATTTCTGTGGGCACTTCGCATTTGTCTCAATAACAGAACCCAAGAAAGTTGAAGAAGCCTTCATGGAACCTGAATGGATTCAAGCTATGCAAGAAGAGCTTCAATAGTTTGAGCTGAATAATGTATGGGAACTGGTTAAGCGTCCTGATCCTCGGAAGCACAACATAATAGGCACCAAATGGATATACCGCAACAAGCAAGATGAGCATGGTCAAGTTGTCAGAAACAAAGCTCGTCTCGTTGCTCAAGGATATACTCAAGTGGAAGGCATTGACTTCGATGAAACATTTGCTCCTGTGGCTAGACTCGAAGCCATACGCATACTGCTGGCCTATGCAAATCATCATAACATACTTCTATATCAAATGGATGTGAAGAGTGCTTTTCTCAATGGCAAGATTGAAGAAGAAGTGTATGTTGCACAACCGCCTGGCTTTGAAGATCCAAAACATCCTGACATGGTATACAAGCTCAACAAGGCACTGTATGACCTCAAACAAGCCCCTCGGGCCTAGTATGACACACTCAAATACTTCCTGAAGAGCAAAGGCTTCATACCTGGTTCCCTCGACCCCACTCTCTTCACGAAGACATATGATGGTGAACTGTTTGTGTGCCAAATATATGTGGATGACATTATCTTCGGTTGCACCAATCAGAAGTACAGTGAAGAGTTTGGATATATGATGCAAGAGCAATATCAGATGTCCATGATGGGAGAGCTGAAGTTCTTCCTCGGTCTTAAAATACGACAGCAACGCAACGGCATCTTCATATCTCAAGAGAAGTATCTCAAAGATTGCCTGAAGAAGTTCGGTATGCAGGACTGCAAAGGCTTCACGACGCCAATGCCAGCCAAGCATCATCTGGGTCCTGACGACAATGATAAAGAGTTCGATCAAAAGGTATACCGCTCCATGATTGGTTCTTTGCTTTATCTATGTGCATCTAGGCCAGATACTATGCTTAGTGTTTGCATGTGTGCTCGGTTTCAAGCAGCACCAAAGGAGTCGCATCACTTATCTGTGAAGCGAATTCTTCGATATTTGGTTCACACCCCAACTCTAGGATTATGGTATCCAAAGGGCTCAGAGTTTGATCTGGTTGGATTCTCGGATGCTAATTATGCTGGTGACAAGGTGGATCGCAAGTCTTCATCAGGCACATGTAATTTTCTGGGACGATCACTTGTATGTTGGTCTTTAAAGAAGCAGAACTGTGTATCTCTCTCCACTGCTGAATCTGAATACATTGCTGCTGGATCTTGCCGCGGTCATCTTCTGTGGATGAAGCAAACACTCAAGGACTATGGCATTCATCTGAAGCAAGTGCCACTCTACTGCGACAACGAAAGCGCCATCAAGATTGCCAACAACCCAGTTCAGCACTCAAAGACAAAGCACATTGAAATTCGTCATCACTTTCACAGAGATCATGTTGTGAAGGAAGATATTGATATCATACACGTCAACACTGAAGAGCAATTGGCAGATATCTTCACCAAGCCCTTGGATGAGAAGAGATTTTGCATGTTACGGTGTGAGCTAAATATCTTGGAATCCTCAAATGTCCTGTGATCAGGCACACATCCTAACACTTATGCATATTGATGACTTAGATGTGCAACACACGAAGTAAAGTATATCTTCAATAAATGAAGACATACATTCTAAGTGTGAATACATTAATGTCGAATTTGACTTCGGACCGCCACGATAATTGTGCGCCATGTCTGGGTCTAATACTTTCTATACGGTGGGTAACGCCACCACCAAATGTTCTGTTTGAAGTATTTCACTCATGGCATTACATTTTCTATGTCTTCACATTTGGTTTGGCTTCAATCTCAACATGTCTTCATGATTATCTTCACTTTGTTGATTATATATATATATACTAGTGTTCTGTCCTCTACAGCATTCACTTATAACTATGTCTTCTTGTTGAATCTTTTGAACTAAGTGAATGTGATCGGACCCTAACCTCTCTATGCTTTCTATCTCAAACTCTATCTCTCCAAATCATATGTGTTCTATTGAAACTGACGAGCGTCTTCTCTGCGTCCTTGTTAGCAGAAGATACAGAGACAAACATTAAGTCCATTTTCAATGCTCATTCCTTCACCTGAAACCCGGAGAAATGGGAACGACCACCCGACAATCCAGGCGTGCGTGGGACGTGGAACAACCCCCGATATGCTGCATGACGGCCACGTGTCCCTCAGATGTGAGTTGCCAGGGGCACCTATGTAATAACGCAGTGCCGCCCCTGTACCTATAAATACACGCCTCACCACAGTCATTATCTCTTCTTCCACTCTCGCACGAACCGTAGCGCCACGGCTAGCCCTCGACGACGCCGGCGATGAAGCGCTTCGCTGCCGCAACCTCTCCGACGCCATCTTCACGCTGACCGCGGACATCTTCCTCTCCGCCGTCGCCGTAGGTGTCCTCCGCCGCCAAGTTAGGGCACAGAAGATCGAACTGCTTGGCCTCCTTTTCACTCCGTCTAGCAGTTCTTCGTGTGGTAAATAAAACTTCCTTTTTACGGCCCCGTTGATCCTTTAGCTCTATCACTCTCTACCACAAGCAGTTTCTATTCACACAAGTTGGATCTCTTTCATACTGCATCTCATAACATGCCTAGTATATTCACTTATGCTTCACAAAGTAGTTAGATTCCTCACTTGTACTGATCCTTGGATTCGTATAAATCTGGAACCAACTCCTTATCTATGAGTGAATGTCTTCGCACGATGAGGTCAATGTCTTCTAAACTGATTTATCTTCAAAATCTTCTGAGAATGCATATGACCTATTCCCCTTCCCTCGCACCTTAATGCTGTCACAGGTACATGTCCGTAGGAGAATCCCTTGGTTCTCATAGTCTGCATTCATTTGCAGAATTCTTACAATATCACATAAATTCTCCCGAAGCCAGTTCCTGTCTGTCCAGCAAGCGAAAGCCTTTGAATCCTTTGAACGTATTGAAGCCTTTCAGTTTAAAGTTCATGGCTTCAGATAAATCAGCAAGGAATGGTGGCAGAAAGCGTCGTGGAGAAACATCAAGAGATCTGCCGGATGACCTCTCAGAATTGTACAAGACAGATCCTGAAGAGGATTACAATCAGCGCAAGACTCGAATCCAATGGATTCGACGCTATTGGGCAGAATAGTGGTTCAAGTACAGATTTGTGACAAAGGAATATGCTGAAAAGAATGCCATCAAGCGACCATGGGGAGACATCCTCTACAAAAATCTTCAACCCAGGACCAGAGATGAAGCCATTAAACAAGGCTTCTATCCCTGCATGGTCCGTGGGCCACAGCCTGCAGATGCACACTCATCGTCACTACTATGGTGTCGTGACGACATTCTATTCAAGCGCAACTTCCAGTTTGCCCAGAACTCAGCAAAGCAGAACAAGAAGTCATTGGGACTAGACTTCAACCCTGGTCCTTCTGCTCCAAGGGATGACGGCACATGAGATGCAGAACCCAATGTCGTCAGTCCTTTCTACAACCTTGAAGGTCTCATCACCCATATCTTGGTTCAAGGGACAACCGTGAATGAGCCTGCAGATGACGCTGAATGTAATGAAGCGCCTACAGCGCCGAAGCCAAAGAAGCAGCCTAATGCTTCAAAGCCTGCCTCTGCTCCAAAAACCTCACGGGCGAAGCCACTGGCAACTGCACCTCCTGAAGACAGTGTGCAGTCTGAAAATTTGTCACGCATCTCCATGCCCCAGAAGGTCCAGATGCCTCTGCCACACACCGGCCAAGAACTGACAGTTGCTGCTGTTCTGCGTAATGATGCCATTGATCTGTCAAGTGATGAAGATCTTGCAGATGACGCTCTTGAGCAACTGGTCAAGAGAAAAGAAGAAGCAAAAATCTTCAATAATCTGCCACTCTTTGACGTGGCAATCATCCACGACTTCATTGATGAATGGTTTGACGCGCCCAACATCAGCTTCGAAGATCTGCAACTACCCATTGGCCTCAGTGTCGCCTTCCATGGCGCCATTGCTTCAGAACTAGCTATCGCCCAGCGCATAGTTGAACTGAAGCAGAAGATTGACTTTGAGAAATCTCAGTTCAAGAAGCATATGGCAAAGCTCAGCGTGCAAGAGGTGAAGAACTTCCAGATTATGATGCATGAGCTCAAAGAAGCCTTTCTCAGGAAACATGCAGAAGCTCAAGGTTCTTATGAGCGCATGAAGGTCCTGGCTGACAAGTGTGTGCAAGCCTACAATGAGGCTGAGAAGCGCAAGGCCCTTGGGCGTCCTGGCATCGACCCCAGGATGGCTGCAAAGAAGAAGAAGAAGCCCGCTATGGCTAAACCCAACGCACCAAGGCAGGAAGCAGCTCCCATTGTCTTCCCAACTAGCATGACTGGCTCGAAGCCAAAAGCCAGGTCTACTGCTTCAGAACTGAAGAAGACGAGGACTACTGAGGCTGAAGCAAGGAAGAGGAAACATCCCAAAGCCTCTGCTACTGCCCCCTCCAAGAAGAAGAGAAAGACCAAGAAGGAACGGGCTGCTCCCACAGAGCCCTTGATTGTTGAACCCATCTCCATGGTTCACCCTGACGCTGAACCTCAAGAGCGCCAACTGACTGTCCATGAGCCTGCTTTCACAGGGGCTCATGAAGCTGAAGACATTCCAGCAGCTGATCCCATCGCTGCTGAAGACATTGGTCATCATGACCATGTTGAAGATGATGCAGTTCTTCCTCAGCTCAAGCACCAACAGGTATCATCGCCTGTGCTAATGCACGGCGAACTCATCAGCATTGGTCATCCTCTGACGCCAATTGCTCTGGATGCATCATGGGCTGATCGCCCACAAGCACAAGAGGAATAAGACTTTGAGGCCCAGCCAACTCCAACTCCACAGGCGTCGCCAGCATTACGCAGGCTTCGCAAAGGACCATGGCCTCCAGTCTCTGAGTCTGAAGCTAAAGCTGCTGAAGACATTCCGGCTGCATCAGCCGATGAAGAAGAAACACCAAGCGCTGCTACACCCCCGTCTCACCAAGAAGTTGTTCTCGAGGAGAACATGACTGTGACCGACCCTCCAGCTCGTCAAGTGGAGGTTGAGAATCTCTAGGCTGCCACCACTAACACCAATGAAGCCAATGACGCTGTCATGGCTGAAGCTAATGTGGAGCCTTCACCAACTCAAGCACCAGAAGTCAGCGAAGCCACTGATCCCACTGCCTCTGTTCCTGCGCCTACTGCTGGTCCTCAGTTCGACTATCATGTTGAGCACAGGCCTTAGGTCTAGAAGCCAATTCCCAGATTGCCCAGGTTTCCAGGTCCTGCATCAGCACCTGGATCCTTCAATGTAAATGGCTTCAAAGCAGACAACACCTTCTTCAATAGCTCCAGGAACCCCTACTCAAGGGAAAGGATATCATCTGATTGGTTCTGGAGCTATCCGCAGCGATGCTATTACTCCTGCATTCTATACAATCAAGGTCGCATCTTTCCACATAAGCGTCTTGACATTGAAGCAATAGCTGGTCTGCCCTGTCTGGAAGAAGCTCTGGATTGCTTCAAAGATGTTGGATTGCTGCCGTTCGTCACCGACCAAGAGCATTGGAATGAAGAGTTGCTGCTCCAATTTTATGCCACACTTCACATCCATGGGTACAACAGAGATCCGAAGACTTGGGTCCTGGAGTGGATGACAGGAAATGTTCATCATGAAGCCAAAGCCTTTGACATCATTGAGCTCACTGGTTTGCCCACTCCTTGCGATCTCTACGAACATGGCTGTCAGCTTCATAGTGAAGCTGTTGAGAGCATCTTTCAGAAGCCTGAACCTAACATGAGTCAGATGCTTAGTATGATGAAGCCATTGCCCCAAGATGCTGCATATCCCATGGAGTTCTTCGTTGAATACCTTGAGTATCTGCCAAGGACTATTTATCACATCATAAGGCGAACTCTCTGGCCAATCAAAGGACATTCTCCACATGCCAAGCTGGCAGGTGCAATGAAGACTTTGGTCTTCTATATTTTTCATGGCAAATGCTTTAATGCGCAGGACTTCTTCATTCGCCAGCTTGCTGCATCAGGCTCTGATCTTTTTGGCTTGAAGTTCTACGCTCCATGGATAATGCGGCTGATTAAACTCCACTCCGCTATCTCATATCAGCCATCTGCTCGCAACCATCAGATCTTTCTGCCTGATGGGGATATGTCCGTGGAAGCCATTTATCCTGAGCCTGCCAAGGAACCTCTAAGTCTTCAGAATGCGAAGCATCGAAGTTTTTCTCAGAACGATGAAGGAGTTGAAGCAGTCACTCGTGTGTATCCTTTGGCTGGCACTACACATGCACCGCATCCTGCTCTCACTGAAGCCACTGATAGCACGATTGCCCAACGACCCAAGAAGCGCACTCGTGTTCTCAATGACCGAGAGCTTCTTGTGGCTCTTCATCAAAAACAGGATAGGCATCATGACTGGCTGAAGCGTCAAATGCAAAGCCTCTTGGTGGATGTTAATCGCATTCGCAATCTTGCCACCAAGAATGCCTTTGTTGCACACGAAACCTCTCGACGCACCTGGAAAGGGCTGACGCTAATGTGCTCTGAAGATGATCTTCAAGAGGATGGCTTCTCTGAATGATTCAAGTTTGACTCCACACCTCCTCGAAGGGCAGTGCTGTGAAGAATTCCATCTCTTGAAGACTCTGAGTTCTCTTCCTCTGCTGCAACTGTGAATGCCAGAGTGATCGAGGATGAAGACGATGCTACTTCACCGCCACCTCCTTCAGCCCGCTTCGACACTGCTCCAAGCTCTTCTGCACCACCGAACACCACCGACGACCCTACTGCTTCACCTACTCTTCATGGGAACGAGTAGATGCTCTATGTCTTCGAAGCTTTTTGGTCCTTACTGACAAAAGGGGGAGAATCATATGAGTTTGATAGTCTTCAAGCGGGTCCATATGGGCGGGTGCTTTATATTTTGCTTCGTGTTTACAACTCTTGTTTTGATACATTTGGTTCTTTGAGTTGTAACACTTAAACTCGATGGTTGTCTGCTACTTATTTTCCACCTTGTGATGCGATGATAAATTCCGCATGTGCGACGATAAATTCCGCACTTAGATCATTTTGTAGACGTCCATTTCCCATTATGCATGTCATTATCTTCACATACCTTCACATGCATAGTGGATTGTCATCATAAGTTGAAGAGGATCTCCACAAGCACAACCTGCGATGTGCATTTGCATTCCAAAAGCAAATTACTTATATGCACATCTTCAGGGGGAGCCCTTGCAACTTATGAAGACAATTCCTTATCCTTTACAATTTCACATATTATATTCCCTGTTGAAAACTTCAACTAGTTTGTTATCAATCACCAAAAAGGGGGAGATTGTAAGTTCATCTAGTGCGACCCCTAGTTGGTTTTGGAGTATTGACGACAAACCTAGTTGAGGAACTAATGTGTCTGTGAGAATTGCAGGATAACTCAGGTAGAAGTCCCTCATTGATTCGGTTTTCCTACCAGAGATGACCCCTAAAAATGTATGAAGACATTGATGTCAAAGGTGGTATATGAAGATATTCACATTGAATTCTATGACAAGAGAAGACATCGCATGAAGCCTATGGAGCTCGAAGACTTAGATCTTTCGTAGTTCTTTTTCTTCTTTGTTGAGTCATAGGAACCACCGTACTGTTAAGTGGGGTCCAAGAGAACCAGTCATAATGACTGAAGTGATGCTTAACCAAAACCTATGTCTTCGAGTGAAGACTATGAGAGCGAATCTTGTCCAGAGTCGGACAAGTCAGCTTTGCTTGTAGCCCAAGTAAAGTTGTCGTGTGAGTTTGAAATCTGACCGTTGGAACACGTGTCAGTTCCTTAGTGACCCAGGGTCATTTCGGACAAATAAGGTCGGGGTGCCTAGTGGCTATAAATAGCCCACCTCCTACAACCATAAACGGTTGGTTGCTCAGAGTTAGTGTACGGCTTTTATCGTTTGAGAGAAACCCACCTCGAAGCCTTTGAGAGAGAATTCCTTGCGAGGATAAGGCCCTAACCACCCAGAGCCAAAGAGAATTAGGCATCACTTAAGTCTTCTTGTCTGTGTGATCTGAAGACTTATTACACTTGAGGACTGTGAATCCTCCAGCCGGTTAGGCATCGTGTTTTGAGCGTCCAAGAGACATTGTGGATCGCCGGTGAACGATGTCTGTGAAGGTTTGGGAGTCTACCTTGAAGACTTACCAGAGTGATTGGGCGAGGTCTGTGTGACCTTAGCCCAAGGGGAATACGGTGAGGACTGGGTGTCCTGAGCTGTGTGTTCAGGACTGTGTGTCCGGGACTGTGTGTCCTCAGGTTTAAATACCTAGCCGCCCTAACCAGACGTACAGTTGTCACAGCAACTGGAACTGGTCCAACAAATCATTGTCTTCAACGAGTCACTGGTTTCATCCTTCCCTTCCCTTTACTTATTGTTGGTCCTTGTGAAGTCATTGTATGATTGCACTATCTGTTGCCTTCACTGAGTAACTGCGTGTTCTGTTTGGCTTCATAATATCTTCCTACCTGATCCTTACTACCTAGCTGCTATTAGTCATTGTGCTTTCATTTCTTTGAATACTTGACTATGGTTTACCTAGTGTAGTCTACCTTCCACTGCATGGTAATAGGTTTATTTCTATCGTTTGTCTTTGAAACTTCCACGTTTTGAAGACTTTCATAAAAATCGCCTATTCACCCCCCCTCTAGTCTATATAATGCACTTTCACCCTCCTCCGTTACGAAACTGGATATCAAGAAGTTGAGGGAGGCCAGATACCTGACCGCCGAGGTTTCGCTTTGGTTGCCTGCCCGAGGGCAGGTCGTCCCTACTCCCGAACCCAACGAGAACGTTGTGTTCATCTCCCACTTCCTCCGAGGTCTAGGCCTCACTCTGGATCCCTTTGTTAGGGATTTGATGTTCTATTACGAGCTAGATTTCCATGATCTAACCCCGGACTCCTTTCTCCACATCTCGGCATTTATTGTCGTATGTGAGGCCTTCCTCCGCTTTACCCCTCACTTCGGCCTGTGGCTCAACACCTTTGATGTGAAGCCGAAGATGGTTAAGGGGCAGCATGTAGTGTGCGGAGGCGCATTAATAAGCAAGATCGCTGGAGCTCCATGGCCAAAGGGTTCCTTTCTAGAGGTGTCCGGATTATGGCAACGGGAGTGGTTTTACATCACAGCTTCCAGAAGTGCCAAGTGGGTGGCTGTCCCTACTTTCCGCTCGGGCCCTCCACCACAACTGGTGTCATGGATTAGCAGAGGGCCGAGCTGGGGTCCAGCCAACGACGTGCATATACTGCAGAGCCGCATTCAAGATCTCTTCGAAGGAGATTTCAGTCTGGTTATGGTGGTGCAAGTCATGCTGGTTCGTTGAGTCCAGCCTTGCAAACGCCGGCCCCTCCGCATGTGGGAGTTCAACCCAGAAGGACCGTGCACTATTCAGAATTTCCTCGGCCTGACGCACGAGGAGATGTATAAATCATTCTTTGGACACCAAATAGAGTGTCCGGATACTACCGAGGACATGGGCCTGAGCAGCAACCGCACCGCCGACCAAGTAAGTAATCCTCTAGCCGAACATACCATCTTTCATTTATCGTGACGTCATTCTGAGAAATCGCACTTTGACCAAGACTGGCTAACAAAGGCGAAGATGATTCGGTGTTCGGCCCCCCTTCCTGAGGGTTTGGACAATCCGGTATTGGAAAAGATGCTCGAGCTAGCACCTTGCCCGAAGCCCTGAAAGGAAGATAAAGGGGGGAATAATGAGGGCGAAAGCGGGCCCCCATCGCTACCAATTCCAACCGAGGGAATGAGCGGCTCCATGAAGGAGGATAACCAAGGGGAAGAATCTGACCTTCTCTCACTTCGGGGAAGGAAGAGGACTGCCTTTGAAGATCCGGAAACCAAGGCTTCCAAACGGGAGAAGAAGTCTCCACCAGAGGGTCCTGCCTCGGAGGGTGCTTTTGCCGCACAAAGTCCGCGCGGGGATCAGCCCTCTAACGAGCCGTAAGTGATCAAAAAATACTTAATAGTAAAGATATTCTACCTTACTTCCGAGGAAAATGACCGACTCGTTTATCTTGCTGTTCGGATCTTAGCCCTTCTCAACAGAGCTCGTCTTCGGGGGATCTTCTTCAGGAGATGATGGAGAGCGAAATGCCTCCCTCGGACTCCCCCGCTCAAGAAGCGAGCGTCCTTGAAGTGTCTTCAAGGAGGGCCTCCCCGGGTCCGGTGAGGCCAGAAGATAATCCTATGATCACCCAAAGTCCCCGGTATCCGGCTCTTGAAGAGGGCAAACAAAAGAGTCCGGCGCCGTCTGGTATGCGGTCAGATGCACTGAGGGATCTGCTAAAGCGTGCGACCATCTCGGAAGAACACCGTACATTGATGGGTACGGTGATGGAAAGGATTTCGTCCGCCGAAGGCAGGTTGCATGACGCCTTTATGAGTGTACTAACGGGCTTTCATGTACGTAAAATGATATACATTTGTGATAGTACCGCACATTTTTAGGTGTGCCCAGTGTACATAGTAGCCCCTGAGACTCTGGTTGTCGTGGAGAACGGCGGCAAACAGAGGATCGCAGTCCCAGGTAATAACCATACCGCTTTTATGTGCAGGTGGTGGAAGCTCCGGTGGCTAGCCGGACTAATGAATTTGCCGAACTAAAGTGGCAACTGGATGCGGCAGATGCCGACATCGAGCTTGTTAACAAGCGGCTTGACGAGGCATAGGGTAAGTGATGTTTTCTGGTGAATGTCACATAGTAAGGGCAGCGTGATGCCAGTATCTTTAATATGTTGTGACTGCAGATGGAGCTGCCACCGTGGAGACCCTTCTGGCGGAACTTGCCCGAGCCAAAGAACAAACAAGGATTAGTAATGCGGCCGCTTTAAAGGAGGCCGAAGAGTTAAGAGCCGAAAGGGCTGCACATTGCGAGAGCAAAGATAAAATGGCCAAGATGGCTGTAAAGCTAAGAGACATTGTCGACCGTTGCCAGTTCCTTGAAGAAGAAAACCGGGCGAGGGTGACGGACCTCGAGAAGGCCACAATGGCGACCAATGACACCACTCTGCCATGAGAGCGAGGAAGGAGGAACTGCGTGAAGCCGGGGATATTGTGGCTGGGAAGCCCTTTATGCTGCGGAGGAAGTTCGGAGATCCGCAGTATGCCCCTCTGGATCGGTTGTGGAGTTCGGCAGACGCATATCTGGACTTGGCGGTGAGCGCTGTCGATGCAGCCGAATACTTCCGAGATCAAACAGATCATGAAGTGGACACGTTGTTCTGGTCGCAGTTTAACGTTCCAAAGCATTCGCTTCCATTGACTGACCAGCTAGCCGATTGGGCCGAACTCAATAGGTTGTCCGGACTCGCCATGAGGTCTGTCGTGGATCAGCTGTGGCCAGAAAGGCCAAAGCCAAACAACTATTTTAGCCTGGTGCAGCAGTTCCTTGGTGCGGTGCCACGCATCAATGCGATGAAGAGGTCGGCGTGCATAGAGAGCTCGAGGATGGCCCTTGCCTGTGTCAAAGCATACTGGGTGGAGATGGATGCAACCACTGTTGCGGCGCAGGGTTCGGCCATAGGCCGAGTGTCTGCCGAGCATTATTTTGAAGAAGTTATTGAGGGTTCTCGTTTGATAGAGGCCCAGTGCTCGAAGAATATTATGTTTGAGTGACATGTATTCCCATTGTAAAAACAATGTTTTATTAAGTTTATCAAGGCTGTATTTATACTTTTGCCCGAAAGTAATATGATGCCTCCTGTGTGGCCGTTTACGTGTATATATATATATATGTATATCCTGAAAGATTGCAGTCGTCGGTTTTAGCCCCCACGCATATAATGCAGGGGTGTTCACAGAAGACGCGTGTTCACACTTAATCCAATGTCTTGGTCCTATTAAGGAGGTGATAGCGCAGCGAACTAGGCAACCGGACTATAATGCTGTAACACTTTCACTTAGCCAGAGGATTTTGACAGTGGGGCTACTATATAGCCCCTGGTGGCTCCGCACTCACTCGAATTCGGGGTGTGTACATGCCTGGCCGGGAAACGGCCCTTCATTAAGGCAGAGGAATTCTAAGATTCCGATAGGTCATTGAGTGGTTGACCAGTCTCATGCTATATCATGACAGTCAGTTTTCAGCTTTCTCTACTGAGGTGCTCGTCCGGATGAACCAGGGCACAATCGCAGTAGTTCTCCTGTTGCCGCCTTAGCCGATAGAGCGGAACGTAAGGCAGCAAAACACAGGAGCCGGGCAAACCCAACATTTGACCACAGACATGATTCGGAGCTGATGCATATAAGGCCAAACTCGCGACGTCAAACACTCCCTAAGGTGTTCGGTCTTTATTGTGGGCCTAAACAGTGCCCTTTGTAAGAAGCCCCTGGTGTCCAGGTACGTGCATTATTTTGATGTGGCCACATGCCAAGACGTGAAGATCCTTCTCAATTGTACTGAGAATCAGAGGGATGTGTATCAACAAGAGATAGTAAAAAAGGTTGACGCAGGGTCTTAATCTAAAAAGAATCCTTGGAACGGGTCCCTGCTGCACGTTTGTGTCTGTGTCTCCATTGTGCCGTATCCTGGACGGGTGTAGCGCGATGGTCATCTGTAAAAGATAGGAACTTAGGTGAAAAGTTGTTGTGCAAAAAGGTAGGTTTAAAGAAACCATGTTCAATTCAAGACGAGTAAAAATTGCCACTTGTCTGCGCGCGTTGAGCCCCTTGTATTTGTAATAGGGGTGTGTCCATCAAACCTGTATGAATTACATATACCTGCGCCGGACTCTTCTAACCATGTCCATGGTCTTGACGACCTATCAAATGCTTTAGTTGGTCAGGTCGTTTTAGTGTGCGGCTGCCATGGCCGCCGCACTGTCTTCGGTGCGCAGGGATCGCTCAATATTTCCATTTACTGTAATGATGCCACGTGGACCAGGCATCTTAAGAGTGAGGGAAGCGTAATGCGGTATTGCATTAAAACGAGCGAAAGCTTCGCGTCCAAGTAGTGCTTGATAGCCACTTTGGAATGGCGCAATGTGGAAGGTTAAATTTTCACTACGGAAGTTATCGGGGAAGCCGAATATAACCTCTAGTAGCAGGGAGCCCGTGCAATGAGCCCCTGGGCCTGGCGTTACTCCTTTAAAGCTAGTATTGCTATGGCAAATTTTCGTTGGGTCTATCCCCATTTTGCGGCTGTGTCCTGATATATATCAGGTTTAGACTGCTGCCACCGTCCAACAGGACTCGTGTGAAGTGGTCTCCGTCAATTATTGGATCTAATACCAAGCCAACCCATCCTGCGCGCCGGATACTTGCCGAGTAATCCCGATGGTCGAAGGTGATCGGTTGAGACGGCCAGTGGCAGAACTCCGCGGTGATAGGCCCTTGGGCATATTTATCTGGGAGTGCCGCTTTGTTTCTCCGCTTTATCATGTGTAACACGTTTACTGTTTTGACTTCTGGTGGAAATTTCTTCTGTTCCCCAGTGCTTTGCTTGCGAGGCTCATCCTCGTCTTCGGTTGGTGTATCCTGCCCCTTGTGTTCGGCGTTGAGCTTGCCGAAATGCTTGAAGACCCAACATTCTCTATGGGTATGATTTGCAGGTTTATCGAGGGTGCTATGGATCTGACATATTTGGTCCAGAATTTTGTTTAGGCTAGACAGTTCATCTCTGGCACCTTTAGAGGACATATTTTGCTGAACTGGCCAAGAGCTTCTGAATTCGGCGTTTACCGCCGTGCTCTTCGGGATGTCTTCTTTATTCTGGCGCATATTATTTTTGCTGCGTCGCGATTTCCCATTTCCATCTCTAACTTCGGATGTACTTGGGTCGCTAGTGCCGCATCGGGCTAGCCAGCTGTCCTTGCCTGCGCAAAAGTGGGTCATGAGGCTTGTTAATGCTGCCATTGTTCTCGGCTTTTCTTGGCCGGGGTGTCTGGCAAGCCATTCGTCTCGAACGCTGTGCTTAAAAGCTTCCAAGGCTTCGGCGTCCGGACAGTCGACTATTTGGTTCTTTTTAGTAAGAAACTTGTTCCAAAGCTTTCGGGCTGACTCTCTGGGCTGTTGAGTTATATGACCCAAATCATCCGCATCCGGAGGTCGGATATAAGTCCCTTGAAAATTTTCCTGAAAAGCGTCTTCGAGTTCTTCCCAACTTCCAATGGAGCTTTTGATGAGGCTTTTAAGCCAATGCTGAGCTGGCCCTTTGAGGTTGAGGGGTAAGTACTTGATGGCAAGGAGATCATCTCCTCGAGCCATATGGATATGGAGGATATAATCCTCAATCCAGACCCCAGGGTCTGTTGTTCCGTCGTATGCCTCTATGTTTACGGGTTTGAATCCCTCTGGAAATTCGTGGTCCAGCACATCGTCGCTGAAACATAGGGGGTTTGCGGCACCCCTGTATCTGGGTGTACCGTGATGTTCGGATGTTTGTTGTGTTGCATCGTATGCTGGAGCGCGCTTGCGTGGTCCATAGATGGATCTGGTTGTGCCGTCCTTTTGATGCGAGCCCTCGCGTGGATCGCGTATTGGCTTATGTAGGGCGTTGTTTGCCGCTCTATGTTGGCCGTGAGGTCGACTATCCGGCCAGATGGCCATTTTAATTTTTGGTTGCGGGGGATCTAAGGCCTCCTCATCGAATTCAGGTAGCTCTTGGTGTGGCGATTACCGCCGTACATCGCTGCTGTGTTGAGTACTTTACTCCATCTGATTCTGAGTGTGTCTTGCGCGGCCTTGAGCCTTTGCTTCTCCTTTTTTAGACTCCTCGCAGTGGTAACAAGCCTTTGATGGGCATTCTATTGCTCCAGGTGTCTGTCCGGTGTGATGTCGTCTGGACTATTATCTTTGATAGAGTCGGGTTGTTCGGTTTGATTCTCCCTGTTGCCGTGGTCCGGCGATGGTTCACCCTGCTCTAACGCTGGGTCTATATGATTGTCGTTTCTGCCGAGGTGTGATTTGGAGCGGCGCTTACGCCACCACTTTGACTGCTTCTCGAGGGGACAACCCTTCGTCGCGTCCTTCCGTTCCACGTCGTCGTTTTCTTTTGGTGTGTCCACCATGTATACGGCATGTGATGAAGTGGGCGCCTAATGCCCTGTGGGCAGTGGTTCCTGTTCGTCTCCTGCATCGTCGTCCGTACCGTCGATGTCTTCGGAGTCGAAGTCGAGCATGTCGGTTAAGTCATCGACAGTGGCTACTAAGTGGGTGGTAGGTGGGCGGCGAAGTTCTTCGTCATCCGCATCCCGATCCTGCCGGACATAGTTCTGCCAGGATCCTCCTGACAAGGAGAGAGACCTTAATGAGTTTAGTATGTCGCCGAGGGGCGAGTGCTGAAAAATATCGGCGGAGGTAAACTCCATGATCGGCACCCAATCGGATTCGATAGGAACGGGCGTAGGCGGTTCGGAGTCCGTGGCCGGAGAAGGATCCGGCAGTTTAGCAACACGGCTCTCGTGAAGGGTAAGGTCGATCCTCGGCTCGATCGCTGCTGAGAGTGCGGCCTCCATGGCGGGGTCTATCCCTCCATCCTCGGATGGCGCGATAGGCTCTGAATTGAGGGTCGGAGCAGTTGTCGGTGTGATCTCCTGAACATTGTCCGATGGCAGAGCTAAATCATGCTCATCAAGAACGTGCGGCGCACTCGGCAGGGGCTCGAATCCGTCGATGGTCAAGTCTCCATGGACATCGGCCGTGTAGTTTAAGTTTCCAAATCTGACCTTATGGCCAGGGGCATAATTTTTGATCTGCTCCAGATGGTCAAGCGAGTTGGCCCGCAGTGCGAAGCCGCTGAATACAAAGATTTGTCCGGGTAGAAAAGTCTCACCCTGGACTGCATTGCTACCGATGATCAAATGAACCATCAAGCCTAACGGTGACGACATAGAGGAACTCTCAATGAAAGCACCAATGTCGGTGTCAAAACCGGTGGATCTTGGGTAGGGGGTCCCGAACTGTGCGTCTAAGGCGGATTGTAACAGGAGGCAGGGGACACGATGTTTTACCCAGGTTCGGGCCCTCTTGATGAAGGTAAAACCCTACGTCCTACTTGATTTATTCTTGATGATATTAGTATGACAAGAGTAGATCTACCACGAGATCAGAGAGGCTAAACCCTAGAAGCTAGCCTATGGTATGATTGTATGTCCTCCTATGGACTAAAACCCTCCGGTTTATATAGACACTAGAGGGGGCTAGGGTTACACAAGGTCAGTTACAAAGGAGGAGATATCCATATCCGTACTGCCTAGCTTGCCTTCAATGCCATGTAGAATCCTATCCAGACACGGGACGAAGTCTTCAATCTTGTATCTTCATAGTCCAACAGTCCGGCCAAAGGAGATTGTCCGGCTGTCCGGAGACCCCCTAATCCAAGACTCCCTCAGCTGTAATGCTAACAAAAAGAATATGGGCTCCAAAAAAAACCTTAAGAATGAGCAAATGGGCTATAAATTATTAGAAATAATGGCAGATGGGTTGTATGATGTTTTCCACAGATTTGAGGCTTTCCTAAAAAAAAGGTTGACGCACAAGCAGTGACTGTTGGATGTCCATCCAACGGCCGTCATGCTTTTTCAATCTTTGCTCTTCCTGCTCCAGCCACTCAAACAAGCGCCGGCGGGACTGCCTGCTCCCTCCTCCCCACGGTCGGCTGTGCTACCGCGCAGGCCTCACCGCCCCACTGTACACCCATCACTGACCTAGCGATCCATCTACTCACCCACACCTGCTGTTATTCTCCGGCGATGGGAGACGAACAAGTAAACCCTCATACAGTCATACTCCCCTCCGCGTGGGAAACAACTGCGGAGTCTTCCCTGCCTTCGTGTCTTTCCCTTCCTAGGTCTCGTCGTCGTCCACCGCCTTGGTGCTCTCGGCGCAGCCTGGTCAACGACCGACATGCATCTGAAGTGGACTGTATGTGGAGAGGCTAACAGCTGGGTCCACAGCCGCACGCAAGGAAATGCCTCCTTATTACGTGCAAAATAATGATTCCTCCACCTGACATCTAGGACCCACCGAAAGGGCCTCTATATTTCATGAAAAAACATTACCGCCGCTGACAGCTTGGACCCACCAGCTATACCTTCACATGCAAGGAAGTGCCTCCTTATTATGCACAAAAAAATGAATACTCCCCTGCTAGCTGGGACCCAGTATAGTGGCAGGCTGACTTGTGGGCCTACTAAGTTGACGGGGACGGAGGGCTTTGTCAACTTAGTCAATATGCATGTTCTAGCTCCACTGACTGTACGATGTCCATCCAACAGCCGTAGTGCTTCTTCAACCTCTGGTCTTCTTGCTCCAGCCGCCCAAACCAGCGCTGGTCGTGCCTCGTGCTCCTACCTCCCGTGGCCGGTTGCGATGCAGTGGAGGCCTTACCGCCCCTACTACTCCCACTGCTGGCCAGGCCATCCCTCTACTCACCCACACCCCGTGTTATTCTGCGACGACGGCAGTCTCACACCGCAGCGAACCAGTGAACCCTCATACTCCTCTACATGTGGGCATCCCTTGTCGCGTCTTCCCTGGCTCCACGTCATCCCCTTCCTAGGCCTCGCCGTCGTCCACAGCCCAGCTGCTCTCGGCGCGGTGTTCTCAACGTGGTCAAGGAACAGCTTCCATCAGACGTGGACTATACATGGAGAGGCTGATAGCTGGGTCCACGGCCGCAGCAAGGAAGCGCCTCCTTATTACGCGCAAAATAATTATTCCTCCACCTGACAGAGGGGAACCACCGGACGGTCCACCGTATTTCGCGAAAAAAGGTTTCCCCCTGACTGCTGGGACCCACCAGCTACATCTTCGCACACAAGGAAGTGCGTCCGGGCAAACAAAAAATGATTCGCCCCCCTGACTGTTGGGACCCACCAGTTACATCTTCGCACGCAAGGAAGTGCGTGACAGTCGGGACCCACCCGGTCGAAGCATACGTAGCGTTGTCATTCTAGTCGCAAACGTGTACGTACATACTGGTCGATGTAGAGGCGCACGTGTGTCGTAGTAGAGGCACGCACGTAGCATGTACATGTACGTACAATGGCCAGTGTGCAAGAAAGAAAATACGGCCACGTACATACATACGGGCAGGGTCTCGAACGCCTACTCGCGCATACGTACGGCCAGGGCTCGTGTACATGGCTGGGTCGGAACGGAGAAACAGTGTCGTCGTCGTGTTCATGGGGAGCCAACCGGAAGGGTCGGAACGGCATGCGTCGTCGTGTTCATCGGGAGGGCTTAGACCGAACAGCCGATGGAAACGAGGCCTGGTGTACCGCAGAACAGAGGAAATGGCCTTGTGTTCGACCGGCCACGTTCGAAACGGGATCCTGTTCATCGGGAGGGGTCTGACGTACAACAAAACGAAGGAAACGTTCCTCCTACGGTCGAAACGGGGGTCCTGTTGATCGGGAGGGGTGTGGCGTACTGCAAAACGGAGGAAACGGACTTGTGTTGGAGTGCTATGGTAGAAACGGGGGCCCTGTTCATCGGGAGGGGTGTGGCGTACGGCAAAACGGGACTCCACGGGATACTGTCCATCTCCACCGTTGACCCCCTCCAGCCTCCACGGGCTACTATTCATCCACCTCGACATCCTCCAGCCTCCACATGTGACTGTTCATCCACGGGATACTCTTCATCCAGCCTCCACCGCGTGCTACTCCACCGGATACTGTTCAACCAGCCCTCTCCACGGGCTCCTGTTCGACCACCCCTCCATGGGCTACTATTCATCCAGCCCTCCACCGTCTACTGTTCATCCTGCCCTCCATGGGGTCCTGTTCATCCTGCCCTCCATGGGGTCCTATTCATCCAGCCCCAACCAGCTCGATCGATCAGGGTCCTGTTCATCCGGAGGCAACACCACAGGGTCCTGTTCATCCACCCCCACCGGGAACTACTCATCCAAACCTCCCCGCAACGCTCACTGTTTATCCAGAGGCACCATCGATCGGCTTCAGTTAGCAGCAGTAGCGAAGGAATCGCTCGATCAGGCTAAGTTAACAGCCATCGACGATCGCTCGGGTTCAGTAATGCGTAGCCTGTAGTGCAAGCGCTCGGGTTCAGTTAGAGCCCAACGCCTCGCTCGGGTTCAGTTAGAGCCCAACGCCTTGCACCCATGCGTGTGCGTGTACGAGAGAAACGCGCATCGCTCGGCCCCGACCACCCACCATAACTGGGAACACCCCGATATTTTCCTCGCCCTTGCTTCTACCATAGTTTTTTCCGTAATGGACAGCCCAAAGAATTTCATGTAGCTGCGTCTCCGGCCCGCCCAGGACGAAAAGCCCATTTTCTTTCATGATTTTTTTCATAGAAGTAGGACCCCACCACATCTATGATGATACCGGGTTTTGTCACAATTATTGTCTTAGAAGTGTCATAAGTTTGACAGAAAAAAATTTCGTTTGGCCAAAATGTCACGGATGTGTCTTTTTTTGTAGTGATTATAGGCGGTTCCCAAACAGAATGGTAAAGTTTATACTCTCCCTCCACGAACAAGCATCAGTCCATGGCTTGCTCGAAACAACGAGTGCCTCCAACTAACAAGAGTCCCCGGGGGAGTTTTGTTTGTACTTATTTTGATTTGATTTGCATAAAGCATGGGACTGGGCATCCCGGTGACCAGCCACTTTCTCGTGAGTGAGGAGCAGAGTCCACTCCTCTTGAGAATAACCCGCCTAGCATGGAAGATACAGATAGCCCTAGTTGATACATGAGCTATTTGAGCATACAAAATAGAATGTTTATTTGCAGGTTTAGAGTTTGGCACATACAAATTTACATGGAACGATAGGTAGATACCGTATATAGGTAGGTATGGTGGACTCATATGGAATAACTTTGGGGTTTATGGAATTGGATGCACAAGCAGTATTCCCGCTTAGTACAGGTGAAGGCTAGCAAAAGATTGGGAAGCGACCAGCTAAAGAGCGACAAGAGTCATGAACATGCATTAAAATTAATCAACTCCGAATGCAAGCATGAATAGGATATAATGCACCATGAACATAAATATCGTAAAGGCTATGTTGATTTTGTTTTAACTAAATGCGTGAACATGTGCCAAGTCAAGCCACTCGAATCGTTCAAAAGAGGATACCACCCTATCATACCACATCACAACCATTTTAATAGCATGTTGGCACGCAAGGTAAACCATTATAAGCTCCTAGATAATTAAGCATGGCATAAGAAACTATAATCTCCAATTGTCATTGCAAACATGTTTATTAATAATAGGCTGAATTAGGAATGATGAACTAATCATATTTACAAAACACAAGAGAGGTTGAGTTCATACCAGCTTTTCTCATCTCAATAATTTCATCATATAATCATCATTATTGCCTTTCACTCGCACGACCGAATAGTGTGGATAATAATAATAGTGCATGTGCATTGGACTAAGCTGGAATCTGCAAACATTCAATTCAAGAGAGAAGACAAGGCAATATGGGCTCTTTGTTAGATCAACAATAATGCATATAAGAGCCACTTAACATTTTCATTACGGTCTTCTCCTCTCGACCCCCAAAGAACAAGGAAAGAAATAAAACTATTTACATGGGAAAGGTCCCAACAATCAAAAGAAGAATGAGAAATCTTTTTGGGTTTTCTTTTAATTACTACTACTACATGCATGGAAAGTAAACTACCTAAAAGCTACAACTATTTTTTTTGGTTTTTCTTAGGTTTATCAAACACACAAGAAGAAAGCATAAAAAGGAAAATATACTAGCATGGATATTACAATGAAAGAGTATGAGCACCAACAACTAGCATGGCTGTGTGAACATAAATGTAATGTCGGTGAGAAATACGTACTCCCCCAAGCTTAGGCTTTTGGCCTAAGTTGGTATATGGCCACGGCTGGCCTGGTGGATATCCAAAGTTATAGCTGGGGTCGTACTGAGATGCAGCGGCAATTGCTTGATGAGCTGCAGCTTGGAGGCGAGCTGTCTCCGCCCTGGTTATAACATATCTCCCTTTTGCCTGAAAGTCAAAGAAAGTAGGAGCAGGGAGAGCGACGTGATAGGTGCATCGTCTATCAAAGATTAGTCGGTATTGGAGGAACTGATCGTTCCTCTCAACAAACTGATGACGAACCATAGCATCATAATCTAGATAAGAAGGAGGCGACTCAATATCATGTCCATGTATGGGTATCTCAAGAAAGTTAGCTATACGGGTTGCATAAATTCCACCAAAGAAATCTCCATGAATACGATTATTATGAAACGTACGTGCAACGATAGCCCCCAAGTTGTATTGTTTATCTCCTAAAATAGCGCTTCTGATAACGCTAAGATCAGGCGCACACATGTGACATGCTTCATTTTTACCATTAATGCATCTACCTATGAAGAGAGCAAAATAATGTATAGCAGGAAAATGAATGCTCCCTATGGTAGCTTGCGTCACATCCCTAGATTCCCCCACCGTTATACTAGCAAGAAAATCTTTAAATTCAGACTTGCGAGGTTCACTAACATCAACCCACTATGGGAGTTTACAAGTAGTGTTAAAATCTTCTAAGTCCATGGTATAATATTTATCATAAAGATCAAATAGGACAGTTTGAGAATTGCGTGATGATGAAAATTTAAACCTTCTCACAAATGAATCAGTTAAATAGAGGTATCAACGTCACTTATCTGCCTTGAAGCTCTCTAGATCAGAATTACGCACATATGCATCAAATTCCTCTCTAATTCCTGCTCGGATCATGAAATCCTCTGACGGCCATTCACTGGCCGGACTTGAGCGTCTCTCGGTGGTTCCTCGTCCGCATCGCGTATTGCGGGCCTGGGACCTTGCTTCCTTGAAGAACCACCTTGGTACATTTTCCTAAGCATATTTCTTCCTCTAAAAAATTTCTGAAATTTTTAGTAACTTCAAAATAAAAGTGAACCAAACTCAAAAATATTGATAGCAACTACTCCTACAAGTGCCTAGAGGCAATATCATGCATCAAAACTACTATTGACCACATAAATTTGACATGCAAGCTCAAGAACAGGGTCACCTAAGCCGCAAAAATTTGCAATGAATAAAGCACTAGAACAAAAACTAATTGGACCATTGGAGGAGTCGCATACCAAAGAACAATCCCGCAAAGCAGTTTTGTGAATGGAGCTTTGAGCTAGGAGATTGAAAATGGCAGCAAGATGAGCTTGAACTCAGGTTTGAGCTAGTTTGTGATTTTTGTGGGAGGAAGAGGGAGTGTGTGGTAGCTGGAATAAGTGGAGGGGAGCCACCATGGGCCCACGAGGTAGGGGGCGCGCCCTGGACCTTCGTGGCCAGGTGCTTGCTCCCCTGTTGTGTTCTCAGTGCCAGATATTCTCAAATATTCTAGAAAAAATCATATTTAAATTTCAGGGCATTTGGAGAACTTTTATTTTCAGGGTATTTTTTATTGCATGGATAATTCAGAAAGCAGACAGAAATTGCTATTTTTGCTTTATTTAATATAAATAACAGAAAGTAAAAAGAGCGTATAGAAGGTTGTGCCTTCTAAATTCATCCATCTCATGCTCATCAAAAGGAATACACTAACAAGGTTGATCAGGTCTTGTTAACAAACTCATTCTGAATAACATGGAACCGGAGAAATTTCAAATAACACTAGGTTACCTCAACAGGGACATGCATGTCTGCAACAATAAGAATCATATTTCTTCTTGACAGTAGGAAGAGGAAATTCAAAACCTCCAATAGTTATTGTTGAAATTTTTCCAGTAGAATTAATACTGTGGACTTGAGGTTGTTTCCTCAGGAAGTGTACCGTATGGTCATTACCATTAACATGAAAAGTGAAATTGCCTTTGGTGCAATCAATAACAGCCCCTGCAGTATTCAAAAAGGGTCTTCCAAGAATAATACACATAGTATCGTCCTCGGGAATATCGAGAATAACAAAGTCTATTAAAATAGTAACGTTTGCAACCACAACAGGTACATCCTCACAAATACCGACAGGTATAGCAGTTGATTTATCAGCCAATTGCAAAGATATTTCAGTAGGTGTCAACTTATTCAAATCAAGTCTACGATATAAAGAGAGAGGCATAACACTAACATCGGCACCAAGATCACATAAAGCAGTTTTAACATAGTTTCTTTTAATCGAGCATGGTATAGTTGGTCCTTCGGGATCTCCTAGTTTCTTAGGTATTCCACCCTTAAAAGTATAACTAGCAAGCATGGTGGAAATTTCAGCTTCCGGTATCTTTCTTTTATTAGTAACAATATCTTTCATGTACTTAGCATAAGGATTCATTTTAAGCATATCAGTCAAATGCATACGCAAGAAGATAGGTCTAATCATTTCAACAAAGCGCTCAAAATCCTCATCATCCTTTTTATTGGATGGTTTAGGAGGGAAAGGCATGGGTTTCTGAACTCATGATTCTCTTTCTTTACCGTGTTTCCTAGCAACAGTCTCTCTTATCATAACGTTGATTCTTTGATTGTGGGTTATCAAGATCAACAGCAGGTTCAATCTCTACTTCATTGTCATTACTAGGTTGAGCATCAACATGAACATCATTATTAACATTATCACTAGGTTCATGCTCATTACCAGATTGTGTTTCAGCATCATAAAATAGAGATATCATTGGGATTCTTAGGTGTGTCAATAACAGGTTCACTAGAAGCATGCAAAGTCCTATCATTTTTCTTTTTCTTCCTCTTAGAAGGAATAGGTGCATCTATATTATTTCTCTGAGAATCTTGCTGAATTCTCATAGGATGGCCCTTAGGATACAAAGGTTCCTGAGTCATTTTACCACCTCTAGTCATAACTCTAACAACATTATCATTTTTCTTACTATCTAATTCATTGAGCAAATCATTCTAATCTTTAAGTAGTTGTTCTACTTGAGTGGTAACCATAGAAGCATGTTTACTAATAAGTTTTAGTTCACCTTTAACATTAGCCATAAAATCACTCAAGTGTTCAATCATATAAGCATTATGTTTCAATTGTCTACCAACATAAGCATTAAAATCTTCTTGCTTAACCATAAAGTTATCAAACTCATCTAAGCATTGGCTAGCAAACTTAGTAGGAGGGATTTTAGCTTTATCATATCTATAGAGAGAATTTACCTTTACTACCCGTGTCGGGTTATCAAGACCATGTATTTCTTCAAAGGTGGTAAATTAAGACCATGTATTTCTTCAATAGGAGGTAAATTCTTAACATCTTCAGCTTTAATACATTTTTCTTTCATAGATTTCTATGCCTCTTGCATATCTTCAGGACTAAGAAATAGAATACCCCTTTTCTTCAGAGTAGGCTCAGGAGTTGGTTCAGAAATTGGATCAGGGATTGGATCAGGAAGTGTCAAATTATTTTCATTAGTTAACATATTATTCAATAGAATTTCAGCTTCATCAACAGTCCTTTCCCTAAAAACACAACTAGCATAACTATCCAGGTGGTCTTTGGAAGCATCGGTTAGTCCATTATAAAAGATATCAAGTATCTCATTTTTCTTGAGAGGATGATCATGCAAAGAATTAAGTAATTGGAGA
This sequence comes from Triticum urartu, assembly GCF_003073215.2. Taxonomy (NCBI): domain Eukaryota; kingdom Viridiplantae; phylum Streptophyta; class Magnoliopsida; order Poales; family Poaceae; genus Triticum; species Triticum urartu. The sequence goes on from NC_053023.1 coordinate 304,657,886, forward strand.
AGCCTCCCCCAAGCTTGTGGGATAATCTCTTCTTCAATTTTCCCAAAATTATATATTTCCCTTAAAGCAACTTGTTTCTTATGAGCGGGGAAATATTTAGCAGAGAAGTAATAAATCATATCCTGGGGACTAAGCACAAAACCAGGATCAAGAGAATTAAACCATATCTTAGCATCACCCTTTAATGAGAATGGAAATAATTTAAGGATATAATAGTAGAGAGTTTTCTCATCATTAGTGAATAGGGTGGCTATATCATTTAATTTAGTAAGATGTGCCACAACAGTGTTAGATTCATAGCCATAGAAAGGATCAGATTCTACTAAAGTAATTATCTCAGGATCAACAGAGAAATCATAATCCTTATTAGTAACAAAGATAGGTGAAGTAGCATAAGCAGGATCATATTTCATTCTAGCATTCAAAGTTTTTTGTTTCAGCTTAGCTAATAATTTCTTAAGATCACTACTATCATTGCAAGCAAGAAAGTCTCTAGCAGTTTCTTCATCCATAACATAACCCTCAGGAACAACAGGCAATTCATATCTAGGGGGAGAATCTTCATCATCACTTTCATCAATATTATCAGTTTCATAATTTCATTCTCTCTAGCCCTAGCAAGTTGTTCATCAAGAAATTCACCAAGTGGCACAGTAGTATCAAGCATAGAAATAGTTTCATCATAAGAATCATGCATAGCACAAGTAGCATCATCAATAACATGCGACATATTAGAATTAATACCAGAAGCAGGTCTACGTGTCACAAGTTTACTCAAAACGGAAGGTGAATCAAGTACAGAGCTAGATGGAAGTTCCATACCTCCCCACATAGTTGAGGGATAAATCTTGGTTCTTGGATCTTTCATGTTCTTCATAATGATAAGCAAATATAAATCCCAAGTGAGTCAAAGAATAGAGCTATGCTCCCCAGCAACGGCGCCAGAAAATAGTCTTGATAACCCACAAGTATAGGGGATCGCAACAGTTTTTGAGGCTAGAGTATTCAACCTAAATTTATTGATTCGACACAACGGGAGCCAAAGAATATTCTCAAGTATTAGCAGCTGAGTTTTCAATTCAACCACACCTGGAAACTTAATATCTGTAGCAAGGTATTTAGTAGCAAAGTAATATGATAGTAGTGGTAACGGTGGTAAAAGGTAACGGTAGAAAAAGTAATATTTTTGGTGTTTTATAGTGATGATAACAATAGCAACGGAAAAGTAAATAAGCGAATAACAATATATGGAAAGCTTGTAGGCAATGGATCGGTGATAGAGAATTATGCCGGATGTTATCGATCATGTAACAGTCATAACCTAGGGTGACACAGAACTAGCTCCAGTTCATCGATGTAATGTAGGCATGTATTCCGAATATAGTCATACGTGCTTATGGAAAAGAACTTGCATGACATCTTTTGTCCTATCCTCCTGTGGCAGTGGGGTCCTATTGGAAACTAAGGAATATTAAGGCCTCCTTTTAATAGAGTACCGGACCAAAGCATTAACACATAGTGAATACATGAACTCCTCAAACTACGGTCATCTCTGGGAATGGTCTCGACTATTGTGACTTCGGGGTTGCCGGATCATAACACATAGTAGGTGACTGTAGACTTGCAAGATAGGATCAAGAACTCTAATATATTGATGAAAACATAATAGGTTCAGATCTGAAATCATGGCATGCGGGCCCTAGTGACAAGCATTAAGCCTAGCAAAGTCATAGCAACATCAATCTCAAAACATAGTGGATACTAGGGATCAAACCCTAACAAAACTAACTCGATTATGATAAATCTCATCCAATCCATCACCGTCCAGCAAGCCTACGATGGAATTAGTCATGCATGGCTGTGAGCATCATGAAATTGGTGATGGAGGAAGGTTGATGATGACGATGGCGACGGATTACCCTCTCCGGAGCCCTGAACGGACTCCAAATCAGCCCTCCCCAGAGAGTTTAGGGCTTGGCGTCGGCTCCGTATCGTAAAACGCGATGAATCCTCCTCCCTGGTTATTTTCTCCCTGAAAGTGAATATATGGAGTCAAGGTTGAGGTCGATGGAGCGTCAGGGGGGCCAGGAGGCAGGGGGCGCCCAGGGGGTAGGGCGCGCCCCCCACCCTCGTGGACAGGTGGAGGCCCCCCTGACATGGATCTTCCTTCCAGTATTTTTTATATATTCCAAAATAATTCTCCGTTGATTTTCAGGTCATTCTGAGAACTTTTATTTCTGCACAAAAATAACACCATGGCAATTCTGCTGAAAACAATGTCAGTCCGGGTTAGTTCCATTCAAATCATGCAAGTTAGAGTCCAAAACAAGGGCCAAACTGTTTGGAAAAGTAGATACGGCGGAGACGTATCAGATCTCCTTGCGGATGTAACCCGAATAGGCGATAAACCTGGACCAGAGACTTGTGTGGTTAGTCAGGTCGTGGCCGACTCCCTCGCCAGGCTTCCGCTTGAAGGTTGTTGAGATACACGACGTGTACATGGTGGTAAGTGGCGAGAGTGTGTGTGAAGAAGTACACCCCTGCAGGGTTATAAATGATCTATTCGATTAGTCGTGTCTGTGCTAAAGGACTTTTGGGTTGCCTGTACAGTTCATAGACAAGTGAAAGTGGATACTCTAAAATGTGCAAGATAAGCATGAGTGCTATGGATGGCCTTCTCGTGGCGATACGGGAGCGGATCAATAATGGTGTATTGATTGGTGAATATGTGGACTCATGTGCACCTCCTCAAAAGAGTTACTTGCAGTAGTAGTTCAGGTTAGCCACTGAGTCAAAGCTGGCTTGCTGCAGTTAAACCCCCACCATCCCCTTGTTGATAATGATGCATATGCAGATAGTTCTGATGTAAGTCTTGCTGGGTACATTTGTACTCACGTTTGCTTAACTTATGTTTTGCAGAGACACTTCAGTCTCGCTAGTAGTTCCGCGTGGACTTCGTCGTTTAGCTTGTTACCTCAGCAACAATCTTGTGCCCTCGGCAGGATCTTGTAGTTAGGTGGGCTCCTCAACCTTTTTCATTTGTAGCTGTTTGTACTCAGACAAGATAAGCTTACGCACGTGCTTTGACTTGTATGCTCTGAATGTTGGGTCATGAGACCCATGTTTGTAATTTCTCGCTCCTCGGAGCCTATTAAATAAATACTTTGAGTCATAGAGTTATGTTGTGATGCCATGTTGTATTTGCACATATTGAGCATATTGTGTGTATGATTTGAAATGCTTGGTATGTGTGGGATCCGACAACCTAGTTGTTTATCCCTGGTAGCCTCTCTTACCGAGAAATGTCTCCTAGTGCTTCCAGTGAGCCATGGTAACTTGCCACTGCTCCGGAACACTTAGGCTGGCCGGCATCGTTCCTGTGTCTGTCCCTTCAGGGAAATGTCATGCGGTGTCTTCGGAGTCCTGTTAGCCTGCTACAGCACGGATTCTCCGGAGTCCTATTAGCCCAGCTGCTACAGCCCGGATTCACTCGCTGATGACCAACACATTCGTTGTTGGGTCATGTATGCTTGTCCTTGTAAGTTAGTGCCACTTTGGGTTTACGACTAGTCATGTCGGCACGGGTTCTTTGTCATATGGACACTAGCAACACTATCATATACGTGAGCCAAAAGGCTCAAATGGTCCCGGGCCAGGTACGGTGGCACCCGTGGTAATACCATGTGTGAGGCCGCAAAGTGATCTGATGTGTTACATGCTAGATCGGTGTGACTTAGGATCAGGGTCCTGACACCCAGTTTCAAATAGCCAAAGACCATTCCTCTCAAGGAATCTCTCTCAACAAGGCGAAAGCGGCATAGACGTGTGGCAGGAGGTCCAAAGGATTTTGTAGACCAAAACTTTGTTCAAGAACCTGTACTGAGCTTTCCCCTTCTTCTTAGACCCCTCGCATATAAAATGGCCTTAGTGATTATGGTTCCCAATGTAAGATCACGTTTTGACGTATCAATCAGATTCCAGTGAAAACAATTTTTGTTCGGTACCGCCTTTATTCATAGACTGTATACCGTCTCCTCAGTTGTCTCACTCACCTCGGCACAAATTGCCAGGGGCTCTATATGGCCACACATGTGTTGCCAAACAAAAGCCCGAATAGCTTTATAGCACAATTCGGTGTCCGGAGCTTGGAATTATATGCATTGGCTCCTATGTTTGCCACCTACGTTCTGTTTGTTCGGCTAGGGTAGTAAAGGGAGAACTACTACGATCGTGTTACTGGTTCGTCCGGTCAAGCACCTCAGTAGAGAAAGCCGAAAACTGACTGTCATGATGCGGCGAGAGCGGGTCAGCCACTCGGTGACTTAATAAAATCTTTAGCGATTGTTTTCGTATCACACGAAGAACCGCTTTTCCGGTAACATACGTAACGCATCCACATCCGGATAGCCGCGTACACACCAGGGGCTATTTTCTAGCCCCATCATAAAACTCCTATGGCTAAGTGAGAGTGGTAAAGCCACATTGAAAGTGCAAGTGATCGACTAGAGGGGGGGTGAATAGGCGATTTTTATGTAAGTCTTCAAAACATGGAAGTTTCAAAGACAAACGATTGAAATGAACCTATTAACATGCATCGGAAGGTAGACTACACTAGGCAAGCCATAGTCAAGTACACAATGAAGTGAAAGCACGAAGACTAATAACAACTAGGCAGTATGGATCAGGATGGAAGATAGTATGAAGCCAATCAGAACAAATAGTTATAGAGTGAAGACAAACAGATAATGCAAGCAGGCAATGACCTCATAAGGACCAACTGTAAATAAAGAGAGGGAAAGGATAGAACCAGTTGCTTGGTGAAGCCAAGGGATTTGTTGGACCAGTTCCAGTTGCTGTGACAACTGTACGTCTGGTTAGGGAGGCTCAGATTTAACTCAGAAGACCGTGTCTTCACCTTATTCCCCTTGAGCTAAGGACACACAGTCCTCGCCCAATCACTTAGGTAACTCTTCAAGATAGACTTCCAAACCTTCACAGACTTCGTTCACCGGCGATCCACAATGACTCATGGACGCTCAGAACGCGATGCCTAACTGGCTGGAGGATTCACAGTCCTCAAGTGTAACAAGTCTTCAAATCACACAGACAGGAAGACTTCAGTGATGCCTAACACTCTTTGGCTCTGGGTGTTTAGGGTTTTGTCCTTGCAAGGATTTATCTCTCAAAAGCTTCGGAGATGGGTTGCTCTCAAACGACAAAAGCCATGCACTAACTCTGAGCAGCCACCAATTTATGGTGTAGGGGGTGGGCTATTTATAGCCACTAGGCAACCCGAGCTGATTTGTCTGAAATGACCCTCGGTCACTAAGGAACTGACATGTGTTCCAATGGTCTTTCAAACACACGCAGCAACTTTACTTGGGCTACAAGTAAAGCTGACTCATCCAGTGCTGGATAAGATTTGCTCTCATTGTCTTCGCTCAAAGACATAGGATTTTGGTTAAGCATTACTTCAGTCACTCTGACTTTGTTCACTGGGACCCCACTTAACAGTACGGTGGTTCCTATGACTCAACAAAGAAGAAAAGGAAACAACGAACAAACTAAGTCTTCGCGCTCCATAGTCTTCATGCGATGTCTTCTCTTGTCATAGTCTTCAATGTGAATATCTTCACATACCACCTTTGTCTTCAATGTCTTCATACATTTTTAGGGGTCATCTCCGGTAGGTAAAACGAATCAATGAGGGACTACTACCTGTGTTATCCTGCAATTCTCACAAACACATTAGTCCCTCAACTAGGTTTGTCGTCAATACGCCAAAACCAACTAGGGGTGGCACTAGATGCACTTACAATCTCCCCCTTTTTGGTGATTGATGACAAACTGGTTGAAGTTTTCAACGGGGATAAAAGCATGTGAAATTGTAAAGAATTTAGGTATTGTCTTCGTAAGTAGCAGAAAGGCTCCCCCTGAAGATGTGCATATAAGTATTTTGCTTTTGAATGCAAATGCACGTGGCAAGTTGTACTTGCGGAGCTCCTCTTCTACTTATGAAGACAATTCATCATGCATAAAAGGATATAACGAAGATAATGACATGCATAATGGAAAATGGACGTCTTCAAAATGACTTCATGCGGGATTTATCATCGCACATGCGGAATTTATCATCGCATCACAGAATAGCAAACAAGTTGCAGACGGCCATCAAGTTTAAGTGTTACAACTCAAAGAACCAGATGTATCAAAAGCGAGAGTTGTAAATACTAGGAAAAGATATAAAGCAACCGCCCATTTGGACCCACTTGAAGACTATCAACTCATATGCTTCTCCCCCTTTTTTAATTAAGGACCAAAAAGCTTTGAAGACATAGAGCCTCTACTCGTTCCCAGAAGGAGTAGGAGAAGATGCAGGGTCGGCGTTGGTGTTCGGCGGTGCAGAAGAACTTGGTACAGTGTCAACACGCACTGAAGTTGGAGGTGGTGAAGTAGCATCATCTTGATCATCTATGACTCTGGCATTCACCGTTGCACCTGAGGAGGAATAGTCAGAGTCTTCAAGAGATGGAGTTCGACGCAAGACATCATTCCTTGGAGGAGTGGAGTCAAACTTGAATTTTTCAATGAAGATCTGCTTCAGCACTAACCAATGTCAAACTCTTCCATGACCTCCGATAGGTTTCATGTGTAACAAAGGCATTCTGGGTGGCTAGATTGCGAATGCGATTGACGTCCACCAAGAGGCTTTGCATCTGACGCTTAAGCCAGTCATGATGCTTGTCCTATTTCTGATGTAGAGCGACGAGAAGCTCTCGGTCATTGAGAACACGAGATCGCTTTCGAGGCCTTTGAGCAATGGTGCTTTCAGTAGCTTTAGTTTGGGTGCGAGGGGCACGTGTATTGCCAGCCAAGGGATAAACATGAGAAACAGCCTGAACTCCTTCAATGGGCTGTGGGAAGCTTTGGTGATCAGCATTGTGAAGAGTAACAGGCTCTTTGGCAGGCTCTGGGTAGATGGCTTCAACAGACAGATCAACCTCTGGCAAGAATATGAGATGATTGCGTGCAGAAGGCTGATAGTTGATTGCAGAGTGAAGCTTGATTAGGCGCATTACCCATGGAGCGTAGAACTTCAGACCAAAGATGTCGAAGCCAGATGCATCCAATTGCCTGATGAAAAAGTCTTGAGCATTGAAGCAAATGCCATTGAAGATATAGAAAACCAAAGTCTTCATAGCTCCTTCAAGATTCGCTGCAGAAGAATGTCCTTTGACAGGCCATAGAGTACGCCTGATGATATGATAAATGATGCGGGGCAGATACTCGAGGTCTTCAACGAAGAATTATGTTGGGTATTTAGCGTCGCGTGGCAGAGGCTTCATCATGCTCAGCATTTGGCTCAAATTAGGCTCTGGCTTGTGGAATATGCTCTCCAAATCATTCTGGTGTAGTTGACAACATGTTTCATAATGTTCGCCAGGAGTGGGCAGGGCTGTAAGCTCGATGATGTCTTGGGCTTTAGCTTCATGATGTACATCGCTCATCGTCCACTCAAGGATCCATGTCTTCGGATCCCTGTTGTAGCCACGAATGTGGAGGGTAGCATAGAATTGAAGCAGAAGCTCTTCATTCCAATGTTCTTTTGCTGTCACAAATGGGAGAAGACCAACATCTTTGAAGCAGTCAAGGGCTTCTTCTAGGCAAGGCAGGCCAGCCATGGCTTCGCTGTCTAGACGCATATGAGGAAAGATGCGCCCTTGATCATAGAGAACACAAGAATAGTAACTCCACTGCTGATAGCTCCAGAACCGATCAGATGAAATTCTTGGCTTGGAATAGGGGTTCTTGGCACTATCAAAGAAAGTGTTGTGCGCAATGAAGCCATTCACATTGAACGATCCTAGTGAGGTTGCTGTACCTGGAAACCTGGGCAACCTTGGCTTCGGCTTCTGGACCGGAGGCCTGTGCTCGATATGATAGTCAAATTGAGGACCAGCAACAGGTGGAGGAACCAGAATGGGCGATTTGACAGTGACCAGCTGATCATGATCATATGCTTGCTCGATGGTGTGTGGCCGTGAAGGTGGTACAGGAGCAGTGGCACTGTCAGTGGTATTGACTTCTGGCTGCAGATTTGCGTTAGGAGCAGCATTGGCTTCAGGTGCAATCACTTCTGGCACCACATTAACTTCAGGCGCCACAGCAGCTTCAGCCATGACAACATCATTGGCTTTAGTATGGGTGTTGGTGGACGCCTCAATGTTATCAACCTCCACTCGAGTAGCTGGAGGATCGGACACGTTCTCCTCGAGAACAACTTCAGGGTTGGTTGGGGGTGTAGCAACACGTTCTTCTACATGTCTTGGCTCTTCTTGTTCATTGGCTGATGCAGCCGGAATAACTTCAGCCGCTTTGGCTTCAAACTCGGGGATGTTCACAGTAGGAGAGGCTTTAGGAAAGACTTGGCGTGAAACAGATTGGCGCTCTTCTCCTTCTGGAACACTTGATAGAGTGACCTGTGGCCTTGGTCCTTTGCAAAGCCTGCAGAACGCTGGCGACGCTTGTGAAGATGGAGTTGGTTGGGCCACAAAGTCATTGTCTTCAAGCGTCGAAGTGGTGACTTGAGGTGGGGGAGTACTTGGTGATTCTTCTTGACGGGGGGAGTCTTGTGGGTGATCAGCCCATGAGTCATCCTGAGCAATTGACGTCAATGGATGACCAATGCTGATGAGTTCGCTGTTCGTGAAAACAGGCGATGATACCATATTGTGTTCGATCTGAAGAAGGACTTCATCATCTTCAACATTGTCTTCATGACCAATTTCTTCAGCTGCGGTGGGGTCAACAGCTAGAATGTCTTCAGTTTCGGGAGCCTCTGTGGAAGCAGGCTCATGAACTATCAACTGGCGCTCACTATGTTCAGACACAGGATGAGCCACTGAGATCAGCTCGATAACAAGGGGCTCTGTGGGACCAGCCCAATCTTTCTTCTTTCTCTTTCTCTTTTTCATCGGTGGAGCGTCGACAGTGGTGTTCTTGGTCTTGCGCTTGCGGGCTTCGGCTTCAGCTGCCCTTGATTTCTTGAGCTCCGAAGCCACAATGGGGACCTTAGGCTTCGAGCCTGTCATACTAGCAGGGAAGACAATGTGAGGTTCTTCCTGCCTTGATGCTTCATGTTGGGCCACAACATGCTTCTTCTTCTTCTTGGCAGCTATTCTGGGGTCAACGCCAGGTCACTCCAGAGCCTTGGCCTTTTCAGCTTCATTGTAGCCTTGAACACATTTGGCAGCCAGGTGTTTCATGCGCTCTCGAGAACCTTTAGCTTCTTCACATTTCTTGTGGAACGCCTCCTTGAGCTCATGCAGCATGACCTTGAAGTTTTGGACGTCTGCCACGTTGAACTTGGCCATGTGCTTCTTGAACTGAGCCTTTTCATAGTCAATCTTGTGCTTCAGATCAACAATTCTCTGTGCAAGAGCCAGCTCAGGAGCAATGGCTCCATGGAAGGAGACGCTGAGGCCAATTGGGAGTTGAAGATCATCAAAACTGAGGTCTGGGCTGTCGAACCACTAATCAATGAACTTGTACAGGATATCCACATCAAAGAGGGGAAGATCATTGAAGATTTCCGCCTCTTGCTTGCTCTTTATAAGAAGCTCAAGAGCATCATCGCCAAGATCGTCATCGCTAGACAGATCAATGGCTTAGTTCTCATTCCTCGGAATGGCAGCAGGGGTCAATGCTTGACCAGTTGGTTGCATGGGCTTATTCATCTTGTCAGACTTCGAGATGCGACAGAGATCTTCAGACTGCACACTGGCTTCAGGAGGTGCACTGGCCAGAGGCTTCGCCCATGAAACTTTTGGTGCAGAGGAGGGCTTTGAAGACTTTGGTTTCTTTTGCTTCAAAGGCTTAGGTGGTGTAGGCACTTCGTCAGAATGAACGTCATTTGCAGAGTGATCCACGGCTGGCCCTTGAACCTGAATGTGAGTGATGAGACCTTCAAGGTTGTAGAAGGGCCCAACAATATTGGGATCAGCATCGTGTGTGCCATCGGCACGAAGAACAGAGGGACCGGGGTTCAAGTCTAACCCAAGTGACTTCTTGTTCTCTTTGGCAGAAGTTTTGGCGAACTGGAAGTTGTGCTTAAAGAGATTGTCTTCACGACACCATAACAGAGAGGATGGGTCGGCATTAGCAGGCTGAGGTCCACGGATCATGCAAGGGTAGAAGCCTTGAGCAATAGCTTCAGACTTCAACTTGGGCTGAAGACCTTTGTGTCGGATTTCGGGTTCCGGCAGACCCTTGAGGTTCGAACACTGGGGTGCGCGCGGAGATTTCGCCTTCTACCTACCTGCACCCCACCGCCTCGCCAAGATCTAAGCTATGGAAATAACAACACAAGAGACACAGGGTTTATACTGCTTCGGGCCACCGTTGTGGTGTAATACCCTACTCCAGTGTGGTTTGGTGGATTGCCTCTTGGGCTGATGATGATGAGCAATACAAGGAAGAACAGCCTCGTGAGGGTCTGTTCTTGGCTAGGGCGATGAACTGCTAGGAGGAGTTCAGTCACCCTTCTCTCTCTCTCTCTCTTGCCGATCTGATCTTCTCCTCTTATCTCATCCCTCTCATCTCCTCACTATCCTGATGATCTCTATTCTCCTCTTAGTCTCTCTTCATCCCCTGGGGGTGGCTAGTCCTATTTATAGGCAAAGGCCCTGGGCCTCTTCCCAAATATTGAGCGGGAAGGGCGCCAACAATTGGCCATTTTGAAGGGGAACATCGGGTACACTTATCCTGACTAAAGTTGGTCCTCGCCTGCCAAAGACTCTGGTGGTGACGCTGGCTTGGGCTCCACAATGACTTCCTCCCTGCCGTTGAGCTGGTCTTGGTCTCGTTGCACCGAAACGGGTGCCTTTGCTTGATGCTCTCACCTGCGCTTGCTCCCTTTGCACCAAAGAGGAAAGGAGGACATTGCGCGGGCTGGCGCCCGCCTGGCACCCTTGGTCGTCATGGCTTGCGTCACGGGCACCTCGTGAGGTACCCCGCCTTGATTTCTCCGCCTCCTCGCGAGCCAGCCTGATGAGGCCGTGCCTGAGGAAGCTCCGTGTAGTCCGCCCCGCGAGGCTTGGCCCCTCGCGAGGGTCTTGGGTTTGTGTTGATGAAGATGGGCCGCGCTGGGCCCCCTTTTGAGCCACGCCGCAGGCCCTAGGCAGGCAAGTCTGGGGACCCCCGTTCCCAGAACGCCGACAGTAGCCCCCGGGCCCAAGGCGCGCCCGGACTTGGCCGTGCAGGGAGGCGAAAGGGCAAGAGCGAAGCGCCACGGGCCCTAACAGCCTGCGGCCTTGGGCGCCGCGTGGCGGTTGATTGGACGTGGGCGTCTCCACTTCCCCATGGCGCCTCGGCAACTGCACGGACCGGACAAGTCCCTGCATGCAAAGAGGGTCATGATTACCTGCGATCGTGGAGGCCGACGGTTGGCCTTCGCCGGCTATAAGTATGAAGCGGCTCGCGCCCTTCCAATCCATCTCTTCTTGCTTCTCCTTTTTCCCGGTCCTTGCTCCGTCTTGCTGCGATGGCTCCAATCCACTGGTTCTCGGCGACAGAGAAGGGAAAGGCTCCCCGAGAGGAACCAGGCCTGCTCCCGCCGAAGAAACAGCTCGCCCCCGCCGCCGGGACAAGGGGGGCCATCAGGTGGTGTCGAGGCCCTGGTGCGAGCAGCCACCGCCGGGGTTCCCGCTTCCCTTGTACGCCCACATCGAGGGCTTTGAAGGAGTCGATGCTGATCGCCACGGGCGGCGCCGCCGTCGGCGCCGACGGGTCACGAAGGTGTGGGTCGTCCCCCCTGGGGTCCACACCGGGGGCTCCTCCCGAGAGTTCATGCTCCACGCCGCCATGCCTCCTTAGTCTTGGATTCGCCTTCCTCCCTTCTTCGCCTCCATCATCCCGCAGGGAGAGCTCCTGGAGCTTTGGCTGCAGCATGCCGGCTGCAGGACCCTTGCGACCGAGGCAGAGGTCGCGGTCGTTGCCCCGGGCGAGGTCTTCATGACTCGAGGCTAGGGCGAAATAGCCCGGGTTTGCAGGACGAGAGGCGCCTTCGCGATCCACTTGGAGTACGATGGTGCTTCGGTGATGTTCTTCAAGGTCTTCGATGCGAAATAGCCCGGGTTTGCAGGACAAGAGGCGCCTTCGCGATCCACTTGGAGTATGATGGTGCTTCGGTGATGTTCTTCAAGGTCTTCGATGCGAACGGGCGCCGACTAGAGTGCTTCCCCGGGAGAGGTGGTCGGGACTCTGCTATGGCAAGGACTAGGCCCGTCGACCGCTCCCTTGGCGGCTCCTCAGGCGGCAGAGGCGTTGGAGGATTCAGCGACTCCGGTGAGCTCTTCGTGACTCCGGAGACGAGCGACGACAGCTACGAGCCCCCGAGCCGGCACCGCTCCTGGAGCAGGGCGGGCTCGTCAGGCCGTCGCTGACTTTGATCTGGATGGGGTTGGCACCGGTGCTTGACAGCCCACTGTTGATGATGGCGTCTTTTGCGGGGGCGCATGTAGTTAGCGCCCTTTTAGGATCTGTTCCCTGCGAGGAATCAAAGACGCGTCCCGTGGGGGCTTGTAAGGTGCCTGTGATCCTGTTTGTTAATATAACCTTTGTCGTAGAATTGTGTGAGTTGATCATTCCGTCTTAGCTCAGTTCTCCCTTTCGACCCTCACAAGGGCTTGGTGCTCTGCGCCGACTGGTCCCAGTCCCAAGGCGGCTTCAGCCGTCGCTGGTATGCCAGGTCGCGATGCCGTGGTCAAGGCCAGGAGGTGAGCGACCCGGGGTCCGGTAAGAGCCCCTGAGTCGCGATGCTCAGGAGGTCCCCTTTGGCGCTCAAGCAGCCGTCGTTCGGTGAGAAAGGAGAGCGATGTCTCTAACACGGGATTGCATTAGGTGCGGGGATGGTGCCATGGTAGCTGGTGCTTTCGGGCGGTGACTTATCTCGAGAATCAGGGACCGCTCCCTGGTGTGTCGCCGGGTCCGTGCATCGGCAGGCGTGAGGTTGCTCAGCGAGGTCCTCGCGTGTCCCTCCCCTCTCGCCTTTGCTCCCCTTTCTGCTCTACGTCCTCGGGTCCCGACCCTCGAGCGAGTCTCAGCCATCGCTGGTATGCCAGGTCGCGATGCCGTGGACAAGGCCAGAGGGTGAGGGCTGGAGAGCCAGTAGGAGCCCTGAGTCGCGATGCTCAGGCACCCCCCCTTTAACGTGCAAGTGGTTCGCGCGGGTGAGAGTGAAGGAGACACCGCAAGGGCCTCGCTTGGCGCAGCTCCTTTAGCAGATCCTGTAGATCCATCATAGAAAGAACGAGGGGTTGCCATGACAATTGATAGTCAGCCGTTGGTTGCTTCCGAGAGGCGATGAGGCACTCAAGGCTTGACAAGGTGGCGCCATGCGGGGCTGCCGCGGCCAGAGCTCAGCCATTCAGGTTTGTCGGTGTTGCAGGGACGGACCCATGCGCAAGCGCCGTGCCATTTTGGGAGCAGCTCCGTCAGTTGGCGTCAGTTGAGCGGGCAACTAGGTCAAACACGTTAGCCGCAAAGGAGTGGATTCATTCAAATAGATGCTGGGAAGGCGGACATCACTGGGTCAGGCCCGAGCGACTTGGGGATGATGCAGCCCGAGGGGCGCCCCCAACAAAGTAAGCTAACAACATGAAATAAAAGGGATACATGCCGCAGGGACAGACCCACGCGGCCTGGGAATAATGCAGCCCTGGGGGGCGCTCCCAGCTGGAAATGAAACTTGAAAGATGTCACCTGATGATGTTGAGGACGAAGCAGCGTTGGTGTAGCAGACTCGGCGGGCTGCGGAAGCCGATCCTCACGAGCCCCCTGGCCCAGGGACCTCGGGAGGCTCCGGAGGCGCTGGTGGCTCCTCGCGGACCATCTCCATCTCCGCCAGGGCTGCGGAACGCCTGGCCTCTTGAGCCTCCATGATGCCCCTCATGAGGCGCTGGTACGTGGCAGCCGTGCCCGGCAAGCCGTAAGGCATGCGAACGTAGCTGTGGGGTGGACCTACACAGCACCCCACTCGCGAGGGCCAGAGGCGCTCCAGAGAGGCGACTCAATTGAGCCCTGGTATGTCGATGCAGATGCGCAGCCGACCATCCTCGCCTGGATGGGGGGCCACAGCTGGTAGGCGGCGGCCGCCTCTCGTGACTCTTGACTCTTGTAGCTCCTGAGTGGCCTTGCTGACGAACTCCTGAGGGTCTGGCCCTCCTTGCCTTACTCCTTATTGAGGGAAACGTGCTTCGAAACACGCCTTCATGTGGTGCCCAAGCGCCTCCCTCGTGTCCCAGGCCAGGTCGGTGGCCCTCCGGGGGAGAGCCCCCGAGCCCTGCCTGAGGAGGGCGCCGGGCGCGCTTTCCTATGAGATGGAAGGAGGTTCCCCGCGGGCGGGCGCGGGCCCTGAGGGGCCTGCCTCCTGAGGAGCCGGGCCGGACGATGTCTTCTTCTTCTTGGGGGTGGCCTCGGGAAGCCTCCTGCTTCCGCGATCTGGGTCTTCCAGTGATGCGGCCTGAAAGGCTCGTTCCAGGGAACACACTGCGTCCTTCTCTTCATAGGGCACCGTGATGACTCCGCCACTTCCTGGCATCTTGAGGACGTTGTAGCCATGGTGAGTCACGGCCATGAACTTGGCCAGCGCTGGGTACCCAAGGATGGCGTTGTACGGCAGGCGAATGTCAGCGACGTCGAAGTCGATGAGCTCGGTGCGGTAGTTGTTGAGCGCTCCGAAGGTGACAGGGAGGCGGACCTGCCCAATCGGGACCGTGGAGCCGTCGGTGACTCCGGAGAAAGGCTTGGTTGGATGAAGCTGGTTGTAGGGATGTTGGAGATTGTTGAATGTTTCCACGGACAGGACGTTGAGCCCTGCCCCGCCATCGATAAGGGTCCTGGTGACCAGCACATTGCTGATGATTGGGGAACAAAGCATCGGGAGGACTCCGGCTGTGGCCGCACACTTAAGCTGATCCGCTGAGCTGAACGTGATGGCGCACGCTGACCACCTGAGAGGGCGCGTAGCTTCGGGCTTGGGGAGGACTGCATTCACTTCATGGGCGAACTGCTTGAAGATGCGCTGAGAGGCTGGGGCTTGAGCCTCGCCCAAGATGCAGGCGATCGCGCGCGGCTCCTGAAAGCTCCCAGCCCCCTCGTCCTGATGGCGGTCCTCGTTTCTCCTTGGCTGCAACGGCAGCGGAGGGAGGCCTGTGTTGCCTTGCGGGCGATCCTCGCGAGGCTGATCCCTCCAGTATCCCTCGCGAGGCAGGTCTTGCCAGCGATCCTCGCGAGGTCGATCGCGCCACCCTTGGCGCGGGCAGCAGTCTTCCCAGTGTCCTGCGTTTCTTCCTCCTCCCCGACCGTAGCCCCGGTCACCGCGGTCGGGACGACGGCCGATCCTTCCTTCTCGCACGGCTCGGAGCTCTTGACATTTGTTGGTGTTGTGGGTGTGGAGGTCGTGGTACATACAGTACCGAATGCCCTTGGAAGATTCGGGCTGGTCTCTGCCCCGCTTGGTGTCTTGTTCTGCCGCGAGCACGGCATCCCCCTTGCGCTTCACATCCTTGGCCTTGGGCTTCTTCTCTTCTGGGTCTGCGGCAGGCAGCTCGAGGAGGGAGAGACGCCCTTCCTCAGCCCTGGTGCACTTGGTCGCCAAGTTGAACAGCTCCAAGGAAGTGCACAGGTCTTCATGCATCGCCAGCTCCTCCTTCATCTTGACGTCGCGCACGCCGTCGGAGAAGGCTGAGATGATGGCCTCCTCGGTCACCTTGGGAATCTTGAGGCGTGCGTTGTTGAAGCGCTGGATGTACTTCTGCAGGGTCTCTCCGGGTTGTTGCTTGATGCGGCGCATGTCGCTCACGGCGGGTGGCCAGTTGCGAGTACCTTGGAAGTTGGCGATGAAGCGGGTGCGCATCTCGTCCCAGGAGGAGATCGTGCCTGGAGCTAGGTTCAGGAGCCAGGTGCGGGCCCCATCCTTGAGCGCCAAGGGAAACCAGTTTGCCATGACCTTCTCGTCTCCGTTGGCAGCTTCGATGCCCAGCTCATAGAGCTGGAGGAACTCCGCAGGGTCGGTCGTGCCGTCGTAACGAGGAGGCAGGTCTGGCTTGAACTTGCCGGGCCACGCGACGCTGCGCAGCTCGATGGTAAAGGCACGATAGCCTGCTGTGGCCACAGGAGGCCTTGGGTGACGGAGAGCTTGGTCTTGCAGGTCCCCACGCGCTGCAGCTGGGAGCAGTACGGGGTCTTGACGTGCGGGAGCAGGAGCATGGTCGCGACGTGCTGGAGGAGGGAGCGCCCGGGCAGCTTCTTGCGGGCGAGGGACTTCTTGGCAGCTCTGCTCTTGCCGCGCTGGCACCTGACGGAGCGGGTTCCACCCAGGGGCCACGCACCTTGGGGCCTGGGCGCCTTCTTGAGGAGGAGGCGGCTGGGGCGCCCCTAGAGCTTCGTCGCCCGCGCAGGGTGGGGTGTGGTGCAGCGGAACAGACGGCGCAGGAGAGCCCCCTGCGGCACGGATGAGCTCGGCGACGCGGTCGAGCCACTCTTTGTAGACGTTGTCGACGGGATGGTAGCGCAGGAGCCCGTTTGCCGCGATGAGCGCAGCTCGAGCCTCCATGGGTGCGCAGAGCGCGCGGGACGAAGAACCAGCTGGGGTGAGCGAGGGAGTACCGGTGCGGCCGTCTTGCCGCACGGACGGGTGCTGAGACAACGCTTGCCGCTCGTTTCACACCGGGCCGGTGGCGGCGTTGATGGCAGGTGACGGGGAACGGCGAGGACGCCTGCCGACGGGAGCCGTCTGGGCGACGCGGGAGGCGAGAGCGGCTCGGTGCTCGGTGCGGGCCTGACGAGCGTCAGACATGGATGCGATGGTCGGAGGAGTACGGGGCGGTGGAAGACGAATTCCGGCGCACCCCCTACCTGGCGCGCCAAATGTCGGATTTCGGGTTCCGGCAGACCCTTGAGGTTCGAACATTGGGGTGCGCGCGGAGATTTCGCCTTCTACCTACCTGCACCCCACCGCCTTGCCAAGATCTAAGCTATGGAAATAACAACACAAGAGACACAGGGTTTATACTGGTTCAGGCCACCGTTGTGGTGTAATACCGTACTCCAGTGTGGTTTGGTGGATTGCCTCTTGGGCTGAGATGATGAGCAATACAAGGAAGAACAGCCTCGCGAGGGTCTGTTCTTGGCTGGGGCGATGAACTGCTAGGAGGAGTTCAGTCACCCTTCTCTCTCTCTCTCTCTTGCCGATCTGATCTTCTCCTCTTATCTCATCCCTCTCATCTCCTCCCTATCCTGATGATCTCTATTCTCCTCTTAGTCTCTCTTCATCCCCTGGGGGTGGCTAGTCCTATTTATAGGCAAAGGCCTTGGGCCTCATCCCAAATATTGAGCGGGAAGGGCGCCAACAATTGGCCATTTTGAAGGGGAACATCGGGTACACTTATCCTGACTAAAGTTGGTCCTCGCCTGCCAAAGACTCTGGTGGTGACGCTGGCTTGGGCTCCACAATGACTTCCTCCCAGCCGTTGGGCTGGTCTTGGTCTCGTTGCACCGAAACGGGTGCCTTTGCTTGATGCTATCGCCTGCGCTTGCTCCCTTTGCACCAAAGAGGAAAGGAGGACACTGCGCGGGCTGGCGCCCGCCTGGCACCCTTGGTCGTCATGGCTTGCGTCACGGGCACCTCGTGAGGTACCCTGCCTTGATTTTTCTGCCTCCTCGCGAGCCAGCCTGATGAGGTCGTGCCTGAGGAAGCTCCGTGTCGTCCGCCCCACGAGGCTTGGCCCCTCGCGAGGGTCTTGGGTCTGTGTTGATGAAGATGGGCCGTGCTGGGCCCCCTTTTGAGCCACGCCGCAGGCCGCAGGTAGGCAAGTCTGGGGACCCCCGTTCCCAGAACGCCGACACTTTGTATATAATATCTCCCCAGGGGCCCTTGATGGCATTTTTTTCAGCATATTCGTCAGTGACATATTTTTTCTTGAACCATTCCTCCATTGGATTCGGTTCTTGCGTTGTCCATAGGTCTCTTCTAGATCTGACTTGTATAGCTCATAGAGATCCGGTGGCAGGTCCTTAGCAGTGTTTTCACGGCGCTGTCTGCCGCCCTTCCTGACTAATTTTTCTGTCACCATGAAGTTCAGACTGAATGGCTTCAGAACTTGCAAAGGCTTCCTTCTGCTGGTCAGACAGGAATTAGCTTCGCGAGAATTGATGTGATGTTGTAAGAACTCTGCAAATGAATGCAGACTATGAGAACCAAGGGATTCTCCCACGGACATGTACCTGTGACAGCATTAGAGATGCGAGGGAAGGCGAAGAGGTCATATGCATTCTCAGAAGATTTTGAAGATAAATCAGTATAGAAGACATTGACCTCATAGTGCGAAGACATTCACTCATATGTGGAGAGTTGGTTGCAGATTTGTACGGATCCACGAATAAGTACATGTGAGGAATCTAACTACTTTGTGAAGCATAAGTGAACATAGTAGGCATGTTATGAGATGCAGAAAAGGATAGATTCAATTTGTTGGGATAGAAACCATGTGAGGTTGAAAAGGATGAATCTATCGGATCAAAAGGACTATAAAAAGAGCTTTTATTTACCACTCGAGGAACTGCTAGACGGAGTAGAAGATGAGGCCGAGTAGTTCGATCTTCCGTGCCCTAACTTGGTGGTGGAGGACACCTATGGCGACGGCAGAGAAGACGATGTCCGCAGTCGGCGTGAGGACAGCGTCGGTGAGGTCACGGCTGCTAAGCGCTTCATTGCCGGTGTCGTCGAGGGCTAGCGGTGGCGCTAGGGTTTGTGCGAGAAGGAGAAGTGGAAGAAGAGATAATGACTGGGGTGTGGCCTGTATTTATAAGGATAGGGACGGCACATCATTATTACGCAGGTGCCCCTGGCGGTTCACATCTAAAGGACACGTGGCGAACATGCAACACATTGGAGGTTGTTCCATGTTCCCACACACGCCTCGATTGTCTGGTGGTCATTCTCGCTTCTCCGGGTTTCAGGCAAAAAGGACTAAGCATGTAGATCAGATTTAATGTTTGTCTTTGTGTCTTATGCTGACAAGGACGTAGAGAAGACATTCGACAGTTTCAATAGAATGCATATGATTTGGATAGATAGAGTTTGAGGCAGAAAGCATAGAGAGGTTAGGGTCCGATCACATTCACTTATTTCAAAAAATTCAAACGATAAGACATAGCCATAAGTGAATGATGTAGAGGATAGAACACTAATATATGTATATATCAGAATACAACCAAATCAACATAGTGAAGATAAACATGAGGACATGTTCAAATTTGAAGACAAACCAAATGCGACGACATAGCAAATGTAATGCCCTAAGACAAACACTTCAAACAGAAGAATTTGGTGGTGGCTTTACCCACCGTATAGGAAGTATTAGACCCAGACACGACGCACAATTATCATGGCGCTACGAAGTCAAATTCCGCGATAATGTATTCACACTTAGAATGTAATTCTTCATTGATTGAAGATATACTTTACTTCGTGTGTTGCACATCTAAGTCATCAACATGCATAAGTCTTAGGATGTGTGCCTGATCACATGACATTTGAGGATTCCAAGATATTTAGCTCACACCATAACTTGCAAAACCTTTTCTCATCCAAGGGCTTTGTGAAGATATCTGCCAGTTGCTCTTTAGTGTTGACGTGTATGATATAAATATCTTCCTTCATGACATGATCTATGAGAAAGTGATGACGAATTTCAATGTGCTTTGTCTTCAAGTGCTGAACTAGGTTGTTGGCAATCTTGATGGAGCTTTCGTTGTCGCATTAGAGTGGTACTTGTTTTAGATGGATGCCATAGTCCTTGAGTGTTTGGTTCATCCATAGAAGCTATGCGCAGCAAGATCCAGCAGCGATGTATTCAGATCCAGCAGCGGAGAGTGATACACAATTTTGCTTCTTTGAAGACCAACAGACAAGTGATCGTCCCAGAAAATGACATGTGCCTGATGTAGACTTCCGATCTACCTTGTCACCAGCATAATCTACATCCGAGAACCCAACTAGATCAAACTCTGAGCCCTTGGATACCATAATCCTAATGTTGGGGTGTAAGCCAAATATAGAAGAATTCGATTCACAGCTAAGTGATGTGATTCCTTTGGTGCTACTTGGAATCGAGCGCACATGCAAACACTAAGCATAATATCTGGCCTAGATGCACATAAATATAGCAAAGAACCAATCATGGAGCGGTATACCTTTTGATCAAACTCTTTACCATTGGCGTCAGGACTCAGATGACTCTTGGTTGGCATTGGCGTCGTGTAACCTTTGCAGTCTTGCATTCCAAACTTCTTCAGGCAATCTTTGAGGTATTTCTCTTGAGATATGAAGATGTCGTTGCATTGCTGCCGTATTTGAACACCAAGGAAGAACTTCTACTCACCCATCATGGACATCTGATATTGCTCTTGCATCATCTGTCCAAACTCATCACTGCATTTTTGATTAGTGCAGCCGAAGATAATGTCATCCACATATATTTGGCACACAAACAGTTCACCATCATATGTCTTCGTGAAGAGTGCGGGATCTAGGGAACCAGGTTTGAAGCCTTTGCTCTTCAGGAAGTCTTTGAGTGTGTCATACCAAGCACGAGGGGCTTGTTTGAGGCCATACAGTGCCTTATTGAGTTTGTATACCATATTAGGGTGTTTTGGATCTTCAAAACCAGGCGGTTGTGCAACATACACTTCTTCTTCAATCTTGCCATTGAGAAAAGCACTCTTCACATCCATTTGATATAGAAGGATGTTATGATGATTTGCATAGGCTAGCAGTATGCGAATAGCTTCAAGCCTAGCAACAGGAGCAAATGTTTCATCGAAGTCAATTCCTTCAACTTGAGTGTATCCTTGAGCAACGAGACGAGCCTTGTTTTTGACAACTTGACCATGCTCATCTTGCTTGTTGCAATATATGCATTTAGTGCCTATGATATTGTGTTTACGAGGATCAGGACGCTTGACCAGTTCCCATACATTATTCAGCTCGAACTTTTGAAGCTCTTCTTGCATAGCTTGAATCCATTCAGGTTCCATGAAGGCTTCATCAACTTTCTTGGGTTCATATATTGAGACAAATGCAAAGTGCCCATAGAAATTTGCTAGCTGTGTTACCCTTGAACGAGTGAGTGGACCAGGTGCATTGATGCTATCAATTATCTTCTCAATCTATACTTCATTTGCAACACGAGGATGAACTGGACGAAGATTTTGCTCTTGCTGATCATTGTTATCGTTTGGAGGATTATCTTCAGGCTGAGCACTGTCTTCAGGTTGATTAGGTGCAGAAATGATAAGTTCCTCTTCAGGCTGTACTTCATATGGTATGATTTCTCCAGTTCCCATAAGCTTGATGGATTCACTAGGTTAACTTTCATCTAGCACATTTGGCAGGTGCTCTCTTTGCAAGCCGTTAGTCTCATCGAACCGCACATCCACAGTTTCAACCACTTTATAGTGAAAGAGGTTGAAGACTCTGTAGGAGTGTGAATTCTTTCCATAACCAAGCATAAAACCTCCATGTGCTTTCGGTGCAAATTTTGAAGTGTGATGTGGATCCTTGATCCAGCACCTAGCACCAAATACTCTGAAGTAACTGACATTTGGCTTCTTACCAGTGAGGAGTTCATAGGATGTTTTCTTCAGAAGCTTGTGAAGATAAACACGGTTGATGACATGGCATGCAGTATCAATATCTTCTGGCCAGAACTTTCTTGGTGTCTTGTATTCATCGAGCATCGTCCGAGCCATCTCAATGAGTGTTCTGTTCTTGCGTTCCATGATGCCATTCTGCTGCGGCGTGTACGGAGCTGAGAACTCATGAGTGATGCCCAATGTATCAAGATAAGTGTCGAGGGCAGTGTTCTTGAATTCAGTGCCATTGTCACTTCTGATGTGCTTGATCTTGACGCCATAGTTGTTCATGGCTCGATTGGCGAAGCGTCTAAAGATATCCTACACTTCAGTCTTGTAGAGGATTATGTGTACCCATGTATATCTTGAATAATCATCAACAATGACGAAGCCATAGAGACAAGCAGTAGTAGTTAGAGTAGAGTAGTGAGTAGGACCAAAGAGGTCCATGTGTAGCAGTTCTAAGAGTTGAGTCGTTGTCATGATTGTCTCCGAGGGATGCTTGGCCCTCGTCATCTTTCCAGCTTCACAGGCACCGCATAAGTAATCCTTCTTGAACTTGACACCCTCGATGCCTATGACGTGCTTCTTCTTTGCGAGAGTATGCAAATTCCTCATGCCAGCATGCCATAGCCTCCGATGCCAGAGCCAGCACTCTGAAGCTTTTGCAAGAAGACATACGGCAAGCTGTGGTCCTGCTGAGAAATCTACCATATACAAATCGTCTTTGCGATACCCTTCAAAGACTAGAGACTTGTCAGATTCCATCAAAACAAGGCAACGATATTTTCCAAATATCACAATCATGTTCAAGTCACAAAGCATTGAGACAGACATTAACTTGAAACCAAGGGATTCAACAAGCATCACTTTATCCATGTGCTGATCCTTTGAGATTGCAACTCTACCTAGACCCAATACCTTGCTTTTACTAGTATCAGCAAATGTGATGTGACTTTTGTCAGATAGATGTAAGGTTGAGTCTATGAGAAGACTTCGTTCGCCAGTCATGTGATTAGTACATCCACTATCAATAATCCATTCTGAAGTAGCTAGTTTCATACCCTACAGTGCGGTTACGGGGATAGGCTTCACGAAGAGCATTGTGAAGCATAAACATTTGATGAGCAAGTGGATTATGAAAGCATAGATCGAGGTTAGGACTGATAGGACGAATAGCAAGCGACTCAGGAACAAAATACATAATAAGACCATTTGGGCATTTGATCTTGCGCCCTACAAGATGTTTTAGGTCCCTAGCAATAGCATCAGACGCCTTTGATTTCCGGTTGGAGACCTTTCCCTGAAAAGGAAGTTAATTCTTCTTAACCACCCACATCATCAGGAGTGGCTTAGAAGCAATGAGTCTAAGTGCAGCATCTGAGAACTTTGGCTTTGGATCCCTAGCAAATAGCCTTGCAGGAGGTGAATAGTACTCATATGAATAAGTAGAATAGTTCTTAGTTTTATGAACATAGCGGTTTGAAGAAACACGCTCATATTCATAAGTCTGAGTATGGTTTCCCTGCAAAACATTGGCGTTAGGGTGACTCAGGTGAGTCCTCTGTCTGTATGAAGCCTTTGGACCATATGAAGACTTTGGTTTGGGATTTGTCTTCTTCCAAGGCGGTGTCATGATGACATTCACCGGAAGATTCTCAAGAAAACTTTTGGGAACCCAGATCTTCTTCATAGGTGGCCCATCCTTGAAGTTAGTACCAATATACCTGGCAAACACTTCACCATTCTGATTCTTAAATAGTTTATAGTTTGCATCAAAGGATTCATCAACGATAATAGGGTTAGCACGAGTGAAGCCAGATAAAGTGGATGGATCCACTGAAGGTCCCTTTGCAGCAACCCATGTGGTCTTGGGGTACTGCTCAGGCTTCTAGTAGGAGCCATCAACATTCATTTTCCTCTCGAACCCAACACCCTCTTTCCTAGGGTTTCGGTTCAGAATCTGCTTTTTGAGGACATCGCACAGTGTCTGATGCCCTTTCAGACTTTTGTACATCCCTGTTTCAAGCAATGCTTTCAACCTAGCATTTTCATCAGCAATAGTAGTGGTATCCTCAGCAGAGGGGTTAGTTGCCACATCAGCAGTTGAAGATATTGCAACAGTAGCAGTAGTAGAACATTCAGCAGCAGAAGTAGCGTTATCATGCTCAAGGCATTTTAGACATGGTGGTTCAAAACCTTCCTGAGCGGGACTGATCTGTTGAGCGCGAAGTGACTCATTTTCCTTTTGAAGATCTTCATGAACCGCTCTCAATCTCTCAAGTTCTTGCTTCCTTTGAAGATAATCATAGGAAAGATTTTCATGAGTTGTTGAGAGCATTTCATGACGACTTTCAAGTTCCTCATACTTAACATGAAGATTTTTTATGTCTTCAATTAAGGACTGAGATCGAGTCATTTCAGCGTCCCACAGGTCATCGCTTTTGTCTAACAATTTTTGAATATGTTCCATAGCTTTCTGTCGTTCAGTTGCAATTTTAGCAAGTGTTTTGTAGCTAGGTTTGGAATCACAATCAGAGTCATCTTCACTGGATGTATGATAGTGAGCATTGTGTGAGTTTACCTTGGCACTGCGTGCCATGAAGCAATAGGTGGGAGCAGAGTCATCCTTGTCATTAGCATCAGCGTCGGTGACGAAGTGATTGTCTTCAGTGTTGAAGGTGGACTTGGCAACTTAGGCTGTAGCCAGACTTGCAACGCCAGAGTCGGACTCCTCCTCAGACTCCACCTCTGCCTCCTCAGACGCTGACTCCTCCTCTGAATCCATTTCCTTGCCAACAAACGCATGAGCCTTGCCAGATGAGCTCTTCTTTTGTGATGAAGACTTCGAGGAATACTTGGAAGAAGACTTTGAGTATTTCTTCTTCTTCTTGTCATCAGAATCATATTCCTTGCTCTTCTTCTTCTTGTTGTTCTCATTGTCCCACTGCGGACACTTAGAGATGTAGTGACCAGGTTTCTTGCACTTGTGGAATGTTCTCTTCTTGTAGTCATGGGTAGAGGCTTCATCATTTCATGAGCCAGATGGAGAAGACTTTCTGAAGCCTTTCTTCTTGGTGAATTTCTGGAACTTCTTCACAAGCATAGCAAGCTCCTTTCCAATGTCTTCAGGATCATCAGAACTGCAGTCAGATTCTTCTTCAGAAGAGGAAACAACTTTTGCCTTCAAAGCACGAGTTCGGCCATAGTTGGGACAATAGATCTCTCTTTTCTCAGTAAGCTGAAACTCATGTGTGTTGAGCCTTTCAAGTATGTCAGACGGATCGGGTGTCTTGAAGTCAGTGCGTTCTTGAATCATTAGGGCTAGGGTGTCAAATGAGCTGTCAAGAGATCTTAGGAGCGTCTTGACAATTTCATGATTGGTGATCTCAGTAGCGCCGAGAGCTTGAAGCTCAGTTGTGATATTAGTGAGGCGATCAAACATGAGCTGAATATTCTCATTGTCGTTTCTCTTGAAGCGGTTGAAGAGGTTGCGAAGAACACTGATCCTTTGATCTCTCTGGGTTAAAACACCTTCGTTGACCTTGGAGAGCCAGTCCCAGACTAGCTTCGATGTTTCCAGAGCACTAACACGGCCATACTGTCCTTTGGTCAGATGACCACAAATGATGTTCTTGGCAGTAGAATCCAGTTGAACGAACTTCTTGACATCAGCAGCGGTGACACCTTCGCCAGCCTTGGGAACGCCATTCTTGACGACATACCGGAGGTCGACATCAATGGCTTCAAGATGCATGCGTGTCTTGTTCTTCCAGTAGGGATATTCAGTTCCATCGAAGACAGGGCAAGCAGCGGAGACTTTGATTATCGCTGCAGTCGACATAGCTAAAACTCCAGGTGGTTAAACCGAATCACACAAAACAAGGGAGTACCCTACTCTGATACCAATTGAAAGTGCTAGTGATCGACTAGAGGGGGTGAATAGGCGATTTTTATGAAAGTCTTCAAAACATGGAAGTTTCAAAGACAAACGATAGAAATGAACCTATTAACATGCAGCGGAAGGTAGACTACACTAGGCAAGCCATAGTCAAGTACACCATGAAGTGAAAGCACGAAGACTAATAGCAGCTAGGCAGTATGGATCAGGATGGAAGATAGTATGAAGCCAATCAGAACAAACAGTTACACAATGAAGACAAACAGATAATGCAAGCAGGCAATGACTTCACAAGGACCAACTGTAAATAAAGAGAGGGAAAGGATAGAACCAGTTGCTTGGTGAAGACAAGGGATTTGTTGGACTAGCTCCAGTTGCTGTCACAACTGTATGTCTGGTTAGGGAGGCTGAGATTTAACTCAGAAGACCGTGTCTTCACCTTATTCCCCTTGAGCTAAGGACACACAGTCCTCGCCCAATCACTCAAGTAAGTCTTCAAGGTAGAATTACAAACCTTCACAGACTTCGTTCACCGGCAATCCACAATGTCTCTTGGACGCTCAAAATGCGATGCCTAACCGGCTGGAGGATTCACAGTCCTCAAGTGTAACAAGTCTTCAGATCACACAGTTAGGAAGACTTCAGTGATGCCTAACACTCTTTGGCTCTAGGTGTTTAGGGCTTTGTCCTCGCAAGGATTTCTCCCTCAAAAGCTTCGGAGGTGGGTTGCTCTCAAATGACAAAAGCCGTTCACTAACTCTGAGCAGCCACCAATTTATGGTGTATGGGGTGGGCTATTTATAGCCACTAGGCAACCTGACCCGATTTGTCCGAAATGACCCTGGGTCACTAAGGATTTGACATGTGTTCCAATGGTCAGATTTCAAACACACGCGGCAACTTTACTTGGACTACATGTAAAGCTGACTCATGCAGCTCTGGATAAGATTTGCTCTCATTGTCTTCGCTCGAAGACATAGGATTTTGGTTAAGCATTACTTCAGTCACCCTGTCTTTGTTCACTTGGACCCCACTTAACAGTACGGTGGTTCCTATGACTCAACAAAGAAAAAAAGGAACAATGAAACAACTAAGTCTTCGCGCTCCATAGTCTTCATGCGATGTCTTCTCTTGTCATAGCCTTCAATGTGAATATCTTCACGTACCACCTTTGTCTTCAATGTCTTCATACATTTTTAGGGGTCATCTCCGGTAGGTAAACCGAATCAATGAGGGACTACTACCTGTGTTATCCTGCAATTCTCACAAACACATTAGTCCCTCAACTAGGTTTGTCGTCAATACGCCAAAACCAACTAGGGGTGGCACTAGATGCACTTGGTCGTTCAGCAGCGTCGGGCGCTCCCGCGCTGCGAATTGTGACCAGAATAGCTTCTCCGTCGCATGTCCCTCCTGAGCCTAGAAGAATTGCACGACGTCGGCGGCACTCTTTTGAAGATCCGCAAAGACATCTAGAGAACTCCATAGTCGATTCAGCGGGGCATATCTCTGATCGCCAAACTTAGTGTGTAAAAGAAAGGGCTTACGAGCCGCTATCTGTTCGGCCTGTCGGACATCCTCACGAGCTGCCCTAGATTCGGATCGCGCCTCTTTGGCCTCCTCAAGGGCCTTGGTGAGCTCGTTTGCCTTGGTTTTATTCTGCTCCTCGAGGGACTTGCACTTGCGGGCAGCATCCTTGAGCTCCTGCTCTACTACAGATACCCGCTCCTCAACCTGGCGCCGGCTGGCTTGTTCGGTCTTCAAATCTGCAGCCGCTTTATCAGCGGCCGCATTGCTCACTCTCACCTGCTCCTTGGCCTGGGCAAGTTCATCCCTAAGGGTCTCGACCTCGGCAGCGCCATCTGCAATTTCACACATAACAAAGTCCAAGTTTGAACTTGGCATTCGCACATTTATATAGGCACAAATGGGATGTTCGCAGCATACCTTGTACCTCGTCGAGCCGCTTGTCAATAAGGATGATGTCCTCATCGGCCAGCTTCAGTTACCGTTTCAGATTGGAAACCTCCACGGCCTGGGTGGTTGCCGCTAACAGAGAAGCCTGTTATTCCAGCCAAATAAGTATGTTATTTCCTACAGAAATATGTAGATCGTCTGTTCACCCTTCTTCATGGGCCGACCAGAGTCACAGGGGATACTATCCATATACAGGCATATTTTCCATATGGAAAGTGGCTAAAGACATTACATCGCATACCTTGAAGCCTGTTAGTAGGCTCATAAAGGCTTCATGCAACCCGCTTTTAGCGGACTGAATCTTCTCAGCCACCGTACCCATCAAGGTAAGGTGCTCCTCCAAGAAGGATGCACTCCGCAGTCGATCCCTCAGCATGTTCGGCGCCTCCGGATTCACAGAGGTCGCTGCAAGAATAGGCGCTCCCCCCTCCCTTGAAGGGGGCCGCTATTCGACTCTGGCTCTGTCTTCGGATCGGTATTTGGCTGGGGGCCGAACAATCCAGGGCCCTCATCTCCGGTCTTCACAGGGTTCGCGTCCCCCGTGTCCTCAACGGCTGAGGTATTATCCTCCGGTGCCGTATTGATGGTCCTCTGCACCTCTCGGTGATCCGGAGGAATCCTCTGTGATGACACCTCAATGTCACCTGCCCTAGGGGGCGAGGAAACTTGTGGAGGCGTCTCGCTCTCCATCATCTCCGGCGCCAAATCCCCTGACGAGGAGGATTCTTGAGGGAGATCGCGGGCCGGAATGAAACACATGAGTTAATATTATTCTCAAAATTCATAAAGGAGCGGATGTATGTAAAGAGTCCTCCGGTACTTACAATTCGGCAAGGGGCATGGACTAGTGGCGGGGCTTGGGGATATCCTCGGTGTCCGAATCCAAGTCATCCGAAAGAGATAAGTTTCCCCTCTTAGACACCCACGCCTCCGGGTCTGTGGAGGCCACCCTCTTTATCCCTTTGAGAGGAGGTTTATCTTATTCTTATTCCTCCTCCTCATCCTCGTTTTCGTCTCCCTCTTTAGAGGAGGGAGCCTTGGTCCCTCTAGACATAGTGTCTGAGGTACCTTCATGGAGGAGGCCACTTTCAACCTCCTTGTTCTTCTTCTTCTTGTCCTTCTTTACCGGCACCTGGTATGTCACTGGGACCAGCATCCTCATTAGGAGGGAATCGGCTGAGCCATCGGGAAGAGGGGCCGGACACCTGATCTGCTCCGCCTTCTTTGTCCAGACATGTTTAAAGGATGGAATGGTTAGTGTATCCCCTGGATTAACAAATCAAGATATAGGCGGAAGCTTAGCCCTTACCGAGGGGGGTCGGATGGTTGTAGTCAAGACCAACGTCTTCGGACGTCTCCGGCCACGACTTCTGAGATTTAAAGAGAAATTTCTAGATCTCGTTGTGTGTCGTGTCGAAGAATTATCGCAGAGTTTGCATCCCTTCCTGATTAAACTCCCATAAACGGAGAGGTCATCGATGGCAGGTAAGCGTTCGGCGGATGAGCATCACCTGAATCACGTCAGTGAGGCGTGTGTTCTTCTCTATTATACTTTTGATGCGCTTTTGCAGCATTAGCACCTCATCAGTCGATCCCCACTCTGGACCCTTGTTGGTCCATGAAGCGAGTCGCGGAGGGGGTCCGGATCTGAATGCAGGAGTGGCTGCCCACTTGGTGCCACGGGGTTCGGTCATATAGAACCACTCCTGCCGCTATGTCTTGACGGTATCCACAAAGGCCCCTTTAGGCCAGATGGCGTGAGGAAGCTTGCTCACCATGGCTCCGCCGCAATCCGTGTGCTCCTCGTCGACCACCTTCGGCTTCACGTTGAAGGTCTTGAGCCATAGGCCGAAGTGTGGGGGGATGCGGAGAAACGCCTCACACATAACAATCAATGCTGAGATATGGAGGAAGGAGTTCGGGTCTAGATCGTGAAAATCTAGCCCATAGTAGAACATGAGGCCGCGAACAAAGGGGTGAAGGGGAAACCCTAACTCGCGGTGTAAGTGGGGGATGAACACGAGCCTTTTACCAGGATCTGGGGTAGGGATGACTTGCCCCTTCGTCGGATGTCTGTGTTGGATTTCCACGGTTAAGTACCTTGCCTCTTGGAGTCCCTGGATATCCTTCTTCGTCACGGAAGAGGCCACCCACTTGCCTTGCGAACCGGATCCGGACATGGTTGGAGAGCATGGTGGCAATGGAGAAGGATTGAGACTTGGGAGCTGGAGCTCAAAGATGGGAAGGCTGAGGATGGAGAAGGTGAAAGCACAAGTGCTCCCTGGG
Organism: Triticum urartu; assembly: GCF_003073215.2. Lineage (NCBI taxonomy): Eukaryota > Viridiplantae > Streptophyta > Magnoliopsida > Poales > Poaceae > Triticum > Triticum urartu. The sequence goes on from NC_053023.1 coordinate 304,687,746, forward strand.
TGATTTTGGTAATTAATGTCAACATATCTCTTGTTGGACTAATGCTTCTACCTAGTATGTTTCAGATAAGTTCAACAATGGAGTGGCACAGACTAGAGGATGTGGAACCCCTTCAAGATGCTGACAACAAATGATTGGCTCAAGCTCAAAGCTCAGGACTCTACATTTTATTTTAGTGATCCAAGATCACATTGAGTCCATAGGAAAGCCAGTACTATAAAGAGGGGATGAGGTGTTGCCTAATGGCTTGCTTGCTCAAAGTTCTTAGTGATATGCTCCAAAAGCCCTCAACTACTTTCTTATATCCACATATGTCCCAAACCAAAAGTCAAACTCGGCCCCACCAAAACTTTCTATCCGGCGCCACCGAGTGCAGTTGACATAGCCACTGCCAGAAACCCTAATCAATTCGGTCTCAACGATGGGATCTCGGTCTCACTGAGATGGTGTTGCAAAATCGCTGTTGCCTACTACAACAATTTCGGTCCGACTGAGTTTGCTTGGCCAACTCTCTATTTTTTTATTACCCAAATCGGTCCCACCGAGTTTGTGTAATCGGTCAAACTGAGATGAGGCTTTACCCTAACCATAGCACATTGGTCCCACCGAGTCGATTATATCGGTCCCACCAAAATGCCTAACGGTCACATTTTGAACTAAATCGATCTTCTTGAGTTTCATGATTCGGTCCCACCGAGTTTGGTGATTTGTGTGTAACGATTAGATTATGTGTGGAGGCTATTTATACCCCTCCACCCACTCTTCATTCGTGGAGAAAGCCATCAGAACATGCCTACACTTCCAACATACATTTTCCGAGAGAGAACCACCTACACTTGTGTTGAGGTCAAGATGTTCCATTCCAACCACATAAATCTTGGTATCTAGCCTTCCCCAAGTTGCTTTGCACCAAATCCAAATCCTGTGAGAGAGAGTTGAGTGTTGGGGAGACGATCATTTGAAGCACAAGAGCATGGAGTTCATCATCAACACACCATTTGTTACCTCTTAGAGAGTGGTGTCTCCTGGATTGGCTAGGTGTCACTTGGGAGCCTCCATCAAGATTGTGGAGTTGAACCAAGGAGTTTGTAAGGGCAAGGAGATCGCCTACTTCGTGAAGATCTACCTGAGCGAGGCAAGTCCTTCGTGGGAGTAGGCCATGGTGGGATAGACAAGGTTACTTCTTCATGGACCCTTCATGGGTTTTGCCCTCCATGGACTCGCGCAACCGTTACCCTTCGTGGGTTGAAGTCTCCATCAACATGGATGTACGATAGCAACACCTATCAGAACCACGCGAAAAATCTCCGTGTCTCCAATTGCATTTGCACAATGCAATCCCATCCCTTTACATTCTTGCAACTTGCATGCTTTACTTTCCGCTGCTCATATACTCTTGTCATGCTTGCTTGATATGTATTGTGAATGTTTAAACTTGTGCCAAAACTCTACTTAAACCTAAAGAAATTAAAAACTACAACTTTTCTTGATTAAAGTCTATTCACCCCCCTCTAGACTCCACTTCTCGATCCTTTCAATTGGTATCAAAGCTTTGGTCTCCATTGCTTTAGTTTAATCACCATTGGAGGAAGATGGATGAGTGTACGTTGGGTAGTCTTAGACGTAGAGTGCCCATTCTTGATGGAGAGTTCTTCATGAGTGAAAAAATGAGATGCTTGAGATTTTCAACGAATATCATTTGAACAAGTACATTACTAGCCCTTGCGCACCTCATGTTGATCCTTTGCATCCTACCCTTGATGAGTCTATTGACATGATCCGCAACCTTAGAACTATTAATCTTATCACTAGAGGCTTGCCTAGAAACTTGATTGGATGTTTGCCTACTCTTTATTGTGCCGACACTATATGGAGATTTCTTGAGGAAAGATTTCCAAACTATTCCTTGCAAAACTTAGATGAAATTCTTAATAAGTCTATTGCCTTGAGTAAGATGAATTCTAGTGATCCTATGTTTGGTGATTGTCTATTTGAGCTTACCAATCTCATGCATGCCAAAGGAGATGTTGGAATGATTAGCAATTTCATATCCGAAGCTATTAGAATTCATAAAGGTGACCGTTGTGATGATCATTTATCTAATGAATTACCCTCTCTAGGAATTGATCAAATACAAGACGATCTTGAACATGGATACTATGATGAGGATGATGATAGTTACAGTGATCTTGACGATGCGATGAGACACTTTGCTCTGATGGCTAATCTTCGCGGCTACATGGCTAGAGGAAAGGAATGGGTTCTTGATAGTGGATGTACTGATCATATGACCGGAGACAAAGATATGTTTCGTGAGCTTGCCGAAAACAACAGCCCTCGAAAGTATCTCACTTTTGGTGATAACTCAAAGGGTAAGGTGGTTGGCCTGGCCATCTCACATGATAGCTCCATACAAAACATCATGCTCACTGAATCCCTTTGGTACAATTTACTTTCAGTATCTAGACTTGCTGATTTCGGTTTTAATGTCCTATTTACTAAATTAGATTGCCAAGTGTTTCAAAGAGACAATAATAAAATGGTCTTTACCGGTATACGTAGATGTGATTTTACATTGTTGATTTCACTAAAAAGGCTCAACCTAGAACTTTCTTAATTGCTAAATCCTCTAAAGGATGGTTGTGGCATAGAAGGCTAGGTCATGTGGGCATGCGAAATCTTGATAAGCTTATTAAAGGTAATCATATCCTAGGAGTAAAAGATGTTATATATGACAAGGATAGACTTCGTAGTGCTTGTCAAGCAGGAAAAGAAGTTGGAGAGAGTCACCTCATGAAGAACATCATGACCACGAGTAGACTACTCGAGCTACTTCACATGGATATCTTTGGTCCCAATGCCTACAAGAGTCTCGGTGGTAACTCATTTTGTCTAGTCATAGTCGATGACATTTCAAGATTTACGTGGGTGTTCTTCCTTGATGATAAATCGCAGGTCCAAAAGATCTTAAAAAACTGCGCTAGGAAGGCCCAAAATCAATTTGAAGTGAAGATCAAGAAGGTTTGGAGCGACAACGGAACGGAGTTCAAGAACGCAAATGTGGATACCTTTCTTGACGAAGAGGAGATTTCACACGAGTTCTCGGCTACGCACACACCTCAACAAAATGGAGTGGTCGAGACGAAGAAAATGAGGAAGTACACCAAGATGAACATCAACAACCCCGTTCTCCACCATGACAAGAGAATGAAAACGTCAACAATGAAGAAGGCCAAGAAGAAGAACAAGATTAAGAGGATGTTCCACCCCGAGCCAAGAAAAAGCACCCACAAGTTCGAGCAAGAGTCGCCAAAGACCATCCCATCGAGCAAATCTACAATGATATCCAAACCGGGAGAATCACTCGCTCTAAAACTCGTTTGGCTAACTTTTGTGAACATTATTCATTCATCTCTAACATTGAACCTATGAAGGTTGAAGAAGCATTGGAAGATCCAGATTGGATAAACTCCATGCATGAAGACCTACACAACTTTGAGAGAAATCAAGTGTGGACATTGGTCGAGAAGCCCGACAACAACGACAACATCATCGGTACCAAATGGGTGTTTCGCAACAAGCAAGATGAAGATGTACAAGTTGTTCGCAACCAAGCACATCTAGTCGCCCAAGGCTACACTCAAGTCGAAGTTATGGAGTATGGTGAGATATATGCCCCCGTTGCTATACTTGAGTCGGTTCGCATCTTAATTGCTTATGCTAATCACCATGATATCACGTTGTACCAAATGGACATTAAAAGTGCTCTTTTTAAATGGTGAAATTAAGGAAGAAGTTTATGTTAAGCAACCTCCCGGCTTTGTCAATCCTAAGAAACCTAATCATGTTTACAAACTTCACAAAGCTCTTTATTGTCTTAAACAAGCTCCTAGAGCGTGGTATAAATGCTTGACCAAGTTCCTTATTGAAAAAGGCTTTTAAATTGGAAAATAGGCTCTACTCTTTTTACTAAAAGGTTTAATCAAGAACTATTTGTGTGCCAAATTTATGTTGATGATATTATATTTGGTTCCACTAACCCTCATTTTAGTGAGAAGTTTGGAAAGCTAATGTCGGAGAAGTTTGAGATGTCTATGATGAGTAAGCTCAAATTCTTTCTTGGTTTACAAATCAAGCAAACTAAGGAAGGTAACTTTGTTTCTCAAACAAAGTACACCAAGGACTTATTCAAGAAGTTTAATATGCAAGAATGCAAAGGTATGAAAACACCCATGCCTACTAGTGGACATCTTGACTTGACTAAGGACGGTGAACCGGTTGATCAAAAAGTTTACCGCTCTATGATTGGTTCATTGTTATATTTATGTGCCTCTTGTACCGATATTATGCTAAGTGTGTGCATGTGTGCATGATATCAAGCGGCTCCTAAAGAATGCCATCTTAAGGCTGTGAAAATGATAGTGAGATACTTAATACACACACCAAATTTTGGCATTTGGTATCCTAAGAGGTCTTCTTTCGATCTTGTTGGTTACTACGATTCGGACTATGCCGGAGACAAGGTTGATAGAAAGTCCACTTCGGGTACTTGTCAATTTCTTGGTAGATCTCTTGTGTCTTGGTCTTCCAAGAAACAAAAGTCGGTAACCTTATCCACCACCGAAGTGGAATACATTGCCGCTGGTTCATGTTGTGCTCAATTACTTTGGATGACCCAAACTCTTAAAGATTATGCGATATATGTGAAACATGTTCCATTGCTTTGCGACAATGAAAGTGTTATCAAGATTTCTCACAATCTCGTGCAACAATCTCGAACTAAGCATATTAAAGTTCGTCATCATTTCATTCGAGATCATGTTGCCAAAGGGGACATTGATCTTAAGGATGTTCGCACCGATAAGCAATTGGTGGATATATTCACCAAAACACTTCATGAGAAAGTCTTTTTCCGTTTTAGAGGTGAATTGAACATCATTGATGCTTCAAACTTGGAGTAGAAACTCCATTTCGATACATTCAAGGCATGAGCCTTTGACTAATCCTTGATATTTCTTTCATGATGCTATTTATATGTCTTGGATATACTTGCATCCTTGCATGCTACGTAACCCTTGTAGGTACTTGGATGAATCTAAATCCGTGAGATTGTAACTCCCTCATATCTTGAGAAATCTCTACATCACCAAGTCTCTAAACAATGGTGGTTGAAGTCAAGGAAGCAAGAAACTTTCAAACATATCCTTTGACAATTCTACATTAAGTTTTATGATTGTCATGTTGGATATACAAGTGCTCTTCCTTGCAAATCTAACCCATGTAGGAAGATGAATTCGAATTCCAAGTGCTGCTTCCAACTCTTGATGAGCTACATCAACCTTGAGCAACCCACACAAGTTCAACTATGTGATCAAGATCAACATCACCACCCAAGGCATGTTATTCCATCTTAGAGAAGCTTTACTCCAAGACATGGATCAAAGCAACTCAACAAGATGTGAATACATCAAGATGATTAAACGAAAAATGGTAACCCCATTTTGAGCTATGACCTATGAGTATGACCTATGAACAAGTGTCCTCACTTGACTCCTAAGTCAATATACTCTAACATAGGTGACTTTGTCGCCGACCAATTCTAGATGAAGTTCTCTTGTGTTTCTCTGTGCTCTTGCATTTGTATCGTGCATATTTGTTTCCCCTTTCAAAAAGAAAACTTCATCTAGATTTCTTTTCTGATTATTTGTGTTCTGCATTCCCTGCATCCAATTCATTGCAAATCTTTCAGCTAATTCCTTGCAAATGCTTGTAAGATCTAAATTGCATAGTGAGCTGAGATGACAAGTGTTTTCTCTGTGATGGACTCGGTCACACCGATTTGTTTCCTTCGGTCCAACTGAATTATTTCAGCGCCACCGAAGTACACAACTCGGTGCCATCGATTTCACTACAAGAAAGACATCTTGCCACTTGATTACTGCATTCTTTTTGCTCCAGCTCCACTCATTGTTTCTTGTCCTCTACCAGCATCACATTCGACTTGCTATTTTGCATTGTGACTCAAGGACCGAACCCATTTGTAATAACAATCCAGAAGAGCCCTTCTTGGAAATTGATGACAAAGGGGGGGGGAGAGATCACATCAAAGCTTAAGCTTAATCATTTCTATAGGGGGAGAGAATACTCAGGGGGAGAGTGTAAGAAACCCCAGATGCTTAGTATTCCAGTGGAGAGAAGTCACATGTCTTTAAGAGGAGAAAGACATGTTCATAGTTGATTGTTTGCATTAGCTCTGTGTCTTTTCTTTTCTCTGATTTTATGTTCCCTATCTTCTCCCAGTATCCCATGCTAGATTCAGGGGGAGCAAGCCATCTAAGGGAAGGAAATCCTTGAATTCAATGAACATCTTTACCTTTGGGGACATGTCTATATCCAATGGGGTACTCAGTACTCACTCTCTACATGTCATCCCAGTCTTGGTACTCTTGTGGTTTTTTTTGTTCGCTCTGGCTAGTAGGTATATCTGTGTTATCTAACCTTGTTTACTCAGGTTCATTCCTTCCTAAGCCAACTCAAGACCACAAGGTAAGTATATGCATCACAGTCATGTGTATGAGGATTTCTTGCTGATGTACATACTGTTTGCAAGAAGGAATCATGAGCATGAAGGTACATTTCCTATACTCACATCATTTTCTCTGATGCATATAGCCAAGATACATGTAACACATTACTTACTCTGTCATGCTTATGCATTCACATGCTCCTATATTCCATATTTACATGATTTCATACATGTAGGGGGAGCCTATGCATGTTACATGTCTTTCCAAAGCTTTACTTGTTATTCTCTATATCTTTATCTAAAGCTTTGATGTATGTTGTCACATAAGTTTTACAATGGAGTGGCATGGACTAGAGGGTGTGGAACCCCTTCAAGATGCTGAGGACAAAGGATTGGCTCAAGCTCAAAGCTCAGGACTCTACATTTTATTTTAGTGATCCAAGATCACATTGAGTCCAAAGGAAAGCCAATACTATTAAGAGGGGATGAGGTGTTGCCTAATGGCTTGCTTGCTCAAAGTGCTTAGTGATATGCTCCAAAAGCCCTCAACTACTTTCTCATATCCACATATGTCCCAAACCAAAAGTCAAACTCGGCCCCACCGAAACTTTCTATCCGGCGCCACCAAGTTCAGTTGACATGGCCACTGCCAGAAACCCTAATCAATTAGGTCTCACTGATGGGATCTCGGTCTCACCGAGATGGTCTTGCAAACTCTCTATTGCCTATTACAATAATTTTGGTCCCACCAAGTTTGCTTGGCCAACTCTCTGTTTTGCTTATTACCCAAATCGGTCCCATCGAGTTTGTGTAATCAGTCAAACTGAGATGAGGCTTTACCCTAACCCTAGCACATCGGTCCCACCGAGTCGATTATATCGGTCCCACCTAAATGCCTAACGGTCACATTTTGAACTAAATCGGTCTGATCGAGTTTCATGATTCGGTCCCACCGAGTTTGGTGATTTGTGTGTAACGGTTAGATGTTGTGTGGAGGCTATTTATACCCCTCCACCCTCTCTTCATTCGTGGAGAAAGCCATGAGAACATGCCTACACTTCCAACATACATTTTTTAAGAGAGAACCACCTACACTTGCGTTGAGGTCAAGATGTTCCATTCCAACCACATAAATCTTGATCTCTAGCCTTCCCCAAGTTGCTTTCCACTCAAATCATCTTTCCACCAAATCCAAATCCTGTGAGAGAGAGTTGAGTGTTGGGGAGACTATCATTTGAAGCACAAGAGCAAGGAGTTCATCATCAACACACCATTTGTTACCTCTTGGAGAGTGGTGTCTCCTAGATTGGCTAGGTGTCACTTGGGAGCCCCGTCAAGATTGTGGAGTTTAACCAAGGAGTTTGTAAGGGCAAGCAAATCGCCTACTTCGTGAAGATCTACCCGAGTGAGGCAAGTCCTTCATGGGCAAAGACCATGGTGGGATAGAGAAGTTTGCTTCTTCGTGGACCCTTCATGGGTGGAGCCCTGTGTGGACTCGCGCAACCGTTACCCTTCGTGGGTGGAAGTCTCTATCAACGTGGATGTACGATAGCACCACCTATCGGAACCACGTCAAAAATCTCCGTGTCTCCAATTGCATTTGCACACTCCAATCCCATCCCTTTACATTCTTGCAACTTGCATGCTTTACTTTCCGCTGCTCATATACTCTTGTCATGCTTGCTTGATATGTATTGTGAATGTTTAAAGTTGTGCCAAAACTCTACTTAAACCTAAAGAAATTAAAAACTGCAACTTTTCTTGATTAAAGTCTATTCACCCACCCTGTAGACTCCAGTTCTCGAGCCTTTCAGAAGGCATGGGGTAAAATATGGGTCCTTATCCCTTTATAAAGGCAACGAATGTCAAGTGACCCCGCACAAGCCTTAAAATTTGCCTATTCCGAGCGGATGGCATGGTTGGATTACCCAAACCCTCATTGATGAAAATCCCGCAATAAGGGGACACGATCTTTGCTTTGACAAGATGTGTCACTGGGAGTTGCGTCTCAAAACACCAAACAGGAGGCTGAAAAAATGGTTCAAAATAATAATAAGGCCAGGATTCAATGCCTCGCCAAAAAAGTTGTCAGAGGACATAACCTTTTTTTGTTTAAAGTATTTTTCCTTTGAGGTCCAGGGTTGTAACTATTGCACAGAGACGGATATAGTTCTTTTGATCAACTACTTTGGAGTATTCGGAGGAGGAACCCACCTTGCAATGCCGAAGACAATCTGCGCGCCGCACACATCGTCATTGAAGCGTGGTTCAGGGGCTACTGAGTGAGTCCTGGATTAGGGGGTCCCCGGGCATCCGGGCTATGTGACGTGGGCCAGCCTGGTGGGCCGTAAAGATACATGATAGAAGGCTTCCCCCGTGTCTGGATGGGACTCTCCTTGGCGTGGAAGGCAAGCTTGGCGTTCGGATATGAAGATTCCTCTCTCTGTAAACCGACTCTGTACAAACCCTAGTCCCCTCCAGTATCTATATAAACCGAACGGTTTAGTCCATTGAGGAAGTCATAATCATACGGGCTAGACATCTTGGGTTTAGCCATTACGATCTCGAGGTAGATCAACTCTTGTAACCCCTATATTCATCAAAGTCAATCAAGCAGGACGTAGGGTATTACCTCCATCAAGAGGGCCCGAACCTGGGTAAATATCGTGTCCCCTACCTCCTGTAACCTTCGATCCTCAGACGCATAGTTCGGGACCCCCTACCCGAGATCTGCCGGTTTTGACACCGACAACGGAGGCTGGAGATCTCGGAGGAGAAGTGCATCAACAACGCCTCGGCGGTCTCGCTCTACAAGGTGTGTGCGAGGGGGTCACTCCATCTGTGCCCTATCCTCCTGCTGACGAGCACATCCGCAACAACGACGCTCGGTCTAGGGTGAGCCATCGCCCTCAGGCCGCCCCCACCACTGGAGCGACTTCTCCCGGATGGGTCGACCAAACTGCTGCGCTCCGCAGAGCTGCTGACCCTCGGGTGCAACCCCGCTACCCAGACGGTCGCCCCACAACTGCGTGGACGCAACACCACCACCATGACCGGTGCCGGTGCCATCAGGAGCCAGGAAATGGTGCGGCCGACGTCATGGACATCCATGTCGAGCACCGCCACGGAGGCTTTGGCGTGAGCTCAGTTGCTGCTAAGGTTTCCACCCATGGCTGAGCAGATGGATGAATGGCGTGCCACCATCCAGAGCCTGCTCGGTTTCACCGAATCTGGGGGCTCACGACGAGTCGGCCGGCCACGACCTCCTCAAGCAACGGCAACTGCCCGTACTGATGGCCGAACGGAGGGGGCCATCCCCATGGTGCAGTCCAACCCTCGAGCACGGCAGCCGATGCAGGCACAGCTGAATCAAGACCCTGATGACGTCTCGATTGCCTCTTCCAACTCTCGAGCACGTCCAGGCCAACGTCAAGCTCCAGAGGATAGGCGACGGAGAGATGCGCGTGTTGATATGAATCGACGCCACGACGACCTCCGCCAGACCGACGGGTGCGACGGCCTTGACGTCGACGAACCTGCGCTTGGTTTTGGCACGTGCCTACCTTTCAAGGTTGGCTGCCCTGCTTGTACATGGAAGCTGTGGCAAGTCCATTGGTCGTCCGTTCGCACGTTCAAGCCAGTGATACCTGAGAAGTATGATGGAAGGCTAAACCCGATAGAGTTCTTGAGCATCTACACCATCGTTGTTCAAGCTGCCGCTTGAAGACATGAGGTGTTCGACAACTACTTGTTGTTGGCCCTCAAGTCCAATGTGAGGTCTTGGCTGATGCACCTGCCGGTGAACTCCACTTCTTCTTGGGCAGACCTGTGCCATGAGTTCATTGGTGCCTTCACCGGTGGCCACCAAGAGCCTGGCAGACCCAGCGACCGGCAACTTCTCCGGTAGAAAGAAGGAGAAACTCTCCATAATATTTACAGAGATTTAGTAATGTTCATAGGAATATTCCAAATATCCATCCGACAGCCGTTATAGCAGACTTCCAGTCCAATGTGCGCAATCGTCGCATTCGTTCTAAGATGAATGTGCGGTTGCCCAAGATTGTGAAGGAGCTATATGCACTAGGATGGAGGAAGGAAGGAAGTTGCCCGAATAGGAGGATTGCATCAATGTTGATTTAGAGGATGAATATTAATCAACTGGCCAGAGAAAGGGCAAGAAGCACAATAAGAAGCCAAGGGATAAAGCAGTGATGAATGTAGAAGGTTCGGGCACACCTAGTAGCGGCAAGAAGGCTAAGGATGATGTAGCGACCAGACCTCAAATAGTCCGATCTCTGTGCTTTAGTGTCATCCCTAGATTAGTAATGCTGACATGCACAGTACTTGAAGGATTTATAACAGAGTAGCAATCACACACTTATTACATTGAATGTCTCAAAAGAGAATTTATTACAATAAATATGGCTTAAGGCCATATAATAACGATAACAGCGGAAGTCTTGGAAGATAAGTGAGTCCATCAACTCCAACGGCATCATTGAGTATAGAACCATGACCTAAAGGCACCTTACTCGTCGTCTGAAAAGTCTGCAACATGAACGTTGCAGCCCGAAAATGGGTCAGCACATGGAATATGTCGGCAATGTAACACATAGAGAGTAATGAAAGAATAAAGCTATACTACATGCATATATGGCTGGTGGAAGGCTCTATGGTTACAGTTTTTGCATAAAGCCAATTTTTCCCTGCTGCAAAGGAATAAATTTTTATTTAACTATGATGGTCGTTGTTGAACATTGAGAAGATAGACATCCTCTCAATCCCAATTAAACATTAACATTAAAACCCAACAAAATTAATTAAAGTAACATGATGAGATTCACATGATAATCCAAGTACTAGATACTCAATACGTCCATAACCGGGGACACGGCTAACCATGATTAGTTTATACACTCTGTAGAGGTTTTCACACTTTTCCCCACAAGACTCAATCTCCTCCGTTAGGATTCTTGCACTACATGGTGTTTGAGAAACGGATGACCGAGACATAGTCGTCTTTCAGAAGCGCTAGCATCTTACGATCGGGTAGATAGTATCAACCTGCATCCCCTACATCTGCTAGTCTACCACTATAAGAGTTCGCACGACTTAGTCAACTATGCTAGAGCCCATAGTAGCTTGTGGCTGCACACAGAAGTTTCTAGTATGAATAATCACATGATCCCTTTGAGATTGGGTGGCGGTGCATAAAGAAAAACAGGAAATCGCTGGAATACCCAGGTGCCTCAATCCACCCAGATGTGTGTTTAAGTTGCCACCTTAAATAAACCATTAATTTATCAATCTCACATCTATCATGGATACACTCACCCAATCCACGTCTACCAGCATAGCATGGCATAATAAGCAAATGTAGAAGTAACTCCCAAGGGTTTGATAATAAAACAGGTAATAGGTACTACCTCATCTACTTCCCAAAACCCACATATTAATCAGATCCTAATCATGCAATTGTTTGAGGATTGATCTAATGCAATAAAACTCGGTAGTAAAGAGGTATGATCAAAGTGTTACTTGCCTTGCTGATGATCTGCGAAACCTAGAGATTCAAAGTAGCAAGCGACACACTCCGGGTACTCTATCGCAAACAAACAAGCATACAATAATTACTAATCTAATGCACGGGTAAAACTCAAATAGGAAATCTAACCAGAAAGTTCAACTTAAGAACTCCGGTTTGCAAAAAGAATCAAATCGAATGAAGCAACAAAAGTCAAACAGCAAAAGAAACAAACTTCATTTACTAATCTGGATCTAAGTCAAATTTTATAGATGCAAAAACTTGTTTGAGTTGGTTAAACAGAAAGAGGGTTTTGAGACGAAACTCCAGGCGCTTGAATCGCCTCATTCCGATAAACGAGCGAAAAGGTAAACTAAAACGAAAATCGGATCAGAAATCACGATCAAAAATCGCGATCAGAAATAATCGCGGAAAATCCGAGAAAAAGAAAAATTGACGAATAGATTAACGAATGAACGTTCGTTATCTGAAACTAAATGGTGAACACGTTCGTTAAAAGGAATGAACAAGAGAACACTCGCTAAACAAATAAACCGGAAAAACTGATTTATAAAAAAAACGAAAGTAGGGTTTCTAAAAAAACGGATCGGGTTTTTTTTAAAAACCGGACCACGGCGGCAGCGGCGGCTATACCTTCGGCTCGGCTCCGGCGCGGCGACGGGACGGTGCGGGGTGGCGGGGCTGCGGCGGCGGCGGCTCCTGGCGGCGCTAGGCGGCGGCGGTGGCTCGGCGGGGCTGGGACGCGGTGAGGGCGGCGGGGTGGCGGCGTATTTATAGGACGGGGGCTCGGCCGGCTTGGGAAAGGGGCGACGGCAGAGGCGGCTCGGGGTCGGACTCCCCGAGTCCGGCGGCGACACAGCGGGGCTGGCGCTAGCGCTCGCGAGGTCGGCCCGGCTCGGCTGGGCCTTGGCCCAGTCGGGCTCTCGCGCGTTTTTTTAAATTCCGCCGAACAAAAAATAAATTCTAGAAAATAAATAAAAATCTAAAAATGCCAAGACAATTTTCGCCGTCTAAATAAAATATGTAGAACAGGATGAACATTTTCTTGACCCTAAAATGCAGTTTTGAAAACGTGTAATTTTTCCTAAATTCAAATAAAATAGCAAGAAAATCCGAAATAAAATCTTACTTGATTTTTTTATTAAACCTTCAATATTTCTTTACTTTGGGAAAGTCATTTTATTCCCTCTCTCATATTTTTCATTTTATAGAAATAATTGAAGATAAAGTAAATAAAATCAATGATCCTATTTTCAAAATTTGAGAAAAACCTAAATATGAAAATAATGAAATCCCCAACTCTCTCCGTGGGTCCTTGAGTTGCGTAGAATTTCTGCATCAGGACAAAAGCAAATAAAATATGATATGCAGTGATGACCTAATGTATAACATTCCAAATTGAAATTTGGGATGTTACAGATGAGGCCCCC